>NC_133513.1:69325000-69950000 GCF_049354715.1 Callithrix jacchus
ATTTAGAGAGGAAGAAATGGATAAAATATTAAGATAGTGATAAAATTTCTTAACAACTAGGTATCAACTAAGAGACAAAGAATGCTCACATAGAGACCACCTTGTTCATGTCGTTGAGCACAGGCAGCCCACCACTCAGAACTGGAGGCAGATGGGACCTGAGGCACATTAACGCTGGGGCACAGGAATGAAATCCAGAGATTCTTGCTGCAGAGGGTTCTTATTACTGTCCTGGTTCTTGCTCATCCTAAAATATGATTTGTTGACAGAGCAGTATAGATCAGAGGAGGAAGCTGTTGCTTTGGAAAAAGATACAGTTAAAAATAAAATATGTATAGTCAGTGAAATTGGAGGAATATTTTTAAGTCACTAAGATCTTATGGAAATACAGTCAAAATAATAAGGGGAAAATTGAAGAATGCTATGTGATTTTAAAATGAGACCTCGCCGATATAGCTGAAGTTTGACCAAATGTCTGTGCATAACTCGTTCTTTTTTTGTCCTGGACGCAGAGATGTTTCCTTATGTTAAAGAATTAGACATAAAGAATTAGACACTCTAATTAGAAAAACATACATTAAAATAAAGTGAAAATAAAATTAATTAGAAGAGGTCTGAAAAGAAGTGTGGGAGGAATTAGTTACATAAATTAAAATAAAGCAAAAGAATTTGAAATTTGAGAGTAAACATAAGCGAGTATCTTGGGAAGTCCTCCAGGTACCATTGACCTGTTACATCTCCCATTGTCTTTGGTCAAGTCTAAATGGGTAATAAATCATATAGCTATATAACCACATTTTCCCCTTTGTCAAAGTCGCTGCTTGAAATCAACCATGGACTGGAAAGAGGAAAGAGTTTTCTCCAGGAATTTTGTACGAGCAGACCTGGGGCTGCAGTAAAATAGCCAGCTGCTGAATCAGTTTGGTCTTCTTACCAATACTACTATCTGAAGGCTAAGCCTGCCCAGAGTAGACAATAGAACAAAATTCACATTCTGCGTACACTCAATCAATCTTGGATTTCATGAGATCTGTATACTTTTGATAAGTCATTTTTTATTTAGATTGATTGGGTTGCTTTTTTTATACAAAAAATTTCAGACAGAAATGGAGTCTCAGCTGCAGATAAATTCTTTCTACTGGGTAGAAATATGATGTATTATTTTAATTTCAACCAGAAAACAGAAATCACTCTAGCTATTTCAACCAGATAAAATTTAATCTAGGGAATTGATTATCCAGGTGATTAAAGAACAACTAAGAAATCAAATAGGAGATGGTACGGCATCCCAGATACTGACAACAGCAAAAAGGGCTGGAGAAACATGGGAAAAGGCTCTGCTTCCAAATCCAGGAGTTAGTCCCAGACTAGATGCTGGAACCACAGAGGGCTGTTCTAATGGAACCATGAAGAGCGGTGTGTTCCAGCAGGATCTGGATCCATAGAAGATGCACAGAGATGCTGCCAAAGACCTGACCAAAAATGGAGAAAAAAGGAGGAATACCTTGGCTTCTCTCCTTTATATATATTCTCTGTTCCAGTGTATCCCACTGGCCAAACCTGCACAGATGCTAGAGGACTAGAAGGGTGTGACAAATGTAGTTTCTTATAATACAGGTCAGGACAGAAGAAAAAGGGAGTATGGATCTGAAAATAAGCAGGCCAAGATCTGCCCTACATGGGTCCCAGGAAACAGTTTCTGTCACCCCGATAAATACCCAGCAAAAATTTTAGATGGTCTTGGGGCATAATGACATAATTTTAAGTTTTTTGATTCTCTATATATGTTTCCCTTTTACTCATTTTATTCAGGTCCTCAACATGTTGCCTCAGAGATTTTTGCAAGACAGAAATCATAAGTTTCGTGAAATCATAAACTCTTCTTATAGAAAATAAATGCCTGACTAGTAGCAGATATCATACTAAAAATACTAGAGAAGGAGGGAGGAAAGGAATGTACCTGCGTGAGCAGCGTGCAAAAGGGGAATAATTCCAAACATTGAAAGATTACTGAATACAGGTATCTTGGGTATCAAGGACTCATATGCTGTTGTGACACTCTAGAGAAAAGGCATGCCCATAGGTGGGGGGCAGGAGGCACGGGTGTTGCAGGGCAGCCTAAAACCTAAGCACAGGACATCTTTGCCTTGCCAAAGAGTCCCATGCCCTTTGTGCAAGCTGAGGTAACAAGTGCATCAAAAGGAGCCAATAAACTGGCTAATTCTCCATCCAGCCTTCTCTACTCAGGCTTAACCTCAATATTCACATCAGTCCCAGTGGAAAACAAATCCATACTCAAGAGAGTTTAACTAAAGAATTTAACAATAGAGGTACATACTTAGGTCTTGAAGGGGATTAAGGAAATCAACAAGGATAATGAAATCTTGGAGAATGTCTTTACATCTCAGGCCTGAAAGGGAAAAGGGAGAAAATGGCGTTAATAGGCCCCATAAAAGCTGAAACCTTGAAGTGGGAGCCTTCCACCAAGTCCTGAGATACATTCAATACTGCAACTAGGTTTAGAGACAAAAGGAAGCAAAAAAAAAAGAATATTCCAACATTTTTCTCGTCTTGAAGTCAAAGAACAAGCAAGCCCAGCTGAAACAATCCGTGGAGGTCCCAGGGCACAGAATAGGCCAGAGACACGCTAAAAATAGCGAAGGGTAAATGAAAAACAACCAACACCTGGCAACTCCAGACTGTGTGGGGTCTGGGATTGCTGCAGTTTGAGGAGACCACATCAAAATATAATAGTATAAAATTTAAAATACAAATTAGGTGTACAAGTGCATATTTATTGAGATTAAGAAATCACAGCAAACAATGAATTTGAAATAGCTGGCAAATATTCAACTGCCACAGAATTTTTAAAAAGCCTAATACAGCCTTATAAACTAAGTGCCTAAGATGCCTTTATAATATATGCATTTTTTACAGTCTTGACTATAAATTTTTAAATCATTTCTTCCTACAAGAACAATTTCCTAAAAATAATCTCTATAAAGAAAATAGCAAGATAATTTAATCTTTTTTGTTTTTGTTTTTGATACAGGGTCTGGTTCTGTCGCCCAGGCTGGAGGGCAGAGGCATAATCATGGTTCACTGCAGCCTCCACCTTCCAGGCTCAGGTAATCCTTCAACCTCGGCCTCCTGAGTAGCTGGGACTATAGGTGGATGCCACCAAGCCTGGCTATTTTTATGGAGACGGGGTTTCATCATGTTGCCCAGGTTGGTCCTGAACTGTTGAGCTTAAGTAATCTACTCACCTTGGCCTCCCAAAGTGCTGGGATTACAGGTGTGACACATCATGCCTGGCTCTTAATCTTTTCTATAATAACAAATCAAAAGTTCTTTTTGTTATTGATAGCTGGGACACATAAAATATGCAACTTCACAAAAATATGTACTTGTATGTATACTCCCATTGTAAATTTGTACCCTAAAAATACAGGAATTATGATAAAATAAATTTTAAAAATCTGTATGTTGTTTTTACAGTAACATATACTGCTTTATCAAATATATTCCTAACAGGAGAGCACTCCCATTTTGACTGGATGTTGATGAGAACTGATTCCTCCATTAACAATTAAACATGTCTAATGATTAGAATTTTTCAGAGACCAGATTCAGGTTCCATACACTGAAAATCTATTTTTCTCTCCAACATCCACATTTCTGCTTCTGGGAACTACAGAAGTAATGGTTCTTCTGTACACCAAAGATTAAGAATAGCTTCACTAACTTAAAAAAAAATCACATAAATATTTGTCATTAAATTCAAACTAAGTCATGAATTCAATTTTCCCTAACCTGGATCTTATAAAACCCTGAAACATAAATGAAAATATTGGTCAATGAGACCTGTAGATTTGCATTTAAATTAAAAATCAAATATTCTCATGATGTATTTTGTGTGTGTGTGTGTGTGTGTGTGTGTGTGTGTGTGTGTGTAGTACGTACTTCTATTTACACAAAAGGTCTAGAAGCAATGACCACCTCAGTGGTACAGAGCACCACTAATGCTCAGATTGTGGTTTCTAAATGCCATCTCCACAAAAAGAACCTTGTATCATTGGAGAGGTGACTGATTCCAGGTCTGGTAGAGTAAATTCACAATATGAACCTGAACCAACTTGTCATACCAGAAAGGGTCATCTTATCATGATCCTTGTCATATTATTCACTAGGGTCATGTCAAGAGATAATTGGAGTCAAGTTAAAGCAAAACTCCCATCAGCTAAAGATGAGATAGTTGCACCAGAAAGTAGGATAGCTGCAATAGATTAAAACACATCAAATGTGGTTTTTTAAATCAAGGTCATAAGGATAAGTTTTTAACATGTTTTCTAAACACCTCATTGGGCTCGTTTGAAAACTGTTAAGGCAGCAACTCCTCATTCTTCATCTGGTAAATAAAGGAGAGATTAAAATCAAGCACTTATCCTGTCTGTCCTACACAAACTACATTCCAAAGGAGTCAAATAATTGACAAGAAAGAAGTCTTGAAGAATTCCACTTAGTAACTGCAGAAAGGATGATTGAATTAGAATATCTTCATTATTAATCCCCAGTGAAATAATAGGTCAACACAATGGTCATCATGATTGCTAAAACTATTTGGGAAACGATGCATGAATCATACCTGAACCCTTAGTTCAGGTAATCTTAACATTACAAAAAATAAAATAAAGTAAAAAATAAAATACAGTAGAGAGTGTGTGTGTGTCAAACATCATATGCTTCTTACATGATACAATGGTGAAAATACAGCATCATCTATAAAAAGTGTTTTTAAAAAATTGAACATGAATATAATTGAGCATCTAGATATAACTTTGAGTTTTCAAGAAATACACAGAAGATAGATGAGCATACCAAATGTCATCACAGGGATGTAACAGGCTGTCTTCAGAATGAAGGATATTCTATGAAACATAAGATCCAACTTCTTCAACAAAGAAATGGCATTTTTAAAAAGAGAAAAGAAAACTCTTACACATTAGAAGAGTTTTATGAAACCCATCCTCCAAATGCATTTTGAATCTTGATTTGAATAAACCAATTGAAAAAGAAATTAATGGAGCAGTAAGAAAAAAGTTGAATACTGATAGCATATTAGATGATATTTAAAATAATATTAATTTTTAAGATATTAAGAATGATTACAAAATAATGTCCTTGTTTCTTAGAGATACATAACAAATATACAGGGGTGTAGTTATATTATATCTAGTATTCAAAATCATCCAGTAAAGTAAGGCAGGGGTGAAAAGGGACAGATGAAACAGGACTGAACATATATTGATAATGATTAAAGCCATGTGATGTGCTCATGAAAGTATATTATACTATTCTCTCTAACTTTGTATAGGTTCAAAAACTTTCATAATAATTTTTAAAGCAGTTAATAAAAAATAAACTTTCCATGAGGCTCACTAAAGTTCATGGAAAAGCAACTTTCCTCTTGCACCATCAAGATGAAAGTGACCATTGGGGAGGTTCATATCTGTAATCCCAGCAATTTGGAAGGCTGAGTTGGGAGGATCCTGTGACGCCAGAAGTTTGAGACCAGCCCGGGCAACATAGCAAGAACTCATCTCTATCAAAAAATTTAAATTTAAATTTAAAAATTTTCTGGGCATGGTCGCATGCACCTTGTCATCCCAGGAGGCTGAGGTGGGAGGATTGCTGGAACTCAGGAGTTCAAAGCTGTAGTGAACTATGGTCACGTCACTACATTCTATCCTGGGTGATAGAGCAAGACCCTGTCTAAAAAAAGAAAAGAAAAGAAAAAAAAGTGGGGGGGGGGGGGAATTCTACTAAGGCCTTTAAATCTTTAAGAGAATTTGACCAAGCAGTGATTCTCTTCTTTTTTCTAATCCCTAAATACTGCCTGCTTTGTCAAGTGTTCAAAGGCAACTCTTGACAGATTAAAAGGGGAAAAAAGCAATTGAGCCTCAAGAAGCAATTATTCAAATTATTTATGTCATCAGCTTGGTCACAGTCTTCTGAGTGCCAGTGAGCTCAATATCCATGCTGTTCTCTTAACTTCTCCCTGAAATAGCCAAAATGGTAGAACTCTGTATCGGATTCACTTCCTTCCTCTGCCTCCAGCAGTCTCTGGAGTCTTTGCTCTATAGAAACTGATTGCTCAACGTTTCTATCCTGACACACTGATAAAGTATGGAATTCATTAGGATTACAGAACCTCGAAATCCATACGTGTAAGAAATTTTTTTAAATGTCTGACTATATCATGTGTTAGACAGTGACACCTATTGGTGAAATGTAGTGTTTTCACCCAGAACTGCTAAATATTGTACTACAAAACCTCTGAAGTCAAACACAATGGAAAACAGCCAGACTGAACTAGGCAAAATCCATGGTAGCAGAACATCGCCTTTACGTGCTTTTACATCATTCAAATACTCTAGGTAATGTGACTTAGACACAAAGTGAATTCTTCTAGGTCTTTGCAGATAATATTTCTGTTTACTGTAGTAAATATTAAGCTTATACTGTAGTGATTTACCATAAATTGCAATTAATTCTTTTTTTAATTGAAGTTTTTAAAGTTTTCAATGTCACTTTGTTCCCCTAAGTGGACGAACGTTTTATGACCCTATCTTGATTGATTTTTTTCTTAAGTGACACTATCTGAAAGCTCACACATTGCAAATCTGGAATCCCAGTTAATGAAAAAAAAAAATTCTATATTCAAATTAGGCAAAAGATAAGGAGATTAAATTTGGCATAGTATATATGGAAATTAGGGACTTCTAAGTATGAAAAAAATATTTCTTACTTCTACCAAGGGTAGAAAGAAAGAAAGGATCCATTATTTAAGACTCAGATTGTAAGAACAAAAACAAAGAAAATGAGAAACATCAAATCCCATTCAATTCTCTTAAACACCCAGCACGCCATCGGACCAGCCGTCAACTTGTCCTCTTGCTCATCAGAACTCCTCACCCCACTCGATAGAAAGATCTATATAACTTATATAATTTAGAATCATTTATAAACAATTTTATCATATTTAAAATGCAAATATATTTATATTCATATAAGCATATATTAAATATGTTTATATTATAAAATTTTATTATGAAATAATAATAAAATCAATGGGAAAGTTACATTTCACAAACTCAACTAGAGGGAACACACTAATAAATTGCATGGTAAGAGATGCCTGAAACTAGAAATATTCTTAAATCCAGTCTTCTGCCTGATATAAAATAATTTTCATTCTCAAATTGCCCATTCATTTCCTTGCTACCTACTTGATTTTATCATAATGGCTGGCCTGAGGTTTTTTCCCTGCTTAGTTCTGAATTCAGCCTCCTCTGCGCTTCCCTCTTAACCATCTCTCCTGTTTAGAATTCTGGCCTCCTTCCCTAAGTGACACTATGAAGCCAGGCTTGACTTCAGTAAGGCACAAAAGAGCACTAATATGTCATTTTCCTCTGCTGGCTCTCTCATCTTCCTGCCCCTCTCCTTTGTGTTTTAATCAATGTCTGCAGAGTACTTTGAGGAATCCATTCTCAGGCCCTAAAGTCTCTATGTGGCCAAGTTGCTCATTCTTACAGGGAGCTGAAGGTACAAAGATAGGCTTCACTTCTCTGAGAGTAAGAAAGGAGCCTGTACATTTATTGCAGAGAATGTGGTAACCCCATCAATTTCATGGCAGGAAATTAGACACTGAGAAAAACTGAGACTGGAAGGATTGGGTGTAAGGGGGAAAAAGAAGAAAAAAGAAGAAAGAAAGAGAGGAAGAGGAAAGAGAGAGAAGAGGGAGGAATATTAAAGTAAAAGAGAAAAAGAGAAAGAGAAAGAAAGAAGGAAGAAGGGAAGGAAGGGAAGGGGAAAGGAAAGGAGAGCGGAACAAAGGAGGGAAAAGAAAAGAGAAAGAAGTCCTCTGATATGATTCATACTCTGCTAATCTTTCCAAAGGAAGAAAAACCTGTTAATGACAGATTAGGACAGCAGTCTTGTAGTTAATTTTTATTTTCTATTACCATCACCAGAATATGTGTAAGGAGGGCCCTTGCCAAATTAAAATCAAGAAAGATTGGCCATCTGTGAAAGTTAAAGGAACATGGAAAGAGTCGGAGAACAGAGGAACAGCTCAGGGTATAAAGCAGCATTTCTTTAATTCATGATTGTTTTTTGGGTTGTCCTTGTTTAACATAGGCATGCAGGGTAGAAGAATTTGGAATCTTTAAATAAATAAAACATTGCAATCACACTGAGTTATGCAAGTCATTCACTCAGGGAGTTGGCCCCAAGAGAGTTAATTAGGATCTCTTGGGGCTGTGCAGGTTGCATTTGCTGTAGAAGCCAAGTGACGTCTGAGAGGAAGCAGTTGTTGGAAAAGTTAGAGCAAGGCTGATGGTTCCTGAAGACAAATTGGAGCCTGAGAGAGCTTGATGAACTGATGCAGATGCTGGATGAGCAGAATCTTAGCCGAGTTCAATATTTTATTTAAACACACCGATGCTGGTTACCAAGAGCTGAGGCCCTATAAGGTGGAAGGGTTCAAGGCTATAATTCTCTTGGTAGCAAAGTAGGAATGAGTCTGTGGTTCTCAAGGTTTGGTACCAAGACCAGCAGCATCAGCATCAGCATTCCTTGGGAGATTATTAAAAATGGAATTCTTGGATCTCATTCTGACTCACTGAATCAAAAACTCTGTTGCAGGGACCCAGTCAGATCGCTTTGTCTACTAAAATGTGGGAGTCACTACAGTAAACGACTGGAATAAATAACTGAAATGGTTCAAAAAACTGATTATAATTAAATAGTGATTCAAGAAGCCTTTTCCACTCTACTGCTTCACCCAGGTGGAGGCCACTAGGGTCTCATGCCTAGACACCTACAACCTCCCCTTCTCTGATCTCCCTGTCTCCAGGCTCAAGCCTCTCCAGTCAACTTCCTACAATGCAAGCAGAGTGAGCCTTTTAAATTACAAACCAAGTAGTGTCACTTCCTATAACTGCTCTTCAGTAACATCCCATAGTATTTCAGATCAAGTCCAATTGGTGACCCGCCTCTGTCACTCCACAGCAGGTTCCCAAGCCGCTATCTCTTTGCATTCTAGGCTCCAGCAAAGTTGAATTGCTCTTAGCTACTGGAATCCAGCTTTCAGGCCATGTAGCATGACCTGTTTCCACTACCTGAGGCCCTCTTTCCTTGTCCCTTCATCAACCAGTCTGGAGATGACTCAACTGAAAGAGGAAATCCACGAGGGTAAGTTGTTAGAGAAAGCTGGTAAAATGTGTCCCCCAAAATTGGCATGCTAAAGTCCTAGCCTCAGGCACCTTAGAACATAATCAACCACTTTTGGAGATAAGATCTTTAAAGAAGTAAGTAAGTTAAAATGAGGTCATTAGGCTGGGCCCGAATCCAGTCTGACTGATGTCCTTATAAGAAGATGAGTTTAGGACACACGCATGCACTGAGGAATGACCATGTGAGGACACAGAGTGGAGACAGTATCTCCAAGCCAAGGAGCAAGCCTCTGGGAGGACTCAGCCCTGCCAACACGTTGATTTCAAGCTCCAGCCTTCAGAGCTACAACAGTGCATTTCTGTGGCATAAATGGCCAACCTGTGTGCTTTGTTATGGCCCAGATGACTATGCAAAAGCTATAGGCACAAGGTAACTGTAGCTAGTTTTACATTTGTGCTTAAGTAAGATTATAATAAAAATATTAGATTCTAAAGAGAAAGAGAGAGAGGTTGAGAGAAAGAGGAAGCCAGGAGAAAGGCGAGAAAGGGGCGAAACCCTGAGCCAAGCCAAGCCAGTATAATTACAACCGTGAAACAGGTACCATGGGGTCTTGACACCTGTCCTGCCCCCCTCTTCACCTTCTGCAGGTGTTCAACCTATCCCTGACTTCACCTTTAATATGCCCAGCCTCTTTTGAATCCTCTGGCCTCCCACACAAGACACCTTCTGGAGAGGAGACTATCAGTGGTTTCCAGTATGGTAATGAGCCACCTGATAACCTCATATGCAGCGGTCTTCAGAGTGTGGTCCCCAGAGCAGTGTTACTGGGAAACTTCTTCAGAAATGCAAATTATTGGGACCCCAAAATTACCATATCAGAAACTCTAGGGTGGGGCCCGGAAATCTGTATTTTTAAAAGCCCTCCAGATACCTTTTAGGCAAACTAAAATGTAAGAATTACTGTGTAAAGTATTTGTGTAGCCCATGTTAATGGAACACCATATGTTCTTCTTCCCCATAAAAGGGCATTATAATTTGGGCCTTGGGTGATAATACCCCTCCCTCTTTTGTGCAAACCACAAGATTATCTCTATTGGTAGGACTGAAGATCAGACAAGTGAAGAGGGTCCACAACACCTATCATATCCAACTGTATAGGTAATAGTGACTCACAGTAACTATAGTAACACTAGTAATCACAACAAATCCTGGAGACCTTTCAGTAACCCCCTATCACATGCTTTACTCATATATGTCCAATGTATATAACCTTGGAAGGTAGGAGTTATTCTTCCCCTTTAATGAGATGCAAAAACCAAGTCTCAAAGGGATCAGCTGATTTGCCTAAAGACACTTGATGAGAAAGTGATAGGCCAATGACTTAAATGTGTATCTTTCTAGCTCCAGACCACTAGCTCTCAATCCCACTTATTCCTACAAAGATGCACAGGTGACCACTGGAAGATATTCTGCTCCCTGGACTAGGCCTATCTTCCAAGCAAGCACAGCAATGTATTGATGGCACTTTCCGCCTTCCTGCCTTTCTTTCAGCCACTGGTGCAGCGTTTCTTTGGGGTTCACTTCTCCTCACTGACGATGACTGTGATAATGCAGTTTGCATTTCCCATGGCCATGCGGAAGGTGGAAGACATTGATGTTGTGTGTGAGAGAGAGTGCCTTCCAGATGAAATGAAATGTGTAAATGGGAATTGTCATCGTTACCTTCTGAATAAATGGGGAAGATGCACATTGGTTCTAGCACAACTGGAAGAAAAAATTGGAGTTGGAACAAAAGCATTATTAATTTAAGAAACTGCCTGAATTTGCCTCTGGCAGTTTTCTCTGTAAACACTGTTAACACCCTGGAATGCTTGAATTGCATCTAAATGCATAGCTTAAATATGTAAAAACAGAAACCTAGGCATTACTTTTAGGTACCCAGAAAATTGTTTGCTTCTAAAATCCACCTGAACAAAATAAAACCAGCATATGAGACTTCTGAATTATGAGGGTCTAAATTTCTTATGGAATTGTTTCATAGAATATAGAATTTTTGATCTCCCTTTTCTCCCTCAAAACCAGATATAGTTTACAACTGACAAAATACAGCTTTGTAATACCGCTGGTGCAGAACATGCTTGTATTTGTATTTTTCTGTAACATGAACATGGTTTAGAGGGTAAATGGCTGGAGTAAGGGACATCTTTAGGCAACAGGGTTATTTAAGTGGTCAAGTCACAGCTGAGTAACTTTGTAAATGAGCCTGGTAGAGTCAACTCCATAGAGAAGAATAATTGCATATTTATGACCTCATTCTGAGGTGGAAAGCCCCTCACTCAGACCCCATGGTGGAAGGCATTCAGAGAAGGTATGTTTTGGACGCTAGACTCAAACAAGTTATATTTCCCAAAAGGAAAATATACGTATGATTTTGAATGAGGTTATTCTCATTGAAAAGCCATCATACCATGACCAAGTTCTCAAGTTTTCCCAAGTAATCTAGAAAGTAAATATGGGCTTGCCAGTTCTCTGGAGCCAACAATGCATTTGGAGAAATCCTGGCTGCATTTGATGTGCTTCCAAATCCTGGGACCCCTCCCCTCCCCCATTTAGAAACACGTGGATAAAGGACAGGTAAAGTAGTTATTGCCAGCCATGAACCGACCACCCTACTGGGCAAATTGCTAGTAAATTAGCGTCTCCATGTGCCACGAGAGCCTCAAGGTTTGAATCTCTTGTCAAAGTACAGAATGATCATGACAATGACCACTATAGATGGGATTTTACAATGGATGGGGTAAGCACTTTATATGTATTGCATGATTTAATCCTTCCAACAATCTTTTAAAGCAATTTCTTATAAAATTAATAAGTTATTAGTAAATTAATAAATAATAATAAAATGACTATTATTTTCATTTTGCAGATGAGGGCACTAAGGCACCCAAGTTATATAATTTGCCAAAGGTAAAACAGCTAGAAAGCAACAGGAACAGGATTCAAAGTCAGTCTTACTCCAGGATCCCATCACTAGCTGTGGGAAGACTGTGGGCTTTCAAGTTTGGCACCATAGAGTTGCATTCCAGCTTAGTTACTTGGAGGTCAAACATGATCCTGATAAGTGACTTAACCTGAAAAATGGGTAAAAAATCTGAACTAGCAGGATTGTCATGAAGAAGGTACTTAGTACTTAACAGGCACTCAACAAACAGTTGCTTAAGGTACCTCTCTATCAAACACACCAACAGCTCTGGATATGATTTGATATTGGAATGACATTTATGAAACTGAAGTCATTTTCCTAGCTAAATATATTTGAGAGGCATAGAGCAGGATGATTGAAAACCATAAGGTAAAGAATTTTACATATGCATACATGCAAATATACACAAACACTGGATTCTTATAGATCTCAAAAAACAGAAAACACTTGCTTTCCATATTCAATTATCTGCATACTCTACCAAAAGTTGACCAAATATCTAAACTTAATTCTGAATCTAATTTTTGTTGGGAGAGTGTCAAAAATTTATACATTGAGTGTCAATAATATATGTAAAATTTTAAACACAGAACACTTTATATACACAAATACATAAAAATACAAAGTATGGGATATGCATGTATGCATGTGCCTACATGTGCATTCTCCTCTAGGATGATTTTGTAACAAATTGACCTCATTGCTGCAGTCTGTTTTGAAACTTTCTTTTGACTGGACTAGAATGATCCCAAACAACCCCAAATTAATTTCACTTAGGTCCTGTGTCTCTGAGATTATTAAGAGGAGACTTTTTTCCTTTTGCCAACAATTTAACAATTTTTCTAACATGGGTAATGACCCTGCTCTTCCTCTTATCCTTTTACCATAGGGCTTCATGTGACACAACTGGAAAAGGCCATGAAATTATGAATGATTTTTTTCTGTCTTTCAAAGCAGGAAGCATGAATTAGAATTGTGCTTTCTCATCCATTTCCCACTTAATTTGGTTTCTTTCTCTATGTTCCTAGGGAAGAAAAGGCTTTTCAAGAGTAGAGATGATTGGTTACTTCTTTTCAGATGCTTTTTTACCTTGTTCTATTGGGTTCCAAAGTCAATGGATTCATTCAAAATAATTTTCTGCTTGTTGGGGTATTATTAAGAAGATTGCCATTGTGGTAAGTTCTAATGTGTATTTTTTTAGCTCTGGAAGACACAAGAAGCTTCCCAAGGTGCAAATATCCCCTAGAATAGTACCTTAGCCACTCTAGTTTTGTTCAACATCTCCTGGTAAAATGTCCATGAAGAAAAAGAGAGTAAAATGATTTTCTGTTTGTTATTTTGATAGACAGGAATGGAGACTTGTTCAAGTCAATAAAGACAAGGAAGGTAGAGTGGACTATCACAAAGTCATGGCAGAAATACAGGAGGATATGTAATTCCACTTTTCCCCTAAATGTACAGAATCATTTTCTGCTTTCTCTGCACACTTCATTGTGCCTCTTTCCTCCTGGAAAAAGTATGGATGTGACACAGGACAAGCAAACCCTCAAACTGGGACTTAGCCTGGGAGGGTTCTTGACTTTGCCCAGTGAAGAGTTCAAGGGCAAAGTGGTGGTGACAGACAGCAACTTTTATTGAGGTGGCAACGTATGCAAAGGTACTGGTTCTTGAAGAACAGGGCTGATTCATAGGCAGTGTGCCCAGAGTAGCAACCCAGGTGCTGTTCTGGAATCATGTTTATACCAAATTTTAATTCTACACAAATTAAGGGGCAGATAATGCAGAAATTTCTAGAATAGAGGTGGTAACTTCTGGATCATTGGGTCATTGCCAGGGAAAGAGACGGTAGCTTCACAGCATTGGTAAATTGACATCGCACTGTTGGGCATGTCTTATAGAGAGGTGCTTTTCCTTTTCCCTGTTTGTGCCAGTCTTCAATGTAATCCAAAGTGCAAGCCCTGTCTCCAGAGTCAAGTCCCATGTCCTACCTCAGATGGGCCTTTTCTGTCTGAGAAGGTCCTCACCTTTGGCAGTAGAGAAGGAGGCAGAGGATGTAGGTTTCACTAGCCAGGTGACTCACTGTGGCAATTACCATGTAAGACATTGCAGCCAGGTCTAAGATGACTTGTAGGTGTCCTGCCTTGATCCCTGGGAAAATGGTGGTGTCATTTCACTAATACAGAGAGCAGAAATGACAGGTGTGGAGAAGAGGAAGATGAGTTTGCATTTGTTGACTTTGGGGCACTTATGACATATTTGGGTGCATTGCTGATTTTGAATCTCATGAGAGATTTCAGCTGGAGGAACAAGTCAAGGCTACATGGCTTGGTGGTGGTGGTGCTGGGACTTGAATGAATTCAGGCTAGGGTGTGTTCTACCTGCCTGTGCTGCCCAACTCAAGCCAACAAGTAAAATTGTGAACTGTATGCTACCTTTCTGACCCTCTTCTCTTCCCCTTGCTTTCTATTCCATTGACTTAGCTTGCAGCCTTCCCATGCCTCCTAGTTTCTCCTTCTTTTTTATCTTAATTAAAACTGTATTCAGAAAAATGATCCATGAATATGGCATTCCCCAGTGGTCTTGAGTCTTTAGCAACAACTCACCTTGGGCAATGATCACTATGGGAATAATGATGATGATGGGTTACACTAAAGATGTGAGTAACAGGATTGTTTATGGATATTATTTTGTGTTTTGTCCATCCTGGGTTTTCCCCTGTACCTTTCTAAGTCTGTGCAGACTGTTTTTCAATCTCAATGAATATTTGTGCTGAAAGAAAGGTCTGACCCTACTCACAACTTCCATTCCTGGGTCTTTCAAAAGCAGGAATCTTTACAGTAATGTCGCCAGATAAAATATAGAATACCAAGTCAAATATAAATTTTAGATAAATGATAATTGTTTAGTATTTGTCCCAAGCATTGCATAGAACATAACCTGTACTAAAAAAAAATATTGTTAATCTGAAACTCAAATTTAACTGGGCAGCGTTGTTGTTGTTTTCCTTTCCTTTTCTTTTTTTCTAGATATAGAGACCCTGCCATAGGGGTGAAAGGAGAGAGACGTGGCAAATATGACACAGGAATAAATGAGGGAGAAGAAAGCAACAGGAGAGAGGGGAACCTCCAAGTCCAGAACAAATTCTGAGGGTTCCTCAGGAACTGGGTCTGGATTCATCCCCAGCACTAAAGAGAGCTTGTGGGACCTCAGTGGAGAGGGGCTAAATGGTGGCCCACAGGAGGCTAGGCCCTTGGTCTTAGGGTATGCAGCAAAGTCCCATGACCAAGCAAGGCAGAGATGCCAGGGTCCCCTAACAGCAAGTGGTCATATGTGCCTAGACAATTACTCTTTTCTCTATTGGGCCACGGGACTGGGAGGGGGTAACCTAATAATGACTGAAAGAAAATTTCCTGTCAATGAAAGAAAAAAAAAAGACTTGAAGCTGAATTTTATTTTATCTAAAGGAAATAATGTGACATCTCAAAAACTAGTTTTGTAAAGCTACCTTTGCAACTGTGAAATAATAATCATTACTGTTAAATATTGAGTATTTTCTATGTGACATGCACCATGTTAAATGTTTGATCGACATTATTTGGTTTCTATACTACAAAATAATTATGGAGCACAAGCAGTCCTTTGTTAATGGAGTGTCAGGCTTTGGGGAGGAGGTGAGCAGAGTATAAGAGGGTAACAGGAGACATCAAGCTATGTCTGCTTCACTTATTGATTAGTCTGGCTCTGGCTGGAAAACTAATTCAGATATAAAGAAAAAATTACCCCAGAAATGTGCTTTACCAAATAGACAAAATATTTGTTTCAGGAGTCAGGCCCATGTTAATCCCTCTTGCCCTTTCAGTTAAAAGGCAAAAAGCATTAGTCCTGATGCGAATGTTTAGCTTCCCTGCTTCAGGCATATTTTTTCAGCCTAGCTCGGATCTTGACACCTTTCATGTAATCAAGCCAAGTTCTTCCAAGCTTTGTAACCCTGTAAGGAATAGTCTGTGTCTTGGGCCAAGGTGTCAGTTAAAGTATTATTTTCCACAATTATTTTCATTTGAAAGAGGGAAAATTTTCTTTCCAATTGTCAAAATATCATACCCTTTAACTGAGAGAATTTGTTCATCCAGTACTCAGTGTACCTTCTCCAATAAGAAGAAGCAAATAGTCCTTGGTCTAACTTGGAAACATTGTGTGATCCCCACACATCTGAGCAAAAAGCTTTAAAATGATTTTTCTCTCACCACGTCCTGAAAAGTAAATCCCAGTTGTCTGATACTCTGGCATCTCGTTTTGCAGTCGCGAGTTACCATGGACAGTCATTACAATGCTAGCCATTGTTGAACAATAAAAGCAATCTTGCTCAACAATGGCTAGCATTGTAATGACTGTCCCTGATTAGAAAGATTACGAAAGGAGACAGGTCATGAAAAGAGATTTCTTTAGTCCTGAACAAAAGCTCAGCAATTATGTTTTGAAGACGTTTTACCATTTAGCCTGACAGATGAACTCCTTGACCAAATTTATTAGAAAGAAGGTTTTTTAGCAGAGTTTTGTTTTATAGGAATTGTCACACTCATCTGGTACAGAAATCTGACACCATAAATAGTTCAATAAGAGGTTAACCTTAAATATTCAGTGTGAAAAGCAAGGAGTCACTAACTTCAATGCAAGCCTCTTGCACTGAGGGGATACCAGCCTCCACCAATGAAAGCCAGAGATGATGTTTTCTTTGTGTATAAAAAGGAAGGCATATATGTGAATAAAAAACCCTCTAATCCAATGCAGATTCTGCAACTGCAACATTCTTAGCAATTATTCTACTTCATAAATTGCCATACGTCAATGGCAATGTTCTCATTGGTAGAAATAACTCAGATCCAGACCCGCCTCCACCTGGATATCTCACAGATTCTTCAAGGTTAGAAAAACTTCCTTATTTCTCTGTACCTTTTAAAAATGTATGTATTCCGAGGTAGGTCTCTAACTGTTGGAGATTGGAGAAATATGGCGGCAAGAAAGACTAGAATCTACTATTATCAGCATGAACTCATGGTTTTTAAAATACAGATAAATAAAGAGAGAAATAGAGATACCTATATCCTAGTTTGTTCACCAAGGAAATCGAGAAAAACTATGACCGCAGTAGCAATGAGTGCACCTAGATTTTTGTACTAGGAACTTGTGCTTCTTGGACATAAGGTAAATTCCAGGGTTTGGACAGAGAAAAGACAACATAAGTTTTGTACTATACTGCTTCACAAAGTACTAAAGTGTTCAAAGTACAATGGGAACTAGCAAAAAGACATGTGAACCAATTTGAAGGGATTCCAAGTTGTAAAATCAGAGACAATTTGAGCATCAAAATAAATAATGACAGTGGTGGGTTATAATCCATTAAAAAAATAAAATCCATGAGCCCATACTGATATAAATAAATGAATAAATAGAGAGGGGAGTCAAGAAAGCTCTTCCTTATAGTAATATGGATGGAGTAATATAAATATAGAAGCGATGATAGATTAGAAAATCATCGATGGATACTCAAGCTATCAGATGAAAGCCTGATAAGGAACATGATACTTACCTACCTGCAAAATATTTCCCACAAAATTCTCATTAATTACAAAGGGGAAAAGTAATAATGCTAGTGAAGACACCTAGTGTGCACACCAGCAAGTTATCATTGTTGGCATCACTAGTATTCAGGCAAACCTATAGTACGTGTCTCCTTCTATAATAAATTGATAATGACACAACCTAACTTCTCTTCTTTCTGTCCAAAAATGTATAACCTGAACTTAATCATAAAGAAACAATGGACAAACCCAAATTGAGGGATGTTCTACAAAATAACTGATTTGTATTCCCCCAAAATACCAGGATCAAGAAAGACAAAGAAAGGCTAAAGAGATGTTTAAGTGAGAGGACAATTACAGAGGCAACTAAATGCAATGCATGAATCTGAATTGGATTCTACGTTGAGAAAGAAAACCTATAAAGAATGTAATTGAGGCAACTGACAAAATTTGATGACAGACTGTGGATTAGATAAAGTATTGCATCAATATTAAATAGTATATTTTACTGTGAGATATAAGTATATATTCTTTTCTCAGGAGATAAACACTGAAGTATTCAGGAGTAAAGAAGCACAATGCTCTCAAATGGTTCAGAAAAAACTGGAACTATGGTGTGTGTGGGTGTGTGCGTGTGTGCAGAGCAAGAGAGAGCACAAAAGCAAATAGGGCAAGATGGAAGTCAGTGAATATGGATACAATATAAGGTGATTTATAGTATTTATGTAACTTTTCCGTAAACTTAAAATTCTATCAAAATAAAAAGTGCTAAAAATCTACCCATTCCTTAATCCCCAGTGGAATCCCTACCTCTTCTATGAAGACTTCTTTTCCCACTACAGAATGAAATCTGTAGATCACAGTATTTTATTGCTGGAAGAAACTGGATGCTTTCTCCAGAGAACTCCTGTAGCATGCTGAATCTGCATTATTCAATTGGTAATTGATCAAAAGCCTTCTTAGGAAGTCGCTTCTCTTGTCTTCATCTGATATCAACATCTTTTGCTATCATTTATCTCTCCAATTATATTGTAAGCTCCTTGAGACCTGAAACGTGACTTACAAGTTCTTTAACCTTTCTCACACCTTCCCCTCCTTCAGTACCCACAACCCACAGCCTCCTTGCACCTCCTTGCAAAACACACACACACATACACACACACGGGCCAAGTCCTCCTGCCTCTTTCTTATTCTTTACCTTGCAGGTTTCAGCTTAGGTACCATATCCTCCAACCCTCTATGATACCTAAGACTGGGTTAAATGATCCTGAACATGTTCCTCATAGCACCCCATTCTTACTCACTTATCTTGCTAAATTGAAATTGGCTATTTTCTTATCTACATTCCTCACCAGATTCCAAGCTCCTTGAGGGCTAAGATTGGGGGTAGGGCTTAAGGGCTCACTGAATATGTGTTGAGTAACTAAATGAGTAAAAAATGTTTAATTTTTTGGAAATTGACACTTCTGGACAGTTTCTACACTAGTTTTAGGTAATCTGCCTAGATATCCCTTCGGGAATGTGTGAGTGATAAAGATTTCCAGGCCCTCCTGGGATGTGATAAATCTTTGCAAATGTATAAAAGGTTTTATGGGCAGTTCTGATGTGCTTTAACATTTAGAATCATAGGTTGAATAGATTGAAAACATTTACCATTATTCTTCTCACCTCTCTGTACAAATTTTCCACTTTTCCATAATCTACGCATAGAGTAAAATTTCCCAAAATGTCACTTACTGAGATCTGGGGTTTCTTCTTAATTTATATTCTTGTTGTTGAAGTCTGGGTATTGCTGACTTGGCTTCACAGATGCTTTCAAATGGTATCTCTAAAGAACTCTGATAAATGAATTAGAAAAAGTTAAAAATTAAAATAATACTGACTTTAAAAAGTGTATACAAGCTAGTTGAAACGAGAAAGAAGCTGATATATCATTTTCTTCAGAGAAAAAGACATTTAAATAAATCACCTAAAATCTGATCTGTACGGAGTTCTTAAAGTATGCCAATTAAAGAGAATTTTGCCCATTGCTTCTTTAAAAAAAAAAACTCTGAAAGCCCCTTGTGTCCATCCAAAATGTGAGGCTACTTGGCACCAAAGTCATCAATTTATAAATCTGGGAAGAAACACAAAAGAAATACATTAGAACATAACCAAGGCTTTACTAAGAAAATAATTACAAAAGGACAACATGTAGTATAAACTACACAAGAGAAAAAGATTTATTTTCTAGATCTGGTTCTACCAAAAAAGAAAGATTTTTAACTAGAAAAGCAGAGTATTAGTATGTTCTCATGCTGCTATGAAGAAATATCTGAGACTGGGAAATTTATAAAGAAAAGAGGTTTAATCCACTGAAAGTTCCACATGGCTGGGGAGGCCTCTGGAAACTTACAGTCATGGTGGAAGGCACTGCTTCACAGGGCAGGGAGAGAGAAAATGAGTGCAAGCAGGTGAAATGCCAAACACTTATAAAACCATCAGACGTTGTGAGAAATCACTCACTATCACGAGAACAGCATGGGGGAATCACTCCCATGATTTCATTACCTTTCACTGGTTCCCTCCCACAACACATAAGGATCATGGGATTATAATTCAAGATGAGGTTTGGGTGGGGACACAAAGCCAAACCATATCAAACAGCTACTTTGAATTAAGCCAACTGTTGATGGTTTCATATCCCTTAAAGTATACTGGTGGTGCCCTCAAAGTTTCTAAAAAATGGGGATGGTGGTTTAAAGTATATCAGCTTTTTGCGAGGTTCCTAATAACATGATATTTTGACTCTAAATGGAGGGTTGTAGGTTAATGCAGTCCGTTTATGACTTACTATAACAGTTATGCTGTATGAGTCTAGATAAACAGTAATAATAAGACATTCACTTCTCTTCTTATCTCTTAAATGCCGTGATTTTTTCATCTTTACTTTGGGTTCATGAAATTAAAGACAGGCAAAGAAATCAATGGCTAGCATCTTGAACACTGTGACATAAATTATCTTTGCATTAATAATTCACTAGCTGATAGAGCCAAGGGACATAAAGCAAGATCCCATGTAAGTGAAATAAACTGTGTGCATATATAAATAATTCATATTTTAATTAAAATTGCCTACAGAACATCGAGATATTTCAAAATCATTTTGACCAACACATATTTTATCAACTTAAAAAGAAAATAAGAAGTCACCAACTATAACTTTGCAGGTTTGTTGAAGGTCCCAAACGTAGGTCACATGCCTTCACTCTGTGCCCTGTGCTATAATTAGCTCTTGGTGTCAAGAGGAGGAAATGCACACTGAACAGCAGGTACACAGTTGGTTTTGCTGCATGAAGCATAATGAGGATTTCAGATTTAACACACTAATACTTGTTTTATTACCGTAGTCAATTGTCCATGCATCTTAGGATTCATGTTGTGTGCATTGGCTAAGTCATGTTTCTTTCATTAGCTGAAGCAATTAATGTACATTCAGCCTTTTAAGTACTATCTCTTTATGCATTATCCTTGTATAATTCAGTTTGCAATGATTAAAATAATTTTTCAATGGAGATGCCACAGCGTAATGAAAAAATATACAGCCCTAATGTAAGAAGCATTTGTAAACATTTTTAAGAGGATATTGTTTGTTGTTACACAACACTGTAACAGATGGCTGTAAAAAGCAGCTCAAACTCAAGAAACAGCAGAGAGACAGACCTCAGGGGATTGGGGTAAATGGGTAGAAGAAAGAGAGATTTTATTCTTTTGAAAGAGAATTTAACAGCGTGTCAGAAATAGTTTTTGGTCTGCCTTTTGGTGTGTGTATTTAAGGACCAAAGATTGGCTAGTGTTTATAATTAATGACTCGATTGCATTAAGCCTTTTAGCTATTAAAAAAAAAAAAAATGTAAGTACAGGTCTCAGTATGTTGCCCAGCCTGATCTCAAATTCCTGGGCTAAAGTGATCTTCCTGCCTTAACCTCCCGTGTAGTTGAGATTACAAGTACAAGCCGCCATACCAGGCCCTTTTAACTACTGAGCACTTACCTTGTGCCAGCCTCCAGGAGACAACTTTTATATACAGCCTCTTATTCAGTCATAGTAATTAAGAAACCAAGACAAAGAGGGGTGAAATAACTTTCCCAAGAGTCTCATTGCTAGTTAGTCATGGAGGCGGGCTCTATCCCATAACCCGCTTCCTCTGGGCTGCATGGATTTGTGTTCTGCATCCCTACATGTCAGCCATGAAACTTGAGCAACTTTAACCTCTCTTAGCCTCAGTTCCTCCTCTGTACAAATGGAGACAGTGATAGAAACCTAGCTCACAGCGTTGGGAAGTTTAAGGAGGTTCACATGTGCCAAGTGCTTAGAAGAGTACTTGGTATAGCAAGTATTTGGTAAGTGTGTGCTGTTATTACTGTCACTAGTCTCTCCTGCCTGTTCTGTGTTGTGTGCTTTTCTGTTTCAAGACTGTTTCCTTGTTTTAAGCAAGATGTTATGCTATTGTGATGCCTATTAATAAATGAACATGTGTGTAAATGGCCTTAGAGATGGTTGTTTCACACTTGCTACATGTCGTAATCAAAATCCAGGATTAATTAACTTTCTGAATATCTTTCCTAATTTAACAAGTGATTATCCAGTTTAATGTACATGGACAATTATTTCAATAAATATATTTTCTAATTATGTGTCACTTCTGTGGGCATGATGTGATAATTTAGTCTTTAGCAGCTAGATGCATGTGATCAGACAAAACTGCTCAGATATGGAGAACATTGTGATAAATGTCTAACGGAAAATTTATCCACTCAGTATAAAATGGATCTACAGTGACCGATTACATTCCATACTCAGACTAGCTATTTCTGAGGGCAAACTCTGGTACTGCTTCCTCTGCCTATATAGTTCCTCTGAATTTTATTAAATATACTCCTTCCCTTTCTTGGAAACACAAACTAAATGTTACTTCCAGGAAGACTTCCAGATATGCTTTTCCTTTCCAGATAAAATTTTGTCTCCACGGCCGGGTGCAGTGACTCATGCCTGTACTCCCAGCACTTTGGTAGGTGGAGGCCGGTGAATCACGAGGTCGGGAGACTGAGACCATCTAGTGAAATCCTGTCTTTACTAAAAATAAAAAAATTGGCTGGGCATGGTGGCATGCGCCTGTATTTCCAACTACTTGAGAGGCTGAGGCAGGAGAATCACTTGAACCTGGGAGGCAGAGGTTTGCAGTGAGCTGAGATCACCCCACTGCACCCCAGCCCGGTGACAGAGTGAAACTCTGTCTCAAAAAGAAAATTCTCCCTGATCTGAAATCCTGAGGCAGAAAAGCCCATTATATTCTAATAACTGATCTCTCTTTATACTTGCTTCATGAACTTCCAGTTTAAAGCCAGTACATGGCTTTCTGAAATAAAGACTATCAGCCTCGCTTGCTGCCAGGTATGGCCAGCCATATGATCAAGGTTTGGCGAACAGGACATACTCAGAAGTGCTGTGCTACTTCTAGAAGTGTCCTTAAAGAGGGAAAGGCATGACGTTCTTCACTTCTTTCCTCTTTCTGCTTGCTAGATTATTGATTTGGTGGCTGATGCTTGAATAGCCATGAGGTAGAAGTCAAGTGCTCATGATAGCAGACTATCCAGACAGTAGGAAGTGGAGTTCCTGGTGACTGTGGAGACAGCAGGCAGCTTGGACTGCCTACTACCAAAAGTCGTCTATGAGGAAAGAACTAATCTTGGATTTTCTGTCATTTGCATGTGAACCCAATCTTGACTCATTCAATTTATTTAGCATTTTTTAAATTATTTGTACCTGTATCTCTTTAGATCAGCACTCACAAAATCACATTTTATCTACCCACTACTTCAGCTGTTGCTATACTAGATGTGAGCTGCTAAAAGCGTGAACTGCTCATTAAGCACTCAACATGGTGCCAGGTTCTTAGTAGGTTCAGAGTAAATGCTTGTTACATAAAGACAACCTGAATCAGAGTGTGTGGAATACACCAGAAATACAGGTCCTGCCATCCTTAAATCAGGAGAATCTTTCTTCATATAAGCACGAAGTCTTGTTTTTCATACACAGATTTAAAATGCACAACAGAAAAGGGGCACGAAGCGTTTTGTCTGGGTTGCTGGGCCTATTATATTTTACCTATTCAGAATGACTTTATTATAGTTAAGAGATTGCATTTTCTTGCTTCACCATTATTTGTTTGGTGGTTCCAGCAGGGAAGTGTAGATATATTTGGCTGGAAAACCATGCAGTCTGTGAAGGTCATCTTCCTTGAGTAGGAAGATTTAAGAAGTGTGACTGGTAGCTCTGGGGGAAAAAGGGCCATGGCATCTTCACATGATTTTTAGATTTGACCTAAGGGATACGATTATAAGAATTATAAGACTTGGCTTATGTCCCAGATTTTACCACTGCCTGTCTACTTCTACACTTAGTCTGACTTCTTATCCAGAATACCTCGAGTTTACCAGAGAAGGTTAGTGAAATCAATAATCTATATTAATATGAACCATGAGTTTTATACAGTAGCAAGAATAGGAAAGATTAGGCTCAAAAAGCAATATTTTGGCACAAGGTAGTACTTTGGGGGAATATAGGCTCTTGGGTTTCTTTTATTTTTTGGAAGAAAGCAATCAACTAAGAGAAAATAGAATATCGGGTATGAGATCCTTATTGATTTATTCATTCTCTGCTACCATTCTGTGACTCTTTGGTAATGCCACAAACTCTGAAATTGCTATGTGAACTCTGCAAAAAACATTACTCCAATGAGAATTCAAAACTTAACTCTAGTATAAAGCACTTAACTCAGTTAAATTTCCCACATCTTTGATGTCATGAAGCTCTTCAGAAGGTTTTGAGTAGAATAAAAAGAGGTTTGTCTGAATTTTAGAGCTTAATTTGCCTCATTTAAAAGAAAAATATAATCTTATTAGTGGCAAAGCTTTTGAGATACAAGTACAGTATTGCACTGATTTAATTGTATATTTTTAATGTCAAATAAATGAGCCATGTACTTTTCCTCAAATTCACAAAAGGCCAGTGGTGAGAATCCTTTCATACCATTTCCTCTAACCAGGGTCATTTCATCCAAAGGACAAAGAAGGAATAATTTAATATATGATAGTAGCTTCAGAAAATGCCTTGATCGCCTTTCTTAGGCCCAAGACAAAATGGAAAACGTATGTGACTATGATGCCAAAGTCATTTAACACATAGCTCATTCTAAGGTTGAGTGTCCTAGGTGACCATGTATTGGCCAATTCAATAACTAGTTCACTAATACCACGGAGCAGTACAGTCAGGAATAATTCATCCTAGGTATTTACCTATAGAAAGCAATGCAAATGTCATTGAAACAATTTAACCATGGGACATAATTATTAAACAACTGGGCCTGGCTAGATCATTGTAAGTGTGGGTAAAATGCCTGTTAGAATCATCTATCACCTAAGTTATTTTCAGTGATAAAATATTTACCACCAACAAGGAAGAAAGGAAAAAAAGGAAGCAGGATAGGGGGTGTAGGAGAGAACAGGTCTTCAGAAAAATGTCATAACTTCCTCAATTTTAAGAGCCAGAAAATCTTCTTTAGACAAGAATCTGAATGCCTAAAGATGTAGCCAAACTTTGACTCTTTTGAGAAGCTGCTGCACAGCTGTGGTCTTTGACATTTGTCTCAGCAGAGCTCTAAGGACTTAGGGACCAGGGACCACAAATTTTGTCTGTGGCTCTGTCCAACCCTAGATACTTGAGAATGAGTAGGTCCCATCTTTTCTCTGTTCTTTGTTATTGTTTTCAAAGTAGTTGGGGGGTTGGAGAGAGAGAACAGAGTATGAGACGGAGAGAGAGGAGAAATGAAAGGAAGCATGAGTAGAGGAAGGGCAATAATATGAACACAGAGGAATAATTCTCATTTATACTTCAAGTTTTCTATTTTTTCATCTATCTGGGAGGCTTTGGAGGCTGAAAGTGCTAAAATGGGGTATCAGATTCAGCAACTGGTCTGAAATACTACGTACTCTAAGTACTAAGTACTAAGGTGTGAAGAGAATCACAAAGAATGGCAGAATTACAGGTAGAATCAAATTCCTTGTGTATTGTCTTCCATTGAAATACTAGCCCAGTTTTGGCCAATTATAACCCAAAGGCATTTGTAGAACAACCCAACCCATTGCTGGCACTCCTCCCTGAAACCACAGCCGAAACCACAGTTTCAGAATTTATAACCAATCTCAACTAAACCCCAATAGACAGAAGCTTCAAACTTCTACTGAAATGGAGTCAGCTCCAGAAGTCCCATTGAGATGGTTTTGCTTTACGGAAAATTCTGAAAGACTTTATAAAGAATTCAATCTGAAACTCTAAAAAAACTTGAAATCAGGAGGAAAGAATTCTTCATCAAATTAAATCAAAGAGAAAATTGTAAGGAATTACATGATTTTTATGAAACAAAGCAAAAATTGTTTTGACAATAAATTATTTATTTAATAGATACCTCACACTTGCTAAAATAGTGCCAACCCCACCTGATTATAACACAGAGTGTTCAGCCAAAAAGTTATTAAGCTTCTTAGTTTTGTATCCCTATAAGTTGGTAACAAGATCTGAGCCATGTTCATGGATAGAGTGAAACCAGTGAGGCCAGACGCGGTGACTCACACCTGGAATCCCAACACTTTGGGAGGTTGAGGTGAGTGGATCATGAGGTTAGGAGTTCAAGACCAGACTGGCCAAATGATGAAACCCTGTCTCTGCTAAAAATACAAAAATTAGCCGGGTGTGGTGGCGGGCACCTATAATCCCAGCTACTGGGGAGGCTGAGATAGAGAATTGCTTGAACCCGGGAGCCGGAGGTTGCAGTGAGCTGAGATCGCACCACTGCACTCCAACCTAGGTGACAGACCAAGACTCCATCTCAAAAAGAAAAAAAAATTGAACTTGAATCTAGAAGATTTCTTCTGTTTGTTTTTAAGAATTTCAATCACAATTATAACTCCTAGGAAAAACATTTTCACTAAAATACTGAGTTCCTGGTTTTTGAGAAGTCTGCTGAAGGATAAACTTTCTATTTCTAAGCAAGTATTTCTTAGTGTGGAAAGGGCCATCTTCACTTCTTTTCTTCCTCTCTACAACTTTCCCCCAACAATCAAAAAATGTTTTTGGAAATTGGTTTATTTGGGCTAAAATGATATGAACTTGGTTTGCATGAAAAGTTTGTCTAATGTTCATTTACCTTGGCCATAAATTAGAAAATCCAAATGTGGTAGGCAGTACTCTAAACTGGTCCCCAATATTACAGCTCCTTGATATACAAGCCCTGAATAAACCCTTGCCTCTCCGTAGGTATGGAGAGAACCTGTGAATGTAATGGGATATCACACCCATAACTGAGTAACTCATCGGCTGACTGAGTTAATCAAAAGGGATACTATTCTGGGTGGGCCTGAGCTAATCAGAGGATTCTTTAAAAGAAGGTGGAATGTCAGAGGGACACTTTCTTGCTGGCCTTAAAGAAAGAAAACTTCCATGTTGTGAGAAGAGAGTGGTCTCTAGGAACAGAAAGCAGTCCCCAGGCAACAGCTAGTAAGAAAACAGGATCCTCAGTCACACAATCACACAGAAATGAATCAGTCAACAACCAGTGAGCTTGCAAGGGGACTTCAAATCTTCTCTGACAACTTGATTTCAGCATGGTGACAAGCTGAACAGGGTACCCATCTAACTTGTATCTAGAATCCTGACCCACAGAAACTATAAGAAAATTAATTTGTTGCTGTAAGTCACAAAGCTTTTCATAACTTGTTATACAGTAATGGAAAACTAATACACTGACAAGCACACGTAAAAGCCAATCAGTCAACAGAATCTGTTACTTGCCAGTGCAATAAGTGACATTTCTTTATATTGTTAGAAGCAAAAGCAAAGTTCAGATATAGTACCTGATGATGTCTCCTTTTTGTTGTCCAATTCTAAGATGTGGTTTAAGTGCTTAGAAAAGCATTTTCATCTCTTTGCTGTCACTCTCTTTCAAGGACCACATAATCAATTTCTTACAGAAAAACATGAAATGATTCATTTGTAAGTTACTGAAAGTCAACATTGTGTTATAAGAATATATGCAGTTAATCATCTTTATTAGCTGAAGAAGTTCTTCTATATTTGGTATCTCCTCAAATACAATCAGAATATAGTCTATTAAAAATATGTGCTTATGAAGAGAGAAGCAGATTGTGTCCAGTTGTATATGTGGATTATATTAACATTTTCATCATGGATGTATTTGGTTTTCTTTTTTCCCTTCTCTAAAAACAGTAATAGCTAAAGTGTAGTAGATCCTTTATGGGTGGTTGTACTTCCCTGTTTTCTCATTACTGAGGCTCCTGAAGGAAATAAACAGGCTAAATGAGGAGATACCATACTGTAAGTGAAGTACAATGGATGAGATGTTAGGAGACCTAGGTTCTATTACCTGTTTTGACAGTAACTACCTTGTGATCTTATGTTTGTTTGTTTATTTATTTATTTTTGAGACAGGGTCTCACTCTGTCACCCAGGCTGTAGTGCAGTGGCATGATCATGGCTCACTGCAGCTTTGATCTCCTGGGCTCAAGTGATCCATCCACCTCAGCCTTCTGAGTAGCTGGGAAATACAGGTGTACACCACCACTCCCAGCTTTTTTTTAAGCAGAAATGAGATCTCACTGTGTTGTCCAGGTTGTACTTGAACTCCTGAGCTCAAGTGATGCTCCCACTTCAGCCTCCCAAAGTGCCAGAATTACAGAGGTGAGCCGCCTTAGCTAGTCAAGTAAATGATTTTAAACATATAATTTTCTTTCTGTAGGTCTCAGTTTTTTATATAAAATAAAGGATTCTATGAGATCACCACAGTACATGGTTCTTAAAACCTTCAAGAATCCTGAGCTAACACCTTGGTGCAAGCAGAGACTGTGAATGAGGCAGAGGCGGGAAACCAAGCAGGCAGGTTCTAGGAACTCTGCCTCCACTCCCATACAGTTAGTTATTCTCTGTTTCATATGCAAGTTCTCTATGGAGGACTTCACTTCAACAAGGGCTGCTATAGTTTTAAAACAAAAATGTTGGAAAACACTACAGACTAGATGATCTGTAAGATCTTTTCCAGCAAAGACATTATGAATTTCTCAAAAGAAAGAAACCCAGAGAATAAGTATATGGTCATTCTTTCTTATGATCATCACTCAGTTTTGTTATTCTGTTGAAATAGGAATGAATTTTTTTCTAAAGAAGATTGAATGTTCTATGAGCTTCCTGGCACTTCAGCTTTCTTTCTTATGTGTGTTCTTTATTTTGCATTACGTTAATGCATTTTATGAATTGCCCCCTACTTGCAGCAACCAAGATGTTCCAGTATAGAGCCTATTTTATTTAATTTTACCTATATCAATAAAGCCAATTCATTGGGCATGATATAAATGTATTACATTGTAAAGCTGCTTATGTGACAAATTCAAAAATCAAGAAAAATATTTTTCTGTTTTTTTTTCTATGCTTGGCTCTGATGGCTGAATTTATGTTTGATGCTAGGGTAAGACCAGCCCCGTCATCAAGCAGAAAAATTGCTCGGTACTATAAGAATCTGGGTAGACTATTAACCAGTGGAAACCTCTGGGCATGGGAAGAAATAGGAGAAAGACTAAGAAAAATGAACAGGGATAGAGTGTCTAGAAATTGGTGACGCCAACCATTAGGGAACAGAGACATAGCTTTATCTTCTTTCTTTTCACCACATTTCACCTCTACTCCTATTCTGACTTAATATTGATAAAACTAAGGCAAATAATTCCCATCCCTTCTGCTGAATAAAAGCACTGACAGGTACTGACATATATCATTGACCAATTACAATAGAAACTAAATTATTTTAACAGTAATGGCTACTTTTGCCAATATTCGTTGAATTACTGTGTGCCAGAAACTGTGCTGAGCACTTTACTAATATCACCTCATTTACCCTGTGGAACCACCTGTGGGCTAGGTCTTACGTGCCCCAGCTTGCAAATGAGAAAACCGGGGCTCACGGGAAGTTACTTAACCTGCTCGAGTCTCACACCTGATAAGTGACAAGCCTCTATCTGTCTGGCATAACACTTAACCACTGTTGTCATTTTCTCCAGCCACTAGTCTTAGCTGCTTTGCAACGAAAGTCAAGACATCTATTTTAGTATCTCCTCAGTCCGCAGCACCCTACCTTGCACAACAAATGGCATTCAAAAATAATTGTTATTGAAATAATTACCCTGATTATTACTGATGATAGAATGAAACACAGTCCATTGGAAGATATGAAAATATTAAAACACTGTTTAGTGGAGATCAGTTTTACTTGTTGACATGACAGAAACACACACATCATGCACATACACACACAAAGAGAAAAACTTAAGTTTAATTTATACAATCTTTTCTCTAAATTGACTTGTGAACATAGGACCATTGTCATTTACATTTGGAAATTCCTAAATCTCTGTAATACAATATCTAAAGAGGAATATAAAAACAATGGAGCTAAAAATAGGAACGGTCTAATCCATATTGATTTTACTGTCTATAACCTCTTCCCTAAATGGATTTGTTATCATAGAGCCATGGTTTCTCTTTGTGAAAATGTTTAATTCTCTAGAATACAATATTATTTAAGGAAGGAAATGAAAGTAATGAATCTAAAATAATGACTAATATAGCCTGGGTGAGTTTGGGATTCATCTTAAAATAACATTTAGCTCATTAGCAATAGCAGTCTGATCTATTCTCCCTACTTAGTGTTACATATGGTATTGGCTGTATTTTCCAAACCCCAGATCAGGGTACATGACATAGGATTGCTAGGGAATATCAAGAACATATGGTTGCCATCATATTAGGGAACAGCCACTGAAGATACTTTGGAGTTGCTATTCCGAAGCACATATGTGTTTCAGAGAATAACCTCTTATTTTCCCAAAGATATAGCCCAAATCTACCAGAAGCCTTTCAGAGCTGAAGTTAATTATATATCCAGGTAGGTGGGCCAGCAAGAAAGCTCAGAAAACAGCTTGATAATACAAGAAATCAACCCTTCAACCATTTTTGGTTTAGAGAAGCCACATCAAACCTTAATGAGAAACCACATGTAGTGGTAAATTCTGGCATTTAATTTTATGATTATTTACAGCCATTCTGGTGCATAGCATATGGCATGAAGTTACCTTTTAAAAGTACCAGAAAGATAAACTAGAAAGGACTAAATACATAGCAATTGAGTTTTATTCCTCTTGATAAAGAGATGAGAGGCACATTTAACTAAATATAGAAAAGGATAAAATGGGGTGAGCTATGAGTAATAATTTATACTTTTGAAACTGCTTGGCATTACACCTTAGGTAAAAAGTGCTTACAAATATTAAGGAAGGAACAGAAGTTCCAAAGTAATTCATTCTTAAATGAATGTCCTATAGTCTGCCCAAAGGTTCATTCTTTTAATTCTATAGACATTTGCCATCCTTATAAAATGTTACAAATTACATTGCAAAAGCTCTCACCTATTTGGGTTTTAAATTACTTTCCAAAGTCTCATAGTAGACTTTGGCAGCAGAAACAACATTAAGTTTCATTTTTCCTTCCTCCACATGAATAATGTTGTTGCTCATCCTTGTGTGTAAAACTAACAGATTTTAGTAAATTTACTTCCAAAAGCACTATTATGGTATGTTTCATTAAGTGAATGAGGAACCATATCACACATGATATGGCTAAAAAAATAAAAAGCAAAAAAAAAAAAAAAGAACTTACAAGTACAGGATGCCAGACCAAGTATTCGCCTCCGTTTCCATACAAAAGTCCACCCAAAAAAGGGTATATCAGCACAAAGTACTGTAAGCATAAGAACAGAAACAATGGGAGAGAGGGCAGACAGTTCACACTTTTGGAATTAGAAAGCAGATATAAATATGTTGACGGATAAAACAGAGTAATAGTCCACAGCCCAGAATCTACCAAAGGGAGAAATAGTACTAATGGCAGCCAGAATGCTGACAGAACTAAACAGGCTCTAGGATAAAATGTGTGAGCCTATGGACAAGAAAGGGAAAGACACTGAAAATAGAGAGGTTGGTTGGAGGACAGTAGACTGAAGACCAACAACTCCAATAGGTCCCTATCACCACCTCAATCTACAGACATGAAGATTGTCAGGGCAAAGGCAGCCTACTCTTGACTCTGAGGCAAAAATTAACACATAAATAAAAGTTGGCCGGGCATGGTGACTCATGCTGGTAATCCCAGCACTTCAGGAGGCCGAGGCAGGTGGATCACCTGACATCAGGAGTTCAAGACCAGCCTGACCAATATGGAGAAACCCCATTTCTACTAAAAATACAAAATTAGCTGGCGTGGTGCCACATGCCTGTAATCCCAGCTACTGAGGAGGCTGAGGCAGGAGAATCACTTGAACCCAGGAGGCAAAGGTTGAGGTGAGCTGACATTGTGCCACTGCACTCCAGCCTGGGCAACAAAAGAGTAACTCTGTCTCAAAAAACAAACAAATAAATAAATACAAAATAAAAACTAAAACAACAGTTCTTATGTTTTTAAAAATATTGGAGCCAGCCACATATTCCTGGATGTTGGCATCTGAGAGCTTACGAAAATATTCACCTCTGTTACTGTAACTGCCTCTGAATTTAAGGCAAAGGAAAAAATAAATATAGATTCAGAGAATCAACACTTTAAAAAAATACAAAATTTTCATTCATTATTATTTGAAAAAGTGTTCAAACCTTTGCAAACATTTAGTGCCCATTATGCTTATGCCCAAATGTCTTATGTAGCTAGGAAGTAGACATTAAACAGACACTGGCTGGGTCACTATTTTTCTGAGTCTATCTGTTTATTTGAAATGGTACATTAGAAACACCTTTCTTCTAAGTCACTTGTAGAAACTGAAAATAGGGCTTGAAAGGAACCTAGTTAAAGCTGAAGTCCACAGCATGGGACAGCTGGATATACATATAAGTGCTATGTTATCTTTTGAAGTCCCTCAGCTAGACAGAAACAGTTAATGGCAGGCAGCCAAGCATCAAAGGAAAATATCCCCCATGTGCCCTCTGCCTAGATGTCAGTAAATGAGTGCTTCAGAGATCCAAGTAGATTTTCAAGGTGGGCTATTTTCACTGTGCTTCACAGAGGTCTTTAAGGAAAAGCATCTCACAGTAGATAGCTGTATCTACTTTCCTGCTATTCCCACCTTCATTCTCATCATCCCCTTTGCTAACCCAGCATGTCTAGCACTGAGTTTTAACTCAAAATCAAACAACATTGAAATAAAGGTTGTCAACATATAATGAGTAAAGCAAACTATCAGACACTTCAAGATCTAAAATCCAGCCATTTCCTAAGAAATTCTACAGTTGACTTGCTCCAGAATTTGTTAACCTATGGTTCTCATCTTGGTTTTACAGTTGAGTCATCAAGGCCCTGGTCTCCTTTAGATGATCTGCATCAGAATACCTAAGGAAAAGCCAGTAATCTCCTCATACGTGTTCTCCAGGTATGTCTAATGAGTATCCAGAGTCCAGAACCATTGAATCTGCCTCTAGCTATGAAATTATTGCAGATTATCTGAATGAGGAACTACAGGCATTGAATATATGAGTGTATTCAAGTATTTCAGCAGCATGTAACAATTCCAGATAGCCACTCAAGAAAAATAAAAGAGACTATTTTGCACCATAAAATACTATTGTTATAAAAGTCTCATAAGGACAAAGATTATGAAATGAAAGCTGGGTCACCACAGAACCCCAATTTTCCTTTAACAAATAACTTTTCATCCATTATCAATTAGCAAACTTCAAATCGACTTAACTACCCTCTTCAGACTTATGATGGAGTGACCATGTGACACTAGTCAAGCCATTTTCTCTCTCTGGCCATAATAATTGCTCAAGGATAAACAAAATACCAAATCAGAGCAAATGAGACCAACTCTTAAAGTAAGGAAGGTGCTCTTTCTCATGAGAATTGAATCTGAAACAATTAAGTTAAAGTTGGTAGAGGGAATATTTTTAACACAACAGACTACTTATCTGAGAATAACTCCAATGGAGAGAAGAGTAGCTGAGAGACTTTGAAAGAGAAACCAGGGCCGATCAGGATCATTTGGATCCCTGCAGCCAACAGAGACTGAAGCTAAATCTATAACTGAATATTAAGTTATCAGAGCCAACAAATTCTTTTTTTTTATAGGTTTATGATGTCTTGGATAATAAAAAAAAAATCCTGTGAAACACACTCTCATCTGTACAACAGTTTCTTTCTCCTTCTCTCCTATTCAGTTCCCATTACCAGCATACATATACAACATTATTTATAGAGTCCAGTATTACATTCACAGGCATAAAATTACAAACCAACTAATTCATTCTTCATTCTCAAAAGCCCTTTAGTCCCATCTAGCTCCATGATAGATAGGTCTGGAAGGAATACTTCCATATTATTGCAGAAAGAAAAAGCTTGATTAGAAGGGAATTCAGATTTGATTGTCTTAATCAGTGGTTCTTATCATCAAAGATATCAAGACACAGATACACAATAAAGATAAATACAAAGAAAAACACACATAGTGTTATCACAGTAAAACTACTGAAACCCAAAGACGAGGAGAAAATCTTCAAAGAAGCTAGAATAAAATGCACATTATCTGAAAGGAAATCCTCATAAGATTTACAGCTAACATCTCAAAAATAATAATGAAAATCAGAAGACAATTGAATAATATCTTCAAAACGATGTGGTAAATTGCAATACAGATAAACTAGAAACAAAAAGTGTGTGTATGTGAGTGTGTAATGTAGCCATTTGAAAATCTTTATTAGCATAACACCAAATAGGGAAACCATGAAATAAAGAATAAATTTGACCATCTAAAAAGTATACATTTACAAATTTCTATGTTAGAATACATGCTATAAAAATATGGAAGTTATTATCCTTAATAGATCAATAGTCTTTACAAATCAATTTTTAAAAGCAAATACCCCAGATTAAAACAAGCACAGGATATATGCATAATTCACAAATAATCAAACATAAATGTCTAATAAATATGACAAATATTTAATCTCATATAGTGTAAGTAAAAATTAAACCAAAATGCTGTAGAATATTATAGGTATAAAATGGTCAATGTTTAAAATAAATTTATCACTCAGATTTTTTAAAAGATGCTGATAATTAGGTCCTTCACATGAATATTAGTTGTGTAAGTCTGTATAATATTTGTTGAGGGCAACTGGGAAGCATATATGAAAAATAAAATGTTTAAAGACCTGTCCTCTGATTCATTAATTATATTTGAAAAAAGGATTCCTAGTCAATATCAAAGAGGTGAATGAAGATTTAGTGATAAAGTTTGTAAAGTACTGTCTATACAAGTCAAAATTTAGAAATGTCCTAAATTTTCTATAATAGAAGAATTATCAAAATAGTCAAATATACTCTAATTATGAGGTAGTCACAGGAAGGAGGATTACTTAAGTCCAAGAGGTCGAGGTTGCAGTGAGCTGTGATTGTGCCACTATACTCCAGCCCAGGCAACAGAGACAGACGCTGTATCAAATGAAAAAATAATTACAAACAAGTAAGCATAGTATTATTCCATTTTTGTAGAAGAGAAGACTAAATCACATTTTATAGAACAGCATAAATTATAAATATGCTGTCTCTTGGATTCCACTAAATGCCTCTCCAGATTTGCTCAACCCCATTGACTTCTGTAGTTTAACAAAGTATCCCAGATAGACACTGAGTTACCCAAATTGAATGAGTTTGATGATGAGGCCTTTGGGTGCATCTAGGCAGGGGACATACTGGGAAATGAAAGAGTCTTTGCTGATTCTTAGATCACATTCCAAAAGTCCTATTTACATATCTGGGAAGTGCCACAGTGTGAACATTGAGTTTTCAAAGAGTGAAGAGGTGATTTCAGTGTGTTCTTGTCTTACATCTTACTCTTCCTTTTCGTTGGTAACTATGATGAAGAAAAATCGCATCTGAACTTCGAACGATTAAAAGATTACCCTGGAATTCAGCACCATTGCCAATTCATGCAATTAATCCTTGAAAACAGTTTGAAAGCATCATCTGTGCCTATGCCCTGAGCAGACTGAATCCATGGCTACCCACAGTCATCATCTAAAATACTCTCTTCAATGTTCCTTGAAAGCAAATCCTTTTGAGCCTTCCCTTTCTTAAACACAATCCTCCTCCATCCCACCTCAAACCTAGGTGGTATTAAATTTTGTTGAAAGTAATGGTGAATGCTGACACTAAGACAACAAAGGACAAGATTAAAGATCCCTTAATCAGATGTCTCAGAATGTAGGCAAATTTACTCAAATTCTGACCATGCAAATGTTGACTTTAGCATGCTTTTAGAAAAATCCAGTTAAATCCATACCAACATTCTGATTCAGAGAATTGAAGTCAAACATTATTATCTTTTATAATAAGTTTCTGTTGCCAGGACACAAATTCCCTTTTTGTGATCTCAGCAGTGGAGATAAAAAAAATTTTTTAAGAAACCTCATATGTATATTTTTACAAAGTGTGGCTGAAATTAGTTATATGAAAATACTAAGCTGGGAAAGTTTTTTTAGAATCTTAAAACTGGTGAGAATCCCAAAATATGTGAGTCACAAGTCTGTATATTATCCAAGAATCAAGACTTTTCAATCATAATAAAAATCATGTATGTTAAAGGAAAGTAAACAAAGATCTGCCTTGTACACTCAAATGACATTAAAAATAGACATTTAATAAGTCTATTTGTTTTATCTCCACAGTGGATTCTAAGTTCCCAGAGAACAGAAGATTTTAAGTTCCTGGAGAATAGTAGATGTTCCCAGAGAACAGTAGTGTCTGTTCTTTTATTACAATTTTTTAACCATCTTGAATAGTATCTTTACAGTAATTTTTTAATTGACAATTTTTCATTAAAAATTCTCTTTGCTGCTAAATTTGCCTCTGAGATTTCTTTTTAGTAAATTCTTCCTTCATACACATGACTAACCCGGAGGCAGCCATGTTAGTGACTTCACGCACTTCAGGAGTGGGCATATAACCCAAATAACCCAGTAAATCCCTTCCATCGAATCTTAGGACTTGAAAGAGAACAGATTGCAGATAATGCCTACCTTGGTAACTGAAGGTTTAGGATAGGGAACCAGGGAACTGTCAACAACCATGAAGAGAAAAACCAGTGTTCAGCAAAGGCATGAGATAACCTGCAGAGGGAAGCTGGAATGGGGAAGCAAAGGGAACCTAACGGCATTTGAGGCTTTTCTGAGTCCAGCTGCAGCCTTGCCGTTCTTATGGTTATGTCATATCAGTAAAGTCCTCCTCTGGCTTCAGCCACTTCATGTCAAGATTCTGCCACTTGTATCTGAAAGATTTCTGATTAATTCACCATTTTTTCCTATAAATCCTCCTTACTTAGTCTTTTCCTGCTCTTCTTTATTTCCAAATTCAAGTTGTATCTCTCTTGAGACAAACAATTTATACTTTTTTAAACAGTAAACCCAAAGAATCCAGATCATATATCATACAATTTTATGTTCAGAAGTATATGTTTATTAAACTTATTTTATAGCGTAGTCACTCAAAACAAAAGGCCTTCAGTTAAGACTTAAAGATGTTTTCTTGATAGCATGTAACACAACAGTGATCATTGAATACTTGTTCTCCACTGAGTCAATTACATTTCTTATTAAATTCAATATGAAATTTCAGTTGGTAAGTCTTTCTAACCACAATTCCTAACATAAGTCTAGTACTTAAAATTTTACAATGCCTTTCCCATTTGCTATATTTGAGGCTCTCAACAAGCATATGAAATATAGAATAGTTATTATTTACATTTTTGTACTTCTCCTCATAGGCTAACTGCCACAATTCATAACTCAAAAAGCTCAGTGACTCAGAACAATAGAAGTTTGGTTTTTGCTGAGGTGGAGTCTGCAAAATCCAGGCAGCTCTCAGATGACCTTGTGATGTCACCATCTTCAATACCGATATAGCAAGAGAGAACAGCAGAAGGCACATCAGATGCCCAACCTCCACATTCCATTGGCCAGAAATCATCACGTGGCCTTGGCTAAGCTTCAGGGAAGGGTAAATGTAGTTGAACAGCAGCTTCCCAGTAACAAATTCACACTATGGAAGAAAGCATGGATTTGAGTTTCCATTTCTGTCGTAATTTTATAAGGAAGGACATTGACAATCACAAAGAGCAAGAACTGCAACAGAGCAGTTACTCTAATCCAGGTCTTCACGTTTTAGGTGATTTTCACTCACAGTGGAATGCATGTAAAGTTGACACTGAGTTACCCATACTGCTTTCCTTCTCCTCACTCCATACATTTAGCTTTTCTTTGGAGACCCTTAAAAACGATCTCAGTTAGTTTAGCACTTATTTTTCTGATCTTCTTTCTTTCTCACTCTTGTCTCACCCCACCACATTCACCATACTATCTCTGCTTTTGCATTTATTAGTATTTATCTATCTGTACTGTATTTCACAAAGATCTGTATTCCCTAATGGAACATGAGCACTTTGAAAGCAATCTTACTGCTTTAGGGATCTTGTACACAAAAGGTGATTAGTAAATATTTTGTGATTGAGGAAACACTTTCTTCACATCTGAGTTTGTTCAACACCTTGATCTCTCTCTTATAGATTAGATTTCATTTTTCCTCCATTAATAGGGAAGATCAAAACCAGGGAGCCAGAGCATACATGTCAGATATAAAAATGTAAGTTTACATTCTTCTATATTTATCCTACTTTATTATGATTCTTGTTCAGTAGTAGGAATAGTCCCCCTTTTAAAAACATTTGTTTAATCCCACTATTCAGCAGCCTTGAGAGTCGAGGTGCCTGTATTAGCTCTGAACTGAAGCCTAGATGAGCTTTAAATCTTTGTGTTTTTGACACCGTGCTGAGACAAACTCTTTGATTCAAGAAAACTGCATACTCCATGGAATAAAACTGCAGCAATTAATCAAATATTTAATTATACTGTAACAGAACACAGTTATCAAGCTTTTAACTAACAATAGTAAAGAGTCCCCAGTGACATGGGAACAGAAGACATTAAGACACAAAAGGCAGTTAAAACTTCAGTTCTTGTCGTCTCGATGGAGAAATGCACAAATGTTTAGAATGGATCCACACCAAAAGCCTAAGAATTTGACAGTCAAGCCTTTGAGACCAGTCCCTCCCCATGGAGATTGCTTATTCCGGAGGTTCCTAATCACTGGTCCAGATTGACCTGGAAAAGTTTTACTGCTTGCATACCCTGAAGCAAAGTTCCTCATTCCCTTTTCCCTCGTCTCCTTTCTCACCCATGGAGTTATGGTCAAAAATCTAGATAGCATAATCCTGACAGCTTGCAGAGCAATGTCTTGGAAAGCATGCAACACCAACAAAACCATCAGAAACAATCTCAGCACCCTATTTTTGGCTAATTATAAATTAATTTGGAATCTAGAAAAGGCTGGAAATGGATATTCTTTAGCCTGGAGTTCATATAATTCCATTTCTCTCTCAGTTACATTGAGATGAGTTTAGAAAACCCTTCATACCAGTGTGAGTATGGGGAGAAACAAAAGTGATAAGGGAACAGAGAGTCCCACTCTGCCACAAAAATTTGCCTACACACCACACTCTGGGATGGGAAACAATTAATCTATTCATCATAACTCCTTCTCACACACACAGCCCACATCCACTTTTCCAGAGCACAAAAAAAATTATTTTTGCTTCCCAATAAGTGTGTCAAGAGCTGTCTATCAGTGACAAAGTTCAGATTTAAGGTGAAGGCTGAACTCTCACGAGGTCAAAACTGAAAAACTCTGTGGCAGTTACCTTATTTTTATGTTATATTTATGGAGTTGGAAAGGGGCATTAACTGGGTTCCTACTACATGCATGATGGTATAAAAAGTCTTATGAAAGATAAAAAGAGAATCAAACTTCACTTCTTGCTTTTTAATCTGTAAGGAGAAAGAAGAAATATAAACATCCTTAAATACTTTTGATAACTCTTCATTTTCTAGGTAAATTCCAAACTCCTTAGCACAGTATGATGGAGTGAATTATCATTTCAATATTTTACTCATTTTCTATTAAAAAAATAATGCCACACCCTTAGCCATCTAAATCTGCAGTGCCACCAGGTAGAATGAGAAAAATGCACAACGCTTCACTCAACTGGGTCATGCGGCTTGCTTTGAGCAGAGGAATGTGGATGGAAGAGTGTGACAGTTCTAAACAGAGAGTGAAGAGGCATTGCTTGCACCCTAAAGCTTAAGCCCCTGCCATGTAAACAACACATCCCACATGCTGGCTTTTTCTTTAGCTTGGGTCTGGGAATGAGAAGGCACATGTAACCAAGTCAAGCTGAGACAAGTCAAACCAAGTCAAGCCCAGCAAGGGCCAGTAAAAGCCTATGCACTTTATGTAACGTGAGCAATAAATAACTATCTCTTGTAGTAAGTCACTGTAACTTGGTGGTTGCTTATTGCTGCAGCAAATGTTAACTAATACACATAGTGTCAAAAAATTCACCATCTATCTCCAGAATACCTTCTCAGTTGCACCTGACACCCTTCTGCCCTCTACAAACTGTGTTTCTGCCAAATGTGCTATTTCCTAAATGTACTCTGTGCCTTTCCTCCTCTATGGCTTTGCTCAGAAAGATCCCCTGGCCTAGAATATACATGTTCTAGTGGCAAGACCAGAAGCTTTGGAGTCGTACAAGCCAGGTTTTGAAATCAAGACCACCACTCTATTAACTGTGAGGTACTGTACAGATTACTGAACCTCTCAGTCTCAATATCTCTGTCTGTATGAAATTAGGGGAGAGAATGAAAAAAAAAGCACAGACTACAAAATCAGACCAATTCATATTCTCTACTACTATTTTGAGCCACTACTTTGAACCTCAGTCTCGTAATTTGTAAAATCACGATCATGGAGTTGTTAGGATGATTAAGTGGCATGAAGTTGGGAGATCAACTAGCACAGCGCTTGAAACTGAGAAGAAGAAGGGCCGGGTGCTGTGGCTCACCCCTGTAATCCCAGCACTTTTGGAGGCCGAGGCAGGCTGATCACAAGGTCAAGAGATCGAGACCATCCTGGTCAACATGCTGAAACCCTGTCTCTACTAAAAATACAAAAAATTAGCTGGGCATGGTGGCGCGTGCCTGTAATCCCAGCTACTCAGGAGGCTGAGGCAGGAGAATTGCCTGAACCCAGGAGGCGGAGGTTGCGGTGAGCTGAGATCATGCCATTGCACTCCAGCCTGGGTAACAAGAGCGAGACTCCGTCTCAAAAAAAGAAAGAAACTCAGAAGATCCTAATTAAATTGTTCTTAATGGAAAACTTAAATAAGTAATAAAGTAACAATCCAACAGAATAAAAGATACCAGAAAGCAGTTTAAAAATAATTTGTAGATTAATAGATAATGCATTTTCAAATTGTGCTTTATAGAATATTAGTTTTGCTCAAGATATTAAGTTTCTTGAGAAAAGTGTTCTTTGGTTAAACAAGTTTAGAAAACCTTGCATAAAATGTCTCCCTTTAGAGATTTATAAATATACATTAACAATTAAATATTTTGAGAAGTCATGTGATAAAGAATCCTTTTTAAATTAATTCAGTACTTCGAAAATTACTTGATCATTCCAACCTACCCCTCATATCAAGACATCTATTACCATCTGCTGGGCTCAAATATTTCTTAGAACGTGGTTTGTGTCTTCAGCTTCTTGGGCTACCATAACAAAATACCACAGATTGGGTGGATTAACCACCAGCAATTTATTTTCTCACAGTTCTGGGGGCTGGAAGTTCAAAGGTAAGTTGCCAGTGAGGTAAGTTTCTGGTGAGGGCTCTTTTCCTGACTTCCAGATGGCAGTCTTTTCACTATGTCCCTACTTGGTAGAAAGAAAGATCTTTCTCTCTCTCTTCTTCTTCTTCTTTTTGTTTTCTGGGGAGTCTTGCCCTGTCTCCCAGGCTGGACTGCAGTGGTGCATCTTAGCTTCCTGCAACCTCCACCTCCCAGGTTCAAGTGACTCTCCTGCCTTAGCCTCTTGAGTAGATGGGACTACAGGCATGTGCCACCACACCCAGCTAAGCTTTTTTTTTTTTGTATTTTCAGTAGACACGAGGTTTCACTGTGTTAGCCAGAATGATCTCAATCGCCTGATCTTGTGATTTGCCTACCTCGGCCTCCCAAAGTACTGGGATTACAGGTGTGAGTCACCGAATCTGGCCTTCTCTGTCTTTTTTTATAAGGCCACAAATCCTATAAGATTAAGACCCCACCCTTAGGACCTAATTTAACCCTAATTAACTCCTAAAAGTCCTGTCTCTATTTACAGTCACCTTGGCCATTAGGGCTTCAATATATGAGTTTGTAGGGGTGGACAGAGGGTGATGCAATTCAATTCATAGCAGTTTTGGAAATGCTGGTAAAACATGGAGTATCATAGAGGTTTAGTAGGATGAATTCAGCCTATGTTGGTGGAAACAGGGACTTCTTTACTGAGAAAACAGGATTTAAATTAGTCTGGACCCACGGGGGAATTTAGCAAGTTATTTGAGGGATCTGCAAAATGTTCTGTTTTAAGCTGATGCCCTCATCAGATTTCAGGAGTATGAGCAATTTACTGATCCAGGAAGAGTACTAGAATAAGAATACTTCATGGCTAAAACCTCTGACATTAAAAATCAGATGTGTTTATTCACTTCTCTGCCTGTGTATCTCTTTCCACCAACTTCCAACATTGCCCTACTAACACATTTAGGAAGAAAGATTTACACCATGATAATTGTTTTGGAGGCTAACAAATACAGAAAGAGAAAGAAATGAAAAGAAAATTTTACTCTTACCTTTTGGCTTCAGACCAACTCCCTGCCAAGAAATCTGTTTAGAGGGCATGAATCTGGGAAGATAGTTGCATAGATGAACCTGAATAGGGCAGATAACTCAACTCTATGGATTAAGGCCCAAGAACTAAGGCAACTAGGATCATTGGTACCCTCCCTCTATAAACAGTTAACTTGACTAACTCCAATGCTTCCTTTCTTCACATATCATGGTGTGAAGGAACTGGAAAGCAGGAACTAGAATTAATTATGTCATAAACCTATTGTATCTCATTTGATGCTAGATCTCTGTTTTTTTCAAGCTATCCATTTTTTTTTAATAATGAGAAGAAGGTTGTTTGTTTTAACAATGTACTAGAATGTTAGGAGAACATTCTAGCACAAATTAATGTGCTATGAATATATGCATAATTGAAAATGCAAATATTCACAGGAACAAGCATGACAAATGCAAATGAATGAAACTGGTCAAAGGTGCCAATGGTAGGAAGTGGTGGGAATTGGAGCAAACTGGGGAATATATGGTTCATCTAAAGGGCGCTTCCTACTCCAGAATTCTAGCCAATATTACCTGGTAAATATGTAAACTTAGTACTGCCACATCTTCTGATTTTTCAAGTAAAGCTTGAAATATGGATTTTTGTATCCAGTTTTCCAACTTTTAAATGTTTGCAATCAATTAGACATTTTTAGATTCTCTCTGTGCAGATATAAATATAGTCCTGTCCTTGACACCTATATATATACATATGTACACCCATTTTCAGGACAAGTCCAGCCCACAGGTCATCACTTTTTAACCTGTGGCATAAGCAATAAATACTAACTAAATGAAGACAACAAAACTATCCTAGAATACACTGTTTCTTCCTCCAATTGAGAAATACATCAGGCCTGGTATTTTCAGACCAGCAGCTGGGATTGTCGGAATGGTACAGCATTGGTTTTCATCTTTGTTCTATAAAGAGAATTGGCTGCTAAGATTTATGGAAATGACTGAAAGAAGTCGCCATCAAATGTCATTTCTTCTCTGTTATACAAATACTTCATAAAGATCCCTAGTTAAGATGTCATTATAGATGAAATAGGTGTGGACTTTCACCACCTGACTAAATGTCAAATTGGAAACATTACTATCCTTTCCATACTTATGATGAATATTACTTCAAGATGATGACATTAAGTCATGCATAAAAAGTTATGCACATAATGTTATGTCATTAAGATTTAATTGCAAGATGCAGCACATATAAAACTGATACCTTAGATGGCTAATGTGGTTTTTGTTTGTATATTTTTTCTTCAGGATGGATAACTATCAATCTTAGGAGAGATATCTCAAGAGGAAAGAAGAAAGCTGATGCCAGATTTCAGAGGATTTGTGAAATTCTGGTTTTTCTACAAAAAGCTGTGTTTCTTGCATTCCTTTCCCAATTCTATCCCTCACCTGCCTTTCACCCAAAGATAAAACAAGATTCAAGACATTGACAAGGTATGTTCTGCTCATTTCTTAAAGAATCAACTTTTGGACCATCTTCCCATCCCTCTTCACTAGGAAGGTAGGAATTCTTTCCTCCCCTGCCAGTTGTATGTACCTCACCCATACCCTAGGTTCCCTGCCCACTAAAGGCATCCACTTAGCCAAGAGACTTGCCCAGGCTAAATAATTACATTTTTTACCCCATAATTGAAGTGGGATCTAAAAAGTGGTCTGAGTTTTTCTTTTAAATAGAGGAGAAGTGCAATGGGCACCTATGATGTGACTACCTTCCACCAGCCTAGGAAATAGCAAAGAGTGATACAGAGAGATGGAGAAATCCTTTGAGATGGGGAGAAAGTTCTGTGAACTGCTGTTCATGTTGCTAAATGCATTCTACTGCCTGTCAGCATTCATGCCGTTGGGCCCCTTGTGACAACTCTATACCTTTACAACAAACACTCCCTCTCTTCCTTTCATAAGCCAATTCAAATCTGCTATTAGGAGCTGATGAGTACAACAGCAATTCTCTTTTGCAATCCTTACCAAGTTAAATCCAAGACATTATATGATACAAAAACTCAACAACTTTTTTACCTCAAAACGGCTGACTGGAAAATGAAACTCATGGTGTACCTTGAGAGATGTCATTCGCAAATTTAGCCAAAGGTTTATGGAGAAAGTAAAAAGAAACACGACATGACGAATCTTTAATTGAAATGGGGACCTCCTTAGGTAGAGCACAGTCTACGCAAACAGAGCTGCCTCCTTTTCTTTTTCCGGAGAAGTGAGAGACCAAAGCAAAAATGCAGGCAGAACGGTTGGGCCCACCTTCAACCGGGTCAACTGAAATGCAGAACAAAGTGGTAAAGCAGGATTCATTCCAGTTGAGGCCATCATTGCTACTGAGCACCAAAATCTGATGGCAAAGCCTTGCTGCGATTTATTCCACAGAAGAGGGTCCCTGCCTCGTTCTCTTTTCTGGACCTCAACCCCACCCCCACCTCTACCAGAGCTTTATAGTTTTACTTTTAATTTCACCCAGCTCAACTCTTAGCTTTATAATGACTTTAACTGTTCAATATTTAATGAACCAATTAATTAAATAACATTTATTATGCTGTAGGACAGTGGTTCTCATATTTTAGTGTGCAACAGAATTACCAGGGGAGCTTGTTAAAAACTCCAGGCACCCACCAACCCAGAGATTCTGATTCAGTGCATCTGAAGTGTGGAGCAGGGATTTTATTTTTAACAGTCATTCCTGCTATATCTGATTTTGGTGATCACTTGACAACATCCTGGGGCGCACTACTCTAGAAATACAGAATTATCAGACTACATGCTCTGGAGGTGTTAAAGAAAGCTGGCAAGTGGTTACAAATTCCTGGCTTGTTACTAACTAGCTGTGTGTTTTGGGGCAAGTTATTAAATGCCCCAAGACTCAGTTTTCTTATCTCTAAAAAAGAGAAAAATAATAATATCTAAGTCATGGGGTTGTGGTGGACATTAACTGAGATAATATAGGTAATATTCACATTTCAATCTACCCTGCTTAGGAATCTGGCGAATTCTAGATGCCTCCTGCTCCATCAACCAGCAGTTCAAGAGCAACTGAGGAAAAGGATCAGGCTCTGCTAAAAGAACCATAGAAAATTCCAGAAAAGCACATGTGCATCCCAATTTATCCGGGGAATGAGGAAAGAAGGGGCAGTAGAGTAAGCTAAAATGGTGTAATGAGTGAGAGATGTTCAGTACCTCCGTCATCGCCTCAGGGGATGAGAGACAGTACCATGTGAAGGTCAACAAAGATGGTCGCTGCTACCAAGGTGACCCCAAGAAAATCCCTTTGGGATGAGTGATACTTTCCCACCTAAATGATCCTGTACCTGGAACCATTTGCAGTGTATATACACAGATTTTACAGTCCGATTTTTAGAAAAAAATGGGTAGCTGGTGGCCGCTGACTTTCGCCGGCCCAGGGTGACCACCTTAAATCAAGAGCTTGCTATAACACAGCTGAGCTTAGTGATTTTAATGAGAAATCTAGTCCTGCTGGATTACTGTTCCTGGGACACATCTTGTCAGCAATTCCTCAGGAAATTATTCAACCATCCCCAATTGCAAAGAAACAGATGGCGTGCTGAAAAAAAAAAACACACTCTGAAGTGTATGCACTGGTAAAAAGCAAATTTAAGGACACAAAGGCCAACAATGAAACAAATACTAAAAGTGCTTTTTTGCCCAGAAAAATGTTCTTGCAGATATTTTTGTTTTCCCTCCCCTTTTAAACTATGAACTATACCAGTCATCAGCTTGAATACGCAATGGAGAGATTTGTCTGACATTTCAGAGCCATTTAACAGAGACAGCTTGTTTTAATAACACAGAATAATACTGATCAAACGTTCTCATGGAAGATCAAGTTTTAAAATTTGTATTAATGCCCTGCTTTCTTTCCTCTAATATCCTTTAACCAAAACTCTTGGATTACACTCTATTATGCCAACTGCCCATTAAGAAATCCTGAATTATTATTAAAAATTATCATGGCACCTGAGAAAATAGCAGTGTAACCCTCATGAATATTAATTCTTTTCATAATGATCAGTGTTATTACCATGAATACTAAATGTTATGAATTCATTGCAAATTCATAATGCTTAGTGTGAAAACTTGGCCTGTAACCAGAAAGTCTGAATTATATTTGGCAAATGTTTGAATCAATTTTAGTTATAAAACCAGGAAAAGAAAAATGGATAAAATTTTTGATCTTCAGTCTCAGAGGTCAGTGGGTTTTACGACTCCTGCAAAAGGAATGCCAATTTCAATTTTCAAATATTTCAGGTCAATGTTTAAATGTTTTTCAGAATTCCCATTCCTACTTAATTATATCCCAGTGAAGAAGAGTTGGAGCAGTATTAGAATTGAGAGACTAGCACATTCAGCTATTAGTCTGTGGCAGTACCTACATGGCATTAACTTCCAGAGATTAGTACTACAGCATAGCATGGAAGAGATTACGACCCTAAAAGAAATGTACAAAAAATAATCATGACAGAGCCTGCGGTTATTACAAACAAAGCCAACATTTAGTCCTTACATCTCCCACTGAAGCAAGCAGCAACAAGTTTTGCTCCAATAACTGAAATGCACAGCTACACAAAAACAAATATAAAGAGTGCTTGTTATGATTAACTGATCACAGACTTTGGCCATGTGTTTTCTACTCACATGACATTCAGTCAAATAAAACCGAATGATTGATTCTCAAGGCATTCCAAGTGCAGCGTAACAAACAGAGGCTCTGGCAAATGGATCTTAACGGAAATCTGATGAGAAAGTGGATCTCCCTTAGAGGGGTTCCTGCTGAAAAACTGTTGGACAGTTTACAACAAACTGAACATCTACATTTCATGAGCATCCCTTAATGAAATCCCATACAGCTCTCCTTAATGCGTAGGTCTCCCCATTCACGTTGTGTGATCAAAAGTCGTAACAGCCAGACGTTTGAGTTTGCATTCATGCAAAGGAGCTTAAATTAAAATTCTTTCCTTGAAAAATATGTTTCAAAAATCCATAGATATCCAAGATGTGTACCATCCTTCAGGGATTAAAGTATGTACTATATAGATTTTAAGTACTATAATTTTAGTCAGAATTAATATAAGTGCCACCTGTAATTTTATTGAAAATATTCTAAAATATCCTTTAAGAATTAGAAAAGGTTGTGATTGATGGACAGATTGAATCATCTCATAATTTCCTAAAACATTTTCTCACAGTCCTTAGCAGTAATTCTTTAAGGTGATGAGGAATAGGAGACAGATGCTAATTTTGCCTCCGGGAATTTCTATGAAGTTATAGGATGGCATTGAAACTGCAAAACAGCAGGATTTAACTAAACAGAACATCAATCAGTAAAGAACAGAATGGTGTGCCTGGAATCCATTCAGAATTTCCTCAGGGCGGATTCCAAGATATTTTTCCCTCTAAATTTTAAGTCTCATAAGTAATGTCTTAACATTCTTCCAGTAATTTCTTATGTTATATAATCACGGCCAACCAGGTGGCTCCCACGAGTTACTTAGCTAACAATCCCCTAGTAGGAATTATTGGGCTCTTCAGGGTAATTACCCCGCACTCTTCTTAAATGTATCCAGATTCCTTTATCATCCCTGAATCTCTGGTTTCAACAACACTTTGTTGACAGTTTCAGACTGCTTCAGAGTCTGAAAGTCCCAAAGTAAATGTACAGATAAAAATTTTTTATCAGTTCCCAGAGAATCATGAACAACATTTCTAAGTTCAAAAATAGCAAATTTAAGGGCACAGAGGCCAATGTTGACACACATACTAAAGGTACTTTGCTTATTTATCAAGACTAACAAACTGTGTGAAATTTTAGAGCACTATCATGGGGAATGAAAAATTTCAAAATCCCAGTTTACAAAATTCAGATGAAAGATTATGTTAGAATAAAAACGAAGAATTTAATTTTGATTCCTAGGTCTTTCATGTAAAGAAAGATTACTTGACTTTTCGGGGGCTCTGCCTTTATCTGTAAAATGGGGATAAATAATTATGTACCTTGCAGGATTGTTGTGAGAATTAAACAAAAAAAGATTTGTAAAGCATTTAGCACCATGGCAGACATGGAAATTTGGCTTAACAGACGTTTTTTTCCCTATGATTAGAGGGTTCTCTTATAAGTGTTCTGTATTCCGATAGAGGGCTGGGACAGGGACAGGCATTTGTGTTAGGTTTCCTTTTTATGATGCTCCCCTTGTTAAATGATAGCTTCTCTTCTTCATCAGAAATTGCAGACTGTAAGGAATAGACACTCATTTAAACTAAGCTCAAATAAAGCAGGGAGATTGGAAGGATATGGGGAAAGTGCAAGGAAAGGTCTTTGATGACTTAGGAACTCAAATGCCATGTGACCAAAGCAACTGCAAAGCCGGTTCACGTTTCACTGGTTATCACTTCAGCCCATGCATCTTGGGCAGTGATTTCTTCCACTTTAGTGAGTAAGATAGAATACTCACAAAAAGACTTGAGTGAAATCAGTTTATTACTTACAGATAGGCAGCAAGGGACAGTAGAAGCCAGCAATTTAAGACAAGCCAGTTCTCCGAGGCTCTGCTTCTCTCTGTCTTTCCCTCTGAAGCTAATTGGTCTCTCCTCCCTGCTTCTCTCCTCTTGTCTCCTTCCCTCACCTGTGTCACTTTGAGGCTCTTTATATTAATCAGGAAAGCATGTGGCTGAAAATATACCCTGCCCCAGCCCTATTGCTATACAGGCCATATAATAGTTGCATGTAAGCATGCACCTTCCTGTGAATACACACTCAGAGTCTTTAACATCAGACTTGCAAGACAAATAATATAGCTTATCTGTGGCAAACTGAGTTCATCTGCAGTCTGATAGGTTGCAACAGGAGGGGGAAAGAGAAGCAGAGCTACTCAGACCCATCCCTTCAGAAAGGCCTATGACTCTGGGCAGTTCCCAAGGAAGAAAGTGTAACTTAGGCATGCAACCCAAAGAGGGTCAACTCAGCTTCTCAATAAGATGTTATCTTTGGCTTTGTTTCTTCTGCATCAAGAGCGTGGAGGCATTAGTAAAGCTGCAGCACAGTGCTGTTGGTCGAAGGGCATGCATATTTGTCATGTCTCTCAAAAACTAGCATCATGAACAACTTCAAAAGTCTGGCCCTGAACAACTCAAAGCAGGTTCATGTTGCACTGGTTATCACTTCAGCTCATGCATCTTGGGCAGTAATTTCTACCACTTCCATGAGTGAGATAGAATACTCACAAAATGACTTGAGTGAAATCACTTTATTACTCACAGATAGGCAGCAAGGGACAGTAGAAGCCAGTGATTTAAGACAAGCCAGTTCTCCAAGGCTCAGGCAAACTACACGGGTCAGATGGAATCTTGTCTGTGCATTCCCCATACCATACTTCAGCTGAGGGACCCTGAAACGTAGCCTACTCTTTATAAACCCCAGGATTATGTGCCATGCTGAGCTACAGTGTCGTAAAATGTCTTATTCTAGGAGGGACAGAAACAGAGGTCAGGATGTTTTCAGCCAATTTCTCTTTATATTAAGATATTGCATTCCTAGCACATTCTGCAGTTTTTCTTGAGAACTGCATGTAAGAAAGGGGAAGGAAGTAGGTCAGTCCAAGGCTATTCAGGGAACTGTCCCACAACAACCAGGGAAATTCTCAGCCACCTCCAAAATTAGAAAATGGTGCTAAGTCTATTGCCTTTCCCATTTCTTCTCTTGCCCATTGTAAATATATCTAGTCACTCTCTTACATATATTACACACAGTCACCCCATTGCACAGGTGTACGCACAATTCACAGTCTGTAATGAAGCCCTTCTCTTCCTCCTTTTAGCCATTCATTTTAAATCCCTCTCCTTCTTTCCAACCACTTAACATTTCTTCTATTCTCTCTTTATTTTTCACTTTTTCAGCCGTCAGTTCCATCCAGAACGAAATTGGGATCCACATAGAATACTAAAATCAAGTTATAGTAGCTAAATTTTCTTGATAAATGTCTAAGGGAGATCAGGGATAAAATCGATGTCTAAGGGATAATAGGGATAAAGTAAATGTTACCTTGCTTCATTTGTTCTAAATCAAATTTACTCCTGGGCTAAGTGCCTTACTAATCAGAGAGTTAATAAATTGAATCTTAGACATAAAAATGTTCTTTGGATTTCAAAATTTTTGGCATCAAAATAAACTCACATGACCTTGTTATAACATATATAAGCAGGATTTAGTTTGAAGCACTATGAAGGATAAGACATTGCTTTGAAAAGAGACTCTATCAGAGCAACATGAATTCTGCTAAAATTAAAGCAAGAACAAACATGAAATTTCTAAGGAAGCTTGGGTGGAAGAATGGTGAAATTGTTGATGCTTTACAGTTGATGAGGAAAATGCTTCAAAGAAATCAGCAGTTTACAAATGGATATGTCCTTTTAAAAAGGGGCAAGATAACTTTGAAGATAAAGCCCTCAGTGACAAACCATCTACATCAATTTGTGAGGGGAAAAAAATGCATCTTGTTTGTGCCCTAATTGAAGGACCAACAATAAATAGCACAAACAATAGCCAACACCACAGACATTTCAATTGGTTCAGTGTACACAGTTCTGACTAGAAAATTAAAGTCGAGCAAAATTTCCACTTGATTGATACCAAAAACATTTCATCAAGATTAGCTGCATAAAAGGACAGAACTTGCAGTGGAAATTTTAAACAGGTGAGATCAAGATTCTTAACCATTTCTTCAAAGCTTTGTAACAGGAGATGAAATGTACAATCCTGAAGACAAAGCACAATCAAAACAATGGCTACCAAGAAGTGGAAGTGGTCTAGGCAAGAGCAAAGATCATGGCAAAAGTTTTGTGGGATGCTCAAGGCATTTTGCTCGTAGACTTCCTGGAGGGCCAAAGAACAATAACATAGGTTTATTAGGGAGTGTTTTGAGGAAATTAGCCAAAGATTTAGCAGAAAAAAATGCCTGGGAAAGCTCCACCAGAGTCTTCCACCGTGACAATGTTCCTGCTCATTCCTCTCATCAAACAAGGACAATTTTGCGAGAGTTTCAGTGAGAAATCATTAGACATCCACCTTACAGTCCTGATTTGGTACCTTCTCTTTTTGCTTTCCAATCTTAAAAAAAAAAAAAAATCTATAGTACCCATTTTTCTGCAGTTAATAATGTGAAAAAGTCTTCAATGACATTGTGAAATTCCCATGACCCTCAGTTCTTTAGGGATGGACTGATATCATTGCTTCCAAAAGTGTCTTGAATTGATGACGCCTATGTTGAGAAATAAGGTTTACATTTTTGGTTTTTATCATTTAGTTACATTCTCCATGAACCTGTTAAAATTCTCTCATATTTAGGGAGTTCTCTTTCTCTCTAGGGAGTTATTCAGTAGAGCCAGAGGGTATATCCAATCCTTAAACTGAGGAAATACGTCTCTTTTCTTCAAACCATTATTGTCCTCGAGATACTTGTTGGCCAAGGTACATACAAACACACACACTCACATGTAAATATATACACATACTCCAGGCTTTCTGAAGACAATTGTTTCCCCCTGCCTCTTGCTAAGTTTGGGCACGGGACCTTTGTCCCTGGCTGGGATGCAGTGGAGAGACTTTTTTCAAGCATTTATGTGAACATGGTCAAATCACATCTCTTTTTTCTGGTACTCTGAGGCCTATTCCCTTTTAGGCAATCCATTCCCTCGGTGAGTTTAGATTTTCAAACACATAAAAGTGGTAATTTCCCCCTGAGGGTACAGAATGCCCAACCTCTGGGATTCTCAGCTTGGTCACTCTGTGGGAGTTAAAAAAAAAAGAGAGAAAAGTAACTCTTGTTTATTTTCCACCTTTCTTGTAACTGTGAGAACAAAACAGATATTAATAATAAGCAACTCCCTACAAGTGAAATTTTTTAAATGACTATGTTCTGGGCCTCTTCCCAAGCTGCTGATTACAGGGTCATTCTCCCAGAAGTTGAAGGTGAACATTTTGACCATTTAGCTGGTCTGTAAGGGGTCATGGAAAGAGATATTTCTACTTCTCCAACACCGCATAGAGTCCCTGGGAAGTGTCTTCAGGCAGCTAGAGTACAGTGGTGACTGCATAGGCTTCCTAGTGTGCCCCTCCATTTCTTAATCTATTAAGCAGCAATAATACTTCGTATGGCTGTTGGAAAAACTGACTGATAACACTTGAAAGTGTAACTCATACTACGTTGTGCAGGAGTTGATCTAAGAGTAATGGCAGCAGGGTCTTTAATGGTGTTACAAAGGAAGGAAGTTTCTTATGCTGTACAACTGGGAAGCCACTGTCAGCTTCAACTCCAAGTATTATCTTCCTGCAAGAGAGTTTAAAACACACACCCTTGAACAGCAACAGTAGCAGTGAATGCTAATCAGAGAAGTAAAAAAGTAAGGCTAAGGCAAAAGCTAAAGACCACTAGGTTAGAGGAGACGGCCTCCACAGTTTAGCAATAAAGCTGGCAGCCAGCATTGTTCAAAGACTATCATCCACCTGACTTCCACCCTCCTCACTGTCTCTCATCAGAGTCCGAGGAGACAATGTCACATGTGAAAGTATAGGAGCTCATCTGTTGGGATACTTGGGGCAAAAGTAAACTTTTGTGTGTAAAAACAGGTTTGGGAAGCAAAAAAAAAGGGGGGTTCTTTTGTTGTTGTTGTTTTTGTTGTGTTTTCTTTAAGTGAAGTTCTTGGAGGCGGCAGAGAAGAAATGAAGGAAAAGAGATGGTTTATCACATGAAACATGCATGGGCAGGTAAGGCCAAGAATGAGTAGCTAGAAAATATTTGCTGAGCCAACCTGAGTAAAGATAGAGGGCCTTTCACAGAAGAGTCCAGAGCAAAGGGTGGAATGGAAGATCAGGGAAAGGAATCCTACTTAGGAGCTATGGATAAATGCAGAGTTTTCATTAAGAATAGTGATTCGAATGCTACTGATAAAATACAGCTAACGTATCTGGCTTTTTGTTGCTGGGCGTTATTTGAGGCGTTTTAATACTTTACTACATTTAATCTCACAGTACCCTGTGAAGTAGTTCTATTGTTATAGATGGCACAGCGAGGAAGTGGCAGAGCTGGAATCAGAGTGTAAGAGGTCTGACTTCAAAGTGCAAATGCGGACATGGTCCTTATTAGATGCACAGCTCTCCTTCGGGTATTTTACATATCATAACTCACTCAATACACTTAGCCACCCTATTACATAAATGCTGTGAAAAACCAATTATGTATCTCCAGATATTCATGGGAAAAGTACACTACTCAAAGATTATATTTTGGTCACATATGTAAGTAAAATCTAATAACATTCACAAATTAGTTGTATGAGCTCTGAAGCATGAAGCAAACATCCTAGGCCAGAGCATATTCTGAAGAAGACCTGGACCAGACCAGCACAAGGGCTTTTGGCTTAATTCCGCTTTCTGCAGATTATCACCAACTCCTTTATAAAGGTGAATCTGAGACTCAAATCACCACTAAAGAACATTTGTTAAGTACTCCATTAGATATAAATTCACTTAATATATATAACATATACATCCATATATGTAGATATATATCTATAGATAGCTAATAGGTATCTACAGATTGGTATAGAGCTATACAAATCACCTGGATCAAGATAGAAATCCAGGTAAGCTGCACATTCTTACAGAATTTAATCTGACTTCTGAGCACATTTGTAAAATAAAAACAGCAGCAACACATACACATTCACACACACAAGTACCTAGAACAGTATCTAAACCAGGGAGGAGATAAGCAAACTAACATTTACTGAGAGCCTAATTCTGTGTAAAGAACAACTTTGGGCTCTTCATTCTAACTGACTTAAATTGTTATTTACACAAAAACATATTTATTTAAATCTAAGAAATTTTATTTTAAGACCATGGGCTGGCTTTCCAGGGGCCAAAAATGGCAAACAAAACAAAAAAGCCTACTGAAATTAAGGTATTTTAAGATGAAATAACTCAATGTCAAGGTGTAGCTTAAAAGTGGTAGAGAAGAGAGGATGACATGCCTTAATGGGGGAAGGTTTCAGGCATCCCACCACAAGAAACACGTTGCAAAATTCTTCTTTGGCCAGAGTCTCAGAATAGGATGTCTCAGCAGGAGACCAGAGCACTGCTGAGATAGAACTGGGGTATTCTACCTGGACTGGCATGCCCAGACCTTCACATTGTCAAGAACATGCAGGAAGAAAGAAAAACAAAGATCAGAGAAATAGAATGATGCTCAGAGAAATGGCAATGGAAGAACATCTCTGTGGCAAGGCAATGATGGGCCTTGACAGGTCAAACTTTGGAGGTTTCAGACTCAAATTTCAAAAGGAAATGGCCGCCCTTTCAGCTGAGCTGATGGTGAATAATTACATCCTGTCTATACTTCTGTTCAAATTAGATGGTTTTTAAAACACTATGCCAACAGGCAGGTTTCATAGCAATCATAATTCAATATTTTATGAAGAATTTTCTCTGAACATCATGACTACTGCACAGGCCTGTCTTTCTTACGCGGCACGGAATTGAAGTGAAGGGAACTAAAGTGGAAGTGAGTTACGTGAGCTACCAGGTATGCACATAAAAAATACCTTTGCAGGGTCAATCATACAAGTAGGATTTTTTTCTTACCTTTCAGTTCTTAAATAAAGTGAGGGGTCTCCCAAAGAGACAAATGGTCTGAGACTGGCTGCTGTTGGGAGAATTAAGGCAAGGCCGTGAAAGAAGCTAGACGTGCTGTAGCCCTAGATCTTGGTTTGAATCCTGGCTCCATCATTGAACTAGCATAGATGTTCTTGTCAAAATGACTTTTCTGGGCTTCTGTTTTCCTTCCTGCGTAACAAGTAAGGTTTTACCTGTTTCTCGAGGTTTTATGAAGAATCTAAATCTAAACATATTTGAGTGTGACTTTCACTGTCTCCAGAAGGTTTACCTGGGGATCACATGGCCAAGCCTGAACATACATCATATGAAAACCATGCCTATCGGTTCCAATGTCAATACTGAAACAGGAAGAGATTGCTTTATAGATCATTTGTTTTTCTAAGCATTTGTTCACTTAATTTTTAAAATTCAATCTTATAATTTTTATGACTTATAATCCTAAAATGTTCTTCCCTATTTTAAAAATAATATAGTGCATAAAACCTGTGTAAAAAACTCCATGCATATCTTAGGTCTCAAAGGAATAGACACTTGATAAAAATCTACTTGTACCTTACAAAACTTCATTGTGCAGACAACTAGATACTGCCCTCTCTAGATTTTGATCACTGGATTTATTAAGTGATGCATCTGAAAGAATAAGATTGGTCACTTGATGTACAATGAATTATATTAATAAATATATAGCATTAATATGTAATTAAACATTATTAAGGTACATCAGAAAGGCTTATGATATACCAGATACTCAGTAATTATGTAAAGTATCTAGGATAATGCAGGCATAAAGTGAACACTTAGAAAATAATAACTGGCATCAGTGAGTCTCCTGTAGAAATTCATAGTCAAAATAAAGTGCTGGTCTGCTCACTTGGAACATGCTTTGCCTTTTGTAAATAGCAGCAGCCTACATCCTGACAGAAATTTATCTTATTTTAATGTGACAGTATTTAACTTTTAAAGGGCTATTAGAAGATCCACTATATTAATTGTGCATATTTTAGAGTCCTTAATTATCTTTTTAGGCAACTTTGATGTTTCTCAGCATTTTGAAGTCTCAGTCAATATATACTTGTATATTTTTTTCTTACAATCTATTAAACATACCAGAATCTGTTATTTTGTTATTAAAACATCACTCCACTTCTGACCACCTTTTTTTGCTCTGCAACATACATCATAATTGTCAGCTATTGCTTTTCTGAATGCATCAGTTGAATAGAATTTGTAACTACAAATGTCTAAATCACAATCCACCACCTTTCACATGCAACAAATCTCTTGTCACTCTCAATCAGAAGTTATATCCTTCTTCATCTTCTAGGGTAATACTTGGTAGCCTGATGCTATATGAAACCTATATATCTATTCCTCTTGCTAGGGTATTGATAGCCTCTGTAATCAAGAAATTTCATAAATTTCTTATAAAATAAGAAAAAACAGGTAGATGAGTCTGAAGACTGTTGGAAAAAGATAGAGAAAGCCATAAACAAGGATACTAATAAAGGGAATTGCAATCAGTAAGAGAACAAATCTGATGGAGGACAGATTTAATGCATAGGCTTGAAAAAAGAAGGGTTAATTCAAAACCTATAGATGAAATAGTCAACACTCTTCCTCTCATCTACCCATGCAGAGTGCCATAAAGTGAGATATATGTATTCTTTACCTGAGGGTTGGAAAAGGAGTGTGCTCTAGATATGTTGAATAAATTAGCTGTGAAGAGGTAGGGCAGTCAGTGAAAGAATGAGCACCACAGAGAGAATCTCTCATCATTCTGCTGTTTAGGAGTCCCAGTGCATAATCCTTGGTTTCCTATTCTCTCCTCCATAGTTGATTCCTTCCCCTTCAACAAGTCATATTCACATACACAGAGGGTTTGGTCAGTGTTTTAATGCCACCAGTGATGAGATGAAAACAAGGGGAAATACGCAATAAAGGCAACAGACAAAAGTGACTAAAGATAAAATCAAAGTAAAAAGTGAGAGAGTGTGAGAGAACAAAAATACCTCTAATTGATCTTCCAAGAGAAGGTTGAGAAGATATACCAACAATAAGCCATGAAGAGGGCACCATGAAAAAAGTACAAAGACGGTCGGGCAAAGTGGCCCACACCTGTAATCCCAGCACTTTGGGAGGCTCAGGCGGACAGATCACGAGGTCAAGAGATCGAGACCATCCTGGCCAACATGGTGAAACCTCATCTCTAATAAAATTACAGTGACTCACACCTGTAATCCCAGCTCCTTGGGAGTCTGAGGCAGGAGAATCATTTGAACCCAGGAGGCGGGGGTTGCAGTGAGCCGAGACCACACTACTGCACTCCAGCCTGGTGACAGAGCGAGACTCCGTCTCAAAAATAAATAAATAAAATAAATAAATAAAAAGCACAAGGTCAAAAGAAGACTTAGAAATCCAAAATTTGTTAAATTTTGAAAAATTATAGACATATTGTAATAGTAAATTGAGCAAATCTCCCAAGCTGAACAAAGACATCAAGATGAAAAATAGTTATAGTTTGTCTAAATAATATAAATTATCCTTATTTTAAATTTTTAGAATCAACTTGTAGACAAAATACAAAATGCTTTACCATAATTGCTGAATAGAATGTACATATTCTCAACCTCACCAAGGTAGAAGAAAAGACGTAACTGACCAAGAATAGAATAGATGAAAGGAGGATGGATGTGGAAGAAAGTGTAGGAACATGGATGCCGTTATCTTCACAGTAAGAAATCAACATGTACTGTCAATTATGACGCAACTAGAAATAATGGCGTAGTATTGTTGAGTGGTGCAAAAATGACCTGTGAAGGAACTATGAGCACCTTTGGATAGAGATGAGGATAAGACGACAAAGGTCAGTGCTATTAAGCTAAATAAATCCTTATCTACTGTTAGTAGACAGAATAGTGATAAATTAAGAAAAATAAATTTAGAAACAGCAATATGAAAATTTTCATATAAAGAAATGGAAAAACACATATGAATAGACAAAAGCAGAGACAGTGATAAGTACTTATCTTTGAGAAGTGGAACTGGGGTAAGGAAATTACCAGAAGCCAAGAAATATTGCTTTTCCTTCCAAGTGTTTCTATACTATTTGATATTTTAAACCATGAACATTAAATAAAACATATACTTTAATTTTAATGCAAATGTTAGGAAACCAAATAGCCTCTATAGGCCTCAGTCTCAAACCATTTGATGGGCTATCTCTGTCCTTTTTTATTTTTGGGTTGGCTGTTCAATAGCCTCAGCTTTTTAACATCTTGGGAGTGACCTTTCAGCCATTCCAAACCTCCTTAGCAACCACCTTCTTATTTCACAGTGATCTATTTCTGAATTTAAAATAAAGTGGTAGAGTAAATAAGAGGAAAAAATCTCATTTTACCTGCAAAATCAGATATGCTCGGGAAGTATTTTAGTACTTAGCCTTTGAAAATATGCTTAGTTTATTATAAACGAAGTAAACTCTTGCTTATTTAGAATTCAGTGTAATAGAACCCACAGACACTAACCAGAACTGTTGTTGCTGCTGCTGTTATTGTTGTTTTGTTGCATTTTACCCCAAGAAGAAAAGAAATATGCGTGTACACATCTCACTCCACTTCTAATCTAGTGTAAATACCAAGTTTCTAAGCATGCCAGTATTGTTTCATTTCAACCTTCCTTGACTCACTGAAGTTTAGAAAAGTGACTCTATAGAACTGAGGGACTTTTTCTGCTTCTTCGTATCTTTTAATATTTTCCTTGATTGTGTATAATGTATACATATTATCTTCAGTATATGAAAGAAAATAAAAAACTGTCAGGGAAAAAAATCCAAAGAAAACTTGAGAAATCTCAATTATGAAAGGAAGAGGGATGCATTTTAATTACAAACAATGTATTCATAAGACAAGAAAGAAAGTCATTTTGAAATTGACTCACATGTATTTAGACAGCTTTCTAAAAGAAGTTCTAATCAAGGAACCCAATATCAACCTTACTCTTTACTAAACTTAAAAACTACAAAACACTCTCTAACCATAATTTTATTCTTCATTTTCATGCAGTTCCTTGTCAGAAAATCTCTTTCTTTCTTTATTTTATGTATTGGATTGGTTTCTTTACATATGACAAAAGTGATACATGCTCAATGCTGAAATACTGGAAATTACTGAAAAGCAAAAAGTGAAAACAACTCATTATTCTACTACCTGGAGATTAATCATTATTAATAGTTTGGTGAATGTCTTCCAAGTTCTTTTAATAATTTTATACAAAAAATATGCATATATTGCACATGTAATTTGGTACCCTGTTTAGCAAATTATTGTAAACACTCTAAATATATTTCTCTAATATATTTTTTAAGAAATGAGATCTCACTCTGTCACCCAGATTGGAATGCAGTGGCACAATCACAGTTCACTGCAGTCTCAAACACCTAGGCTAAAGGAATCGCCTCATCTCAGCCTCCAAAGTAGCTGGGAATATAAGTACATGCCACCAAAATCTGTTAACTTTTAAAATTTCTTGTGGAGGTAGGGTCTTGCTATTTTGCCCAGGCTGGATCCACCTCCCCACCAAATCTTATGTTTTACAAAATATTCCATCTGGCTTCTGTTTTACATTTTTCTTAAGCAATCCTTTATTGTTGGATGTTTCAGATGTTTCCAGTTTCTGACTATAATCATGAATACATTCATAAATATATACATACATCATTGTGCACATCTCTGAGAATTTCTTCCGTATGAATCATTAAATAAGAAATTGCAGGATCAAAGATGATGCATATTTTTTAGTCTTTCTTAAAATGTATTACTTTCATTACACAATTGAGCATAAAACACTGCTCAGCAAATGCTGAAGAATAGAAATATATCAGGCTCTCAGACCACAGTGCAATAAAAATAGAAATCAACACTAAAAGAATCACTCACAACCTTGAATTTATGCAACTTTTGGGTAAATAATGAAATTAAGGCAGAAAACAAAAAGTTCTTTGAAACTAATGAGAACGAGGATACAACATAGCAGACTCTCTAGGTCACAGCTAATGCAGTGTTAAGAGGAAAATTTATAATACCAAATTCTCACATCAAAAACTTACGACAATCTCAAATTAGCAACCTAACATCACAACTAAGAGTATAGAAGAGCAAACCAACCCTGAAGTTGGCAGGAGACAAGAAATAACAAAAATCACAGCTGAACTGAAAGAGATTGAGACATAAAAAGTCATTCAAAAGATCAATTAATGGCTTTTTGAAAAAATTAATAAGATAGGTCACTAGCTACACTAATAAAGAAGAAAGAAGATAGAAATAAATACAATCAATAGCAACAAAGGAAATGTTACTATTAACCCCACAAAAATACAAATAACCATCAGTGACTGTTACAAACACCTTTAAGCACACAAACCAGAAAACCCAGAAGAGATAGATAAATTCCTGGACACCTATACTCTCCCAATACTGAACCAGGAAGAAATTGAACCCCTGAATAGACCAATAACAAGCTCCAAAATTGAATCAGTAATAAAGAGTCTACCAACCAAAAAAAGCTCAGGGCCAGATAGATTCATAGTCAAATTCTACCAGATTTACAAAGAGGAGCTGGTACTATTCCTACTGAATCTATTCCAAAAAAATTGAGGAGGAGGGACTTCTCCCCAGCTCATTCTATGAGGCTAGCATAATCTTGATACCAAAACCTGGCAGAGACACAACAAAAAATGAAACTTAAGGCCAATATCCTTGATGAACATTGTTGCAAAACTCCTCAACAAAATACTTGCAAACTGAATAGATCAAGTAGGCTTTATCCCTGAAATGCAAGTTTGGTTAAACATACACAAATCAACAAATGTGATTCATCACAGAAACAGGACTAAAGAAAAAATCTTGTGATCATTCCAATAGATGCAGAAAAGGCTTTCAATAAAATTCAACACCCTTTTGTGTTAAAAACTCTCAATAAACTAGATATTGAAGAAACATATCTCAAATAATAAGAGCCATCTATGGCAAACCCACAGCCAACATGGTACTGAATGGGCAAATGCTGGAAGCATTTCCCTCAAAAACTGGTACAAGACAAAGATGCTCTCTCTCACCACTCCTATTTAACGCAGCAGTGGAAGTTCTGGGCTGAGAAATCAGGCAAAAGAAAGAAATAAATGGCATCCAAATGAAAAAGAAGAATGTCAAATTATACCTGTTTGCAGATGACATCCATAATCTATAACTAGAGAACCCCATAGTGTTAGCCCAAAACCTCCTTCAGCTAATAAACAACTTCAGCAAAGTTTCAGGATGGAAAATCAATATACAAAAGTCACTAGAATTACAATGTACCAACAGTCAAGCTGAGAGCCAAATCAGTAAAGCTACCCCATTCACAATTGCCACAAAAAGAATAAAATACCTCAGAATACAGCTAACCAGGGAGGTGGAAGTTATCTACGAGAAAACACTGCTCAAAGAAATCAGAGATGACATAAACAAATGGAAAAAAAAAAACAAAAACAAAACATTCCATGCTCATCCATAAGAAGAATTTATATCATTAAAACAGCCATACTCACCAAACCAATTTATAGATTCAAAGCTATGTCAAACTACCAATGACATTCTTCACGGAACTGGAAAAAACTATTTTAAAATTCATATTCAATCAAAAGCAACCCAAATGGCTAAGGCAATCCTAAGCAAAAAGAAGGAAGCTGGAGCCATCACATTACTCGACTTCAAACTATATTACAGGGCTACAGTAACCAAAGCAGCATGGTACTGGTATAAAAACAGACACCTGGACCAATGGAGCAGAATGCAGAGCCCAGAAATAAGACTGCACACCTACGACCATCTGATCTTTGTTAAAACTGACAAAAACAAGCAGTGGGGAAAATACTCTCTATTCAATACATGGTGCTGGGATAATTAGCTTGCCATATGAAGAAGATTGAAGCTGGACCCCTTCCTTACACCATATACAAAAATCAACTCAAGATGGATTAAAGACTTAAATGTGAAGCCCCAGATTATAGAAATTCTGGAAGGCAAACTAGGCAGTTCCCTTCTGAACATAGGAATTAGCAAAGATTTCATGACGAAGACATCAAAGGCAATCAATCACAGCAAAAGCAAAAATTGACAAATGGGACCTGATTAAACGTAAGAGCTTCTGCACAGAAAATGAAACTATCAACAGAATAAACAGAATGGGAGAAAATGCTTGCAAGCTATGCATCTGACAAAGGTCTAATATCCAGCATCTATAAGGAACTTAAACAAATTTACAAGAAAAAAAAAATCTCTTTAAGAAGTGGGCAAAGGACATGAACAAACACCTTTTAAAAGAAGACATACATATGCCAAAAAAAAAATGTGAAAAAACTTTCAGCGTCACTAATCTTTAGAGAAACGTAAATCAAAATCACAATGAGATACCATCTTTCACTAGTAGAATGGTTATTATTAAAATGTCAAAACATAACAGATACTTGGCAAGGTTGCAGAGAAAAGGGAACACTTTAATACTGTTGGTGGGAGTGTAAATTAGTTCAGCCATGTGCAAAGAAGCATGGTGATTCCTCAAAGAGCTAAAAAAAAAAGAACAACTACCATTTGACCCAGAAATCCCATTAGTGGGTATATACCCAAAGGAATAGACATTATTCTACCATAAAGATATGTGCACACACATGTTCACTGAAGTTTTATTCACAATAGCAAAGACATGGAATCAACCTAAATGCTCATCAGTGGAAGACAGGATTAAAAAAAAAGTGTAATACCTATACACCGTGGAATACTATGCAGTCATAAAAAATAATGAGAGCCTCTCCTTTTTCAGAACATGGATTGAGCTGGAGGCCATCATCCTTAGCAAACTGATACAGGAAAAGAAAACCAAATACTGCAATTCTCACTTGTAAGCGGGAGCTAAATGATGCGAATACATGGACACAAAGTGGGGAATAACATATACTGGGGCCTACTTGAGGGTGGAGCATGGGAGGAGGGAGAGGATCAGAAAAAATAATTATTGAGTACTGGTACTAGCATTGATGATGAAATAATCTGTACAACAGCTCACCACAACGTGAGTTTATCTCTGTGACAAACTCACTCATGTATACCTGAGTCTAAAGTAAAAGTTTAAAAAAAAAGAATATCTGTGGATATAATATTAGGTACAGAAATAGAGGAATTGGTATTGAAGAAGTAGAGTAATATTTTGTCTTCCGAAATGGAAAGAAAAAAATTAAACATTGCTATTGGGCTCTATTCACAGTTGCAGAGGCAGGAAGTTGATGAGTTTTTATCAATAATCAACTAAAATTTTCTGTTAAAATGTAAAGCAAATATTTTGTTGGAAGGAAAAACAAGAGATTTGCTCTTGTAGCGTTTTAAGAGCTATAGAATAAAGGACTAGGAGTAAGCATATCAAAATATTTGCCTTGGACTTTGGGTAATGAGATTATGAGTGATATTGTTGTTTAGCCTTTGCAGAATTTCTCAGACTTTCTTCAATAATCACATATCATTTCTTAACTTAAATTTGTCTATATTTAAAATAAAAATATCAACATTAGTATGTGTAGTATATAGGATGTCAGCCAATCTATTTCCACATTTAACTTCCTTCCGCTTTTGTCTTAATCTAACCTGCCCATGAATATGATTACATTACATTCTGCCTCAACCCAACTCAGTCTCTGTCCAGCCATTGCTAATTGGACAGGCAAACAGCTGTTTACCCACGGGAACCGATTCAGAGCCTTGGCTCAGCCAATCCAGTTCTTTAGAATGAGATATAGAGACTGCTGTCCACAGTTGTTAGGTTCTGGAGCTAAAAAGTCACGTATGTGGAGTAGCATTACCTAGAAATAGAGGAAGCCGGTCTGCAGGGAGAAATGGAGGCAGTGTTTCTAGAAAGGCAGAAACACAAGACCATGTGGCATCAGAAAGACACAGAGACAGACACTACAATTTCTGATTTCTGGTTCCCAGGCCTGTCCCCATGAACCCTGGGGGTAATTTCTTTCCAGTCACAAATAATGTTTATGAGACAGCCAGTTGTATCCTTACTGGCTTAAGAAGTTTGGTGTAATAGTGACATTCTAAACCCAAAGGTGCAAACCTCCATCATTTTCTGCTTGGCCATATCATGTTTTTATGAATCTGGACAAACATTTAAATATGAGGAGATTTTACGTAAGATCTGGATCTTCATCTTTTTTGAAAATATTTCCTAGATGGAGCATCATTGAGCCCACATTTCTGCATGGCCTAAATTGGCTTTTTTTGAGCAGCTACTGACCCTTTGGTGTATAACGTGTCACCTGCAGTTTACATCCTGCAGCACGCAGGTGGTACTTGCTTAGTCATATTCCCTGCCAAGCTGAGTTCCTGTCCTTAAACTTTCAGGCCTCCATAGGAGTTAAGTTCCTGACCCTCTCATCCAAAAGATATACTATGAATTTTTTCCTCTCCTCTGCATGCTTCCAAAGGTTGGATTCCTCGGTTCTTCATAAGAGATTACAGGCACTTTCACTCAATCGCCTACATTTTCACCAGAGCATTCCTTTTTAACTGAAGTTAATGGCTTGTCATTAAAGGGTGATGTTGGTGCGCCTGAGGAACAAGGCATTTCATCTGCCTCAGCAGTGTATCCATGGCAAAAGATGAAAGCTAGAAAAATCAAACACTTCCTCATTTCTCCAGAAAACCTCTTTTTCACTAAATTAAAAACACCTCCTTTGGAATATCTTTTATGTTTTCCTGCAGAGTGAATCTTTGTCACCACATTATTATCCCAAATCCCAAACACAAGCCATGAGGTTGGAGGTTCTGATAAAGGATCTGATCTGAACATTAAAATTACTAAACCCCAATTATGAAATTACCTGGCTTATAGAACTGAGATATGCATTATAGTTCATATAGAACTATAATTAAATCGAACTGAGAACCTGTTTTGAAGATGCAAACAATGTGTCATGATTTTCCGTGCTTCAGATGGCAGCAGTGCATGCTGGCCTTGAGTGCTGCCTGGCCTGAAGCCCTCTTCACGCTTTGGGGCCCTTGGAATAAACCAAGGGCAATATGGATTAATGAGGGGAACTCACAGGAGATCTTAATCTCCAAAGTCTTGGAAATTTGAAGTCTTGGCATCTATTAAACCACAAAGGAAATTTTTTTTGGTAAGAATGTATACTTTTTGAAGACTAGGTGTTAAGAAGCAGATTATTTCTTTTACTCTAAAGTTTTTGAAAGTTTTTGACCTGAACCATTAACACCTTTCAAAAGGAGCCCAATCCTTGGCCAACTAGCACATTTAGGGTAGTCTTTACTCGTAAGATCTGAGTGAACTTCCCCAGCTTACCACTTGAGAGCAGGAGATCAAACCCAGAATTGAACAAATTTTAAGCTAGTGAAGAATGTTCCCCTTCTATCCATAAGGTCATGGCCTCTATGAGGTAAGAGTAAAAGGCATCCACTATGCAACTGTCTTCCATTAGTCAAGGTAACATATCTTTTGGTAGAAATATTCATAGTTGTAAATTTCAAACACAAAGTAGAAGTTCAGCCCAGGCTTACTTGTAGTCAATATTACCCGACCTGTAATCAGGTTATTTTAGTTTTTGTTAACAATAAAAATAATAATAGCATGGATTATGTACATTTATCCAATTTACCATTTTGAGTCTAAAGTGGGCACAAGGAAAGATCGGTGAGCTGATCCAGCAGCGTACAATCACCCTTAGCAAGAATACTAGATGTTAACATACCTGACTTGAAACTATAATTAAATGTACATCTGAAAGCCACTACACAAGAATCTGGAGGGAATCAGACCCTTTGATTCTTTACCTCTACCTTAACATTCTATGCCAAATATGGAATATCTCTGCTTGTATTCATCACTATCGAGATGTGCACAGAGCTTTAAATTATAACTTCATTTGCATAACCATAGGCTTGTTGCTACATATTTATCTCATTTTTAGCAAAGTGAGAAATTAGGGAGCCCAGTAAATAAACAAGAACTTGTCGAGAGCCCCCTGGGATATAGCCCTGTGATCTCTACCAGGTAGCAATTGTAGAAACCCAAGAAAACTTCTGTCTGCAGCTTAGGTCTCCACTGAAGTTCAAACCCCAGAATTCCAGCTTCACTCCACAAAGAAAGAAGTTTCTATCCTTAGGAAGGAACGTTTATAATGAAATGTGAAGCGTGTTCTATTGTCAATGAAGACCTCACTGATAAGTAGTCGATTAAGTTAGTTCTTGATTTGCTGGTTTTCTAAAAAACAATGTTAACTGAGAAAATGAAGATACTTAAAAGACATATTTCTTCCCTAGGCATACTCCTTCATATATGAAACATTAGACATCAGGGAGATTAGGTCATAAAATGCCATAATGTCTCACTCAAAGGAAACATTAAGTTACAGGTAAATTAATAGTAAGTTACAGGTAAGTTAATTTTCCAAATTTCCAATTTCCAATTTTCCAAATTTCCAATTTCCAGTGTTCCTTATAATATAAAGTTGTAATTTATAATTTTTTATTAAAATACATCAGATAGAGAAATAAATTATAAATTTTTATAATTTTATAATTATATATATAATTTTATATAATAAATTTATTTCTCTATCTGATGTGTGTGTGTGTGTGCGTGTGTGTGTGTGCACATGTGTGTGTGTGTGTGTGTGTGTGTGTCATAGAATCATAAATCAGCCTTTATGGACTCTTTCAAGAGTAAAATGCAGGAGTTTTAGTGACTGGGCATGATAGCCACGCTTTTGATGGCTCAGAATTCCTCTTCTTTTCCTGGCTCTTAGCTAAGTTCCCAATAGTTGATGCGGCTGATTAAGTGGCATTCTGATAAATGAGGTATCAATGGGCCATGATAGTATATAAATTCTTTTCAACTGAAGCTTAAGTACACAATTGAAGTTTCAAGACCAACTCATTTCTTTCCCCGCATTGTGCAAACTTGGTGTGCAATATAAATAAAATATTGAGCATAAATACCACAACACATAAAGAGCAAAGTATTCATTTGGGATCACAAATGTTTGAAAAGAGAAATAAAAGGCAGCATATTAGCAAATGCTCTTCTGATGAATCCTCAAAGAATTATACCTGTTGCATGCTTTAGAGTCCCAGGTGGAGCTTGTTGGCTTTTTCACGCATGTCTGTGGGTCGCAGCTGGAGACTGCTTCTGCAGGTCAAGGAGAAACAGTACCTCCCTGAGTTTTTAAATTTTCACAGTTAATTCTGACTCTTGCAAACCACAAGAAATAAACCCTCCACATTCTCACCCCCGGATACTCCTTTTCTCTCTTTATGCTGTTATTTTTCTCCTTTCTCACCTCTTCATCTCCAACCCTATTCTCCATTTCATCCGCTTTCTATTATATTTCTTGTTCCTTCTGCCCTTGCAGATGGCAGAGGCTGCCATGCTCTCTTCAAGAACTGTGAGATCTTCTGGCTTACAAAGGCACTGATCTATGTTCTAAACTTTCTTTGCTCAAAATTAATCTATTCCAACATTCCTTGCCTTCCCCACCCATATTGCTCTTTAGTAATTATTTCCTCCTGCTTCTTGCTGTAATCATCTTTTCCTGTCCATATCCCCACTAGATTGAAATTCATTGAAAACAAGCGTTATTTCTTACATTGATATCTTTCATAACACCTACTAAACAGTAGTCATTAGATCTATATACATATACATGTAAATATAAATGTATATATTTAATTAAATTGATGCTATAATATACAGTAATAATAGTTATGTTAATATACTACATTTATGTGTTGTTTCCAAAGCACTTCAGTATTCATTATCTTACTTTAAGTATATAGTAGGCCAATGGTTTAAATGGAACCAAAATGGGCATTTATTATTTTGCTTGCCCAGCATTCATTTACTTTTATTCTGACACCAATACTCTGACTTTCTCTGAAAAAGAATATCTATCCTACTTTTCTTCCAAGTGTTAGATGTGGTACTAACTCCCGCACTGACTCCAGAAACAGTCAAGTGATGGATGTCTGACCTATCATAACACTGCATTCCCTGGATCACTATTGCTTCAGGGATGAACATCTGGTCCAAAAAAAAAACAAAGGGATTAAATTCTGTGACTTTTATAAAATTGTCATTAAAACAGAATAGCTCATTTCTAACGGAGTTACTGTGATTTTTAGAATATAAGCCAACCTGGCAGTATAAGGGAAGAACCAATGGCGAGAACAACAGAACTGAGGGAAGGAGAAAATAAAATTGACTCTTGTGACATCATTTGAACCCCATGATCCAGCCATACCTAAAGCCTGCATAGAACATTTGTTGTTAAGCAAACCAATACATTTCCTTTCGCCATAATGCCATTTGAATGGGTTTTCTCTACTTAAAAAAGAAGGAGTCTTGACTAATCCAAAGACTAACATCCTTGAAGATTAAAATAGTCCTCAGGTCCATCTAAGATCATGTAATTAGTCCTCTCACGACCAACATCAGTTCTTAGCTAGTGCTTTTTCTAATACCCTTCTCTCACTCATGGACTTTAAACTGCAAAAGATTTTGAGGACCATGCTAATGTTTCCTCCAATGCACCCCATACTATTACTTATCTTTGACCCAGTGTTGTAAAATACCAATGTCTCTTGGCAGCATTCGAGGAGAGTCAGAAAACAACTTTCAAAATAAGTTAGTCAGTGCAGTTTTTTAAAAAGTCAATTTCTTTGTATATAACCAGACATGAGACTGCTAGATCATATGGCAGTTCTTTATCTGCATTCCCATGTTTATTGCAGCAATATTCATGATAGCCAAGAAATGGACTCAACCTCTGTGTCCACCAACAGATGAATAAAGAAAATGTGTCATATATACACAATGAAATACTGTTCAACCATAAAAAAGAATGCAATCCTGTAATTCACAGCAACATGGGTGAGCCTGGGGAACATTATGTTAAGTGAAATAAGCCAGACACAGAAAGATAAATACCATATGTTCTCACACATATGTGGAAGCTAAAAACGTTGATCTCATAGAAGTAGAGAATAGAATAGTGGTTACTAGAGGCTGGGAAGGGTAGGAGGAAACAAGCATAGGAAAGTGTTGGTTCACAGATACAAAATTACAGCTAGATAGGAGGAAGAAGTGCTAGGGTTCTACGGCACTGGAGGGTGGCTATAGTTAATAACTTACTGGATGTTTTAAAGTAGCTAGAAGAGAGGATTTTGAATATTTTTAACAAAGAAATGTAAATGCTTGAAGCGATGGTTATGCTAATAATCCTGATCTGATCATTACACATAGTGTGTGTGTGTGTATATATATACACAGTGAAATACCACACTGGACCCCATAAATATGAACAATTATTATGTGTCAATTAAAAACAAATTTTAGGCCAGTTGGGGCAACTCATCCCTCTAATCCCAGGTCTTTGGGTCATCAAGGCAGGAGGATTGCTTGAGGCCAGGAGTTCAAGACCAGCCTGAGCAACATAGTGAGAACCCTCATCTATACAAAAAATAAAAAATAAAATAATAATAATTTTTGAAAGTCCACTGTTACCACAAATTTATATTATACAGTTAAAATGAATCTACCAAATATTAACAGCTTTCACAATTTTACTTATCCATAGTATGGGTGAATACAATCAGCCATGTTTCTTTCCATAGTTTTCCCCTGACCCCACATTGTTAACACATGATTTGATCTTTCCCTCCAGATCCAGGTGAGTCACTGTACCATGTGACAAGAATAGAAATTATTCAAGCAGGATAGTTTTGTTAAATGTCATAAACTGGGACAAAGAAATGAAACTGATCAAAACCTACCTATGTGGCATGACTAAATAATTCAACAGATGGTTCTGGCAATTCAGGCAGCTCACAGTAGTTAGAGTTTAAGATCTCTGCCCCAGGCAGAATGAGGCTTGCTTCAGCTGTTTCAACAATGCCTACCTGATATCAGCCCAAAATACTGGTCATTGTGTACTCACCTGTCTTCTTTCATAAAACACAACCTATCGAAACAAGGAGAAAGGAAAACAAACCTGGAGGCTTATGTGACTTGTTGGCTACCCTAGCTGTCCTTCCAGTTGGTAAAAGGTCAAGGTCAGGCTTGTCAGTCTTCATGCACATGTGAAGTTGAAGAGGTAATCAATCTTTGGGGATTACTTGTGCTTGCTGTTTGTCCATAGTAGACACACACACACACACACACACACACACACACACACACGAAATTCTCATTATCAGTGGATCTGCAGATTCCATATTTGCAGATTTGCCAACTTGATAAAATTCGTGACTTCAAAATCAATACCTGTGATGCTTTTGTAGACAAACTCAGAATGACAAAAAAATTTGAGTTGCCTGTGTAGTCCCAACCGCGGTGAACAAGGCCACAACACTTTGTGTCTTGTTTCAGCTCTCATACTGCTACCAAGTGTCCCTTCCACAGTCTATTTAGTGCCACGTTTTTCTCTCATGCTTTTCGGTGGTGTATTCACTGTTTAAAATGGCCCCAACTGGAGTGCTAAAGTGCTGTGTACTGTTCCTGAGTGCGAGAAGGCTGTGATGTTCCTCACAGAGAAAACGTGTGTTAGATAAACTTCCTTTAGGCATGAGTTGTAGTGCTGTTGACTGTGAGGTCAAGGCAAATAAATCAAAATATATATTAAATAAATAACCACATAAAATAAGGTTATGTATTGAGCAGTTGATAAGAATGAATACTGTGAGCCCACAGGGAATCTAACTGTGTACTTTTCCTAGAAGGAATGCGTCAGTATTTGATACTGGGTATTCACAGTGACCATACAGAATGTAACTACTTTGAATAAAAAGATTTGACTTTACAAACATATATAACATGTATGTGTGAATGTATATACACATTATTTCTTTTCTCGTATATTTATTTACTTGACAAAAATTGTATGTAATTGGCTGTGCACAGTGGCTCATGCCTGTAATCCCAGCACTTTGGGAGGCCGAGGCAGGAAGATCCCTGGAGGCCAGTAGTTCAAGACCAACCCGGACAAGATAGTGAGACACTGTCTCTACTGAAAACAAAATAGCTGGGCATGGTGGCATGCGTCTGTAGTCCCAGATATTTGGAAGGCTGAGGAGGGAGGATCACTTGAGCCCAGGAGGTCGAGGCTGCAGTGAGCTGTGTTCATGCCACTGCACTCCAGCTTAGGTGACAGAGCAAGGGCCTATCTCAAAAAGTAAAAAAGAAACTTTGAAAAATTGTATACAATTATCATGTATAACATGTGCTCCGAAATGTGTGTACATTGTGGAATGGCTAAACTGAGCGAATTAATATATGCATTACCTCACATATTTACTATTTTTTGTGGTAAAAATATCTTCAAATCTACCTTCAAGATTACAATAAATTATTATTAACTATGGTCACCATATATACATAGATCTTTAATTGGCATCATGTACAGGCAGACTTTCATTAAAATTGCCATTTCTTAGGAGAAAAACTACACTCTCCTTTCTGTATTTAACATGACATTTCAGAAACAGAGCTGTGGTCAGAAAATTCCTCCATCCAGTGCCAGCAGATAAGAGGTTGTAAAATACTCAGTGTGGGACAATCTTGATGAGGGAATGAAAAAAACAAAAGATCTGACTTTGAGCCAGTCAATCACTGCTTCTGTTATTTGTCCCAGTAATTCACCAGGGAAACATGGAAAACGTTTTTCTGAGAAATAACAAGAAGGTGCAAGTACTGCCATGCTCCCTTTTTCTGGACCTGATCCTAGCCTCTGAATCTCCTCCTCCACATGTGGCAATTAAGGTGGGATCGTTTTGTCTGTTCCCTACCTGCCAAGTTTAAGTGAGGCATTGATGTTTCTATCAAAATCTAAGAGATTATAGTCATATTGACCAGAGTTTTACTGTCAGCATCATCAACCACAAATCCATATGGCACACCTGCTAGGGAAAACGTGGTGCAAGGCAATTTGAGGCAATAGAGAGATGTTCAACATAGGGTTAGTGTTTTCAGAAATCATACGATGATCACAGGAAAAAAGATGAGATAAAATTTCAATTTTAAACTTTTGAGGACCTGAATTAATTTGATGTTTACGCGAGCTAATTCAGCATTCCCATTAAAATAATGGAACGAGCAATAGCAGGTCCAAGGTCATGACTCAGGCAGAAAGTAGAGTCATGCACTGATTAACACTGTTTCAGTTAATGACAGACTGTGTATTCAATGAGGGTTCCATATGATTATAATGAAGCTGAAATAGTCATATTGTCTAGTGATACCATAGTTGTCCTTACACCATCATAGAACAACAAATTACTCATGCATTTGTGAACAAAAACTGAATGCCAGTCATATAATAAGTCTAGCACACACAACCTTTTCTTTAATTTTATTTTACTTTAGGTTCCAGGATACAAGTGCAGAATGTGTAGGTTTGTTACATAAGTATACATGTACCGTGGTGGTTTGCCGCACCTATCAACCCGTCATCATCTTGGTTTTAAGCCTAGATGTAGGTTTTAATGCTCTCCTTCCTCTTGCCCCCAATCCCCCGACAGGCCCCTGTGTGTGATAGTTCCCTCCCTGTGTCCATGTGTTCTCATTGTTCAACTCCTACTTATGAGTGAGAGCATGCACTGTTTGGTTTTCTGTTCCTGTGTTAGTTTAACACATACAATTATGCTTAGTACATAATAACTGATAATAATAACCAACCACTATGTTACTGGTTTACGTATTTGCTAGACTTTTTAATGATTATCTTAGAGTGTATTCCTTCAACTTAAAAAAAAAAAAGTTAGCTGTAAACCAGCCTCAGGCAGGTTCTCAAGATGTTCCAGAAGAAGGCGTTGTTATCATAGATGACAGCTCCATGCAGGCTATTGTCCCTGAAGACCTTCCAGCGGGACAAGATGTGGACATGGAAGACAGTGGTATCAACAATCCTGACCTGGGTAGCCCTAGGCTAATGTGTGGATTTGTGTCTTAGTTTTTAACAAAAACGTTTAAAAAGTTAAAAAATAATGGGATTGCTGGGTCAAATGGAATTTCTATTTCTAAGGCCTTGAGGAATCGCCACACTGTCTTCCACAATGGTTGAACTAATTTACACTCCCACCAACAGTGTAAAAGTGTTCCTTTTTCTCCACATCCTCTCCAGCATCTGTTGTCTCCAGATTTTTTAATGATTGCCATTCTAACTGGCGTGAGATGGTATCTCAATGTGGTTTTGATTTGCATCTCTCTGATGACCAGTGACGATGAGCATTTTTTCATATGATTGTTGGCCATTACTGGGTATATATCCAAAAGACTATAAATCGTTCTACTATAAGGACACATGTACACGAATGTTCATTGCAGCACTGTTTACAATAGCAAAGACCTGGAATCAACCCAAATGCCCATTGATAATAGACTGGATTGGAAAAATGTGGCACATACACCATGGAATATTATGCAGCAATTAGATATGATGAGTTTGTGTCGTTTGTAGGGACATGGACGAATCTGGAAAACATCATCCTCAGCAAACTGACACAAGAACAGAAAATGAAACACCGCATATTCTCACTCATAGGCGGGTGATGAAAAATGAGAACACATGAACACAGAAAGGGGAGTACTAAACACTGGGGTCTATTGGGGGGAAAAGGGGAGGGCCAGTGGGAGGGGAAGGTGGGGAGGGATAGCCTGGGGAGAAATACCAAATGTGGGTGAAGGGGAAAAGGAAAGCAAAGCACACTGCCATGTGTGTACCTACACAACTGTCTTGCATGCTCTGCTCATGTACCCCAAAACCTAAAATCCAATAAAAAATTTAAAAAAAAAAAGTTAAAAAATAAATAAATAATTTTTAAATAGAGAAAAGCTCATGGAACAAGAATATAAAGAAAATATTTTTGTGCAGCTGTACAACGTGTTTGTGTTCTAAGTCAAATGTTATAAAAGAGTCAAAAAGTGTAACAAAATTTAAAAGCTTATAAAGCAAAAACAATTTACAGTAACTAAGATTAACTTATAATTGAAGAAAGAAAAGATTGTATAAATGTAGGGTAGACTAAGTATGCAGTGGTTATAAAGTCTACAGTCATGCACAGTCGTGTCCTATTCTCTCACTCACCACATTCTCACTCACCACTCACTCACTGACCCAGAGCAACTTCCATCCTACCAACTCCACTCAAGGTATGTGTCATGTGTAGGTGTACCATTTTTTTAATCTTTTATATCATATTTTTAGCATACCTTTTCTTTGTTTAGATATGTTTACCTACACAAATACTTACCATGGTGTTACAATTATCTGCAATATTCAGTACAATAAATGCTGTGTGGTTTTATAGTCTGGGAGCAATAGGCTATACCATATAGCCTAGCTGAGTAATAGCCTCTGCACTGTCTAGGTTTGTTTGAGTACTCTCTATGATGTCCACACAGTGATGAAATTGCCTAAGGATGCATTTATCTGAATGTAGTCTCATCATTAAGTGATGCATGACTATATTGGCATGACAGCCTTAGAGATAGAGTGTAATTTTATTTTTTATTTGTTTACTTTTTTTCAGTGGTAATTATGTGGAATGCTAAGAATGAGAGCTCAATACATTATTCTTGAATTAAATGGAAGGTACCTGATATTTGGTGATATCAACCTAACCTAAAGCTCTGGCCTCAGACAAATATTGTTAGTTATAATTTTTTTTTAAGACAGAATCTCACTCTGTTGCCCAGGCTGGAGTGTAGTGGTGCAATCTTGGCTCACTGAAACTTCCACCTCCCTGGTTCAAGTGATTCTCCTGTCTCAGCCTCCTGAGTAGCTGGGATTACAGGCACCTGCCACCATGCCCTGCTAATTTTTTCTGAGTATAGTAGGGTTGGGGTTTCACTGTGTTGCCCAGGCTGGTCTTGAACTCCTGAGCTCAGGCAATTCATCTGCCTTGGCCTCCCAAAGTGCTAGGATCACAGGTGTGAGCCACTGTGCCCAGGCTTATATCTAATTTTTTTTTAACTAACTCTATTCCATACCACTGCTTTTCCAAATTGCTTGAGAGATATACTAAAAAAACATGTACTGAATATGGTAGAAGGAATGCACACAGATAGACAAGGAAGAAGAGAGAGGGGGGGTGTTGCTAAAGGGAGGCAAGTTGGAAGACAAGCACCAAAGCTTTATTAGGCTCCAGTAGTGCTGCAGGTAGTTTATAGTACACCAGCCAGAACATCCAGCTAAACATTATGGATCGAACGTGGGCATTTCCTTTCATTTTTCTCCCCAAATCTATTACGAAGAATTATAGGCCAGTCGCAGTGGCTCGAGCCTGTAATCCCAGCATTTTGGGAGGCCGAGGCGGGCAGATCATGAGGTCAAGAGATAGATACCATCCTGTCTAACATGGTGAAACCCTGTCTCTACTAAAAATACAAAAATTAGTCAGATGCAGTGGCACACACCTGTAGTCCCAGCTACTCAGGAGGCTGAGACAGGAGAATCACTTGAACCCAGGAGGCAGAGGTTGCAGTGAGCCGAGATCCCACCACTGCACTCCAGCCTGGGCGACAGTGAGACTCCATTTAAAAAAAAAAAAAAAAGAATTAAAAGAATTATAAACCCACAAACCTAGCAGTTCAGAAGTTTCATCCTAGCTCATAAATTTTAAAACATTTTTCAGTTCCTCCTTCCTTACCAGTAAGAGAAAAATTAGAATTACCAAATAAATAAGAAAATTCTCTAACATAAAAAGAGGGTGGAAAAATGCATTAAAAATGACCATCAAAGATGAAAAGAGACAAAAATATTATCATAAGAAAACTTATAAAATTATCATTATAGCATTCGAGATAAGAGCAGATATTGAAACTGAAAGAAAGACCACAGGAAAAAAAATAGAAGGCAGAAAATTATCGAATTAATAATTTAAACCAAATTCCTAAAACTGAAAGCCAAAAGTTTCCAGATTTATTGGACTAGCCTAGCACCCAGTACAATGAAAAAGACCAACTGAAGTCTCATCACCAGTACACAAGCAATAAAAACTTCTGGAATGAAAAAAAAATGTCATATAGTAGGAATCAGGAGACAAATTGGCATCAGACATCTTAATGCCAACACTGAAAGCTAAAACCCAAAGACACGGTGTCTTCAAAATTCAAGAAGCAGAGTGATTTCCAAAATTTTGTACTACTATGGTTTGGATATGGTGTGTTTGCCCTCACCATGCCTCATGTTGAAATTTGATCCCCAGTGTTGGAGATGGGGCCTAATGGAAAGTGTGTGGGGTCATGCAGGAGGATCCCTCATGAATGTCCTGGTGCCATTGTTGCTGAAATGGGCACATTCTCACCCTATTATTTCCCAGGACAGCTGCTTGTTAAAAAGAGCCTGGCATGTCTTCCACCCTTTTGCTTCTATTCTTGCCATGTGATCTCTGCACACACCTGCCATGAGTGGAAGCTGCCTGAGTGCCTCACCAGAAACAGATGCTGGCACTGCATTTCCTGTACAGCCTGCAGAACCATGAGCCAAATAAACCTCTTTTCTTTATAAATTACTTGGCCTCGGGTATGCCTTTATAGTAACATAAATGGACTAAGACATTGACATGGTTTTGCTGTGCCCCCACCCAAATCTCATCTTGAATTGTAGCTTCCATAATTCCCACGTGTCATGGAGGAGACCTGGTGGGAGGTAATTGAAGCGTGGAGGTAGGTTTTTCCCTTGCTGTTCTTGTGGTAGTGAATACGCCTCAGGAGATCTGATGGTTTTATAAAGGCAAGTTCCCTTACACAAGCGCTCTCTTGCCTGCCAGTACGTAAGATGTGGCTTTCACCTTCCTTCACGATTGTGAGGCCTTCCCAGCCATGTGGAACTGTGAGTCAACTAAACCTCTTTCCTTTATAAATTACCCAGTCTTGGGTATGTCTCTATTAGCAGCATGAGGACATACTAATCTAGACATATACCTAGCCAAGTTATCAATAAGTGTGGGATAAAGACTTTTTAAGCATGGAAAACCTCAAAACCTTTATCATCTATGCTCCCCCACTCTAAAAGATGCAGGATAATGTTCTCCACCAAAAGGAATATATAAACCAAAAAAGAGAAAGACATAGAAACAAGGAAACTCAGGATCCCACATAAGGGAGAGGCAAAGCAAGTCCTAGGATGGTAATAAAATCCCAGGATGACCCCTGTACTGAGGCTCAGAAAGCACGAATTCAGACTGGAGCATGAGCAAAGAAGGCTCCCCAGAAGTTCCCTCTCCAAAAAAAAACGAATTAAAACAGATATATCACCTCATATGTTCCAATGTATTCAAAGTTATTTAAATATGACAGAGACTGGAATACATTTTTTCATCCATAAAATTAAGGATCGGATTAGCAGATCTCTAAGTTTTTTTCACCTCAAACAACCTATGATCTGTAACCTGTGACCCTACATTCTTGCACGATAAAAATTCATATTTTAGAGCCAAGGTCAAAGATCTATGGTTCATGTACTTACCCGGGAAAAGAGCCAAACAGTAATATTAAGAAAAACATTTTATTTATATCAGGATTTTTAAAATGAGCTATTTAGCCATATAAGCTCTGCTTCCTCCAGTCAAACCACAGCCCACTTCCCCACCCTCTTTCATGCACAGATTCCTTTTCAAGCAGTTTTATCATATGCACTAAGCAGGGTTCCCAGAAAGAGAACTGTAAATAGGTGACAAGAAATACCTTTGCTAATACTGGCATCTCCCATAGACACACTGATCTGCAGACTAAGAGAATTTAAGGATTAAGAAGCCACTTAAGTATAAGACTCTTATTAGCCAATTTATCCTTGCATTTGCTAATGACCAAAAATAAAACTTTAAATATGTGTGAAGGGTTCTAAGTAACTGGAAATGCAAGTCTATTTCCTTAGAAATCATTTTTTTTCTCTTCAGTCTCCATATAATCCCAGGTATGCAGATTGGTTCATGCAGTTCATATCTAGTAAAAGTGAATGTCCAACCTTAGCAGTGAGTGTAAAAACAGATAAGAAAATTCTTCGTTCTTTTCACTTTCCACTCATTTCTAGCTTCACTTCCACTCTACTTGTCCTTAGCTGTACCTTTCCTGTGGCATCCCTGGCCCGATCCTACTTGCCACACTTTCTCCACCCTCCCCACTATCTGTAGTCTGTCTTTGTCCTCAGATTCCCTCTCCTTCCGGGATGATCTCAACCCTGCTGCTCCTTATGCCAAATCACTGGGGAAGCACCATCAACAAATCTTAGTGACAAGGACATTGGTCAAGGGCAACCTGTTCAGACGTTTCAGGAAATCAGGACAAAAACTGTGAGTCAATTCTGGACTTCCCTTCATACTTCAGTGCCATCACCAAGAAAACACAATGCAAGTTGCATGTAATCTGAAAAATCAGAAAACCCAGGAATGTGCAGGGCACTCGAAAGCTAAATGACCACATATGCCCTTGGGTTTAGGGAGATATTCATCTGAAGATGTATTTGCAAGATGTCACGTCTACATTAAAGCTGTAAATTCTTAAATTTGTCTAAACTGGGATTCTTACTGTCAGGGGGAGGCGCCTTCTGCTTTGCGTATTTGCAGTAGATTAAGGTATAACCCAACAGCCTGAAAGTGTATTCATGCAGACAGCAGAGGAACAATTCATCACACTGGAAGAACTTAATCCTTCTAGATATCTTTGTATACAAAACTCATGTCAAAAAAAAAAGGTCAAAGTCCATGAGAATTGCAAATTCATCTGCTTATGGGTAATTTGTCAGGAGGTAACAAAAATGAAGGGCACTTGTTAAGGATGGGAGTCAGGGAACCATAGAGTGTTAAAGGGCAAAGATCCTATATAAGGGCAGTTGCTGCTTAGCTCCAGCCATTTGCTACCATGCAATAATACAATCCTAGTATCAACCTTTGTTTCACTCTTTAACTGTAAAATTTCCCAGATTTAAAAATGCTACAAAGGAAAAAATATCTGTAAACGTACATCAATCTAACCTAACCTATTGCATTAGAGAGAGTCGTGCAAATTTTCATCTTTTCCAACCAAATGGCTCAACAAATGAGTGGCTTCAGTAAGGTTTAGATAAGCCTCTTGGCAACATTTTCAAATTTCAAATACTTCAAACGTGACCTCTGGCTCTTTACACATACCCTTCTCTCTCATCGACGTCAGCAGGAGTTAAGAATTTATCAGATCAATTATATCAAGATTTCCAAATGTCAGATCTTCTTTTCATCTACCCTATAGCAAACACATTTATTTCATGATCCATTGAAATATGGGATTTCAGCCTAAACAAAGAACATTGAATTGTTTCTATTTAAGAAAATATTTGTATTAATCGGAGGCCAAAAGAGACTTATGTGAGTTGACAAAAGATCAGTTCTCTGTGAGTTGCATTAAAATGTTTGATATCAAATTAGGTAAAAGTGTCAGGAAGTATTCTTCAAGCTTGGCTGCTCAGGAAGGATTTGTGGGCGTGAATGTTCAGCTGAGCATTAGGACATTATTGGTGTTTTTCCCCAGCAAGTGTTTGGCAGATACTGTTTCCTCAGGATATGATTGTCCAATTCCTTCTTTAAAATTAAGCTAGCATTAAGCTAGAATCCATGTTCCCTAATAAAAAGAGAAATTGCTTGGCAAAAGGTAAAATTCAAACACTAAGCAACATCTTAAATTGAATTGCCTTGAAATAGCCTTACAACAAGGTTATAAAAGTTTAAAATATTTTAAGGGTCAAAATCTCTGAATCTCACGGAATTTCTAATTAGCAAAATCCAGTTTAGAGAGGAGAGCTAAGCTCTCAAAATTGAATCCAGCTGACACCCCCAACGCTCCTAACTAGTACACCCGACTGAGCCATGGTCTCCGTTTTCTCTATAAGACATTTGACTGATGTTACGATGAACAATTACAGTTAGTAGGTTATTTTCTGGAATGTCTAAATACAGGTTTTATGCTTAAAACGAAGTTTACTATTAGAATTACACAGTTAAATACACACGGAGGAAATACGAATGTGGAAAGAGAGACTTTGGTTTCTATAAAAACCTAGTTGAGTACTTTAGAAAGAGTAAAAAAAAAAGGAAGTCTGAAAGAAAATTAATCAATAAGATGTGTGTGAGATATTCATAAGAGAGTGGGACATTTTTGTAAAAAATTAGACAGATTCTGCTTTCAGACAGCTTCACAGTGGTCTTTACCTTCTAGCTCTGCTTTTAATACACAGAAACTAATAGAAACAATAAACAATGCATTGGGGTTTAATTTATGCAAAAAAGATAAGTGAGCATTCTAATCAGTGCACCTACACCTAAAGGAAAGGCATTGACTTTTCATCAGGAAATTGACAAATAACATAAATACTTAAAATATGTATGTATTATTTTCACAAATCACTTTTTGATTTTCTGACAAATTTATCTGCCAATGGCAATCACATTAGATAATAGAGCTTCTACTATGGACATTTCAAATAAACCTTAAATCTAATCTAAACAAGATATTATTTTTACTAAATGTATGATGTTTTAAACCCTTGTCAACATAGAAATTCTCTCAACATACAATCATGTCAATCTACTGCAAAGCTGACATTGCAGTGGACTAAAATCAAGGTAATGCCTATGGAAAATTCTCCATTTTGAGGTGGCCTTTTACTCCATGAACTCATGAAAACTTTTATGTTTTACAAATAATATAAACTGATTTAATGACATGTTTCTAAAATAACTCTGTTATAGAAACATCTTAAATACCAATAATTAGGGCAAAATTTCAAGATTTGGCCATCGTCAGTACTATTATGTACCAGACACTTTGCTAAACCCCATCCATGTTTATACATGTATTTTGCACAGAACTTATTATATACAGGAGAAAATTAAGTTCCACGTAATAAAAAGTTGCCTGTGGTCACTGTGCGTGATGCATGTGGCAGAGCCAGAGCTTGGCCTTGTCTCCTGAGCTTTAAAGCTAGTGCATATTATTGTTATGATGTTATCAGGAGTTCCACAGAATATGGCTCTTTGATGTTACTCAACTAAAGGCCCCTGGATTCTTTAGACTATCCAGGTTTTATCTTTAAAAGTTGCTGCGTACAGTTTTGAAATCACTGGTTATAATGTGTCATTACATAATTTTAAACTACTAGATACTTGTCCACAAAATTTCTTCAGAACACAAAGGTGTACATATTCATTATTAATAAGAAGTACTTCCAAGGAAGGATATAAAGGGAATTTGGGGATTTTTTAAAAACTCGTTTAGAAACACACCTACTCTGGGCCTTGTGCTCAGAGCACAAGGTGTCCAAGAGCACAAAGGTGTCCAAGATACTGTCACTGGATTTAAGAAACACATGGTCTGAGTGAGGAAGAGACAGTAAAGCAGTTGGAACATAATCTGACAGCAGATCTAAACGGAGATCCCATAGTAAACATGGTAGAAAGGAGACAGTGATCTGCAAGAGGGTCACCTAGGCAGGGGTAGCTGATACCTCCCACAGAGAGGAGTCTTTTGTCATTGACATTCTTTCAATTGCTGGTACCTGATGCTAATAAGAAGCCGATGATTTTACTCACTTTTGATATTAACTTTCTACAGACTGCATTTCTAGTTGCAGTCTCTACAGAATGCACCAAGGTGGAGCATTCCCACCACACTGCACTCCCTACCTGAGTGCGCCACTGTGAATATGAAGTAGATCTTGCCAAATAGCAAAAAACAGGGACAGACATTTCAGGCAGAGAGAGAAGTCCTATATTTGAACAGTCATGGTAGCATGAAAAAACAACAAGGTAGGGCAAGAAGTCTGGTGTACATAAGCAAAGGATGCAAGGAACCAAGTTACAGTAAAAATGACCTAAAGTCCAGACTGAATCTTAGTGGACTGGCTCAGGAATCTGGATATTATCCTGTAGGCAATGGTCAGACTGGGTGATCAATGTCTCTAGAGTCCTAAGTTCAGCTCTTGGCTCTGCCATTTAGCTACTACATAATCTTAACCCATAAACCTATCGAACCAAGGAAATGATGTAACACCTACTTCATAGTGTGGTTGTGTGGATTAAAGGAGATGATGAATGTGAATGCCCTGTTTGGTACTTGGAAATGAGTGGACAATACACATGAGCTTATTGAAGGATTTTAAACAAAAGAATGATGTAATCAGATCTGTGGCTTAGGGAAAAAAGACACTCTGGCAACAGTGTGGAGTAAGGAAGATAAATAAGAAATTTATTTTTGCAAAAATACAAGTAAGGTATGGGGAACATCTGAATTCTAGGGAGCATTAGCGGTACTTGAAGCAGGCAATAGGTTCTAGGGATATTTGGGCTAGAAAAGGTGGACTAAATATGCGGGAGGGGAGAGCTATTTTATTAATGAACTAATAATTAAAATGATTCACATTGTGTGTGTGTGTGTGTGTGTGTGTGTGTGTCTGTGTGTGGGTGGGTGGGTGTGTGTGTGTGTCTGTGTGTGTGTGTGTGTCTCTGTGTGTGTGTCTGTGTGTGTGTGTGTCTGTGTGTGTGTGTGTCTGTGTGTGTGTGTGTGTCTGTGTGTGTGTGTGTGTCTGTGTGTGTGTGTCTGTGTGTGTGTGTGTGTCTGTGTGTGTGTGTGTGTGTGTCTGTGTGTGTGTGTCTGTGTGTGGGTGGGTGGGTGTGTGCGCGCGCGCACTTAAATGATTTCTTCTACTCTAGACACATTTATTTTTACATCTAGGTTGGGAATCAACTATACTAACTCCGGTTCCAATTCAGCTCTCGCTGAATCTATGACCTGTGCCTCAATTTCTTCATTCATAAATACGAAGAAAATGTTCATTCTACCCACACGTTGGATTTTGAAAAGAACGAGTAATTGTATTAACAATAATATTGCAACTTCTATGATAAGTATCGAATTAATAGGAGTGCAATTGTCCATGATTGTATACAGCATTTTGGTGGGAAAAGGTAATAGGAGCTCTATGCTATTTTTTGCAACTCTTCTTTCAGTCTGAGATGATTTTGAAATAAAAAGTTAAAACAATGATAAAGGTGTGAATGCATCTGAAACCCATGTGTGGACCTTAATAGCTGTTATCAGACATGCGGTTTGCGGAGAAATGGGCCTATTCAAGCTGAGTTTAAATGATATTCCCCTGGTGGATTGAACGACTGCCCAGTGACACACTGACTCTTGGAAGCTCCCTTTTGGCAGCCTGCTGAAGTGTGCTCTTGCCAAACATTTCTTTCTTTTCATGTAAGAATGACAGTAAACAGCCAATTCAAACAAGAACTGTTTGGCTTGTTTTAAAGAAGCCTTTGGAAAACTGCTTTGAGTTGCCGTTTGTCATCGCCACCAGTCCTGGGGAAGTGGGGAGTGAAACTGCAGCGTCATTCCTCAGCCCATCTCCAGGAGCTTTTCTTATTTGTTCTCTCACACACGATCAGAAGGTTCATGCAGAATCTTCTTGGAACCAAAATCGCCGGCACAAGAAGGGCAGATGAGCATTTTTTTAATTGAAAAGTGATCCTGTTTAGCAGCTTCCATTTCCCTTTGAATGGAAGGCTTTTTTAAAGTTTTGATGAATAGGGCACATTAATCATAAAATAAGATTTATGTGTGTGTTCTACCATGCTGAGGTCATAGGTAGGAGCAGAAAAAAAGTAAAAATAGTTACTGCTTATTATATATTCATAATATGCCTGTCACTGGGCTAAGGATTTTCCATATACAGTATTGCTTTGTTTCTTTCTAATAAACAAACAAAAATACTAACAAGAAAACAGAAGTTTAGAATCATAAAGCAACTTACTAAGAGTCTCTACTTTTAAACTCTTAAATTAAGTAGACTCTATTTTGTTTCACAACAGTCATTCTTATCTAACACAATATGTAGCAACTAGTCATGGGCAGATCTGGGTTGTACTTAAAATAAGAAAATAAATACATGCAAAGAGCCTTCATCAAAGTCGCCTGTCATTGCTCTGAAATTACTGCAGACAAGCCCATCTTAAAATCACCACCCACTCCCCCATCCAACCACAGGAAAAATATTTTAAAGCACCAGCACCAACTGAAGCAGAGTCTCTCCCAGCAACATAATCACTGGATTACAATTCTCCTCACACACATGTGCAAAGGAAGGTCTTTCGAATAGAGCAAATACTCCATTAAGTACTCAATTAAAGCCATTTCCAGAACGTAAAAGAATGTGATTTAGGTCACACACATGATGTCAGAAGTATGGATTGAATCTTATCAATGCAATGAAGTAGAAGAAAATAAGATTGAAACTCGTTGTTTGGCTTCATGTAGCTAAAACAACTGCCTGATTAACTAAATTTTTCTCTTTCAAACTCATTGTCATGGTACTGTGCAGAGAGAATCTTAGACTGATCCTGCGGGAAACAACAAATATGTGACATCCTGCCCTGACCCTTATATTGCAATTATATTAGGGCTGTCATTCTGGGATGACGTAGAATTGCTACAGCCTCTTAAAAAAAATCTCAGAAATTCAGGAGAAAAAAAGTCAAAGGGTCAGTTCAAGGCCATACTTTAAATTATTTTAAAGATGGCTTCATTATTTTCAAATATTGTGTATACTCAAAACCCATATATGTGAGTACTAAAAATAAATCCAGTTAAGAAAATGGAAAAAGGCCTGCATTACCAAGTAATATGTCAAAAATATACAGTTGTTTCAGTACACAGACAGCAACTGCTTTACTCTGGGATAAAGAAACTAAAGGCCAGGTGCAACAGCTCACACGTGTAATACTAGTGCTTAGGGAGGCCACGGTGGGAGGATTGTTTGAGCCCAGGATTTGGAGACCAACTTGGGCAACATAGCAAGACTCTGTCTCTACGAAAAACTTAAAAACTAGCCGAGTGTGGTGGCAAGTGAATGTAATCCAATTCACTCAGGAGGCTGAGGTAGGAGAATCACTTGAGCCCAGGAATTGGAGATTACAGTGAACTGTAATCATACCACTGTGCTCCAGCCTAGGCCACAGTGTAAGACCTTGTCTCAAAAAAAAAGGACACTTTTACTCAAAGAAAATTACAGTAATGATGACAGTCATCAATGTTTATTGAACATTTAAAGCATAACAGAAGTTTTACCTGTATTTTATCACTTAATCTCACTGTAGCAATTTTAGATAGGATCTAAAGTGATAACATTTTACAAATGAAAAGGCTGGGATTGAAGAGAGTAAGACTCCTGTTTTAGATTACGTGGCCTAAATAAAGCCTTAACTCCACCCCAAAGCAAATCTGAATAAGCACACTCTAAACTGATGGGTGTCAGGGATACAGAGAGGGGAATGATAGACAATGGCAACTAGAAAGGGTAAGGAGGTGGGAGGGGGTGGATGGTAAGAAATTATTGAGTACTCTGTATGTTATTCGGGTGACAGTATCCTAAAAGCCTTGAGTTGATCACTACACAATCTATGCATGTAACAAAATTGCAATTGTACCCTGTAAATTTATATAAATAAAAATAAGTAAATTGGTGGCTATCTGGAGCTGATTATTCTCAGTTAAGTTTCTCATCCATCTTCAGCCCTTATTTCCAATCTTACTAAAACTAGAGGGCTCCTTTCAAATAAAGACTTAATGAAAGATAATATATTAATAAGTTTAAAATGTAAAAGCGAAGCTCGAAATTTAAAGCAGCTAAGCTGAAATGCCCAACTCAAAATAAAGATATTTTAGTTCAGCAAAAACATTCAGGATTTTAATCTACTTTCTTCATTTTATAAACAAAAATGTTAAGAGATACATTTTTTTCTGGTTTCTATTAAAGTGAAGTATTTGGATGACAGGCACACTAGAACCCTACCCCTCACCATTAAGCAATGTATCCACGTAACAAACCTGCATATATACCCCTGAATCTATAAAAATTAAAAAAAAATGCTTCATAAAATTCTTGTTTAAAAGAAGGGAAAAAAGAGCGCAGTTAATAATTTCTCTACACCTTGTTTTCTTATTTTCTAGAATGGTAGCAATAAAACATAATTTTTTATTAAAAAAAGAAGTCTTTAATGAATAGAATTCTTTTGTTGTGGCTTTATACAGCCAATTTCTAGAAAACTTCACCTTTCTTTATTCTCTTGGTTACATTATTATAGAGACCATGAGCATGCATTTATGAGGGTGACAATCTTTCTTGCAAAAGAATGGAGTGGCAAGCCCTTGGGTAATATTGGAAAACATAACTACTTCAACTCAAAAAGAAAAACAAAGAATCATGTTTCTCTAAGCTAAGAAAATTCTCATTCTTAGGATCCACATTCAACTTGATACTTTCTGTAATACATTTTAGTGAGTGCCTTGGAGATGTGGGTATCGACTGTGGAAGTCTCTCTCTAGTCCTCTTCCCCAGACACCACACAGAAAAGATGGCAGTAATCCCATGCCCTTCAATGCTCTGAAGTTGCAAATAGAAACCAAAAGAGAATTAAATCAGAACACACACAGCAGCCCAGGCACTGTGTTGTTTGCCCCTAGAGGTTCAAAAGTGGAAGACTGACAGAATATGCACCATGTTTCCATTGGCAGAAGTGACAACTCATTATCTTAGACTACAGTTCCTGATGTTCATAGCTTAACAATAAAAGGAAAGGGGCAATAATTCCTCATCTGTAATGTGTTTGATAGACCACAGTTCTGATTTCCCTTCTCCACTGGATTATTAAGTAGAAAGTCGATATGAATATGCAATAGAGCTGTGTCCTTTCTTTCTTTCTTTCTTTTTTTTTTTTTTTTTTTGACAAACTGGTCTTTGCTCCTAATTCCCAGCAGTATCAATTAACAATGCATAATCTTACAGTAGAATGCTTGAAAGTACCGGGCTGGTGCTGTAAAAATTAATTGTCTTGAGCTGATTTCCTGTAGACACCATTAATCAATCTTATTATACCTCACAAGCAGCTGCTCACCTTCTTCCCAGTGATTCAAAAGAGGAAGGAATGTGAATAAGGTGGCCACGTGGTCTACAGGTGTGTGGGTGACATTTGAATTCTTAACATCTTGGTATATACAATCCTAGAAAGAAAATGAATAGTTTGGTTTTTAAAGCTTTTAGCTAAAGTTATTAAGAAGCCCTCAGAGTGGGCCAGGCAGGGCGGCTCACACCTGTAGTCCCAGCACGTTGGGAGGCCGAGGTGGGTGGATCACCTGAGGACGGGAGTTCAATACCAGCCTGACCAACATGGTAAAACCCCATCCCTACTAAAACTGCAAAATTATCTGGGTGTGGTGACACATGCCTGTAATCCCAGCTACTAAGGAGGCTGAGGCAGGAGAATCTCTTGAACCCAGGAGGCAGAGGTTGTGGTGAGCCAAGATTGCACCATTGCACTCCAGACTGGGCAACAAGAGTAAAACTCCATCTCAAAAAAAGAAAAAAGAAAAAAAAAGTTTTTCGAGTAATCTAAAGTAAATGACTTAATTAAACAAGGAATGAATAAAGACTTCTCATAACAATGGGAACTAAAATTTGATCATTTCTTTGATGCCAAACTCTGGAAGTTATACCCAAATATGTCAAGAAGTGCTGTATACAATCATTTGGTAAATTCAGAAATAAAATGATGCAGTATATATCACAGAGGATTTCTTTAAATCTCTATATCAGCATGAGTATTTGCAAAGAGCATTCCATTTAAAATGAGAAAGGACATGAGTTCCAGGCCTGGCTCTGCCACCTTCTTTGGGGCCACCTACATTCCATAAGACAATGTAGAAACTAGTGCTACCTCTTTCTGGATGAAGGTTTTCTCATCTATATTGGAAGGGAAGATGGGAATAATCTCTGAAGTTCTAATTTCTCGATTTGAAAACAAAGGATTTAAAGCAATTCACACAAGCAAGGTCTCAACCAAATCTATTCACACGTATTTGCCCAGCAAATATTGAAACCCTGGGCATGCCAATTTTCCAGGCCTGCACTGCTCTGTGCTGCAGCCATGACACACTTGTTACTATTGAGATGTGCTATGTCAAATACATATCAGATTTAATGATTCTTCTGCTATTGGACCGCCCTGATCTAGGCCTCTGCTGCTTAGCAGCAAGTGAAATAGACAAGCCCTCTCTCTTAAAGAGTTTGCACTCCAATGGAAAGGGAAAAGAATAAACAAGCAAATAATTAATTTTAGATAGCAGCACTATGAAGATTATGAAACATGAAATAGTGCCAGAGTATTTTTCTTTAGCTAGGACAGTCAGAATAGATCTTTCACCAGGTGACATTTAAGCCAAGACCTGGCTGATAAGTCATGGCAGCTCTACAGAGATCTGAGAGAAGAATGGTCCAGGAGGCAAGAAAAGTAAGCCCAGAAACCTTCGGGTGGGAGCAGACTTGGGAGGTTTGTCTTTATTGGGCCGTTAAACGCTTACACTTGTAACACAACCTTTACCAGAAGAATCATTTAGACTCCATAAGGTATTTATGGGGAAATAAGTATTGCTTTAGAAACTCTCATATATATTTCCTCATTTAATCTTCATGACTCTTTCTATATATAAAATTGTGGTGACCATTATACAGATGTAGAAACTAGAGCTCAGAGCCATTGAGGGCCCTGTCCAACATGGAAGAGAAGTGGGGATTGAAGCTCCCATCGTCACCCTTTAGATCCAGGGCTCTTTCCCTATGGCTCCCCTGTCTTGTCTTCACCCAAAGTACGCAGAGTACAGAAAAAAGACTTCCCAGTAAATGGGTGATATCTTTGCCATTCTTTTCCCAGCCTGTTCTTTATTGCTCAGTGGCTCACAGAAGGAGAAGCGAGTTTGGAAAAATACAATCATCACCATCAAATACTTGACAAATTGGGGACACACGTTTGACCTCAGGTGGCACAATTATTACAACCCTGTTCATTTTTAGAAAGGAAGGAAGAAACTCTTAGTTCCCTTTCTCCTTCCTCTCCTCTTAATTATTGGACATGAGTGTTATCTATCACACTTGTTCTATGCCATAGCAAGCTTCTTCATCTGTGTTGCAGGATGGCCTTAGAGAGATAACTGATGGGTGCAGATCCGAGAAACAAAGAAACCTGGGTTTGAGTCATCTCAGTACCACCACTTATAGCCTGTATGATCTCAAACAACATAACGTTGACATTCTAAGTCTCCGTTTCTTCAGTTGTAAAAAGGCCACGAAAGTACCTGCCCATAGGGTTGTTGTGAGGGTTAATTAGAGGATCTGGAGAAGGTACCCAGCCCAGAAGCACATGGCAACCCCTCAGTAAATGAATGCTGCTCAATTCTAGGTATGAGCATACTTCGAAGGCTGATTTTGGAAGCAATTAGGTTGTGCTAAAGACTGTATATGAGGTTCAAGGGCCCTTTAGTTTCTCCTTCCCTGAGTTACCACCCTGCATACTGATGTGTCAGAATGAAGGTAAGAGGGCAATTTTTCCAATTTCTTTTTCTAGAGTTCTGCAAACTCTTTTGGAAAACTCTTAAGCATCATCTTAGCACTAGTGCACAGATCTGGAATCCCAAACTTACAAAGGACTCCAAAAATCTAGTACAGCATCCTATTACAGACAAATATGTCCTTTAGATAACCTTTTGTCATGGCGTGACAGAGACTGCAGGGAGTGCACTGGAAGGCTCATTTGCTTCTCAGTGGATATCCGTTTAGCTCTGAGGAGCACACACAAACTCCAGTTTGCTTAGAATTGGGACCTTATATTCTAAGTAGAATATCTCATCTGAATTTGCAGTTTGCAACTTTGACCTCAAAGACATGGAACTATCATTTCTTCTGAAGGCAGCTGCTCTTCTGGATTTTGTGTCCACTTTTTTTGTTTCTTTTTCCCTCTACTGCCTCCACACATTTGGTCCCCAGACAAGGGGTATCATTGAGAGATCATTTAGCTAAAACCTCCTGTCAGAGTTATCCTTCAAAAGGTGGCATTCTGGGCCAGGCACAGTGTCTCACGCCTGTAATCCCAGCACTTTGGGAGGCCGAGGCAGGCGGATCCACTGAGGTAAAAAGTTCAAGACCAGCCTGGCCAACATAGTGAAACCCCATCTCTACTAAAATTACAAAAATTACCCAAGTGTGGTGGCAGGTGTCTGTAATTCCAGCAACTCGGGAGGCTGAGGCAGATGAATTGCTTGAACCCAGGAGGCGGAAGTTGCAGTGAGCTGAGATTGTGCCACTGTACTCCCACCTGGGTGACAAGACCTCATCTCAAAAAAAAAAGAAAAAGAAAGGCGGCATTCTGGAATAGTTAGGAGGTGCTCAACGGGCCTGATTTACACCATTAACCCTGCCAGTCTGGCTGCTAGCCAGCAAAGAGTTTCCTGCTATTCTCCCTTTATGTCTAGGTAAACTACCTTAAAATGATTTGCAAGGTGATCCAAAAGCAGGCATGGATGGTGAAGAGAAGATGGGGTGAAATTTAGAACAAGAAGGGATCTTAGGTTCATCTACTCCAACTTCAGCATTTTTTGTGTGAAGGAAATGAGACCCAGATGGATGATGACTTGTCCAGTAACACTAGGCTCACAAGGCCACAGCTCAGGAGCACATCCCAAATCTCATGACTTCCAAGCTAATGTTCTTTTCCACTATCCAATTTACCAGCCCCAGGAATAGCTCAGACTCTTATCCTAAGACTATTCCCCAGCTGTCCATGTCACAAAAATTTGGAAGCCTCAGCACTGTGAACTGAAAGGACCACTGCACTTCATGTAAGGAGATGTAGGGTCAAGTCATGCTGTGTCACCCCAGGAAGTAAACAGCAACCCCTCTGAGCTCCTTTTTTCCCACCAGTCAAGTGGGGCTTATACCTGCCTTTGCTGCTTCTCAGAATTGTTATGAAAATCAAAGGCTACAAGGCATGTGAATTTGCCGTGAGAAGTGTTAAGTGTACTTATTCTCAAATTCTCTGACATAAAAGGCAGAGAGCTCTGGATGCCTGAGGGGAAGGAATAAAGCATCTGCTGAGAATGCCACCATCCTAACAGATAGGGAGCTAAGGCAAATGGCAGCTGTGGGGAGAAAGAAAGACCAGGAGCAGGAAGGAAGAAAGAAAAGGCCTATGATATCATGGTGTTATTAGGGTGACTAACTGTCCCTGTTATCCTGGTTTCAACCCTGAAGGCCCATGTCCCAGGAAACTCCTCTGTCCCAAGCAAACCGGGATTGTTGGTCAAAGATAAAATACTTTTTAACACTCTACAGTTTTACTCACTTGGTCATTATAATCACTTATGGGACATTAAAAATATTTTAACTTAAGAATGATTCGACACCTGTGAACTTTATATTACTCCCTCTTCTCTGAGTTCAAGAATGTGAGATAAACCTAGGTTAAGGTTTTTAAAATACATTTTTCTGCCTCTGATGGCCACTGGTTTATCTCTCACTCAATAGAACACTGTAAACAGCAGAAAAGCAAGAGCAAGGTAGAATGAGCAAGTAAGGAGCAGGGTAAGATTAGAAAACGTCCAAGAATACTATTTACAGTCATTTGGTTCTACTCAGGGAACTACTGCCTTGCTTCATGGTCATCTGTGTACAAAGGTTAAGAAGCTTATCAAAGCTCAATATCCAACACGTTATTTAATCTTACATGCCCTTCCTTCCCTGCTCTTCTAAAGACTACTGAGAATCACAGTCACCGAGTCTCAAAACACACAATATCTCTGAAATCGATTGTTAAATGTGCACTTTCAAAATGAAAGACAGTAAAAGGCATGTTTCAACTCTATTTATTCCAGTTGGCTTTTCTGGTCAAGGCCCTTAGCGTATGATTTCTCTTGGCCAAGACTGGGAAGAGTGTCATATTCAATATTCGAAACTATTCATTCCAAGTTCTGAATTAGGAATGGGCAGTCTGCCTGAATATATACCAATTCTAAAATCTATTCCAAAGAGGTAATTTTGCAGCGGGAAGAATAACTTTTTTAGAACTGTGTGCGGAAGGCATACCAAGAAAAATGAAGGGCTTTGGAAAACTTCTGGTGTGCAACCACATTCTAATTTTCACCAAAATATTTATTCTGGTTCTTCTTCTCTCTAGAGCAGATTTTTGAACATATGGCTTAAGGACATTTTCTCTATCTTTCTGTCTCCCTCACCACCTTGTATTTCAGTTTTGTAAGTAGAGACATATATGAAAATGATGTGTGGTTTTTTTTCTTCAAAATATGGGAATAATTAGAAAATAAAATATACTAACAAGTGGCATTCCTAAAGAACCTATATAAAATGCTTGCAATGAACTCTACTGCTGTACAAGCTATGGGAGGCATTTTAGATTTTGTCCAGTGTTATTCTTACCATGATTTTTTTTTAGCTCATATACAATTATGCCCATGTGGAACTAAAAATAGTTTTAAATTCTGATGAGGTACAAAAGCAGGATAAAATGACAGGCATGGTACACTTACTAAAATAATCAATAGTACCCCACACTTCTGTACTTTCAAATGTCCTTGAGACATTTACTCTATATATATCAGAGTAAATTATTGGGGGAGGGATGGCTGAGGGGATCAAACAGGGCCCTATTTGCCTATATAAACATCTGATGAATTTGGAAGATCACCTGAAAGACATCATTTGTCTTTAAAATAAATTTAGCAATTTATGCACTACACATTCCATCATCAGGCATTAGTCTGTGATGTGCCTTGAAGAAAAGGTGATCTGTTACATTATATCTTTTTTAATTTCTTACCTGTGACTGATTTCTCTGAAGCCCTGTACACAGTCTGGGCTTGTGCATCTCTCTGTCTCTCTCTTTGCAACCTCATATTATATACACCACTGGCTCCGTAATGAGAGTACTTACTGTGTAAAAAGTCTTAAGGACTGCGATTATTAATGAACTCAGTTAATACTAAGAATAGTCAATACTATTCTTATTCCCATTATACAAAAGAGGAAATTGAGCACTGAGAAGTTGAGGGACTTGCCCAAGATCACAAAGTGCCAGAGCCACGATTCAAACCCAGATACTTGCTGTTCATACTCCAGATAGCCTTCTGTTTCCCAGTCCTTCGATTCCCTCAGAGGCTCTCACCAGCCTGGTGATTTTGCGCAGGGTCTCTTTGCCTGCAGAATCCTTCCCTGCTAGTACCTTCTCATGTTTTCCTTCTGAGCCTAAGTGCCGCCTCCTTAGGAGGCATTCCCTGTACTCTATCTAAAGTGAAGCATCTCTTCCCTGTCATTCTCTCTCTCTCCGTTCCTTACTTGTACCTTTCACAGAAAATACACCGTAATTTGTAATTATTTTTTTACATTAGTCTGTTTGTTCCTCTCAGATTCCTGCACTAGAATATTCTTTAAAAAAAAAAAAAATTGTGGCTGGGCGCGGTGGCTCAAGCCTGTAATTCCAGCACTTTGGGAGGCCGAGGCAGGTGGATCAAAAGGTCAAGAGATCGAGACCATCCTGATCAACATGGTGAAACCCCGTCTCTACTAAAAATACAAAAAATTAGCTGGGCATGGTAGCGCGTGCCTATAATCCCAGCTACTCAGGAGGCTGAGGAAGAATTGCCTGAACCTCAGGAGGCAGAGGTTGCGGTGAACAGAGATCGTGCCATTGCACTCCAGCCTGGGTAACAAAAGCGAAACTCCGCCTAAAAGAAAAATGTTTTCTGGAAACAGGGTCTCACTCTTGTTCAGGCTGCAGTGCAATGGCGTGATCATGGCTCACTGCAGCCTCGACCTCCGTGGCTCAAGCAATCCTCCAACCTCAGCCTCCTGAGTAGCTGAGATTGTAAGTGCACACCACCACTCCTGGCTAATTTTTTTTAAACATTTTTTTTGTAGAGACAGGTTTCTCACTATATTGCCCAGGCTGACCTCAAACTCCTGAGCTTGAGGAATCCTCTCACCTTGGGAGTTCTGTGATTACAGGTGTGAGCAACCACACCTGGCAGAATATTCTTTCCACAGATCCATTGCCTGCCTTGCTCACTGCATTATCCCAGCACTGAGCACAGTACCTGGTTCGTAGTAGGAGTCCATTTACATTGAATGAATGCATGAATATTAAAAAACTCTCTAGATCATCTGGATGGATCACCTACTTGAGGCAACTGCCATGCTAAACTGAAGCTATGTTCAGATTTCGGTTCAGGAAGTGAGGTTCTGGATCAGGGTTATTTAGAAAACATGCCTATAGCATATTCCATGAAGCTGGGTTCAATCTCAAGGTTTTTTAGATATCTATCTTCCTGCAAGTGGCAATAGTCATGTTACAGTACCCAGCGTCAAATGCCAAATGCTGCCTGGACATGCACCAAGCAACTGGTAAATTCAAACCTGGAAGTAACAAGGCTGGGCTGGAGGGGAGCCAGTCTTGCAGCCCCTATCTTCTTACGCTGCCTACGGATGTATGTTTCTGCCTCCAATTCTAATTTTTATATAAAGTCCATCTAAAAGTTTGGAACTGTACAGGCAATTAGGTCCCCAGCTATTTCCATCAACCTCAGAACGAAGGTAAGACTAAGAAGTCTTACTTTGGAAAGCATTATCACATAATTATCTTATCTGAGCTTCCAAATGGAATAGCTGCTCGTCCAAACAGTTATGTTGGGCAGAAATTACTGCCACTGATTATTGGCAATGTAGGCCTTGTCTAAGATCAGAGCTTCCTTTACCTGTCTTCCCATCCGGCATGAGGAAGAAAAGTGTCCTCAAGTGAAAGATCTGTTTGCTCTCACAGTATCCTCCAAAGCCATGCCATCACTTTGCCCAGGCAAAAGCCAGTTTATTCCCAAAGTGGCATTGATCAACCAGTGACTGTCTCAGCCAGGGGTCAGACAGGGAACAGATGGGAACTCAAACTGGGTAATTTGAAGAGAATTGAGTAAAGGAATTGTTTATAACATTGTGGGTAGAATCTAAGGGGGAGAAAAAGGGATATTGCAGCATTACAGGCCTAGCAATAATGGGGTGCTATTACCACACCTAGAAATGAAAAGACATCCCTAGAAATGAAAAGACAAGCGGTCTTTTCATTACAGGCCAGCAATAACGGTAATCTATTATATCCATAGAAATGAAAAGACAAGAGGAACCAGTGGTTAGCAGAACTAGAATCCAGGGTAATTAGCTGTGGGAGGTAGCTGCATGGAGACGACCATCTACAGGGAGTTGTGGTCTTCAGAAGAGGGATGCAGACAGCTTATGGCAGCAGTGGCAAAGAGGAAGCAGGATATAAATACCCTCATCTCTTCCTAAAAATACCACCCATGCTCCATCTCATCTGGAATCCAAAGGGTAAGGGGTCCCTTTTTGGGAAACAGAACAGGGTAGAGAAAGGTGAAGAGATGATCTAGGGGGTTGAGGAAGCAATAGGAAGTTGTTCAGCACAGTGACCCCTCAAGATACTGGGAGAGCAGCATTGTGGGGGTGACTAACCAGTCCCAGTTTTCCCTAGATTCCACCAGTTTAGCATTGAGAACCCTATCCACCAGAAACCTTCTCAGTTGTAGGCAGAATGAGAAGACTGCTAATCCTAAGCATAGCTCAGTGGATCCTTCAACAAGGACTGGGAGTGCCAGTGGCCAGTCCATGGTGGCCCCTGCTAGACCTAGAAGAAGCCAAGCTGCATGAAGAAGCTCCATAAACATGAAGCTGTGATGTGAGTCACCCCACTATGAGAGGCCTCTGTAGATCCGCTCTGCATGCACAGAGTAAAGCAATGAGAACCCTCAGCCAGAAATCAGGGGACAAGACTCCTGGGGCTGCCTCTACCATGTATTGGTGTGTTACCTGAGTCTCTGCCCCTCTGCTGAGTCTCCGGCTGCAAGATGAAAGGGTACAACTGGATCAGCATTTCCAAAAGTACCTGCTACAAAGCACAGAAATTGACAAAAGAACTCCATGTTTAAATACATATGAAGAAGTCTGCATATCGTCTCCTTCTCTGGGAGACACTCAGAGGGCATTGACATCCTATGGTTTTTGAAAAGTCAGGTAGGAAAGAAAAGTCATGTGGTTTAAATGAGCTGAACCCCATGATGTGACCACAAATCTTTGCCCTGCACCATCACACCTTATAGCATTACACAGAATTGATGTTCTGCAGAATGGGCTTTGGAAAATGCTGGAGAAGGTGACCCCTGTTGTCTCTTCCAGCTCTGATGTTTTGTGAGTCTGTGACCAATAGGAAGTTGGAAAGTGTAGGATATATGTGACGAAAAGTTAAGTAATGGCATTGTCATCTTGTGTTAACTGACACTACTTATACAACTACAGCAAGAACCACAATTCATGACGACTTCTTGGCTGCTGGATTGACAACCACGCAGAGAGGGGGAGTCTTTTTGGATAAAATAGCTGAAATTCATCCAAATTTCTTTTTTTAAATTAGGCTGGAGGTTACTGAGAATTCACAAGAACCTATTAATTGCCTTCCCAGAATCATGATTGTGACAAGGGGTTTATACCAGATGCCCCTAAATATAATGAGACTAATTTGTAAATGTTCCATAATGCACTAATTCTGAAGGAGCTCGCTGTCAGGGAAAACTTTCTCCTGACCTCAGTTAATGACCTCCTTACATCGTGAAGCATAAAGATTGATAGATCTTGTAATTTTATCCCTGTTAATTTAACTGCAGATGCTATTCTTGGGCAACTTGGTGATCACAAGAGTTGAAATATTGATAAGAGTCTATAGGACAGCAGTAAAGAAATAGCGGTTTTTAACAGACTGTGAAGGAACGTACAGCTTGTTAAAGAAGACTGGCTGTAGCTCAAAAATGCATGGGAAACTGACAGAGTGGGAAGCATTTAAGATAGAGTCAAGGAAGTAAACCATAAAATTTATATTTATGAAGCCAGGAATGCCAAATGAGCAACAGGAACCGATGTGGCTGAGTGAGGAAGAGAAGACACAGACAGCAGCAGGGAAGCAAGGAATATTAGAAAAATAAAAATCACATGTTTACTGTAATATTTCACCACCTCAAAATGTGCAGTTCGGAATCGTTGACAATATTCCCGAGTTGGAAGCAGCTCTGCTGAGAGAGTGATAGACTACACAGCACCCAAGCCACCCAAGCACCTGGGAAGGGTACTTACGGTGATCCCTACACATCCCCTGGACCAGCTCCCCTCATTCTGTCACTGCGCTGGCTCCCAGGACATCTGTATATTGGAATACCCAGCTGTCACATGAGGAAATTCAACCGCACAACCCTCTGAGCTGTGATAGATAAACAGCCTTTGCGAGAAGAAAGCCTCAGAGTATAAGGAAATGCACTTTTTGTACAAAATACATTTCTTTTAGGTGTTTCAGGTGATGTTGTTTTCTTTAAGCTGTAACTTGCTCCTAAAATAGAGAGGAATGCAGTTGACTGGCCGAGAAAGGAAATGGCTAACGATCATCAGTTAAATTATCCACCCCTCTGCTGAGCGGTCTCAGAGATGAAGAAAACGAAACTGAGAGGCGAAGCATGAGGACCAGGCAGTGAACTATAGGGAGTCATCATTGTAGCCAAGAGGGAGAGAATCCGTAAGTTTCCTCTGAAGTCTTTATCCCTAGAACTTGAGAAAGAGAAGAAAGAAATTAAAAATGATACACTGAGCTCTTCTTCCACTTTGCATTACCCATTTCTTGTGAATAGGGGAAAGAAATATGAGGAAAGAAAAGTGGAAGAGGAGTTATAAATAAATTTGGAGGAGAAGGGGAAGAAACGTTGGTATAAAAATCGAGGCCAGGCGCGGCGGCTCACGCCTGTAATCCAGGCACTTTGGGAGACTGAGGCGGGCAGATCACAAGATCAGGAGCTCGAGACCAGCCTGGCCAATGTGGTGACACCCCGTCTCTACTAAAAATACAAAAAATTAGCCTGGCGTGGTGGCACACACCTGTAATTCCAGCTGTTCAGGAGACTGTGTCAGGAGAATAGCTTTAAACCAGAAAGCAGAGGTTGCAGTGAGCCAAGATCGCAACACTGCACTCCAGCCTGGGCAACAAGAGCAAAACTCCACCTCAAAAAAATATAAATAAATAAATAAATAATAAATACAAATAAAAATCGAATGGTCAAAGTAGTGGTAGTGTGGGTGCCTGGAAAACCCCATTGTTAGAGCTCTTTAGAAAAAGGCAAGAAACTCTGAAGTGGTGGAGATCTGCTCAGAAGTGAAGACACAGAATGGCATCTGCAACGAGGCACCAAAACACCAAGGGGCAAAAATATTGGAATGAGAGTTCAGGGATCCTGGATTCTAATCTCAATCCTGCTCCCCTCAAGAGCTGTGCGATCATGAGTGAGGTTGTTTGCCAAAGAATGGACGCTCTTTCCTTCTTCTGTCTCTGACCTCAACCTCTGTTCAGAGCTAAAATATATTTAAGCCAAATGGCCAAGCAGAACTGAGGTTTTATAAAGTCTCCCTTCAGGCTGGACACAGTGACTCACATCTGTAAGCCCAGCACTTTCAGAGGCTGAGGCGGATGGATCCCTTGAGCCCAGGAGTTTGAAACCAGCCTCGGCAGCATGGCAAAACCCATTCTCTACTAAAAATATAAAAGCTGAGGTGGGAGGATTACCTGATCCTGGGGAGGTCAAGGCTGTAGTGAGCTGCGATCACACCACTGCACTCAAGCCTGGGCAACATAGAGACACCTATTCTAGAAAAACAAAAACAATGTCATTCTAGTATAAAGGGACATGCACACATATGTTTATTGCAGCACTGTTTACAATAGCAAAGACTTAGAACCAACCCAAATGCCCATCAATGAGACACTGGATAAAAAAAGTGGCACATATACACCATGGAATACTACGCAGCCATAAAAAAGGATGAGTTCATATCCTTTGCAGGGACATGGATGAAGCTGGAAACCATCATTTTCAGCAAACTGACACAAGAACAGAAAACCAAACACCACATGTTCTCACTCATAAGTGGGTTTTGAACAATCAGAACATATGGACACAGGGAGGGGAACATCACATACTGGGGCCTGTTGGGGGTTGGGGTTCTAGGGGAGGGATAGCATGGAGTGGGGGGATTGGGGAGGGATAACATTAGGAGAAATACCTAATGTAGATGACGGGGTGATAGATGCAGCAAACTACCATGGCACATGTATACCTGTGTAACAATCCTGCATATACTGCACGTGTACCTCAGAACTTAAAGTATAATAAAAAACAAAAACAAAACAATGAACTTCTCCCTTCAGACAGCTGACAAATCAGCTTCCTATGGCTTCTGTTAGCCAGCAGTTATACTCAACAGTATGATAAGCCCCCTGGATCTGGACTAATATTCTTCACCCAGGTTCTCTGAAATAACTGAACTCCTGCCTGTCTGCCGTGCCTTTGGGGACATAAGATGCCTGAGAATGACCCAGGGTGAGAGTGCTCACATAGCTTGAAGAATCAAGACCAGGATGCTACAACATCCACCACTCCTATGCTGGAGTCCAAACATCCTCGCCATGTACCAGAATTCACAATAAATAAAATTGATAGACTGTTTTTGTCAACCCGGGTTTTTTTGAGTTCCTAATGTCTTGGATTCAATATTAGAGGTTTCCTTTGTTCCTTTGTAAAAGACATTGCCTGACAAGCACGGAGAAAAGTATAGTGACATGTTTTTATAGAACTTATCACCAAAGCCTTATTATGAAGCTTGAAGCATTAGGTTTTTGAATATATATTTTAAATAAATAGAAGTAATGATGGGCTCCCAACAATTGTGAAATTAGAGGTTCCAACATGATTCTAACAGATGGCATCCTGCTTTGTGCTGTCGTGTTTGAGTTAGCAACAGCCTTCATTATCCAGAGATATTCTTCATTGTGTGATCTTCATAATAGGGATTAAGGAAAGGATATAAATGCAGTAATTTTGCAGATCTTATTGTTGGAAAGTGCTCATTTACTTCTAACTTGCAGCATGACTCTGTTGCTTAAAAAAATGTTTTCCTGCTGTTTTTTAGCAGCAGGGAGAATACAACACATTGTTGTTAAGGTTGTTGATTCTAACCAGCTTTAATTAGGTATAAAAACCCATAAAGAATCAATAAATACTTTGTGTTTTTCTAAAGAGCATTCAAGGGTTGGTACTGTTAATGTGTTCATTGTGTCCAAACAGTATTAGCCAGAGAGAAATAATGAGGAAAAACATGAATAGAAAATGGAAAACATTCTATGTTAGTAATGCTTTCCATGCAGTAAAGCATTTCAAGTCAATAACTTACTTACCACTTATAGGCCGGCACAATATTTTTTAAATTCCCTTACATAACTAGCCATTGATGTTTAATGAGATTTTATGCACAAATGTTATATAATTTCTAATAGAACTGTTAGCTGTTCATGGCAACTGTCCATCCCAATGCTGTTCCTGTCAACCAGCCTTACCCCCCCCCACCCATTCTCTGGTTCAAAAAATGCTACCAGTCAGGCACAGTGGCTCACACTGGCAATCCTAGCACTTTGGGAGGCCAAGGTGGAAGAATCACTTGAGCCCGGGAGTTCGAGACTAGCCTGGGCAACATAGTGAGACCCCGTCTCTATTTAATTTTTAAAAACTGCTATGGCTTCTTCAGCTCTATCCCAAGATTGTATATTGACCTTACAAGGCCTAGTGCAATGCAATGAGCATGTTAGGTATTCAATAAATGCTTCTTGTATAGAAATAAATTCTCTCAAATAGCTGTGAAACTATGAGCTGTACAACAAATAGCTGTACAAACAATTTTCTCAAAATTGTTTGTAGTGAAGCTGGATTCTTAGAAATATTATCTGTGGATGCTGGACCAAGACAATAAATAATATTTTTTAAACCCTTTGTATTAAATATTTTGTAGAGACAGGTTTTCACTCTGATGTGCAGGCTAGCCTTGAACTCCTAGCCTTAAGTGGTCCTCCTGCCTTGGCCTCCCAAAGTACTAGGATTACAGGTATGAGCCACTGTGCCCAGCCTAAAAGAGTTATTTTTAGGATCACAGATTTGATGAAAGCAATGAACTCTCTTACCAGAAAAATCTACATGTACACATACACATTTGATATTACATCAATTTTAGGTAATAGAGCTTTTTTTTTAGAGACAAGTCTAGGTCTGTCACCAGGCTGGAATGCAGTGGCATGATCTCGGCTCACTGCAACCTTTGCCTCCCGAGTTCAAGCAATTCTCTTGCCTCACCCTCCCAAGTAGTTGGAATTACAGGCAGGTGCTGCTACACCAGGCTAATTTTTATATTTTTAGTAGAGACAGGGTTTCACCATGTTGGCCAGGATGGTCTCGATCTCCTGACCTCATGATCCGCCCACCTTGGCCTCCCAAAGTGCTGGGATAACAGGTGTGAGGCATTGTGCCCAGCCAGTAATACACCTTTCGAAGTATTTGATTCCTGGTTAAGAATCCCTGTGCTTCCAAAGCAATAAAATGATCACGGAAATGCTGGTGATAAATATGATCGATTTTAGTGATGTATACTAGACTGGATCTGAGCAAGCAATGACGACATTCTTTGTAGTGTTTAACAAAGATTCTCTCCTTTACCAAACTTCAGCCAGGCTCCTCTGAGCGATCTTCTGAACTAAGCTTCAACCTTGGTCAAAAAGACTTGAACACACTCTAATATTATTCTAACAGCTGAAGGCCACATCCTTAATGACCCTAGGGATGCCCTAGCCCTGCTTAAAGAAAACTCAAGACTGCCGAAAGCACTTACTCTTTTTCCAGCCACCGTGTAGACACAAGTCCTGTCTCCAAGTCTCTGGCGTGGAGAAGGAGGGAAAGGACTGTAACTTGGATTAGCTACAATTACCGAGCCCAAAGGGAATGCACATGGACCAACCCCAACCTGCTTTTTATAATTTTTTACTTCCCTCCCTACTCCCTCACTCTTCCTTTAAGAATGCCCAGTCACCTCTGTACAACTTGAAGTTGAGTTCAGTTCAGGCTGGGTACTTTTCCTTGTTATAATGGCTATTGCTGATAAATATCTATATTTAGCACATTGAATAGTATTCAGCCTTGTTTATTTTTGACAATTATATAATTCAGTTTTTAAGACCATCCAATATATGTATATTACAGAGCACTTGCATATGGGGGCTGATTATTTGCTTCTCAAAAGAGTTTTTCAATCTACTAAAGACAGTAAGCATCTTGATGACAGGAAATCAGTGTCTTTGAATCCACAGCCCCTGCCAGATAGCATTCAGTGTTTGTTACGTTTGTTGGATGAATATGTGGTTTTCTTGCAGTTATTGCAAATAGCTATGCTTCATTTAAGGATTTGCTTTTAGGTCATTAAATGCTTGCACAGAAGTGCAAAAAACCTTTGTCAATAGGAAATTACTCAGAAAAGAAGATAAAGAGTCTCTCAAGTTGTAATGTGAGTCAATGGGAAAAGTGATTTACTTTACAAAAATGAAATTTACACAAAACTGAGCATAAATCAAGATCTCCTCTCTCTCATGAATAATTTGAGTCACCTAGTAAAATTTATAGCCTTTGTCATGAACAATTTAAAGCCCTATTCCAATTGAGTATATATCCTCTGCTGGAGCTAACACAGAGCCTGATGCAGAAAACTTGTTTGAATGGCAGAAATTTTTTTCTGGAGTAAGGGACACAAGCTCTTCAAATATCAAGGATTTTTTGTTTTGCTTTCTTTTTAGCTCTTTGCTGAGGCAAATTTTGATATTTGCTAGATCACTGTCACAAGCAATTCTCTTTATGTGAAGGTCACACGAGCTAGTAGTCTTTCTGACTAAAGAAGCAAGTGGCATATTGAGGAGGGTTACTTCACTCTTCTGGAAATAGTAGCAAATTCCAACCTTCTGATTGGGGAAAAATATTTGTAAAGAAGAATTTTACTTACCCCAAACAGGAAAACCTTATTAGGGTACAATCCCTCTACCTACAAACCACTCAGCTTTGAGGTGCCAAATTGACTGTCCAGGAATTTAGCCTCTTTGTGGCTAAATTCCTCAGACTGGGTGGCTTAAACAACAGAAATTTATTTTTCACAGTTCTGGAAGCTGAACATCCAAGATCAAGGCACTGGCGGGTTTGCTTTCTCCTGTGGTCTCTCTGCTTGTCTTGTGGATGGCTGCCCTCTTTCTGCATCCTAGCATAGTCACCCTTTTGTGCACCCACATCCCTGGTGTCTCTATGTGCATCCTACTCTGTTTTTAAAAGGACACTCATCTGGTTGTGTTAGAGCCCCATTGTAACATTCTCATTTTAACTCAGTGACCTCTTTAAGGATCTTATCTCCAAAATACAGTTACATTCTGAGTTACTGAGCATTGGAACTTCAACATTATGAATTGTGGTTGGGGTTTGGGGCACAATTCATACCGCAACACATAGAAATTCAGGAATTTGAGTTTGCCTTCTCATGTTCCTGTCAGCACTGGCACCTTGGGCTAAATCTGTTCTCCTAAGGTCAGGCTTAGAATCCCATGACCTCTCTGTGGCTTCTCTGATCCCATGGCTCATGGTGTCTCTGATGCCGTTGCATAGTTACTTCTGCTTCTGTTTCTACGTCTGCCAAAGTAACCAAGGTCTAAGAAAGGGTATTCTATATAGAATTCTGAGTAATCTGCTTGTTTCTTGCCAGGGTGTGTATACTCTTCTGGATATGAAAAAACAAACCTCCAGTCCCTTGTCTGAATTTAAACATCAATAAATAAATGACAGCAATTCCACTTACATTTGTGTAGGGTGCTACAGCTCTTTAAAGAGAACTATGGAAGAAAGTTGAGCAAAAGAAAGAACAGCCAAGCAGAAAGTAAGTGAACTTTACGAGAATTATGTCAAAAGAAAAACGAAGGAGATTCAAATGTTGCATAGATGGCTTTAGGGATGTGAACCAATGAAAAGTCACAGAGTTTGGAAATTAGAAATCATTGATGATCCTAAGAACCATTTCAGTGGAGGGGAATGAAATGTTGGATGCCAAATGCAGTTGGTTGAGAATTTAATAGTTAATAAAACAATAAATATCAGACAACTTTTCAAGACATAAGAAGATACAGAGAAAAATAAAATAGTAAATAGCTTGAATGGTGGCCACTGGAGCATAGAGTGGGAAGAAATTAGTTGAAAGGATGGGTGGAAATTGAATGAGGTCATCGGCCCAGGATGAGGAGAAAATATAAACAAATTTACTGAGAATTAGATAAGAAAGAATATGAAAAATGAAGCAAAGTTTGGGAAGAAGAAAGGGCATCCAAGGGATAAAGCACATCTAAGAAAACCCTGGAATGTGGTATTGCAGACAATAAGGAAGAAAGCCCACAGCCTTTCTTAATAGGGCCTGTCCGGGAAGACTGATTGTCAGCATGGCTGAAAGGAAACACATCCAAGCCCCTCCTGGGGTGGGCAACACCAGACCATTTTAGCAGTTCCCATTCAATGCCCATTTGAGATGATACATAGATGGCAGCTTGGGAAAGGTGCCCTTTTGGGAACTGAGCTAGTTTTTAAAAAATCATTTTGGTGAAAAATCAATTAAACAAAGAGTCAATTCACCAAATTAATCAATTCATTAACAATGTTTTCCTCTTAACTATTTGCAAGTTTACAGCAATTAGTATTGGATGAGATTCAGCTGATTTTTAAGATTTGGGGAAAGTTTTGGTTAACTGATTTTTATTTTGCTCTTCATACTACCATTTTAAGGAATATTTACTCTGTTAAGAACTAAGTATATTATGTCATGCTTTATGTATACTTCAATACCAGTAATCAAAATTTCAGTGCTTCTTATGGAGTTTATATTATACCAATTCAAATATACACTAAATAAAATATATAATATCAGATTATACTGATTCAATTAATTTTATGTATTTTTTGCTTTGCTCACCCTTTGCTATATTTAAGATTCTTTTCAATATATCGTGGAATAACCCACTGATATTGTTATTATAGCAATTAGTGCCCAAAATTTAATTAGTGCCCAAAATATGGGATTTTTAAATGTATGTATACATCACTCAGCTGTGTCACTTGGGCTGTTTGTGACTGTGGAAGAGGCAAGTTCGAGATTTGCTACAAGAGTCCCTGGGATAGCATTAGCCATACGGTCTCTGGGGGACCCATGATTTTAAGGCTGGGATGTCTAATCAGCTTCACAGAAAACCAGGACCCCAGGTAACTGAAGCCCAGAAGAGACCTGAACCAGAGTGACTCTTGGAGCACTGTTAGCTAACATCTTATTTGATCTTTTCATCATAATTTTGTTTTTAGATATAATATACTTCCAATTTCAAGTCCTAATCACATGATCCTTTATAATAATCCCATCTGAGCAGACTCATTTCCTTTTTCCTTCTTTTAATGGCTTCAATCTTTCCTTTTTCTTCCACTGCCAACAAGTCTATGCCTTTGGATGCTTTCTATAGTAGCATAAACATCTTTTCCTAAAAGACTGATATCAGAATAAGTGAATGCCAAAATCAATTCTATCTGGGCCAAAAATAAACTTCTCTTTAATGAAAGAATAACAAATTGCATTATATAAGCATATTTGTAGAGCCCTTTGGGGATGGAAAAGGGTACCTGCTGACCCATCCATTTTGAGCATTGGCCTCATGAGGAAGCTAGTGCATGGCCCTGAGTCATTTTGCTGGGTCACACTCACAAAGTCAGCCATAAAGTGAGTAGGCAGGGCAGCTGTCCATAGTGCTTGGAAAATTGAAGTTGGGTTTTCCATGCTTAAGGTCTGATCAGTAATAATTACAGATCACTTACTAGTTAATATTTGGCAAATGATTTAATCTCTCCCTGCTTTTTCTAATTCATGAAACTATGTGATAATACGGTGAGTTTACATGTGTGTGTATTTCATGCTTATGTGCGTGGCACATAAAATACACTAAATAAATTTTAGCTCTTTTGTACATACTGGAAAACAGCTTAGACTCAGACTTTATAAGTTCTTTCCTTGTTGCTTTGCATGAGGTAAGCTTAAAAAGTGGAAATTAAGTTAAATGCTATCATTTTTCTGATATAGGATATATTTATTTATTCAAGAAATATTTATTGAAGGCATACCATATGTCATCCTTTGTATTTAATGCATAAAAAATAATAGAGAAAAATAATTATGGTGTCTACCTTCGAGGAGTTTAGAGTTAGGGAGGAGCTCAAACTATAAATAAAGTGCAATTAGAATGCATGAGGTAAACGATATGAAGGAAAAGGACGGATGTAAAACAAATGTAAAATGCAAAGCTTCCATCAGTTTAAACCTGTGCTTATGATAGTGGCAACTGGAATTACTGATGGCAGGAATGCAAGTACTTTTTTCTCCCCTTACTAAAGAGTCTCCTAGTAGAAAGTTAATCATGTCCAGAGTTAGTCTCTTATATAACACATTTGTTTCTTTAGATGCTGAGGTTGTTATAGTAGGATTCACCTATATTACCAAAGAGATAGCTGTTAAAAAGTTAATCTTTCCTCAAAAGGAACATACAGATTGAAAGAGAAGTGGGTAATATGTAACATGAAAGAGGAGAGAAAAAAATGAGGAGAGGGTGGAAAGCCTCCTTCGGACTCCTCTCCACCTCTCCAAGCGAAGTCTCCTCCACCCTGGAGCTTTTTTTTTTTTTTTTGACAGAGTCTCACTCTGTCTTCCAGGCCAGAGTGCTGTGGTGCAATCTCAGCTCACTTCAACCTCTGCCTCCCGGGTCCAAGTGATTCTCCTGCCTCAACCTCCCAAGTAGCTGGGATTACAGGTGTGCACCACCACACCCAACTAATTTTTTTTATTTTTAGTAGAGATGAGGTTTCACCATCTTGTGGCCAAGCTGGTCTTGAACTCTTGCCCTCAGGTGAACCACAAGTCTCAGCCTCCCAAAGTGCTGAGATTACAGTCGTGAGCCGCCATGCCCAGCCTGGAGCCATTTTTCTGTGCTGTTTACATCCTCATGGACACCAAAGAGGGCTGAAAAATACACTCCAAAAGGTCTTGGTTTCTTCTATACCACTGACTCCTTCCAGTTTGGGATTCACAGAGATAACATGACAAGGGAGGCATCGATCCCTTGGACTTAGTGGTGACAGGTTGTTCCATGCCCAAAGGAGACCTATATTTGCACCAGCAGCATTGGTGACCAGTTGTTTCAGTTTGCCTGGAAAGGAGAGGTTTCCTAGAGTGTGAGACATTCAGTGGTACAACTGGGATGATCCCAGGCTTACCAGGATAGTTGGCTGCCCTAATGGCAGAGCAGTCTCACAAAGGCAGGTAACCTGATCTGCTTACGCTATGGAGCATCTCCATTTTGGGGGCCCTAGTAATGGAGTGCTGAATATGGAGAGTTGGGGATCAGAAAACATATATGAAAATCTGCCTTTCACCTACAACATGTGTAACTGTAAGCATTTTACTCTAACTTTCTGAGCCTCTATTTCCTCACCTGTAAATCATGACCTATTTCACAGGTTTTTGTAAGGATTAAATAAATAATGACTGCAAAGCTTTCCACACACTGCCTGACACACCGTCAGCACATCCTGTGTGTTAGTCGTTAATTTTACTCCTTTTGGAAATCTTCAACAAACATCTGTAACTTGACTCTATCATGTTTCTGACAGTTGCAAATAGTTTTTTCCCTGGAAGTTGGGGGTTAGGGAGTAATGAATATGACACCCCCATTGCCTACTGCTATAGACTGAATGTTTATATTATGTGCCCCCAAACTTCATATGTTGAAATGCTAATCCACAATATGATGGTATTGAGAGGCAAAACCTTTGGAAGATGATTAAATCATAACAACAGAGGCTTCAAGAATGGGATTAATGCCCTTATAAAAGAAACCCCAGAGGGTTTCCTTGCTTCTTCTGCTATGTGATGACTAGGTGAGAAGACAGCCATCTATAAACCAGGAACCAAGCCGTCACTAGACACGGAATCTGCCAGCAACTTGATCTTGGACTTCTCATCCTCCAGAACTGAGAAAAATACATTTCTTTTGTTTATAAGTCATCCATTCTATGGCATTTTGTTACAGCAGCCCAGATGGACTAAGACACCCACTCTCCCCATCTCAGACTACTTCACATCACAGCTATGATCATGCCTTTGTACATTCTGTGGAAACTCAGTCTTGGTATCTCACAAGGAGGAGAGGAATGATACTTCATTGTCCCAGCAATGGACAGAGTCACATTCTCTCCACCTCTCCTTTCTCCTTGGACCACCTCCCCAGGAAGACGGGGCTACCTCATACTTATTACTATTGTTAGCATGGAAAATATTTGGCTGATTCAGCCAGAATTCAGGGAGTAAGCAGAAATGAGAGGAGCACACTGTGCTCTTTCAAGGGTGTAGGGAAATGTACAGAAGCCAGGTTACAATCTGTCAGAAGAGAGAGGCTGGGTTTCACTGGGCATCAGGTTGGCTTTGAACCAAACCCAAAATAATCAATATGGCAAAGGGCTCACTGTATAAATGAAACAGTCACCATATATTTTATGAAAAGTAAGTCTAATGAGGAAGCATTTTTAGCTTCCAAAGTAAAAAGATTTCTGGTCTCCCAGGGAAAAACTTAGGCGTATAGAAGGAAAGACTTGGGAAAAGCACAGAAAATGCATTAATGCTACTATGATTTTAAAAGAGTAGGGGATTTCTTAGAGTTTTTTAAAACCAGACTCAGTAACCCCACCAAAATTCTGAGACACCCCCTTTAAAATATCATCACCTTTTAAAATGTCCAACACACATTACACATGTCCCACGAAATCTCTAGAACTGTGATCTGTGATTATCCATGGAGTGTGTCTCATCCTCACACCCACAATGTCAGCGGGGAAGCAAGACTGAGACTTCATGGCTCATGAATAGAACATGGGGCTAGGAGACCAGAGATCTTCATTTCAACCCAATCCATTCGTGACTGTGGCAAATCAACCACTTCTTTGTTCTTCAGCTACTCAAGCGGTAAAAGGATCACAGCCATTTCTGTTCATTTCTCCTGCACAGAGTACTTGTAAAAGGGAATAAGATCATATATGTGGAGGCATTCTTTAGAAGATGAGCATGCATGCATACCTTATATTATTAACAAAAATTGGATTCAAAAATTCTGCCTAGACACTTTTGTCAAAAGGCCAGCAGTGTGTAATTCCTCTATAATGATACCAGTCCTTTGTACTAACTAGGCTTTGGAAAATTGAAGGCACTTTTATAAGCAACAGGAGATCACTATATAATCACATTATACTAAATATAGTAGAAAGAATGTGTCTATTATATTCTTTCTATAGTAAAAAGAATATACTGTACAGTACAGAAAGTAGTAAAGAATATACTACTTTCTACTATATAGAGAAGAATATACTACTTTTTACTATAGATTGCTATATGAGCACTTCCCACTAAATATTTCCAATATGATCTTTGTTCAAGCTAGTTTTAACTTTTTAAAAATAACAAGTTAGAGTTTTATAATAGATATTAAAGAAGCTTCATCCTATAGCATATGTTAAATGTTTATTCTTCCTTTATAAAACATTTATTTCACATTGAGAGAAACAAGTGGTTTCTGCTTATAAAACATATTGAAAACCACAACCATCTTCAGACAGTATATGTTGGATAAATAACACTCCTAAGCTGACTATTGAAGTGTTACTCATAATACTGCCCATTCATTCTCATGTAATGAGTCACATTGCTAGTTTTGATAAGAGAACTTAGTTTCCCATATCTTTTCTGATTTCTTGGGTACTGAACAGTGTTCTATGAAAGGATAAGGACAGCATCTGATATCAATTCCACTTGTGATTTGAAACTTTGCTCACATCAAAATCACACTTGGAATAAGTAGAGTCATATTCTGAGTCTTTTATATGCCTACCAGTTCAGTTATATCAAGTAAATACTGCCATTAGTAAAAAGCACACACCGTTTTCTGAATCACTGTGCCTGATGGCATTCTTCTGTAAGAATGTCAACAGCCTAGGATCTATATCTTGAGCTTTCAGAGCAAGAGCCCAACTTACCACCTGATTGTGCTATTTAGACTAACTGCCTATTCATGTCCATGTTCCTGAAAAGTTTCCTCTTCTAAGACCAGACAGAATCAACAATCAGTTAATAATTATTGATGGAGTGCCATATTCACCAGATGAGTACTATTTTTGCTTGTCTGGATTTTTATTTGGCTCCTTTCTGAGATACAAGATAATGTTTCTACTCTCAAGAAAATTACAACCTAGTTGAGAAGTCAACACATATACTTGGAAAGTTAAATAACCATGCAAAATATAATAACGTGGTTGCAGCACAAGTATTAAAGGACAGTAAATGGTTAAATGTTAAGTGAACAATACGGAGATCGGTAGTTTGCAAACTGTGCTCTAAGTAACCCTAAGTGTTGGGACGGGAGTAGGGTAGCTCTCAAAGCTGCCACAGAAAATAAGAGAAGTATCAAATACATGGAGTTTCAGCCCCACTCCATTCTCTTGGGTTTTCTGGTTGGCTTTTTTATTTTACTTTCTATAGTGCATCTTCAGACACACAATTTCATATCAGAAAAGGACCTTGAATTTATTTTTTAAAACCACAGATATATTTTTAAATGTTATAAGTTTCAAAATTATATAGTATAATCACTATGCTCTGTTGTGGTGTAAGGTTTCTTGGTGAAGGAGCAGTGAAGACTCCACAGATATAGATGATTTGTGTAGTTAGAAAGGTTCCAGATAATTAAATGGCTTCATAGAAATAATAATAAAATAAGAAGGGTGATTTCAGCAGCAGCATCTTGGAGAAAAGTCAAATCAAAATCCACACTGTCATCATTTGATAGGAGAAATCCATGTATAAATCAGATATTGGAAAGCTCAGGGGAGAAAGAGAAGTTTCCTAGTAAATGATCAGAGACTCAACTGGCCCAACAAAGAGTCTGCACAGGTGCAGTTCCTGGCTCAGCTAAGGCAAACATGGCAGCTAGATCAGTGTCAGAAATGATGAGCGGGTGTCCTGGCTTGCCAAAAACCACTGGAATGGCAAAATAGGAAAATTGGAACTTCTCTCAAAAACTCTTCACTCATGAATTGGTACTCTCCAGACAGAAAGGTAAGCCAAGGACACTCTGAAAGACATCATTTCTCTCTTCAGCTGACATCAGAACCTGGGAACAAATGGGATATTGATTCTGCTATCATTGACTAAAGAGATAGAATGGGAAGAAGTCAAATTCCTTCCTCCCAGCATTTGCAGTTAGTAACAATGGAATTCATGTGTATTATTTTAGCATAGGTAATGTGTTATTCTGTTACACAAATAGAGCAAAATAATATAGCAAGTTATCATACGTATTTGTTACAGATCATGTTTGTGTTCCTCCAAAATTCATATGCTGAGTCCCCATTCCCCAATACCATATTATTTGAGGACAGGGCCTTGGGAGAGTGAAGCATCATGCTGGATTAGTGCCCTCATAAGAGGAAGGACAGAACAGCTATCTACAAGCCAGGAAGAGGATCCTTATCAGAACCCAACCATCCTGGCACCCTGATCACAGACTTCCAGCCTCCAGAACTGTCAGAAATAAATGCTATTGTCTAAACCAGCCATTCTATGGTAACTTGTTACTGCAGCCCGCACTGACAAAGACGGCAAGCATTCCTAGGTTGCAAGCACAAAACGGAAAATGCATAACATAAGCCGAAAATTAGAAGAATGCTAGAGTTTCTTGTAGAATTAAAGATGATGACCAACCAAACCTCGGAAAGGACAAGAATAGGGCTGAGATTCCCAAGATCTCAGCCATCGAAGCCGACGATCTCCTCTCTAGCAAAAAATTCAGGCCATCAGTGATCATCCTTAGGTAGTAATGATCAGGTGCCCTTGTGAATCATACTCATTTATTGAGAATTTTTAAGGTAAAGAACATAGATATAATAAGCTCTTTGTGTAACGTCATAGCAAAATTGCCCTTTCTAATTAATTGTTAGAATGTTAGCAAAGCTGGGCCGGGCGCGGTGGCTCACGCTGTAATCCCAGCACTTTGGGAGGCCGAGGCGGGTGGATCACAAGGTCAAGAGATCAAGACCATCGTGGTCAACATGGTGAAACCCCGTCTCTACTAAAAATAAAAAAAAATAAAAAATAAAAAAAAAAAAATAGCTGGGCATGGTGGCGCGTGCCTGTAATCCCAGCTACTCAAGAGGCTGAGGCAGGAGAATTGCCTGAACCCAGGAGGCGGAGGTTGCGGTGAGCCAAGATAGTGCCATTGCACTCCAGCCTGGGTAACAAGAGCGAAACTCCGTCTCAAAAAAAAAAAAAAAGAATGTTAGCAAAGCCAAAGACCCCTAGTGGTCACAATAAAGGCCGACAGCAGATGCAGCAAACAGCACCTAGAGCCCAGAAGAAATTGCCTGTGTCCTGGCATGGAAGCACAAAGAGAGAATCTGGGTCAGGAGGCAGGCAGTTCCTGATAGTCGAAGAAAAAGATGAGAATATTATTAAATATAGTGTGAGTACATAAAATGTAACAACACTTGAAACCAAATAGCAACTCTGTCCTTGAAAAAAAATTATATTGCTTTCTTGGGAAGCATATATATATAATTATAATAATTCAGATTGCTTTAGGTTCCACTCAGAAACATTTTGTTAAAAGATTGCCTTACATCAGATTTGAAAAACATAAGCAGACTTTTACCAAATATAGACACAAGGATCATAAACTGAAAATAGAAACCATAAGACAGACTCTGGAAAGGAAGGGAATATTGACATTGTATTATACTTGGCAGTAAAGAAATAGAAATCCATAGTGATTTACAAGATTTACATAAGAATAAAGAATTAACTGAAAAAATATTCAAACTATCAGAAATAGTAAGACACTTTTTAGCAATAAGTAAGAAAGATTTATTTCATTTTGAAGGGGGTTGGCAGAAAAGGACTAAAATGAGAAACAATAATATTACATATTAACTTTGTTCTTAAACATCCACATTTAATGTATCAACTTTGGCTGTTGTTATATGCCTTGGCAATTCAATAAAGTTACTGAAATGGAAAATTGAAAATTTTTATTGTGATTTTTCCAATTTCTCCACTAGTGGAACAGTTTAATAATAAACCATTGCATATGCTTACAGCATTCTCATTAAAATGACTGAGCTATCATTTTTCTTTCTATTCTTAGCTATCAGCAACTTTATTTACCAATGCCTATTAAGTAGAACACAGAGCTCAGCTAACCATTTGTGGGGGTACCTTTTGAACAAGCAAATATCTACTTCAAAGACATTGAGTTTTTAGGCTGGAAGGAGCCCTAAGTAGTTTTATATTACATATTTTACGAGGCCCAGTGAGATTTAGTAACCTGTCCTAAGTCAATAGCTACTCGATGACACAGATGTCATGCTTCCACACTGTGCTATCATAATAACTATTCTACAGTTCTAATATTATTTCTCTGTCAGTCGTTAAATATAGGTCTACAGATTCCTGTATGGCAAAAGAAGTAAAACGTAGACAAAGAAGAGACCACCTTAATTTATTAAGAGCCTACTTTAGCCATATCACAAGGAATTGTAGTGTGAAAAAACAATTTCATTGTATTCACCTCTGACTTGGCATGGAAATTTTCCTACTGGATTTATAAAACTGTCCCCAGCTTTTACATTTTTTAATATTCTACAAAATGTCTCTCTGCATTCACATCAGAGTTATGTAGAATATCAATGACTGTCTAATTGGCAAGACAATATCTTTATAGAGTTGCACTAATTCCTTTGTTGGTCTTTGCAGAGTAAGTCTATTTCTAATCCGGTACCTACCATTAAGCCGCTCATATCACTAATTTATTTTCCTTTAAAATAGCCACTTAAGCATGTTTTCTTTGGCTCAAACTCTACATAAAACATTTATATTAACTATTAACCCTCCTGAGGTAATGGGTTTGATCAGAAGAGGAATGAATGGGAACTGAAAGAGCCAAAGGTGGACCCAACTGTCAGTTCAGTTGCCCATAACCCATGTGACCTTGAGCAAATCATTTATCTTCTCTGAACATTTTGTCTTGTGTAAAATGAAGAAGGTCAATTTTATGACCCCTAAGATTTAAATCTCTGTATTTCTAAATTGATCATTTTTAAGCCAAACCTAACAATTATTATGCTTATACCCTAAACTTACATCCCATTTGCCCCTAAACTCCTGGTTCATATTTCAATCCTAGCGCTGAGACAAGGAAATAAACTACAATAAAGTGTGATGTCTTTCTTACTACACTATGAACCCCATGGAAGGTTAACTCAGTTTTATACGCTCCACGCCCGGCAGAGCAGATATTCTATAAATGTTTGATATATGGATAAATAAAGAAATGATTGCTACAACATAATTGTAAGAAGAGCTTAAGTGTATGAGTTTACATTATCTCTGTAAATAGCCCACAGATCATTATCCTGAATCTTATCAGAAGAACTAGCACTTACATATAATTTTGCCAGTTTATAGCATAATGGACTTTACAGTACATCTCTTAAAGCTTAATCTCTTCCTGCCTAATCACATACTCTTAACATTCCTTCTGACCATAAGCTTTTTGAGAACAAGATCTGTGTGCCTGATTCATCCTATAGTTCCACACCTATTCATAAAACTTATGAAGTCTTCCACCAATTTTAACTGATTAAGTGAATTTAAAATAGTGGTCAAATAAAATAATTGATGTAATTATAACAAAGTATTTTCTTTTTTTCAGGGAAAAAGGTTTGGAACAAGTTATCAGTGATGATAAAATTCTGACTTGTTACCCTTTCACTCTGTATTAATTTCAAATTTTTATCTCTGAAAAGAAATCACTCATTCCTGGTTAATTTTTCCTTCATATATGGTCAGTTCATAATGAATGTATCCAATAAGATCTCACAGAACAGAGGAAGCACGAAGACTGAAATTTCAGTTGCGGTGAGCGCAGTGGCTCATGCCTGTAATCCCAGCACTTTGGGAGGCCGAGGCAAGTGGATCACCTGAGGTCAGGAGCTCAAGACCAGCCCGGCCAACATGGTGAAACCCTGTCTCTACTAAAAATACAAAAATTAGCTGGGCATGGTGGCAGGCACCTGGAATCCCAGCTACTCAGGAGGCAGAGGCAGGAGAATTGCTTGAACCAGGAAGACGGAGGTTGCAGTGAGCCCAGCCCATACCATTGCACTCTAGCCTGAGAGACAGAGCAAGACTCCGTCTCAAAGAAAAGGGAAAAAAAAAAAAATTTCAGTTGTGATTCCAAAAAACGGTCTTAATAAAATGGTATTTTCATAATTTCATTTTATATAAAATGCAATGTTGTGGCATAAGCATTTCTCCCAACTTGCATGCAAATTACCTCTGTGTTGCTTCAATAGAGTCTTTGTCAAATGTTAATAATCCAGTACTCTGCATGCTATGAAAGAATACCACAATATTGACTCCCAGTGGGATGTCCTGCCGTCTCTTGATTTACCATGTGATTCCAGGACATTTTCTTTAAGAAAATGTCTCTTTATTTTCAGTCATGTCTATTTCTCTGGTTGAGGGTTGTTTTTCCTACATGCAATTCTTTTCTCAGGCAACATAAGTTCCTTGAGTGCTATCTCCTAACTTTCACACATTTGCAATTCCATACTGGCACAAACAATCTATATTAACACATATATAATGTTAATATTTTCTAACTCACTTTGTAAATAGTTATCACAATTCTAATTATGCTATTAATCCATTGTAATTAGATTCATTATTACAAATATGATTTGTTCGTGAGGATCTTCATTATTGTAAGCAGTATTTTATATTACTGTTATAAATGCTACCAATAAACCACAACTGTTAGAAACATCCTTAATTTATTTAATATTTATTCTATCAGGTCCCTCAAAATCAACATGAACATATTTATGTCTATATAAACTTCAAAAGAACCAAATGATCTTTTACTCCTAAAAAATTACTGACATGTTAATAAAAATAATAGCTAAGATGCATTGAGTTCTTGCCATGTGTCACTTTGTCAGCACTAAATGTATTAAGGTAGATTATACTTCATTAATGTTCACAAAGAAGCTAGGAGGTAGAAGTTTCAATTATCCTCATTTTACAGATAAGAAAACTAAAGCTTAGATAGGTTAAATAATTACACAAATATTTAAACTAATAAATGATAGAGGTAGAAATGAAACCCATACCATTTCATTCCATGTTATTGTGCTTTGAGGGTGAGGATGAATTTGCTTATTTAGGAAGTTATCTATCATTATTCTTGTACCTGCATAATTATTTCTCTACACTCAAGTTTGCATAACATTTTAAAATTCTGTCATAAAACCAAAAGTATGTAAAGAGTGCAAATTGAAATCTTTGCAATAGAAATTATAGGCTATCAAAAATATAATGAATTATTATTACTGAGAAATTAGCAAATAGAGTAAATCAAATAGGAACATAATATAAGTATTATATAATTATCAGCATAGTTTTCTAACTGTGAATTTGCTAGTGTTGACTGATTAATTTTAGAGTTAATAAGCTGATTCACTATGTACCTTAGAAGCATTTTCTTTTTAGTGTGTAAGATTTAAAGTTTAATTTCTCTTCACAGAGATTAATCAAAGGTTTTCTAGCTGCCAGAAGATAATAAAGCAAAATGATTAAAAGTAAATTTAACCAAAAAGGTTTTGATAGTACCAAATTATATTTCATCCATTTTAGGAATTGATTTTTGTAAAGAAGCAAATATAAAAATCTGATATTCATTGTTTCCTTTATTATTTTCCATTTTCTGTAGTCCAATTAGTATCATATTCATAAGGGTTATGCACATAAATTAAGTATGAAGCCATTTTCTCTCTGAAAGTTTAAAAACCTATGAGATTTTTAGAAAATATGACTAACATATTATCTTAATAAAGATAGCTTACAATGCAGGAATACTTCCTGGTTCACTCTGAAACCTGGTTCACTCTGAAACCAAAACTATCTGAAATGTAGCCAAAATACTTCTTGCTTTAATTTTGTTTTATGAAAATTTTGAAGTTTAAATATTTACACTGGGAATCAAATAAAGTAACTTGAGAATATGAGAATTTCACCCAAATAGACTTTAGAGTAAAACAACACATTACGGTCTATTTCAAAACCACTGTTCCCGTCATATATTAAAAACTTACTAAGGTTTATTATATTCGAGACCCTATGAGGCATACTCTATGGAATATGCCTTCAAAGAGCTCATCTTTTAGACTGTTTTATTTTGTTTGTTTTTGTTATGAAAATAATAAAACAGACATCTCTTTCACAACAGCTAGATTTTAAAAATGTTATATATTAGCTTATTTTATTATGTAAAAATCCAGTAGACATATGAACAACTCAGTTTTTCACTTAGAATTCTGTACACCCAAGACTTCTGAGACATATGACACTATTACATTTCTGGTTTGCCAAACCAACTATTAAAACTTCTCTTCAATTGAAATAGAAATGATACTTTGGGTGAAATGCTAGTTTTCCCCCTACCAGATACACAGACTTAGATACGTTTTTCTCATCCATAAATAGACATAATTTTACTATTTAGATGATGTCATTGAAGCACTTAACACAATGCTAGAAACAAAGAACGTGTTCAATAAATGGTAGTCATCTTCATAATAATTGGAAATAAGGTAACCCAGAGAGAAAGAGGTAATATGCCATTTTTCAGGGATTCCGTAACAACAAATTTTAAAACTACAACAACAAGAATTTACATCACTGTCTATACTTCCTTGGTATATTATTGTAAAACAACTAAGTTTGGGTTGGTGATCAGTGATTTTGAGGAACTTTTCATATGTCTGTCGGACATTTATACATAAGTTAGTATAGCCATTAAGGAAAATGGTATTGAGGTTCCTCAAAAAATTTAAAACACAACTACCATTTGATCCAGCAATCCTACTTTTGGGCATCTGTTCAAAAGAAATAAAATCAGTATCTTAAAGAGATGTCTGCATTCCCATGTTCATTGCAGCATTATTCACAACAGCCAAGATATGCCAGCAACATACATGTTCATTGACAGATGAATGAATGAAGAACATGTGAAATATATAAACAACACATCATTCAACCACAAAAAAAGAAGGAAATCCTGTCATTTATGATAACATAGATGAACCCAGAGCACATTATACTGAGTAAAATAAGCCAGATACAAAAAGACAAGTAATATATGATCTCATTTATGTGTGGAATTTCAGGAAGTCAGATTCATATATATCATATATATGATACATATATATCAAATCATCACTTTTTTATGAAATATATACAATTTTTTATCAATTATATCTCAATAAAGCTGGGGAAAAAAATAAACTTCACATATCTTTCTTTACCATAAGCCATGTAGTTAAGAAACGTGAAATGAATAATTGACCTGAGGAAGGACCACATGTTCTGAGGAAATTGTGGATAATTAACTTGTTAAATATTTTACTAAAATTAACCACTGGTCATGTTGTGAACCCTTTGGTCATGGTTGAAAAAGTTGTGTAAAACAGTGATGCTTACAATACAAAATTCTATGTACAGAATTCCTTACTTGAGCTCAGAGATCCCATTATAAGACCCAAATAAGAAATATACCAAGACAAAAAGGTAAAATAAGGGAAATGGCAATATTCTAGTTACTTTTCTACCTAATATTAACTATAAAGACAAATCATATAAAATTTCTTTTTGTAATAAAAATAATTAATTATCAATAATTTCATAAGACAAACTAATAGTTTGGCTGGGCTTTTTGATGACATAGTCTGAGTTCAGCATAGCATTGCAAGTCTATATCACAGACTAGAGTAACTTAAATCTACTCTTGTAGAGGCCATTGCCAAAGTGGAGAGGTTAGACAAAATAGCAAGAAACAACTTTCTGAAGGAAGCTGAAGAACATGAGTATAATGACACTATGAAAATGTGCTTGGCTATGTCACATCTGCCATAAGAATGTGTTTTCTTTCGTGCAATCCTTGCATGTTCCTTAGACTGCCAATTATCTTCAAGTGGCCAATAATCCAATTGTACTGGTTATAATTTTATATGCATGTCAAGACCCCTTTTTGAATAATTTTGAGCTCTGAGCTAAATCCTTTACTTAAAAAAATTAATGTGGGGGATGATAAGCATAGCTAAGCTATATATTTCCACAGCACATGGAAAACCTCACTTCCCAGTGGACTTGCAGTTAAGCAGGAGCACAGGGCCTAGTTCTGCCCAGTGAAATGTTAGCAGGGCTGAAAAAGTGAAAAGGCCCATATAGTCTCCTTTCTTTATTATAACAACCACTGAAGTCTTAAATTGAGATTTTGAGATTACAGAGCAACAGAATCAAAAGACCCCTTCAATTGCTAAGTCACCCTGTGGAAAACAACTGAAGAATCACTCAAATCCCCTGAGTCTGCCTGAGGAGGAAATTAACTTTTATTGTGCAAAGGCATTGAGAGATTGGAGTTGTCTGTTACCTCGTAATAACCTAATCTATCCTGACTGCAACTAACTTCAAAAACATGTAGGCCCCAAACAACTGGTAATTGCTCAGATACTCGGCTTATTATTACTAGGCTATTAAAGAAATGCGTATAAAGAGAATGTTGAATGGAAAATGACATCAGAAATTAGAATATAATTTTTTTAGATTTTTTTCATTCCTCAAATTTACTTTGCAGAGTCCTTTAAAAAATTAAAAACAGAAAATTTAAGCATCCCTCCCCGCAGCACATGCCCCCTTTCCAGAAAACACTTGCTTGTGTGGGTGTTTGGTTTTGTTTGTTTTCATTTTGAGGAAGAGTTACTTGGGTTGGAGACTAAAAATTTACAACTGGGACCTGAGATTTGAGATCTAAAATCTTCAGACCTGTTTTGTAAAAATGCGTCTAGAGAGGATTGGAGTAGAGCCTTTGGAGACCCAAGCCCTGGAGATATTTTGTTTGGCCTTGACAAAGTCATAAATACATGTAAGGAATTCTAAACAAGTTTAGATGTTTTTTCTTATAACTACACTGTTGTTCCCTGTTTCTATTTTTTATTTTTTAAGCCATCAAGTATCAAACTGTTTTCCAAAAGACTTTTTTTGCCCATTATTTCACTATAGCCCTAAGCACTGTGTCTATATAACTTAGAACTAACTACCATCAAGTGATCAAATAAGGTTTATCTAGTCACTAACTTTCAGTATAAAATTGAGAATAATCATATGCAAATAAAAGAGGATAGTTTACATCACAGAATAATCAAATTAGGCTCTTCTTCGTTATTTAGAACAAGATAGATATAATATTCAAAATAGTTTCAAAAATTAACAAACAAAGTAATGTAAGTTTTACCTATAAAGAAACAGTTTCTAGCCTTGCTTCTGGAGTTTAAGCCAAATAGAGCTACTCATGTGCAATCCTGCCAATAAAAATTGACTCAGGGCACTTTAATCCCACTAGCAAACAATGTCTTCAGCGTTCTCCCTTTGCTTCATCCTTGCTTCTTGCTCTCACCTACTCTACCCAAATTCTGAACTTTGGATGTTTGCACTTTTGAACTTGAACAAAAAGAATTTGCTCTCTGGCTCTGACATGCCTCAGGATTCTTTTTTTTTTTTTGAGATGGAGTTTCGCTGTTGTTACCCAGACTGGAGTGCAATGGCATGATCTTGGCTCACTGCAACCTTCGCCTTCTGGGTTCATGCAATTCTCCTGCCTCAGCCTCCCGAGTAGCTGGAACTATAGGCACGCACCATCATGCCCAGCTAATTTTTGTATTTTTAGTAGAGACGGGGTTTCACCTTGTTGACCAGGATGGTCTCGATCTCTTGACCTTGTGATCCACCCACCTCGGCCTCCCAAAGTGCTGGGATTTTAGGCGTGAGCCACTGCGCCCGGCCCATGCCTCAGGATTCTTAATGTACATGTCCTGCAGCCCATCCTGTTCTGCTCCTGTTTTGAAGAAGCACTATTATAGCTACTATTTAGTGAGCAATTGCTATATGCTAGGCATGTGCTGAATACTTAATATATATCACCTCAAAATAATATCCACCATAGGCCTAATTGATGAGTATGTTTGCCATTTAATTAGTGATTGAAACAATGAAGGAACTTGAGAAAAATTCAAGGATTTGAAGATCAGGATTTGATTACAGATCTTAATTCCATACTTTTAATTACTACTTATGTCAACCCTGCAGCCATATTCTCATTAAAAATATATATTTAGCAAGCACCTTCTACATTCTAGGTTCTGTGCTAAATAATGATTATACAGATGTGAACATATAGATAGGGTCTCTAATTTCATGGCAATTGCATTTTAATGGAGATTATGTCATAACATGTAAATAAATAAATAATACCATTTTCAAAATTGGCATTTAAAAATAGGTTAAAGTGATATTGAAAGGCTGGAGGGGTACGTGGCCACATTAGATGGGTGGGGAGGAAAGGAACTTTGAGATGGAACCAGTCATTTGATATTTTGGGCTCTGAACATTCCAGACAGAGGGAAATACAAGTTTACAGATGCAAGGTCAAAAGTGAGCAAGCTATTTTCAAGAATTAAAGAGTCATCTAGTATCACCGAACTTAGTGATAAGAGAGGTAGATAGAGTTAGAGCTGGTCCTACAGGGCCTTGACACCTATGCTAAGAGAGCTTAATTATAGGTGCAATGGGAGCGTCATTTTAAGGAGGGAAGTGGCATAATTATAATATAATTTTTTAAAATAGGTAATGCATCCTTCTTAATAATGGAGAAGGGGCAAGAAACATATAAAAGCATAAGGTAAAAAGACAAAAGCACAAAAAGCCTAAAAACAAATAGATTCTTTGTACCCTCAGCAATCACAACTATCCCAGGAAATAACGGAATATATGGTAGATGAAGGATCAGATTTTAATTTACTAATATTTAATGATATTAATATCTATGGGTGTCATCCCTTCAGGCTTGGATATCCTCTCAAGGTCAAATACTTGTTCTCATATTGGCACTCTAACATAATGGTTCCAGAATTCCAGGTAACCCCTGCAATAAATTCCAGGGTCTACAGTTTCTACTCACAAAGCTTGTTATAGGTGGAAAATGAATACATTACAACCATGAAATAATTTATTAGGCACTGCATTTTAAGAAAGCAAAATAGACAGAATCCTTATAATGGAAGACTTATCTTCTTTTATGGAAGGAAAAAAGATGGTGCCCACATGTACAAAATCCATCTGGACAGACTTTACAGAGATGTCATTTTACTATTCAATGTTTTCTTTTGTAATAAAACCCAGAAGGCATAGTGCTGTAAAAATACGTATTTTTTTAAAACCCTGAGACTTTGTTAATAGGAAAATGAAATGAATCTTTTGCACAATCCATGGGAATTTGGTTATAGAATTTACAAGTCACCTTTGTAACAACTACAAATAAATTTCCAAATTCCTTTCAGATATATCCCACCCTATTGCAGCTTCCAAGGTTGAGAGAAAAAACAGTATCAAAGTTAAAAAGATAAGACAATCAAATCTTAACAACTTTTTCTTTAATCTAGGGCATAAAAATCTCATATTAACTAGCTTATGCGAAATATCATGAGAAATAACTAACAAGCTTAAAATCTGGATTCTGGAGCCAGAAATGCAAATGTAGAGGGAAAACAAAGGAACTAAGGTGACTTCCAGAATAAATACAAGTGTTCTAGAAGTAACAAAGAAAAAATATTCAGTGTATTTTAACAACTAAACTGCAGGGTAACTTCATGTCCCTGGGAAAAAGAAAATCTTTATTTTTTCATAAAAGAGTAAAGAACACACACATTTTGAGAACAATAAAAGCTGTAACTATGGAAAGGCCATCTTGGCAACTAGATTATCTTTACAATACACTCTTCACTATTTTATTTAGTCCTATTTTAAGTACCTCAGTAAATTAGATTGCGGTTCACTCTCCTTAAAAATTTTCTACCAAATAATTAGGTATTATTGTTAAGCAGTAACCAATAATCCCTACCAACTAGTTTAAAGTATGCCACCTGCCTATGTCTTACTGATAATTTTATTACTATTTTTTTCACTAGGACCATCTTACCAAAATCATGTTTTTTATAAAAGTCAAAGTTCTAATTGAGAAAATAGTAGCTGGCAGTGTCTTAGCAGTAAGTTAATTTCTAGGACCCCAAGGAGAAAAAAAAATCATCCATAAGGCCTCCTCTTATTTTTTATTATTTATAAAATAAATATCTAGGAGATCCCTTTTCCTTCATGGGCACCATTTGGGGTTAGGGTATTTGGGGAACTGGAAAGCCCTGGGCTGCCTGACACACATATGTATGAGCACAGTGAGGCATAGCCGAAGGCATCCTACTCTTCTCTAACTCATACTTGAGAAGAATAACAAGATTCTCATCAAGTTCACTCTGCGGCAGCATCTTGCGGTAGAAAACACACAGAATGAGAAGTCAGAGGCTTGGTGTCTAGTCTCAGTTCTGCCAGGATGTAGTGGTTTCACTACGAGCAGGCCCTTAGGCATCTCAGAACTTAGTACCTTCTATTCACACAATGAATTGTAGCCAAGGATCCCTCCAACCTCAAAATTTTAAGATGTGATGATACCTAGCTAAGAAACTAGAACTAGACAGTCTAAATTAAAATATTGTATCAATTGTTGCACAGTATATCTGGCTGAATATAAAAATGCATCAATTCATGCTGTCAATGAACATGTAAAATTTTAGAGTGGGAGGAAGGGAGTTTTTTTTATAGTTTTAAAAAGTAGGACAAACCTTTCTTATATGTGGAAGAATTTGACCACGTTTGAATATTACTTCACATCCCAAGTCCTATGGGTACATTCCACTGTAAGAGAAAAATCAATAAATTTAAAGCAGATGGGTGAATCTCAAGGCATACTATTATCTCAAGTCATATTATTATCACCTGTAGGAATTCAAAATTGAAATCCCCTAAGTAGATCTCAAACTTGTTTTATTTGGTAAATTAAATCTTCTCTCCAAATATCATGGTAAATTAATAAACTTTCTTCTCTTCTCATTTTTCTTGAAATTGAGAAATGATTAAAAGGCATAGGAGAGAAGAAAAATATAGAAAGTTGCTGAATAATCCATACCCTTAGTAGACATTCTGTAATTAAGAAGTTGAATTTGGGCTGGGCATGGTGGCTTACATCTGTAATCCCAGCACTTTGGGAGGCTAAGGTAGGCAGATCACTTGAGGCCAGGAGTTCAAGACCAGCCTGGCTAACATGATGAAACTCTGTCTCTACTAAAAATGCAAAAATTAGCTGTGCCTGTTGTCCCAGCTGCTCAGGAGGCTGAGGCATGAGACTCTCTTGAACCTGGGAGGCAGAGGTTGCAGTGAGCTGTCACACCACCGCACTCTAGCCTGGTCAACAAAGTGAGATTGTCACACACACACACACACACACACACACACACACAAAGTTGGATTTATTTGTTCTCCTTCAAGACTAGGGTTTTATGTTCTAAAAAATTATTTTACCTCTGTATATGTAAATCAGTGGTTTCCAAACTTTTCTGAAAATGCACTGCATCAGTTAGAAATATTCATTATATATCTCAATATTTATTCATTTGTTAACTTGTTAATAGGATTGCTTATTTATTATACCCACCATTGTACACTATAAAACATACACACATGTAACATTGAAACATCATTTAATGATGAAACATATCATATTTATTAATATCTTGCCACATGTTTCAAATTATCATTGGCCTACATCTCAAGAGATGAAACATCGTTCAAATGCCAGTTGGATGGCCCAAGGATCATCACAGATGAATTTGTAGCAGAGTGGAATTTGTACTAACTTATGATAGAATGTATCAGAATAAATGTTTTTAACAAAAAAAATACAATATATATATTCAAGGCAAGGTTCATCATTAATAAAATAAATGTAAACATATATCTCAATGGAAGGGAGGAGCTGATTTCTTTTAAGTCTGAATTAGAAAGATCATCAGTGTTGCTAACCTCTCCCATTAGGCTAAGAATACAGTAGGAAACGTGTCAGCTACACTGATTTCCTGTGTTGCTTAAACTTGTATTACCAGTACTGTCTTCTCTGCAGAAATCCTTGTGAGCCACTTTTCCATTCTGATACTTTTCCTTGGTTAAAATTGGATAATAGAATCTTCAGTTCCTTAAGTGAACACACATAAGCATCAATAAGAGGCAACACAGTGGAAATGAAAGAAGTGTAAAGACCACATGTTAGCCCCTCTATGCTGTGAATCTCCTGATATTTCCTCAGGACACCTCTGAAAGGGAGAGAAAGAGACCAGCTGACCTGTGGGCAAATGAGGGTAGCAATTTCAATCTGTTTATTTGCAGAGGCTGTTTCTTTTTTAATAAAAAATATACGTGGAAGCTCTAATATTTATTTCTCATGGCCTACTTTGGAGACCAAGAGTATAAACAGTTGTGGTAGGTCGCTGAAGCTGTTATTGGAAACATTTGATATTTTGCTTGAATAGCAACAGGTCATGGCCATGTTCTAGGCACCCAGCTACATGTGACTCCTTCATTGTGATCAGTAGGAAACTTTCATAAAGCATTTTTTACCTGTAGTAACTAGATAATTCTTTCTCCTCTGAGCCTTAACCATTCAGGACTTTAGAGAAAATAACAGAAAAGCTGTAAAAGGGATTCATTCATCTTGAGCATTTATTGTACTCTCAGGTTAAGAGTATTCTTGAAGCCTCAATTATTCTAAGAGGTGCCGCAAAGGGTTATTTACTGGTTAAAGGTCACACCATTACACCTTCAATTGCACAAGTGATCCTGAAATGACTCGTGACACTGTGAGTGTAAATTCTATCTAAACTCCTTGTTTCTTTTGTGCTATATTCTGTCTAATTTGTCTTACTCTGCTTGGGCTGCCACAACAAAATATCTACACTGAGTGGCTTACATAAGATAAATTTGTTTCTCACAGTTCTGGAGGTTGGAAAGTCCAAGATCAAGGTGCCAGCTGATTCAGTTCGGGCTCCCTTTCTGGCTTGCAGATGGCCACCTTCCCAGTATGGGCTCACACCGCCTTTCTTCTGTGTATGCATATGAAGAGAGGGAGTAAGTGCTCCTGACATCTCTCTTCTGATAAGGACACTAATACTATCAGATCAGGGCCCAGTTGCTTCCTCAAAGGCCCTATCTCTAAATACAATCATATTCCGGGATTAGGGTTTCAACACATGAATATTGTGGGTATGCAAACCTTCATTATATAATATAATTTATATGCTTGCTTTCAACAAATATTTATTGAATGCTTTCTATGTTCCTGGCACAGTAACCAAGTTGTTGTTCTCACTGTAGAGGGAGAACAGCAGACAATGCATACACGCAGGTTAACACGTGTATCAAAAGGAAAACAAAAGTAAATTAAGGAGACAAAGAATGAGAGCATTGAGAAAGGGGGCTATTTGAAGAATGGGTGCTGAGGGACTGCCTCTCCAATGGCAGACGTGAGAGTAGACATCTGATGTAACTGAGGAGCAAGACTCTAATATTTACAGGAAGAGTTCTAGCTCAAAGGTCAAGAGACAGGAAGGAGAATGAGGTCTAAAGAGCAAAAGAAAGCCAGAGAGTCTGTGACAAGATGTGGGAGAGGACAGTGGTAGAGAAGGCGGTGAGAGAGTTGAGGTGGCAAGCAGGAAAGGCATTGACAGACAGGGCCATGTTGTATTGTATTCTGAGAGCAGTAGAAAGCCATTGAGGGTTTTTTGTTTTTGTTTTTGTTTTGAGCAGAGGATTGACATGAATTATTTTATAAACTTTCAAAAAGTGTCACTTTAAATGCTATCTGGATAACAGACCATAGGGGCAAGACTAAGAGCAGAAAGACAAGTTTGGAGGCTTTTTTGCAAATCCAAGTGAACAATGCTAGTTTGGAAGAGAGTGGACTTGGGATATGAAATACCTTTGGAAGATGGAGGTATCAGGATTTCCTAATGGATTAGATATGGGATATGAAAGAAAGAATTACAACATCAAAAACCTTTGCTGGCTTGGAATAGTTCTAGGGGCTGGGTGTGGTAGCTCACGCCTGTAATCCCAGCACTCTGGGAGGCCAAGGCTGGCGGATCAGGCCAGGAGTCTGACATCAGTCTGGCCATCTTGGGGGAACCCTATCTCTACTAAAAATATGGAAATTAGCTTGGCATGGTCATGTGCCAGTGGCTGTAGTCCCAGCTATTCGAGAGGCACTTTGAACCCAGGAGGTGGAAGTTGCAGTCCAGCCTGGGCGACACAGTGAGACCCTGTATAAGGAAAAAAAAAAAAAAGAAAGAAAGAAAAGAAATAATTCTAGGGTTCAAATCAAAAGAGAAATCTAAAATTAAAACCACTTAGAAGATGTGCTCTCCTACCACTCCATACCTCCACATCCAACTTTTCAAAAGTGCAATTAGTCATCTTTGCATTTGTCTATTTAGCATGTTTCTCTTCTCTCACTAGAATATGAACTCCTAAAAGGCAAGACTTGTATTTATCTATCTGTTCCCTTTTATATTACCTGCATGAAGCTCAATGCCAGCTACTTGCTGAGCCTTCATTAAATCCTTTAAAGAATGAACCAGACCTTCCAGGAGAGGTGACTCACACCTGTAATCCCAGCACCCTGGGAGGCAGAGGCGGGTGGGTCACCTGAGGTCAGGAGTTCGAGACCAGCCTGGGCAACATGGTAAAACCCCGTCTCTACTGAAAAATACAAAATATTAACTGGACATGGCAGTGTGCACCTGTAATCCCAGCTACTTGGGAGGCTGAGACAGGAGAATTGCTTGAACATGGGAAGTGGAGGTTGCAGTGAGTGGAGATCACCTCACTGCACTCCAGCCTGGACAACAAAGTGAGACTCCATCAAAAAAAAAGAAAGAAAGAAAGAAAGAAAAAAAAAGGGAATGAATGGGATCAGATGTGGTGACTCATACATGTAATTCCAGCACTTTGGGAGGCCAAGGCAGATGGCTTGAGGGTGGAAGTTCAAGGGTATAATGAACTATGATGGTGCTACTGCAGTCCAGCCTGCGCCACCGAGTGAGACCTTGTCACTAAAACATTAAAGGAAAAAAAAAAAAAAACGAAGAATTAATAGATGTCCAAAGCTTTGAGCAATCTTGAAATTATATCTTATTAGAAACAGAAACAGTTGAAGGAAATAGAGATATTGAAAAAGAAATAATTATTAAATGGCAACTAGGACAATAAAGGTCCTAAATAATACAAATATCCCTCCCGGGTTCAAGGTGCCTCCCGAATAGCTGGGACTACAGCCACTGGCATATGACCATGCCAAGCTAATTTCCATATTTTTAGTAGAGATGGGGTTTCCCCAAGATGGCCAGGCTGATCTTGAACTCCTGGCCTCATGTGATACACCATCCTTTGCCTCCCAAAATTCAAAATACCCATTTGTACTGTCCAAAGACAAAACCAATTTTACTACTCCAAAGAGTTGCTGGATCTCTTATACTATCAGCTCGTTTGGTTCATTCTTCTGTCAATAGAGTTTTACCCTGATCTGACATCCTAGCTATATCATACTTTTAAATCTACTTAATTCTTAGAAAAGCATTATTTCTGCTAAAAATAATAGCTACCTCTAGCACTTCATTATGCAAGCTCAAGCAAAAAAATGGTAAAACTGCAGTAAGGTGTACAGATAATTTTCTCATCTTATTTTCCAGAGTGCCTCTCCCATAAAGTTTTACACCAGCTGTTAAAAGTTCTTCAAACTGATCTTGTTGCATCTTATTTTCACCTCTCCTTCACATCAAAGGGAAAATGAAAAAGAAGAGTAAAGAGACCAAAAGTTCTGGAGATGAGGAAGTGCCAGATAGTGACTGACCTGGATCATCTTGACCATTGGAAGGTCTTGAACTATTCAAAGGTGACCACACTTAGAACTTGGTGCACAGCAAACATATAAATGTGCAGGTTTCTAATATTAATTGTTTATTTAAAAATTAAGTTTCTTACACCCTTTCGCTGAAATGTCACTAGCCTGGGGCCTCCAAAGGCGAACGTGCAGAAGAAGGCTGCAGTAAGGATGGAGAGTCTTTGTGTAAACGACATGACAGGACACCAAGCCATGTGTGGTTTGTGATGTCAGCAGAACCCGCTGATGGAATCTGAGTTTCCATCACTTGGCTAGAGAACGTCGCTATAAGAAAAGGCTGACCCTTGACACCGCCAGAAACTTTCCCCGGACTTGGCGTCCATTTGCTGAAGATGACCCCGCTGGCGTCCCCGCGAATCCCAGAGGTGAGTCCTGGGCAGGCCCCCAGGAAGGGAGACCCCTCCGGCCCTGTGAATAGAAGGGCCAGGCCGTAGGCACTGGGGACACAGGGGCCAGGTCCCAAGACCGGAGTCCCAGCACGGGCGCCACGCGCCAGCGGGTGACAGCCCAGGGGGAGGAGGGAGGCCGTCCAGGACTCCCGGGACCCGCCTAGGCGTTGGGGCCCCGCCTGCAGGACTGTCCGGCTGGCCGCAAGGATGGGGAGGGACCCGCAGTCCCCGCCCCGCAGGGCGGCGGCAGCAGGGCGGGGAGCGAGGTGGCCGAGCGGGGACGGCGGCCCAGGATGCCAGCGGGGGAGGCGGCCGAGGTGGGAGAGGGCGGGGTCGGCGGGGCGGGGCGGGGTCGGCGCTGTCCCCGCGGCTTTACAAAGCCCGCGCCAGCCTCTGCCGCCCGGCGGGACCCAAAGCCGCCGCCGAGCCTCCAGCGTCCCCAGGTAGCGCGGGCGTCGCGTGGGGCGGGACGGGGCGGGAGCGCGCCCGGGAGGAGCCGCGCCAGGGTGGGCGGGATTATGGTGGGGGGGGGTCTCTCTGCCCACCCGCAGCCCCCACATCCTCAGACTCAGGGGACGCGAGAGGTTGGAGCATCTCCTTTGCACCCCTGAAAGGAGAGTGACCTGGTTACCTTTCCCTGACCTCCTGACAGCTAGTCCAGCTGCTCTGACAAAGCACAGGGCCCAAGGGTGCTTGCTTCCAGAATACTTTGGGTGTCTTCAGCACCCTCCTACCTAAGCGTCCCCCAGCACACGCGCGCGCACACACACTGGCGGAGGCAGGTGGCCGGAGGGATTAGAGGGATAAAGTCACTGTCAGTCAGAAGAAACAAGAATGTGGGCTGGACGCGCCACACTGGGGTCTTCTGAAAGGAGGCGCAGCATCTGCAGCTCCTCATACCCGGCCCAAAGGTGATGCGGGATTGATTTTTCTTGGTGTTAGCTGTGAAGGCCCCGGGCTGTAAAAAGGTTTGGTTGAAGAATTAGTCTTGGATTTATTGGGGCTTTCTTTGCCCTGCTATGCAACACCTTCTGCTGTCTGGAGATGGGGTATTTTGGAGCATTCATACAAAGTTTGAATTGGTATTCAAGGGAGCTTGGTTTTGAAAACTTGGGAATTAAAAAAAAATGAAGATATACATTCTCTTAGTTTAAATTGGGTTTTATTTTTCAATATACATGCATGTATTTTAAGAGAAGTAATCACTGGTGATGTCACTCAAATAGTGAGTCCAGCAGGTGTGACATTGTTAGAATCTGAATTGGAAACTAAGTTTACCTTATAGTTTTAGGGAAATTGACTGCTTTTTAATGTACCTTTTTATGCGCTGTATTACTGGGAGGTATCTGTGCTGAGAATCCCGTCACATCATCTTGCTGTTGATGAAAAGGTTTCCCCTGGTTTTGGCCACCTGACCTGGGACAAAACCCAAAATATGTATTTTTTTTATTATTAGTGTTTCAGGTGTCTGCAACTCTGGGCCTCTAGTCATGGTCTCTGGTGAGAAGAAAAAGGCATCAAAAATGTGCCCTAGGCACATTTGGGAGCAAGGAGGAAAGCTGTGGATTTCTTTTTCCCCATTGAAGTTTTCATGTATTGGCAATTTAAACCTCAAAGCATTGTTTACCACCTGTCAGATGCACTCGGAAGTGTAAGGATTAACTAATAAAAGATTTGTAAAATGCTTCCTGAATCTAAAATTCTATAAATATGCTAAGTAGTAATAATCCACCCATTGTTAAATTTATGTAGCTGCTTCTGCCATGCATAGAAGATGATTTAGATGCATGTTTCCTGTCAATTAAACAATGAGTTTACAGCAGAATAATGAATTCAATTCACATTCTGTGAAACTTTGAAATAAAATTTCTCCCATAAAGCAGCAACAGCAAAAAAGTCATAAAGTAGGCTGCATTTCAAAAAGCTGTATAGGAAATGGCATTTACCTTATGGTTGCATGAAGAGGGACCCAGTGAACTTCTGAATCAAAGAAATATTCAGCCCTGGTTCATGTGTCTGAACCATAAACATTCCCTAACAGGGAGGGCATGGAGGTTTTGTGACTGATAGCTCTCCAGTTTAATCCATGAAATATGCCTCTTGGTATTTTAAGGTTGAATTCAACCTGTGGTTTTGTTCATAGACAATGGAGAAAGGCAGTATAGTACTTAGATTAATTATTGATTCTTCCAATATCATGGGTTTGGTTTTGAAGCATTCTTAACACCAGCTATCATTTTAATATCCTGCAGATGATTGGTTTGCTCCCAGTTGATTTAGCGGCATATTAACATATTTCTCTTAGCAAGTGTTGAATAACAAAGTGTGTCATTCTTCTGTTTAGTGAGATCCTAGAGTAAAACTCATTTCTTATAGGCTACATGTAAGTGTAAATACTGATAGGGGCGATCTTTTTTTGTTTGTTTTACGTAGACAACTCTATATTTACCACTAGTAGATTAAGCTGTGAGCAAAATTTGGGATGCTTTTTTTTTTTTTGACACTTGTCCACTTTAGTGGCCTTTCCATTTCCTCCACTAGGATTTGGATGGGCAGTTGCTAAATAGACTCCATTCCAGTATTCTACAACCTTCCCTCTGCCGCCACTCCTCCTTTATCCAAGTAACTTACCCTCTGCTCTACTTTGTCTTGACTTGACAACAAGTTGGTACAGGGGAAAGTGCACTAGGTGAAAAATACAAGAGCTTGCATTTCTGAAGCAGCTGTAATATACTAGGCACTGTGCCACAGTATCTCATTAAATTCTTGTAATAATCCGGTGAGGTAGACATTGTCTGTGTTTCACAGAAAAGAAAACTGAGGCTCAGAGAAGCTCTCATGCCCAAGGATGAGCAGTTTATGAATAGAAAAGCCAGGATTTGAACCAACACAGTCTCCTGCTTCCTGCTGCCTTGCAATCGCTAAGAAGAGTTCACATTCTGGACTGCAGTGTGGAAGAGTTCTTCTATTCATTAGCCATTTGACCTCGGAGAAGTCCTTTAAACCCTCTGGGCCTCTGGTTTCCTTTCACTAGTTTTGGATTAAATTATCTCTCAGAGATAGCAGAGACTGTTCCAGGAATTTGGATGCCAAACACATAAGCTGTTTCTCCCACAGGATCCCAGAATATGCTCTCCCTTCCCCTTTCTCCACCCCCCTTCCTTCCCATTTTTCTTCTTTTCTTCCTGTAGGTCTGAGTAAATTGCACTTCCTCCAAGAGATTTCTTCTGAACACCCTTCTGTTCTTCTCCATCTCAGCCTTCAGTATCTCTCATAAAGCCATTTACAAACTGAAGTCTTTTATTTATATTTGTTAAATATGATTGTTGTTTTTATCTTCTCCATCACTCCCTACCTTCCCATCAGAATGGAGACTGCATTGGCCAGAACTCTTTCTTCTGACTTTTTTCATGACTGTATTCCCAGGGCCTAGCACACTGATGAATGGCACACAGTTGTTTGGTCTGTAAGCATGTTTGAATAAATAATTATCTCTTATAAAAGACATGTGTGAATGGCTAATATACTGTCCCTTCCTCGGGAAAGCCTAAATGAAGCATCATTGATCTTACAGTGTTAAAGAGGGTGTGCCTGAATTATGAATGGAGATCTGAGTACTGTAATAGAGATGGCAGGGCCGCCCTCAGACACACAGGACGAATGGACACACTGCACCTAGTACAACCCTGTATTCATAGCAGAGAAAACTGAAGCTCAGAATGATCATAGAAATTTATGTCTAGACAATACTTTAGAGATCGGCTAATAGTCTAAGCCATTGTTTTATTGATGAGCAAATTGAAGCCCTCCAAAACAGCCCCTAAACTATAGAACCTAGGCCTTCTGACTTATAAATCAGCATTCCTTTCACTCAGAGATCAAAAATAGTGAGGACCACTCAGTGAACAGGAATAAAGAGTTTGGACAATGATCCTTTCTTTCAGATTCAAAAGAGCCTTAGGTTCCCCACACCAATCCTGAGTAGCCACATTCGAACATCTTACTAGGTATAGTCTATTTTTAAATTTCTTCTGGTCTCTATAAACTTCAGTGATGCATTTACTATTTTAATGATCCATCAAGCAGCCTTTTAATACCTATCATTAGTTTACCAATTCTTTTTAAATGCTTGGACAGTCTAAATGGAAAATTTACAGTTCTGAGCATTTAACACTGGTGTGATAGATTCAAGATACATTTAAAAGATGATCGCTAGTATGAACTTCAAAATGTTGGGGGCTTATCTTTAAGCACTAAAATGATAACTTTTCTTCTCTAACATAGACAGCAATCCTTGCTAAAGTACTACATTTCATAAACAAACAGTTCTTAAAGTTGAAAGGGCATAAAAATCATCTGGAAGCCTTTTTAAAGTCACAGATTGCTTGGAGCCATTCTGCACAGTTCTGAATTAATAGGTTTGAGATTGCACCCAGACAACTGCACTTTAACAAATACCTTTGATGATTTCTCAATCAAATGGTCTGACGATCTCAGTTTGAGATCCAATAACAATTTTGGTATGTTTTTAATTTCCCCAGATTCTTTCTAAGAGGATTTAAAAAAAAAAATTTATTTTGGGAGGAACTCAATGTGTTTGAATCCAGCAAATAGCAGAGATGATCAAAAGTGTTTATTAGGTATGAAGACATTTGTTTCCTTGTAGCAAAAGCTGTGTCTGTGTGTGTATGTGTGTGCATATGTGTGTATGTGTCTGTGTCTGTGTGTATGTGTATGTGTGCATGTAACTATGATATGGCTACTAGACTTGATATTGGCCCCAAATCAAACATGTTCAAAAATGTTTCTATTGGACCACAAAAATAAATCGGTAAGCAGCAATAAGAGTTGGGTGTTAAGTTTTGTGGGGAAACAGAGAAGTATCTTGTTCTCCAGATGCTTACATTCTGTACAGTTGAGAGATAAGATTAATATCCACAAAACATTCAGGGTAAGTTTGCAAATCAAATACAGGATGCCTAGTTAGATCTGAATTTCAAGTACACAACAAATCATGTTTTAGTAAAATTGTGTCTCCCATATAATATCTTTATTTGCTAAATCTGGCATTCCTGCTCAGAGAACATTAGTGTTCAGTGTCATTAGTTTCCAGAAGTGAGGGTTCTGAGCGCGGTGGTTGTTAAGCTTAAAGAAACTGATAAAAGCTCTGGACGTGCTCCTAAGGAAAACGCCCGCATGGCACATTCCAACAGGCCTTGCATTACCATTCCATGGGTTCCGTGCTGCTGAAGCTCTCGGGGACATCAGGTCATCTACAGTGGTGGCAAGCTCCTCAGGCTCTTTCCTCTGGACTGGAAAGTTCTGGAAAGTGACTCTGAAAAGTATAGTTGAACTAGGTCTTAAAGAGCAGTAGAATTTAGCTGGATTGCGGGTGGGAAGACATCTGAAGCTTTGAGAGGAGGCAGATTCCCTTAGGCCTTGAAGGTACTTAGTGCAAAATACTGAGAAATTAGCTTGGGCAGCTTAAAAAAAAAAGAAAAAGAAAAAAACACCTGGATTGTGAACATCCTTAAGTTCTAAAGAGTTTAGGCTGCCCATGCTGAAAAATAAAGTGTCCACATTGATGTGTCAGCAGAGAGAACATGATCAAACAAAAGGAAAGAATAAAGGAAAATCCTAGGAAGCCCAAGCTGTACAGCGACTCAGCCTAGTACGAGTTGGCAACTTCTGTGAGTCGCCATCTCCTGAGCTGTGAATTGGGAATAATAATAGAAGCTACTAATGGGATTGTTGTGAGGATAAAATGAAGTTGTTTCGTGCTTAGCACAGTGTGTGATACTGCATAAATATTCAATTCATGGTGCACAAGTACTATGATATGCTCCTGCTGCCGCTAATATTGTTCAAGAGAGATCAGTCTTAGCAACCTGCTTGAACCTGATTTTATTTTTTATTTTGGGGGAAGTGAAAAAAAGAAGAAAATGATTGATTTCTGGATTTGGATATAGCTTTAAAATCTCCCTTTTCCAAGTTGAAATTGCATTAACAAAAAACAATAAGGGCAGAAACAAGCCAGCAAAATGCTGTGGATTTTTAAAATAAGTACATTCAACCCTTCATTATTTCTCCTAAAAGGGAATATTATGGATAATTCAAATAATTTACTCTGATCCAAATAAACATTTTAAAATTGTATGTGTTACTCTTAATAGCATGTTTGCCATCTTTTCTGGCCAATATTTAAGTTAATTGGCATATGATTGCTGTTCCCCAAAGCCTTTTAAACAGTAAGAGATGATGAGGTTATCAGAGATCATTCACAAAGCTGCCAGGTTTCCCTCGAGTAGGTGATAAAGCTGACCCCTAATGTTGCAAATGATATCTTGGGTGCTCTGGAGTCAGACTGCTAAGGTTCCAATCCCTGGTGGCTCCTCCAACTAACTTTGTGACCCAGGCCAGTCAGTTTGCTTCTCTAAACCTGTTTCTTCCTATAGGTAAAATAAAAGTAGTAATATCCCTGCCTCAAAGGGTAGGTGCATTGAATCCTCAGTAAGTTGCCTGGTACACAGTAAGCATTTCCCAGTAAGTAAGAATTTCCCAGCATGGACTTTTGTAACCAAAGCAATATAGTCATCTTGTTGGTATATTATTTTCTTTAATATACCCGTAAAGAATTTAGTTCAGGAAAGCATCTCATAATGTGGGAGCTATTTATGATCTTTAGTCACAGCTTAATTTATTGATGCATGCAGCCAGGGTTGCTGAGAGCATTTTCCCAAGCCTTAGAGTACAATGTTACTCTAAGGCTTGGGAAAATGTGAAAGAATTTTTAGCTGAAATTTTCATTATGTGTTTCTTTTTTTTAACTGATCTGTGTTCATCTATAACGGGGTGATCGGTGTCTTTCTAAAGAGCCTTGGGTTTCTTGTGCTTTAAAGTGACTGGGCCCTAGAATTTACTTGGTTCATAAACTTATGAGACGTAACAATACAGGATTGGTTTAAGGTACATTATGGGTTGCATGTATGACAGTTATTTTTTATTTGGTTTGTGCTAAGCACCCAGAGAGTGTCTCCTGCAGTGCCTTAAAGGTAGTAGACTCAACTATTTATGAATGAATTTAATGTATAATAAAATGCATGGCCTTTTTTTTTCCTGAGGATATCTTTGCCTTACATTAGCAAATCTAACTTTAAAAGAGGAGAGAGAAGGGAAAGATCATGCAGCTATTTCAAGACTGAAGCATTAAAAATGTGAACTTGGAAACCTTGTATTTTCTGGAAGTGCTATCATTTTCACAAGCCTGTATCCCCACAGGGTCTTTGCATTAGCTGTCTCCTTTCTCTGGAACAGTCTTCCCTCTGATAGTGCTTGGCACAGATAAGATGTCACCTCCTCAGAGAAGCCCTCCCTGACCACCTAATCTCACTCACTTTCTATTACATCACTTTGTTTTATTTATTATAATATACTACCATGTGATTATATCTTTTTCTTTATTGTTTACCCTCATCCTTACTGAACTAGAAGTATCCTGAGGTCAGAGGTCAAGCCTACATGTTTTCTGTTGTCTTCCCAGGATCTATTATAGTGCCAGACATTTCACAGATACCCAACAAATATTTTGTCAATGTGTTGAATTAATGAAGAGCAAGGTCTGGTTTTTTAGTGTTATCCTAATGCATAGCAACAATTTTTAATCTTTTGAGTCACATTTACCCTTCTGAATTGGATTAAAATTTTGAAACTCATCCTTAATGAAAATTTACATACACAATTTTTACATACACAATTTTTTGCATATAATTTAAATTCATAGATCTCAGGCTAAGAACCTCAGCTCTAAAAGTGTGTATACAAATATTAAGAAAATCTAATTGCACTACTGAGCTAAATATCACCAAAAAATTAATTACTACAAATGAATTATCATAAAGGTTAATTCTCATACTTTTACAGTAATCAATTACATGTTGCCTTTGGAGAATTTTGCAACCCTCCATAGGAAAAAGAGACTACCTATAAATGTTATATATTTTATTTATATGCTGGAAAAGATTTAGGGCTTACAGAGAAAGGCTAATAAAAATATATACTGTACAGCAATATAAAATATATTTCAAATAAGTAAAAAAAGAGTCAAAGGAAAAAATAAGACTAAGAACATAAGATAGAGCCATGAGAGAGATTCATACTCAAAATTTATGCCATGAAATTCAACACTCTTGCTAGATGATAGTAACAAATTTTGTTCTCAGTTTTTTAGCAGCCAATGCAAAGGAGAAAAAAAAATCAGTTATGCCTTGCAGAGGGTCATATTTTATATTTACTTATACACGAATATACGTATATAGTTATAACAGAAACTGCCTCTTAAAAGACGAAAGCCTGAGTATTGTAATAAGGAATAAAGAGATATATTTCTGGTGTTTTGTTTTTGGCACGTGCCCTTGTATCTGAGCCTGAAATAACCCACTAAAAAATGCTTTAAAATGACTAGCACTTTGGATGTTTATAATGAATGTTTTATGGCTTATTGTAATTTTTGTCAGCAGTAGACCTTTGGAAGGAGACCAGTAAGGAGAGATGGAGCTGGTGCAATGAAGACAATGGGTTTTCTCCATTTTCTTACAGCCCCTCTTTTTACCTAACCAAGCAGAGAGACACTTCCCCTTCATCAGTCCACCATTTCCATTCTTACACACTATTTAATAAAATGCCTGAAACTCAGAGAGGCATACACCTACGATATTGACTAAAGCAAGTTATTCCTGCTAACCTTAGTTTCCTTGGATAAGAGTCTATCTGGGACTTCTGCACCTTCTCTCTTGGAGAGAGCAAATACAATAACTAGCTTCTTAGAACATTATGTGGATTTCTGAGGGGCTATAAATGGATCACATTGACAGCTTTATTTGTCATTCTTAAATGGAATGTGTTTTTCCCATTTGTGTTAGATCAAAATCAGATGGCATTTCTTATTTCAACGTGGAGTGTTTTTACTCCCATAATTGCAAAAGTGCATTCATAACTGATACTATTCTAATTTACAAATTTGTGTTCATGATTTGAGGGCATGAGAAAAATGTGACTGAGGGAAAATATCTTGTACAACATTTGAGTGTCGCCTATTTATTGAGATCGTGATACAGTTGCTAGAATTCTGTCACCATATGGAAGCAGAGACAATTATATTGCATTTGATGACATGAATTTTAGAAGCTAAGATATAAAAAGGCATATCTAGCAGAATATCTACAATCCAGACACTCAGTCATTTTCGAAATCTCTTCTGTCCTTTGTGTCCCCAGCATGTCTGTGGTCCTTGTCCTCCTTTCCTCCCCTTGCAATGACTTTTATTCAATATGTACAGTAGCCGAAATCAAGATAATAAGATTGGAAAATACCACCTTCATATCTTAGCACATATCTTATATGATAAAACCAGTTGCACCTGCCCAGGTGAAATTTTTCATTTAAAAATCCTAATCATTCCCAGTCACCCACTACTAAGCCTGAATGAGAAAGGAAATCTTCCAACATTCATTTCTCACATCCATTCAAAGTGCTCAGTGCTCTTGTGACTCACCCCAGTTCTGTGCAAAATGTATCCCTGGCCTGGCGTTTAAAAATCTAACTTAGGATTTTTAAACGCCAGGCCAGGGGTACATTTTTCTCACTGAACTTATGTCTGTGTTTATTTTCATACTAATTTCACACACTCATACTTTCAAAAAAGTTGTCTTTAATGATAACCTATTATGTGTTAGTCACTGAATTGCATCAGATACTCCCTGCCTCCATTTGGCCTGTGGACTAGAAGGGGAAGACAGACAGTAAAAGAATGACACACATGAATATGAAATTGAAACTGTTCTAAGTGCTACAAAACAGAGATACAAGGTTCTGTGAAATGATATCCAAATGATGCACAGGCATCAACTAGACTGGGCACACAGGCAGAAGGCATGCTACATGGGAAGTTCTCTGGCAGGAGACAGAACAGGCAGCAGGAAAGACTGAGGGAAGGCCGGGTTCAGTGTCTCATGCCTGTAATCCCAGCACTTTGGGAGGCTGAGGCAGGCAGATCACAAGGTCAGGAGTTTGAGACCAGTCTGACCAGCATGGTGAAACTTCCATCTCTACTAAAAAAAATACAAAACTTAGCCGGGCATGGTGGCATGTGCCTGTAACCCCAGCTACTTGGGAGGCTGAAGCAGGAGAATTGCTTGAATCTGGGAGGAGGAGGTTGCAGTGAGCCGAGATTATGCCACTGTACTCCAACCTGGGCAACAGAGCAACACTCCATCTCAAAAAAAAAAAAAAAAAAGACTGAGGGAAGGCCACAATGTCTGGACTACAGAAGAGGAGTGAACTGCTTAAGTCTGAAGATGTCATGAGGTCCATCCCTGTGGAAGCCTTTTCAGCCATTTCAAGAAATATGCCTTTATCCTAGGACCAGTGAAAACATTGAGGGGTTTGGTCGTTTTTGTTTTGTGTTTGTGGGGGGGGAAGTGCTGTAGTTAGTTACATCATGAATTTTACATTTTGCAAATATATTTCTGGCTACCATGTGGAATATGGGTTGGCAAAGGGCAAAAGCATGCAGATCAATGAGAGATTTCAGTAAAGAGATAGTGATACCCTGGCCTAGAGGAGAAGGATGAGGTGTTAGTGACTTCCGAAAGGTGAATGGATTCAAGAGATGTGTAGGAGGTAAAATTGACAGGCCACCTTCTGTGATATTTACGTGCACCCCATGAAGACGTGTCAGGGAACACTGGAGGAGGAACGTGTGTGAACACAGATGCTAAGTTCAGTTTGGACGTGTTGAGTTTGAGATGTCTTGAGACATCGCAGGAGACGGACATTGGATTGTGGGTGTGGCATTTGTCAAAGATAGAAACTTCTGACTCATCTTGACATTCATAGATCTGGAGACAGATATAATTGCTTAGAGAAAGATAATGAAGTGAGTGGTAGAAGAGAACACTGAGACCAAAATGCCTGGAGGAAATCAAACCCATAACTGCTCTGTAGTGAAAGATGAGCCCACAGAGGCTGAAAGGAAGAAAAGCAAAAGGAGCAGAGGGAAACCCAGAGATTCCTGGGTCACAGAGGTGCAAAGGAGCAAGGGTTCTAGGAAAGTAGCAATGATCAGCTGAGGTGAAAGAAGATTGAGAAATGTGTGTTTTATTGAGCACGGATGGCGATTACTGGTCAGGAGGGAATTATTTTTGAATTAAAATAATGAGAAATTGCTAAGTGATATATACAGGAAATAGAGGCGTAACTGGTTCTGTCTGTCATCATGATTGTTCGAGAGGATTTTACATGTTCATGTCTTGCCTCTGTCTCAAAAAGATGCTTGAGGAGCAGGCAAGATAGAAAAATCACTGGCCTATTGGTAACCACTAGAAAGAGAAGGAAACTAGTATGGAGATTGAACATAGAACAGTCTGAGGTTCTGAGTCTGAATCAGAGAGAAAAGACTGAACCTGCATGCCAGAGTATTGTACGAGCACAGCCCCACCTGTGTCTCCCGCCAGTGGTGCTCCTACGGCCAGGGTAAATACGACGAATGTCACAAAGCCATGGTGGCTCACCTCTCCCACCTGCTTGTATTGCTGTACAGGGGAGGGGGGTAGCCTGAGACAGCACAGAGCACATGCTTGAGGACTTCCATGAACTGCAGCCTCAATTTCCCTTCCTGCTCCTGCTTCAACACTGAAGTTTGAGCCCCACCCAGAGTAGGGATGGAGTGGATGTTACTGTCTCAGCATAGGGAACAAGGTGATAAGGCAGAGGTTAGATTGAACTGTTGTGAGCTGCCAGTGGGAGGTAAGAGAATAAAGATGAACATCTGTGATTATTTGCAGTAGTTTGCCCACAAAGAGGAAGTGAGAGATTAGGGGGCAGCTGGAGACAGATAAGGCTGAGTAAACATTGATTCATTCAACAAATATCAATCTATCTTATATGTACCAGGTATTACGACAGGCACCAGGAAGACATTTCCATCCCTCGTGGAAGATATACCATAGGATATGCCATAAAATAAATTCATGTTATAATCTCAAATTCATTTTGTAATCTGATGTATTAAAACAAAGCAACATTTTTCCTCAGATGTAAATACTTACTTAATTTTTAGAAAATGGTCGTTTGTGTTTTAAGACAGAGAAAAATAACATCAGCCTCCACTGTTTTCTCTCTCGCTCATTTTCTCTTTTCATTCTTTTTGTTTCTCAAATCAGACAGTCTGGCTGTTGTCACTTAGTATTCAAAAATGTTTTCCAAAATGGTGTCCTTAAACCTGTGTTCAGAGCCTATCACAGTGCTGTTTGACTGAAAAACGTCCTTTAATCTCTTATTATTTTTAGAGCATTGAATATTACCCCATGGAAGTTAGAAATGTGAATAAAAAAAGATTTTCCTAGCTAGATTATAAACTTCCTGATAGCAAAAGTACTGCTGGGCGTGTAGCTATCCAGAATAAAGCCAGAGTACTATAAATGCGACTTTCGTAGGAGTCGCAATTAATGATCCTTGTGTAGAAGAGGAGGTACAATGAATTCTTAAGAACCTTGAAGGAGGTGGTATTTAAACTTGGTATCAATTTCTGTGTTCATCACATCACTGTGCACAATAGCAAAGACATAAAATCAACCTAGGTTCCCATCAGTGGTGGATCAGATAAAGAAAATGTTGTGTACATAAACCATGGAATACTTCGCAGTCATAAAAAAGTAACAAAATCATGTCCTTTGCTGCAACGTGAATGCAACTGGAGGCCATCATCCTAAGTGAATTATCACAGAAATGGTAAACCAAATATGGCATGTTCTCACTTATGAGTGGGAGCTAAACGTTGGGTCCACACGGACATAAAGATGGGAACAAAAGACACTGGGGACTACTAGATGGGGGGAGGGGCATGGGTCGAACAACTACCTATTGGGTACTATGTTCATTATCTGGGTAACAGGATAATTGAGCGTCACACATTATATCTATGTAACAAACCTGCACATGTATGTATCCCTTGAATATAAAATGAAATTTGAAATTATTTCTTAAAAAAGAAAATCTAAGTTCCTTGAAATAAATAAATAAATAAAACTGTGTGTTAAAAGTTAAGTATTTCAGACAGCAGAAAGCTACTAACCAAGGTCTCAGAGGCAGGAAACGACTTCTGGCAGGGGTTAGGGGGTGGTGGGGGTTTGATAGTGAGGGAGATGGTTCGGTATGACTAGAGAGGTTGTTCCAGAAGTGGTAAACGTATTGATCTCAGATCCTGGAAAGCTGTGCTGAAAAGTTTTTTCTGTAGAGATCTGTTTAAGAGCTGTTAGACGTTTTCAAGCAAGGGGAGAAGTATGAGGTTTAAGAAAAAGACTAGAAGCACCTGGAAACCTGGGAAATGATGGAGATTGGAAGCAGGAGTACATTCGATGAGAGGTCATTGCCTAGAGAGGAGGTAGAAGATGGTGGATGAGTTTCTGAACTATGACAATGATCTTGGACATGTCAATGAGAAATAGGGCTCTTTGTATGCAAGGTGGCCATCATCTAATCATTGGATATGTGTGTTGTGGGGAGTAAGAGAATGAAGATGATGCCAACTGTTTTGAACAAGGGCGAGTGGTAGTGCCACTGTTTTTAAGGAACGGCGGGGCAGGTGGGGGGGGAGCAAATTCAGAAGAGGATGGAGATGAAGATCTAGTCCCAAAAGCATCCAAAAATATATAATTTAAGCTATAGATGTGAATGAAAATGCTGAGAACGTTGTGGAAGGCCCACGTTTAAGGAAGGCAGAAGAAGAGGAGCCAAAAGAAGAAAATTCAGGGGAGTTTCTTGACATGGGAATTGAGGTTACAGGGAAATTGAGAAAAAGATGTGTATTTCAAGAAAGAGGCCTCATGCTGTGATTTGTTTCACTGATATAATCAGTAGGTTATGACTTTTCTCTTTCTCTTCCTTTCCTCATGGAGTGGCCCCACGAAATGGGCTATACAGCTGTCGGTTCTGTCTCATATCTGGGTCCACACTTCTTCTTCGCAGCTCTGCCCTGACTCATTAACGAGCAGCCACTGGCGTGAAGCCACCCCCAATCAAGGATTTCCTTCAGAAACTCCTCACGGTTGAGAAAATGACTTTGTAAAGAAGCTGCTTGTGTCTTTGTTAGAGAGACACAGAAAGGGAGGAGAGCTGGATGATTTGCTAATTGGGAGTTACTGGGTTTAGATTTAAGATTTTCCTGATTCGAGCTTCAGTTTGTTTCTAGGAGTAATACAGGTTTTATAGAAATAATAACTACCTCCAAGCAAAAGTACTGTTTTGCCCTTCAGTTTTTATATTAGGTAGTCAGTCCTACTCATAAAATAGTCCATTTTATCTCAACGTCTCTATATCAGGTTTTACATGAAAAATTTCTCAATGAATTTTTTATTAGGAGGATAAAATATTTGGCTTCGTTAGAGGAAGTGATATGTTTTCTCCTAAGAATAGGACTTACATGGTTTCTCCTAAGAAACTGACTTTGTTTTCACCTAAATTACCAAGATACTCAAATTCAAATTATAACTTCAATCATTTCAACTGTGTTGACCAGTATATATGGCATATATATATATGTATTAAATTTATATTTCATTAATTTCTTGGAAGGTACCTCAAATCCTCAAGGTAAAAAGAAAGTCAGGGCATAAATAAATAATCTTACTGTTAACTAAATTCCTTTCGAAACATTATCTCTTTTGACTGTCAAAACAGTCCTACTGAGTAACTGGTATTATTACTTCCACCTGGGAGAGGAGGGCAGCGTCACCAGGAAGTTAAGGACTTAAAGTTCACTCAGATGAAAACTATAAGTGAGCTTTGACCTCAGATATTCTGTCTTCAAAGGCAATAGTCATTCCAGCTTTCTTCGCTCTAACTTTTGTAAGCAGCAGGGAGATTTGTAAATGGCATGTAGTTGGCTGGCATATTTCTCAATCTCATGAGAAATAATCACTGACATGAGAAACTAATATTGTTTGAGTGGTTTTCTTCTTGATAATGAAACATTCCATGCTTGTATCTCTTTCCTAGGTTTTATAATAATCAGGAAGCACAGGAAAGGGCCTCTTCATCAAGCATTCTTGACTAAGTTATGAAAATGGAATTGAAGTTTATTTTCCCCCTTCATATGGTGAGTAACTACTAATTTAGGTGACAGAATTCGCTTTCCTTTTTCTTATAATATTTAACAAAGAAGTGGAAAAGTATCTGTGTAAAGATGGCATGACTTATGAATAATATCTGGATTGTCTTCAGAATGCTTCACACAAAGTAGAAATATTTCATTTTTTTAGTTCAGTTATGGGTTTTATAAATTCTAGTTAAATATGTTTTATCTGGTTTAGAATTTGAGTTATTTGGACCTATATATGAGTTTTGATTACTAAAATAACATAACTCTTCTACCCATTTTATACACACTTGAAATTCTTTAGTTCATAGCATTTTGTACAGGAAATTGACATGTGGACTCTGAAAAGTCATGGCCATATACAAGGAGGATTTAGAAATGACCAGATTGCTATGCGTGGCATTTCTCTTTCTCCCAGATGTCTTAGCTTGGAGCATCCACCCTTTTTGGCCTGGGCACTGAATGTCTTTAATTAGAAATCTTATTAGAACTAGAGTCATCCCAAGTGAGTAAGATCAGCTTTTGAAAAAAGGTCCACATTATTGAAGTTTTTTCCCCAGAGTATTTGTACCTAAAGAATGTAAAATTATTTGAAATGGACAGTTTACCCTTCTTTGTCCACCCTTAAAATTATTTGTTATTTTCACTCTTCATTGTGTTTTAGTTTTCTTCATATGTTTATACGTTCTAATGCATACTTAAAAGAAAAACCCTCTGTGTGTAGCTGTGACCATTGTAAAATTTTATTTATGCCAATGAATTAAGATAGTGGGGATATCTGAATTTGTGGGAAGGCTGAATTACAGATAACTCTTAAACAAATGTGGCTTTTATTACCTTTAACTACATATACTAACTTCAACCAAACATTATAAAGTAGAAATCCTTAAGGAGACCTGTTATAATAAATCATATGAACATTTTGTTATTAGCATATAGATTGGATGTATGTAGGAACTTGTAAAGTGCCTGAGGTTCCTTGAAAATTGTTTATTCTGTGTCTAAAAGTGTACATAAGACTGAAAATAAATGTTTAAAACACCATATATTATCCACCTATAAATAAAGTATTTACAAAGCAAAGGTAAACATCCACCCAGCTCATGAACAAATTATCAGAAGGTTTTAAATTTACCGAAGCCCCAAATTAATGAGATATTACCATGTGTGCATAAATGACTTAAAGAATAAAATTTGCTGATCCTTCTCTCATATGGGTATTTGTGCTAATGAACCAGGATCCTATTTACACTATTAGTCCCCATAGTAATTGCTTATTTGAAGAAGTTCTGTCTTATGGGTTTTCAGTTAATTAAATCTATTTGCATTTTATGCACACATTTCAAATTCTCAAGCCCTATGTTTTATAAGCCAGATTCAAATATGTTCATGTAATAATATCTCTCATTAAGGCTGTACTCTTTCATTTTTAAAGGAAAATTCAGAATAGCTGTATGCATAAAACCCTTATTAATAAAATCCTATCAATATTTTAGAAAAGTCAATCCATTAAAAGTTATTTTTTAGTTTAAATTTTCCCATTTGTAATGGTGATTACTATACTGAACAGACTTCCAATCTCTAATGTTTCAGTTAATTTATTCAGTGATTTTTTGTTTGATTTTGCATGTCAGTCTTTAACTTCTAATATGTCTTTAGAATTACAAGCACCCTTTTCAAGGTACATGCATATTCAATTGATCTTGCCTATTCAATTGGAGCAAAAATATGGAGCAAAACTTTTCCAATTTTAAAACTGAGGAACAGAGTACAATAATTCAGAAAGTTGGAGAGGTTTTAAATGGCACAGTTTTCAGGTACTTGTCAAATATTTGACCAAGAAGTTGGGAATTAAAATATATAAGTGATAAAAATTGTAAATGTCTTCATTAGATCCAAACTATGGAAATCTTTCATTGCTACCCTACCTTGGAAGCTTGAAAAAGATACTGAAATTAGGAGGTAGAAGAAACAGAGGGACAGGCCAGAAGAAGGGCGGGGCCCAGAAGCTCATCAGGGTCCAAGCGATGGAACACTGCAAGGCCAGACATTGGGACAGGCACCCTGGGGAACAATCTGGAAAGCAGGTTTAAAATCTAGTTTTGAAATCATGCCTTACTAAAGTATCTTTAGGTGGTTATTACACGCCCATCAAGTTCAGTCTTTAGGTGTATTAGAGTGCATCTAGGTCTATTTCTCTTTGCAAAGAAGATGTAAAATGCAAAATCTGAATACATTTAGGTTCAAAAATTCCAGCCTAGTATTATGTTTGAATCAGTAAAGAGTAATGTATCCAAGATGAAAAAAGAAAGAAATGATATTCTAAAATCAGGATAAGCACGACACATTTTATTCTTTTTACAGAACAATATTGGACAATAATGTGCTTTTGTTCTCATCTTAACATGGGATTACACTATAAAAACAATTTTTCATACCCTGAAAAACTCATACATCTTATAATAAAATAAGCAAATATCATTCAGTTAAATGTTATTGATTCATTTAAGCAATGATCTATGTAAAGTGTAATACCAATATTCTCCTAAGAAGATATCATTTTCACTGGAATCACCCTAAGGAAGCATTACTTCTCATTTAGAGAAAGTGGGGATAAAACACTTGTATTACCATTTGTATAAATTTTTAATACTGAATAAAATATTAGTATTTAGCTTAATATTGATTCCCAACATAATATTCCTCCATAATGGCATGCTAATTGGTTAGAATTAAATCAGACAGATTCAAGAATGCTGAGAATAGACAATCTCGCACTTGTAATTTTTTTTCATTAGTTTACAGAATTCCAGTTAAAATGGAATTAATCTGTCAGATAAAAGACCATGGAGCAATGTAAGTTCTGTGCTGTGTGTCATGTGCACTGCCTTTCCATCCCACTGCTCTATGCCCACCATAAGATATACAAGAGAAGGAGTGGAAGAAGGGAAAAGAGGGCAGATGAAATTCACATGAAATTCACATGTGAATGTCAACCTCAAAAATGTAACTGTGTTCAAGAGTGAGACAGTCTACATGCATTCAGGCTCTGTAACTTACTATTTGTGAGACCTCGGGCATTTTACATAAGTCTCTGGAGGCCGCAGTTTCCTCATTAGCAATACTAATCTAATGATAGCAGCCTCCTAGAGTCGTGGAGGAGGTAAGACAGAGGTTCTCAATAGGTGGAGATTTTGCCTGCCAGGAGACATTTGGTAATGACTGGAGATAATTTTGGCTGTAACGATTGGAGGGGGTTAGTGTGCTACTGGTATCCAGGGAGGCCAGGGATGCTATGTGCACAGGACAGCCCCCAACAGCAAAGAGTCATCTGGCCCAATAAAATCAATGGTATCAAGGTTGAGAAACCCTGGAGTAATGTGAAGTAATATATGCAATGAGCACAATGCCTGATACATAGTACACCCTCAAAAGTATTAGTAGAATTATGTTGTTATTGTTATCATTTGAGAAGGAACTCTGTATCACCTGAATGGCATCAGTGCTGAGTACTATCAGCAGTTCAGTAAGCCCATCCCAGTACAGTTAGTCCTGCCTATCTGCTAAGTTACCTACTTGAAGTGGCCAATATATAGGTGCCTTTAGTAGTAGTGACCCACTTAAAACTTGACTAGCCTAGAAAGCCCATGGATATGATTATACCAAAGTTCATGGGCCACCATTTAATTTCTCAGAAATTAGTTATTTCATCTTCTCAGAAATTGGAAGAAATAGAAAAAGACAAATAAAAAGTAACTTACAGTACCAAATGACTGTTAACTTTTTAACTTCTGCTGTTAGCAATGCATCAGGAGTCCCTGATGATCATGTTTTACTTTATAAAATAAGCTAATAATTGGACAAATAGCTCAGAAATATGGTCTGATTAATATAAGATCCTGATTAATTGCTTAAACAATACATGAATATTATCAATTTCAAAACCAGTTGAATGTATCAAAATAGTTTTGACTTGATGCTAAAGTCAAAACTATTTAAAGTCCCACTCTTTTAAGGGGGAAAAGTCTTGCTTAATGCAAGAGTTTTGAGGTCAGACATGAGTTTGCATTTTAGCTGTTCAACCTTCAAGCTGTGTGACCTTGGATAATTTACTTAATTTCTCCACACTCGTTTTCTTCATCTGTTTAATGGGCATAAATTTACCTTGCAGGGTTCTTGAGAGAATTGAGACACAAAGCATTTGGAGTATATGAGAAGTAAATAAATGAAAACAGTTATTATGTTCATCCTCTTTATTATTTTGACTTTGAAGTAATTCTGGGGACCTTGCATTGCCTTGGAGTTCTAATCATAGCCTTCTCTTCTCATTGAAAGAATGATTAACTATGATGTTAGATACTTTTAACTGACAGAGAAACCTCACATTACGTTCATTATCTCAATAAACAAAAATCTTAGACTCACTTCAAAAAAATTTATTTCTGAAGAAAACAGAAACTTATATGGTAAACATGGAATTTCTCAGTAAGGATATTTTCAAGGAAATGGCAGATTTCCAAAATTAAAGAATGAATAATGTACACATCTTTCTAGCATATTTTAATATAGTTGATAATCCACTTTTTAATTAGCCACCTAATTATAAACCATTAGAAATTTCCCTAGGTGAATGTAGTAACCTACTTCAGAGAGGGAAGTGGCTCTTTGGGCACTCCTACTGTGAAATTTGACACTTTTTCAGTCCCAATTTGTTCTAAACTTAAACCGCTCGGGAAAGATGGGAAAGAGCTCTGTTTCAAAACCTAATCATTACTACTGCCAGGAAGGTTGAGTATAAGGCTGAATTCTAATTTACCTTTCATCGATGTTTAGATTTCTCCTTTTGCTTTATTCACCAAGAAGACCCCACTTTTTGTGTGTGTTCCCATCATTCAGATGTTCTAAGTTTGAAAATAAAAACATTTACAATTAATCCAAACTCTGGGTCCCTTCATTTATCTTGGTGGTATGCTTTCTGCTTCGCTGCTCATGTTTCCCCAACTTCCAACTCTCAATAACTAAAGGACTGATAGGTACCTAATAAGAGCATCTCAGTGTCATAATAGATACTTGTTTAATTCCACAATGAAGACAATGTTAAGGAGGGACATTTTTAATCTATTCCTTAGCATGTGATGCTTGAAGTTCCCAAAGTTTAATCATTTTTTTTAATTGTATGTTCATAACCTTAGTCAAAAATGTGTTCAACTTACCAATTGGTGCTGTGGACATTTATTGATTTCTGTATTAAATTCTCTCTTCCAGCCAGGTTTAGCTTTGTGTAGTTACAATTTTAATATATTGCACTGAATTTTAAACTATCACCCATCATTAATGTGTTGCTCATATTCATTAAGCTAATGCAAACAGGGGAGTTGAACTGTTAATTTTAATGAATTTAACTGATCACTTTGCTTCCACTCTTGCCTCCTATACTCTATTTTCAATAAAGTATAAATTATATCATTTTGCTCCTTGACTTAAAATCCTCTTGGCTCCTGGTTTCACATAGTCAGCCAGCAGTGACCTCTCTGACCTCACTTCTTTCCAGTTCCTCCCCCTCCCATTCTACTCTACTCCAGCCACTCTGCCAGAACACATAGTATGTTTCTGCCCCAGGACCTTTGCACTTGCTGTTTCCACTGTCTGGGACACTTTTCTTCAGTCACACATCCACAACTTGCTCTCTCGCCTCCTTGAAGTCTGTTCAAATCTCACCTTCTCAATAAGATCTTCACTAACTACCCTTCTAAAAAGGAGTCTCTTCCCAGACTTCCTAGTTCCCTTTTCTGATTTATTTCTTATTGTGATACTTGCCAACTTCTGATAAATGATGTAACTTACTCATTGTTGCAGTATTTATCCCTCCTCTAAAACATAAGCTGCATGCAGGCAACAATGGTTGTTGACTTTTGCTGGTGTATCTCAACCATGTACTCCAGTGTCTGGTACTGGTTAAATTGAATTGAAGTCGAATTGCACCCTTTTTCACCTCATTTCTTTTCCCTCAGAGTCTTAATTTGCCATTCATCAATATAGTGCTTGTATATTCTGGTGCTCTGCCTTTATTATAGTTTGTTTAGGAAAACTTTGATTCCCCTACCCACATCTAGATTTATGAAATGGAGGGCATGGTTTCATTGTATTTTCTTTTGACCATTGATAAACTTTAACTAGGTAAGTTTGCATTTTAGCCATATTCCTTTCCTTATTATTTTTCCTATTGGGCAAGGACACTGTCATCACCAAAATGGTAAATTTACTGGGATAAATTAGATTACTGATCAAAACACTCCTGGGTAAATCCCAAGGCAAAAGGAGGTAGATACAGATGAAAATGGCCAGCTCCATAAATAATTAAATGAAAAAACAAGTGAGGATTAGTTTCCTTTGAACCTAGGTACATTTTTCCTAGCACACATGTTCCTAGTATAAATATTAGAACTTTAAACCTGGTTCAAGAAAATACCTACCTACCGATGACAAGAAAGACATAAATATAATTCATGACCAAAGATTAGTCACTGTTTATTATTGCTGGTGACACATGATACATAGGGGGAGATTTGGCAGTGTTTCAGACATCTCCAGCTAGCCATTTATCATTTCATAGAGAGAGAGGAGGTATTTCTTATGAATGGCCTCTATAAAAGGAAGTGAATGGAGGAACGTCTGATACGTTTTATCATTGCTAATCAAAGGAACATTGACAATGTTAAAAATGTGCTGAGTGGATTACAGGTTTTGTACAAATAGATCTTCAAAATAAAAAGACTCTATTAAAAAAAGAAGAAGTAGAAGAAAAAAGAAACTATGTTCTACATTGCTCAGCTCTCTCTTGTGCCCTTGAATGGCATTTCTGGATGGGAGCTGAGAAGCAAAAGCTTGATTTATCTCTAGAGCCAGTAACATTTTGAGCAGCTTGATAGCCTTGGGACCCTGCTGACTGACAGCCATGCTGCTGTCCCAGCACGGGTTTCCACTGCAGATCATTTTGATGCAATGTGCAGAGACCCAACACACCCACTCTCACTCCCAACTTAGCATTTATTCTCTATCTCAGTCTATAATGGAGACTAGAGCAAAGCCCAAAGCAGGTGAATAACTTCACTTGACTGAGAAATTCAAACCCGTGTTCCCTTTGTTACTACTATGTCTATGCAAGTGGAGACATAAAGCCCTTTGGGAGAAGACCTTAAATATGGGGTTGGAGATGTGAACGGCCAGGAACTTAGTCTTAGAAATGGTGGGAATAAGTCACTGAAAAGTTGTTTTAACATGTCCAATAACTTCTGCGATGCTTTGCAGAATTCTGAAGACACTATTAAAAATTACATAAAAAGCCTCAGCCCTGTTTTGTGTATGCTTCAATAGGCAAAAAGATATATTTAATGCAGAGGGTGTTGAATCTGAATTAGTACAAATATTATTAATTTAGTGTTCATACTGCATTTTATGCTTTATAAACTGCTTAGCAATAATTTTATACATTTTTCCTCACAGCAGCACTGTAAAATATATCAGCATTTTATTTTCTCATTTTATAGATGAGGCAACCTTTAATAAGTGATCTATTCCTTTCCTGTGCATACTGGTTAACGGGTAAATTATTAATTTATGTCTACATGAACTTCATCATGCAGAGTATTTATTTTAGTGTGAGTTGGTATTTATTTTACCCGCAAAGCATTACAGTTTCCAATTATATATGCATGTTTTAAAGGCAGTAAAGGAGCCACCGGTAGTTAATGCAACATTAAGTCAGAGATTTTAAATCCACAGTAAATTCTGAGTTAGGGTATTTAAATCAACCATCCCTTTTTCGCCCTCTTGGTTCATGTGGGTGAGAAATGGTCCTTCTATAAAGTGGTCACGTGCCACCTGGGGACTGGGACAGAAAAGATGTATTGAGATTTACAGAATTTACAATATTAACGGCAAAATAAATAACCAAGTGTTTATAATTACATTTGGTGAGAGCAAAGTAAACAAATCTTATCATTTGCCTCTGCCTGCAAATGGCTTGTGATTGTGAGGCATCTTTTGTGCTCTCTTTCTTCTTTCACTTTCTGCCTTCATTTCTTCCTTTAGTTTTCATTTTTTTGAGACAGATTCTTGTGCTGTCACGCAGGCCATAGTGCAGTGGCACAATCTCAGCTCACTGCAACCTCCACTTCCTGGGTTCAAGCCATTCTCCTGCCTCAGCCTCCTGAGTAGCTAGGACCTCAGGTGCACACCACCACACTTGGCTTGTATTTTTAGTAGAGATGGGGTTTCACCATATTGGCCAGGCTGGTCTCGAACCACCCACCTCATGATCCACCCACCTCAGCTTCCCAAAGTGCTGGAATTACAGGCATGAGCCACCATGCCCGGTCTGTTTTCTTTATTAATTTTTGCATCAGTAAAATAATTGTCTGGCTGCTTGTATGAAGGAGCATAACTAACCATACATAAGTGGCATGTTTTTTCGTGTGTGTGGTTTTTTTTTTGGTTTTTTTGAGACGGAGTTTCGCTCTTGTTACCCAGGCTGGAGTGCAATGGTGCGATCTCGGCTCACCGCAACCTCCGCCCCCTGGGTTCAGGCAATTCTCCTGCCTCAGCCTCCTGAGTAGCTGGGATTACAGGCACGCGCCACCGTGCCCAGCTAATTTTTTGTAATTTTTAGTAGAGATGGGGTTTCACCATGTTGACCAGGATGGTCTCTATCTGTTGACCTCGTGATCCACCCGCCTCGGCCTCCCGAAGTGCTGGGATTACAGGCTTGAGCCACCGCGCCCGGCCCATAAGTGGCATGTTAAGGTTTCATTAAAAGGGCGACACCCCCTGAAGCTGTCGTTGGCATTATTTCTCCACACTGCATTATATTATATTGAGCTATAAGTAAAATTGCTTCTTTCAAAATGTATAGTACTTAAAGGCCAAGATTCTCAAAATGCTCCCTAAGCACTGACTCAGCTAATAACCTTCTAATATCATTCTACTACTCTAATCCTACAATTCAGAGAGGAAAAAGCACCAGAAGTTTCAGTCATTTTATTCTAAGTCAAATTTTGTTTAATTAGAAATGTGCCTTCTTTACATGATAATTTATAATATATAATTCTCCTTCATTTACAGATCTCAAGACTCTTAAATTTAGCCAATGAAGCTAAGATTTTTAAAAATTTATTGCAAGGAGTCCCTGCCCTAATTCCACATTCAAAAGTTTCTGATAAAGTCTAAAGATTGTCTTGTTAGCTGAGCTGTCAAAGGCAGATGATTTAAAACACATTTTATGTGTTAGATATTAAACTCTTTCTAAATCCAGAAATTCTCTCTCAAATTTAAAATGTATTTTTGAAACCAAGAAGTATTTACAAATCCAGAACATTCTCTGATATGAATTTAAAGGAAATATTTTTATTATAAAACATTTTGTACATAGTGAAATATAAAACTCATTACATTAGATCTACCAATAAGACAACATATTATCAAGTAATATTTTTAAATATATGATTTCCTACTGGGTCTACTGGACAATATCTGCTTAATTGGGACATAGAGGTTTTAAAAACTGAATCTTTAACACAAGGGGCATTACTGTAGAGGAAGGTCACTGAAATATTCATTTCAGACTTCTTGCATAGAGACTGGCTATACAAGGAACAAGATGGGTCTGTACTTCAGTGTATAGTTTCCTAACTCAGAGTTAGATACGCTTGACCTTTGAACGGGCATTGTGGATTATTTTTATATAATGAAGGCTTTTACTATATGTATATAAATAGGGAGATTTCAGCCATCTTACTCTCTGCTATAAAAATAGAAAGGAATATATACATATGTATATATAGTCAAAAGAAGCATTTCAAATATTTGAGCACAAATTAAATATATGAAGTACATAAATTTTATCTTTTTAAAAAACCTTTTCCAACTGATAAAATATCCTAATGAAATGTTGTTACTGCTTTCCTTATGTGCCACCATTGCAGTATCTGGTACCCCTGGGCTTTTCCTAGTCCAAGACTTTTTCGATGACATTTATTGTTCCCATTTACATTTATGTGACCCATATTGCAGCTTCTAAATTGAATATATCATTTTCCCCTGAGAATTTCGTGTCCTTACCTAGCCTTACAGGAGAACTGTGAATTTGTATCACTTTCTAGTACAACAATGAACTGACTGGACAGAAAACCTGATAAGACTCCTCCCTTCCACTTCCTCATTTTCCACCATCCCCTTATAGATCATGAGGTGCAAGTGAGCATCCCATTATTGTCAATGTTGGACTGGACTTGATTCCCAGGTTCTCAGTTTTGTAATCTCAGACCCTATTATTATAGCGTTTCTGTTTTCATTGATTGTCATCTTTGTATATTATTCTGTTAGCTTTTACCAAAATGAAACATTTTTAAGAGATGCTTATATGGAAACACTAAAAAATCATTTTGTTCATGCTAAGTGAAAACACTGTATTCCTTTTCAGAGATAATTTATATATATTGAGGTATTCATGATTTTTCAGATCAGCACATGGAGAATGTTACTTAAACTCCATCTTGCTTCCATATAAAGTCAGCACAGCACTTCATCAATTATTGCCTAGTTTTTCCATGCAAGCTAATAAGTAGCATTTTAGCTTAAAATTTCAGCATTTAGTCTACACATCACTTGAAAACTCTAATGAGTGAACGTGCTTATCCATTAGAAATTTTTTTTATTTGCTAGTGCAAGTACAGAAAAGGGAGATTCAAAAGGGCAAATGCAGGCAATGTCTTTCCAGCACTGATAGGATAAGAAGATTCTGGGCCAGGAATACAAGTCTCTGGACCATGTAGCAAATGTGTCCCTGGTGAGAGAAAAATGCATTATGTTGTCATGGCCTAAAAACACCAGCCATTTACACTTCCAACGAATTCCCCTGGTCATTTCTGAACCCAGACTTCCTTGGTAACCAGTTCATTGATTATGATTCTCCTTCCCATATACTTGGATTTACATCTATAGCTATACCCTTAGGGAAAAATATAGAAATCAGTCAATATAGCTCATTAGCTTGATGGATATATTTTATTGTAAATTGGTATATTGGCACGCTGCTATAAGAAAGCATTCTAATTAATGTGGATGTTATCAGTGAGGTCATTTTAAGATCATATAGCTCTCAACCACACATACAGAGGTAGAAATTCCATTTCTGGAACAAGAGACATTTGCTTATAAAAAATATAGTCATCCCCATATATGCCATCATGATGCCTTCTCTACCCCCACCCCCGGAAAAGAGAACTAATGTTTATAAGAAATTACAGTCAGTTTACCACTATCCTCAGAGAAATAAAATCTCTTCTGCTGGTTCATTCAACCAGTAAGTAATTAGAGGTGACATTAAAACTCAGTTCTGACAGATGTCCTTTCAGCTAAACTTGTGTCTTCGCCTAGAATCAACTACTAACAACATGCCCTGGCTAGGAGAAGCAGATGAAAGTCCTTTGGCTGCTAGAGAACAAATACTGATCCTATTGGTTACTTCTTCTGAAAGACTCTAAACCCAAATCCTGTACCCAAGAGATGAGTGTTCTGTACAAGCCTCTCAATCTCCGTGGATGTGTGGAAAGACCTTATCTAATTATTTAGCTAAGTCTATTTTTTGGTCTGATTTTAAAGTGAAGGGCAACACAAAGATATTTTGTTCATAGTAAACTTAAGCATTCCTTGTATTCTCCTTATCTTGGAATTTGAAAAGCAAAAGAAACTATAGTAATTTTATGAGTCAGATTCATAGTTGTCTTTCGTGTCTATTCATATCTCTTGATTCAGTTGGGGTGTGTCATTAGTCATGAACCTGGTTTCCATTATTACATTTTGTCAATGGAATTATTGTTTTGTTTCAAGTATATATTTATATTATTTACATATAACTAATTTAAAAACATGTTTATTTGAAACTGCTGGAAAGAGGGGTGACAACACTCTTAACTGATGAAGATAGAAAATTCTGATGATTAATTTTTTTATCCTAAAGATTAACACCCAATGGCATTTATTCAGTCATTTCAATTTAATTTAATAAGGTCATTCTTCCATCTTCAGGTAAACTATTTTGCCTAAACTAGCTCAAACATTAGAACCTTTACTTTGAGAAAAGATCATCATCAAAGATAAAATTGTATCACCTACATCAGGAGCTCGTGTCAGTGGTTCGTGTCCTTCCTCACTTTGAAGAAATTCTTCCTAATATATAACCCAAGTCAGCCCCCAAATGGCCCATATATTCTCGTCGGCAAGCAATGTAGTACTAAATTACTTTGCTTATTCTTGATTTTTCATCCTTGTAATGCTTGGTTTGAATCCACGTTCTTTTCCATTATCCCGGGCCTCCAGGTTTCTTCTAGTCTAGCATTGCTTCATGGGCCCTCTGTGTTACTGATGACCTTATCTCAGACGTCTGTGTTGCTTCTTTTGAATATGAAACTCGAGAGTGTTGCCCTCCTCATTTTAGTTCTGATATTTCTATGATGTAATTCCTAAATTACTTTTTTCAGAATTCTTTCAGAAATGAAGTACTAATTAAAATCAAAAACAAAAAAAGAAGGCTGCCTCAGAGAAGGCTCAAATAGAGTTTATGCTAAAAATTTTAAAGAAGAAGATGGACAATTTTCTCTCTTGGATGCTGTTCTGAATGCAGACAGAAAGATAAACTAAATGACCCCCTGATGATCTCCTAGTTCTGTGATTTTGTAGTAATCTTAGCTTGTGACATCTCATTTTCTCTGAACACTAAAATCTTATCTGCCCTGAGACATGAGAGTGTTTAGCAGATGAGAACATTTTAATAGAGGAAAGACTCTGTTTTCTCGGAAGTAATTTTCTTAACAATTGCTTACCTTTATATTTGAGGCAGCCCATATTGAATCCTTAAATCCTGAGAAAATCATAAACAAAAAATTAACACATACTATATAATGATATGCAATCATTCCTTGGCTTTGGCCTTTATTGCCTGGCATTACAAATACTGACTTCCATAGTCATGGTTTAAAATTCATGAGTGCCATTTTTTTCAACCTAAAATCATTCTTGCTTTCGAAGCTGCAGTTGTTTCTATTTAAAAGGGAAGTTTTGTTAACATCAGTGGATACTTTGCCTACAAGTGAGGCTACCTTCCAAGCAGGGTTGCCATAGAACAAATTGCACTTGACAAGGCTGTCTGGTGAAGATTAAGCAGTAGTTAGATTAAGCAGTTCTTGAGCTTGCCATTTAATCTATCACTGCTGGTATTGTGTACTAAGCCAATGATCATACTTAGAAGCACAATTAGATTATTAGTTTTTCTTTTTTAAAAAATATACTTTAGTTTCTGGGATACATGTGCAGTACGTGCAGACTACATAGGTATACACGTGCCATGGTGGTTTGCTGCACCCATTAACCTGTCATCTACATTAGGTATTTCTCCTAATGCTATCACTCCCCTAGCCCCCCACCCCTCAACAGGCTCCTTTGTGTGATGTTCCCCTCCCTGCGTCCAGTGTTCTCATTGTTCAATTCCCATTTATGAATGAGAACAAGTGGTGTTTGGTTTTCTGTTCCCGTATTACTTTACTGATAATAATTGTTTCCAGCTTCATCCATGTCCCTGTAAAGGACATGAACTCATCCTTTTTATGGCTGCATAGTATTCCATGGTGTATATGTGCCACATTTTCTTTATCCAGGCTATCATTGATAGGCATTTGGGCTGGTTCCAAGTCTTTGCTATTGTGAACAGTGCTGCAATAAACATACGTGTGCATACATCTTTATAATAGAATGCTTTATAATCCTTTGGCTGTCTACCCAGTAATGGGATTGCTGGGTCAAATGGAATTTCTATTTCTAGTTCCTTGAGGAATTGCCACACTGTCTTCCACAATGGTTGAACTAATTTACACTCCCACCAACAGTGTAAAAGTGTTCCTGCTTCTCCACACCCTCTCCAGAATCTGTTGTTTGCTGACTTTTTAATGATCACCATTCTAACTGGCATGAAATGGTATCTCGTTGTGGTTTTGATTTGCATTTCTCTAATGACCAGTGATGATGAGCTTTTTTTTTAGTAAGTTTATTGGCTGCATAAATGTCTTCTTTTGAGAAGTGTCTGTTCATATCCTTTGCCCACTTTTTGATGGGGTTGTTTTTTTCATGTAAATTTGTTTAAGTTCCTTGTAGATTCTGGATATTAGCCCTTTTTCAGATGGATAGATTGCAAAAATTTTCTCCCATTCTGTAGTTTGCCTGTTCACTTTGATGGTAGTTTCTTTTGCTGTGCAGAAGCTCTTTAGTCTAATTAGATCCCATTTGTCAATTTTGGCTGTTGTTGTCATTGTTTTTGGTGTTTTAGTCATGAAGTCTTTGCCCATGCCTATGTCCTGAATAGTATTGCCAAGGTTTTCTTCTAGATTTTTATGGTTTTAGGTTTTACATTTAAGTCTTTAATCCATCTTGAGTTAATTTTTGTACAAGATGTAAGGAAGGGGTCAAGTTTCAATTTTCTGCATATGGCTAGCCAGTTTTCCCAATAGCATTTATTAAATAGGAAATCCTTTCCCCATTGCTTGTTTTTGTCAGGTTTGTCAAAGAGCAGATGGTTGCAGATGTGTGGCATTATCTCTGAGGCCTTTGTTCTGTTCCAGTGGTCTATATATCTCTTTTGGTACCAGTACCATGCTGTTTTGGGTACCATAGCCTTGTAGTGTAGTTTAAAGTCAGGTAGCATGATGCTTTCAGCTTTGTTCCAGGGGGTTTTTTTTAATTGTAAATTTAAGTTCCTTGTAAATTCTGTACATTAGCCCTTTGTCAGATGGATAGATTGCAAGAATTTTCTCCCATTCTTTAGGTTGTCTGTTCACTTTGATGATAGTTTCTTTTAGGATTACCTTGGCTATAAGGGTTCTTTTTCAGCTATTTTGGAACCAGTAGAAAATTTTATAAATAATTTCTACAAATATAAAGTGAAAAAATAGACCTCTCATATATCAGATGGATAATATACTTAACTCAAATTCAGGTGCTAATGTTATCATTAATTACCTTAGTAATAATAATGATGATAAGAGTGTTCCATAAAAACTGGCTACCCTGAGCTAATCTGTGGCAAAGCTTTATATGTATTATTTTCATTGAATCATCACAAAAGTTCTCTGAGGTTTTACCAAAATAAAATGGTGAGTTATGCATATATTCTGGGACATTTTTTCTGATACTGACTTTGACTCTCCATGAATATTTTTACAGGGAGTTGTTTAGCATTCAGTTGATTATTTTTTGTTATTTGGTCCAACTGCAATTTAGATGATATAGAGTGAACATAGAAAACTATAGTATTAATCTTGAACTGTAAAAGCCCTATTTGTATTGTGACACAAATATAAACATAAAGCAGGCAGAAAAAAATCCTATGTAAGCTCTTTTCTGAGCACAGTATTATTAAAAAGTATTTAACTCTTAGGTTGTTTGGTAACCTTTCTATTGTGCTTACTATAAATGCAAAAATAATTATGCTACTATCCAAAGTGATTCCAAACTTTCATAGTGAACTATTTTTATCAAAAATTTATTAGTTCATCAGGCAAATGTGAAACATTGAACTTAATACAATTACCAAGATCCATGAAATACAGAATTAATATTCAATACAGATCTGAATTATATGGATCAGTAAATATTTGATCTAAGGAACTAAAAAGGAAAATGCATGTTATCATTAATGTTCCTGTCTCTTGAATAAATATATGACTTATGGGTGGAATAATGAGTTTATATACCTGAAGAAAGTAGGATTTATTTATGCTGAATATAAGCTGTGACTACCACTCAAATCACTGAAGCTCCACTGTATTCAAAATGAGGAAGCATTTTTAATATAAGAAAATTGGAATAGACTTGTAACCACCAATAACCTATGTTGTTGTTATTATTATTATTATTATAACATTGACAGAAAGGTTGCTATTTACTATTACAGGCAAACAATCGGTGATCACTATGACATTTTGCTAAATGACAACAAGCTTCCTCCATAGCATTGGATGATACCCTGGCCAGATACAGTTGGAGAGTACACTGGAAATCCAGTCTTTAGGTAATGATTTTACCCAGTTGGACTTCTATGTGTCAATCAAGCAGTTGACCCCATTTGCCAGTTCTTTCCTTGCTGACATTAGAACTGAAATGGGTTGATGTTTGAAGTTTTGTAGTCTTCTCCTGGGTTTCCACCTGAGAATGGGGGAAGGGATTATAAGCCTTATGTTCCATTATCATCCAAGGTATTATTATTTTATTTTTTTAAATACTAAAAGTATGGCCTAAAAGTGATTTGAAAAGCTAAGTCATATTATGATGCAATACATGCCTAGTAAACAACTCTAGAACTGAAGACTCTCAAGACTGAAGGGGACCTCAAAGGTCATAAATGATGATCCTAAACTCTTCTGACAACTGAAGTGATACTAAAACACACAGACAATAGGAATCTCTTGACCTCCCAAATTCAGGCTGTTCTGACTGATAGAAAATCCTAACTGAGCTGTAATGTGTCTCTTTATAAATTCCCCTTACTGGTCCCAGATGTAACCTTTGGGGCTAAGAAACTGTTGACTTCTTCGATGCCCTGACAAGCTCCTTTCCAACGCTTCACTATTTCTTCTGTTTTCCTTCCTTTAGCACCCTACTCACTTTCCTCTGAACATACTCTGATTTTTAATGTTTTGCAAACCCAGAGTATTGCAAAAACAGGATAAAACACAATTAGCAACAGCTCATTCTAAGCACTATTTTTCTCTTAACACTGAAGTTGCTTTTGTGGCTGCTATATCAGACTGACACCTGAAATTCCTACGTGCTTCTCAAATATCTAAGCCAAGTTCTATGTGTCCCACCCTGTATCTGCATTGTTGGGTTTGGGTTTTCTGTTTGTTTGGACCTCCATAGGAGACCTCACATCTATTTCCATTAATGTTACCTCATTAAATTCGTTCCATCTCAACTTCAATTTTATTTTCGTTTGGAATGTAGAGTGTATTCTAATTCTGTCATCTCACTTATTCACTAAGTGAAATTGTAACTTGGCATCATCTGTAAATTTAACTAGCATACTTATACTTTCTACTTATTCAACTTTATTAAATATTGACAGTAACAAGAACAGGGGCATCAGCATTAGAAATGTCCTTCTAGACTGCCATCCATTGCCATCCTCTAGCTGTAATCGTTCAACAAGGTGCCAACACCCCTGATGTCCCACTCGTATTTTTTCATTTTAGCCACAAGGATGACATGTGATGCCTTGGCAAGTATCCTGTAGAAATCCAGATACACTAATAACTGCCACTGGTTAACCAAGTAACCCTTTCAGGGAAAAGAGATGATGTTCATCTACAAGATCTGTTCCTTAGTGACTCATTTGGTGTCCGGCTATCAGTTTCACCATGGTTGATTTGAGAAACTGTTTTCCTCCCCATTTTGAAAATCAGGTCCAAATTCAACAATCCTTTGCTTGTGTATACCTGTCCTGCTTTCGGCAGCTACTCAAAGATGGGTAGCAAGGGCTCAGTAGGTTTCATTGATAGAAGGGGCCTCAGCTTACTCATTGTCCCTAGCACCCAGCCTTGTGTCTACAACTTAAAAGGTACTGCTATTTTAAGAATTCAAACACTCAAAACTTATTATTTTAGTACTCATACTCCTGTTTTAAAACATCGAACTAGGAATTATATATGTCTGGAAACAAAATTCATTTACACACTACATTTGAATTTTGAATTGAACAAAGGAATACTCCCACACCTGACCAGCTGCCACGCCCACTTACCATCCTTCCAAGTCATCTCCCTTTGGTTTTAAATGACATTCTCTGGGTTCCCAGAACGATCATTTACATCTCTCCGGAGACACAGTGAGCACCAGTTTTCCTATAGAGATGCAGATGGAGCTACGTTTGAATTGGTTGGTGGAGAGGTAGGAGAAAAGCATGGGGCACTGGAGAAAACAAGAGGAAGGTGGAGCCGGGTTTGGGGAAGTGGAGTCTGCAGGGAAGTTTCCAGTCAGTCCCTCTGTCCTCCCAGGACTGCAATCCCTCCGCTCCCTTCCTTCCTTCCAGGGCTAAATTCTCCGAGGACCAGACCCCTTTTCCACTAGCGTAATGGAGCTTCTCCCTTCATCGACCTCCTTAAGTAAACTTCAGCCAGGACAGGGACATTTTGGGTGGAACAACTTCTGAACACAAGTAAAAGGGTAATGATGACTAAATCTCACATTTCAATAAAATTCTGGTAATTTATTTGAATTAATCAAAGTAACTATAGAAACACCAGCATTGTCTCTTTGCCCTGGGGTTGCAGTCATTTCTAAGGAATGAAAAAGCGATACACACAGACACAGCTCTCACCGTTGAAGGCATTTAGAATGCAAGACATACTCATAAGCTCTCTTTATTAATCTTCTCTTCCCTCCCTGCAATAGTAGTCTATCGTTTCCCTTCCAAACATCATTCTCTCCTTGACATAAGCAACAAAAAGAAAAAAAACCTTACAGCTCTGTTCTTTTTCTCATCCTTCAGGATTGCCATCCTCTCTTAGCTGCAGGTCTGTCTTTTTGGGGAACAATGTGTTCCTTGAACTTAAAAAGCAAACAAAGTTTGGATGCAGTGACTCCCGCCTGTAATCCCAGCCACTCTGGAGTCTGAGGACTCACTTGAACACAGGAGGTGGAGACTGCAGTGAGCTGAGACAGGGTCACTGCACCCCAGCCTGGGCAACAAAGTGAGACTCTTTTTAAAAAAAAATAAAAGGCAAACAATAAAAAACTTATATGTATTCTGATTTTTTTTCTAATTGGTCTTAGATCATTTGCGAATTTTTCTTTTTACTTGCTATTCTCTTGCCTGGACTGCTACTCTTTACCTGGATTTTCACAAGGCCAATCAAACCATTCAGGCCTCTGACCTAGAGTCAGCGCCTCCTCCAAGAGAGCTCCCTGACCACGGTGTCCAAAACAACCAGACTGCATCGCTCCCTCAGCCTCCCCCTGCTTTACTTTCCCTAAAGCACTATTGTTAACTGGAATTAAAGATGTGCCTTGTTTATTTATAATATTCCTCCTCGAGAACTTTGCCTCACACCTGCATTCCCAGTGCCGGAGGTAGTGCTGCTCTATAGAGATTTCTCAATAAACATGTGCTCCATGAATGAAACAAAATAGATGGTTTAAAGATTATGTAAAACAGAGATACATAGAAACTAGAAAGATTACATAATGACTTCTGTAATAGTTTCTTCATAACAGTTTTCAACTTTATTATTTTTTACTTTTTTTTTTTTTAATTAGAGATAGGGTCTGGCTATGTTGCCCAAGGTGATCTCAAACTCCTGATCTCAAGTGATCCTCCCACCTTTGCCTCCCAAAGCACTGGGATTACAGGGGTGAGCTACCATGCCTGGCCTCCAGCTTTCTTTCACTTCAAAATTATATGCAACTACATAGTAGAGCTTGCTTATTTTAAAGCGACTTTTTTTTTAGAATATAATCAGAATTGCGTTAATCACCTGAAAAGTCACTTTGTAGACAGCTAAAAATATAGACAGATAAACTTGAAAAGAAATTACTGATAATCCTAACATCGGAGAAAACTAATATTCAAAGGTTTTTTTGGAATGTTTAGAATTTTTGCAAACATCTTAATCTTTTCAAGATGTTATTCCTTTCAAATTTTTAGGCTATAGAATTTTTCTAGCTTGTTCTTTGAACTTTAAAAAAACTATCCTCATAAATTTGCCATGTTTGTCTGATTTTTTCAGCTCTATCCCTATCCCTACATAAATAAATATGTAGATTTTTTATTCTCTGTAAGATTCCTGTTACTTCCGCATGGCCAACCACTTCCCCCTGATGAGTTAGAATTTGATTTTTTTGAAATATCTGTTCTTCTATTTCCTCAAATTTTTGAACAATGAAATTGCCAACAAGGCAAGACAGTGGCCTATCAGATGTCCTGAGGTTAGCAGAAAATGAATTCCAGGACAGATGATTAGAGGTTTCCATCATAAAAACACTTGTCTCGTTTAGTCTTAGGGCTTTATCCCACCACTACAGATATACCATGAAAATTAAGGTAATGGGAAAATCCTGAAGACTGTCAAGAAATCTGCATTCATTTATTCATTCAATATTAATTATTGAAGACCTATTTTGTGCCAAACATGGAGGTACTTGAAATACCATCTTAGGAGCAGAGAGCACATTACTCACAAAAGGCACACCAATTAATTCTCTTGCAGATATTTATTGAACACCTACTACATGCCAGGCACCATGCTGGGCACACAAGCAGGGAAGAATCATGATGCTAACAATACAAACGCAGTTGAATTTAAATCTACTATATGCTAGCTTATAAATTGCTGAAGCATTTTTTCATCTATAAACTAAGGACTTAATAATAGTCTACTTAAAGGACTATTAAGAGACTTTAAAAAACTAAGTCATCCAAGATATTAGTGAGACAGAGATGAGCAAAATAAATTCTCTATTCTCAAGGTACTAGAACCAAAGCATTTCAATAATACTTATTGAATAAAATGAAACAATATATGGCAAAATGTGCTGCTACAATATTTATCTTCTCTACTGAATGGCAGTTTCTTTGTATATGTACAACCCCTAACATAGTATCTGATAAGTAATGGCATACTCAACGAATGTTAAATGGTTGAACAAATAGATGTCTTATAAGTTACTCAGTCTTCCACAGTGTCACCCTAAAGTTGTGAAATTCTCTCCCAAAGGCAGAGGATTTATTTCCAGAGACTTCATTTTAGTATTAGTCATTTAAATTCTTCTTTAAGACTTTAGGAATGAAAATGCAGCTTAATTTCTGCCTATAAAGCAGGATTACATTAGATATTATCCCTAATTTTTATAAAGAAGGTTGAAGTTTAATCCACCCTGTAAGAATCACAAGTTGATCTTTGCTCTTCACTTGAAATTATTGAAGCTTCTCTTCCCAGAAATAAGTAACCATTTGAAATGTTTGCATATTTTCCTCTGTACAAACTAACTTTATTAAGAGAGACTAAAAGAGCTGGAGTTTCTGGTTTCTGGGGCATCGAAAACGAAAAGCTGAAAGTATAAACAATGACTAACACATTAGTCATACTAAGCAGCTGTTTTCTAATAGAACAAGAAATGACATGTTTAAAATGCTGCAAGAAAATTAGGATAGACAAAGAAATTTCTACCTGCCAAGAGGGACTCTAAAGCAGGCGGCCTTAGAAGAGTATACCGTGTAAAGCTTTTTTAGGGTTATACAGCTATCCTTGAAGTAATTTTAATTACTTTTAAAATTGTCTTCCTTAACAGAAGTTGAAAGGACAAGATGATTTCCCAAGGTCTCAAATTTTTATCTTGAGAGACTTTGGTTATTCTCCATGTGTCCCCTAGAGGGCAGCGGTGGCCCAAAACCCAGGAGAAGGTTCATAATCCGTTGTATCCTCTCTGGCGCCAACCTTCGGTCCAGCCTCTTTGCTATTTCACCTCACAAATCTGTCATCTGTGAGCAAACTGGCAGTGACATGTTTATTTCTAAGTGCTAACTAGCAACACTGCTATATTAGAAAATAACATTGCATGCACTATATTTTTACAAAGATGGAAAAGAAAAAACTCATTGCAAGAAGATTTTATTTTATGTTTGCGTGTATTGTCTGCCTTAACAACGTACATCCACCCTAGTAGGTCTTTTCGTGCATTTTTCATGAATTTGTGGGTAGAGAATGTTGCCAGACAGTGGAGAAAGGCGTCAAGATGTGTCAAGGCAACCAAATCAAGGTTTTTTTCCCTTCAGTTGGAAATTCATCTTGAAACAACGCCTAAGTATTACTGAATGCCTACTAATATTCATTTATTCACTCAAGTTACCTATTGATCTAAGACCCATTAGTAGATTCTATTGTCGGTGATGTGTAGAACAAAGAAATACTTCGGGTAACTTATGATTTGGAAGGTGATACTAAATTCCTTGATCTGGTATAAGGAAGGATGACACAGGAAGGTATCCAACTTGTGAATTTTGGTAGCAACATGACACAAAAACCATTGCTCCCTTTACAAATGTTTTGAATGTCTTTTGGAGGACCACAGATCTCAAATCTTTTTCCTGTTCCAGTGTAACACATGACTTTAGGTTTTAAAGGAAGCTTCCCAGATAGACCAAGGAAGAGCCTGCATCTGTTGCTGTTAATGGCTGTCTAGATATTTTATTCTTCTGAGAGACATTTTTATGCAAAGGGCACAACTTCAAAGAAGCCTTTTTCCAAGGCTGTCCTAAAAGCCTCTTATAATATCTGCGAATTTATCTTTCAGGATCTCTTTTATTCCAGTCAGGATATTTGCTGATTAAATTCACTTTCATCATCTGAAATTGGGAGCAAGACACAAACCTCAAGCATGCAAAGAAAACGATTAATGATGTCAAAATTATAATTCAGTCGATATTTGCTGAGCCATTCGGGTTTCTCTTTGGAGCAGAGGGCAATGAAAACTGACTCTTCATTCAGCAATGAGTGGCTTTGAGAACATTCCTGCCATAATTTTTGGTCAAACCAAATGGTTTGATTTGTTTACGTGATCACTTATTTATGCAGATTGCTTTGGTTGCAAACTGTACATATTTGCAATACTTCTTGGGAGAATTCTGCCATCTGTAGCCGTGGTCTGTATTACAATCAAGACTATTTAGATGTTAGGAAACAGATTTTCAGTCCTAACAACATGGCTGGTGATTATTTACAATATTCTAACTCTAGATTAGGAATGACATATATTGAAACTGGTAGATATTTTAAGTGGCACCGCTTTGAAGAGTTTAAGTAGCAGAATCACGGTATTGTCAGTGTACAGGTTATGCTTGAGAAACCAGAACTGACTCAGAAAGAAGACAAAATTGTTGCAATGGGAACAGAAATCACAACATTTCAAAAAACTATTTTTACTTCCCCAAATTTGACTGGGCCAGCTGTTTTTTCCAAGGTTGTGGTAAATTGCTTCAAAACTTTGCCAAAGGAAAGAAGCTTTAAATACGTCTTACATGGAAAGCTTCTTTAGGGGAAAACAGAATTATGATAAAGACCTAGAAAATTATTTTATACAGAAAAAATACTATATGATTTGCTTCTTCCTGAGGTGTGGAAATTTCCCTAAAAAGCAAAAAAATATTGTTTTGTATAAAGAGCATGCTTTATACATAAGATCCAATTTGGACTTTATAAATACTCTTGACATTATTTTGCATTTACAATTTGAGACAAACCTGTAAATGGTTTCTGTTAAATGATCGTTCTTCTTTCCCATCACGTCTGTGCATTTGTAGTTAAGAGGAAAACATGTCATTGGCATATTTTGATATATTATTTATTGTACGAAAGTGTCTCTTTTTCTGTTGAGAAGCGTTATATTGGAGGTCACAGACAACTAGACTTTTAAAATTTTAGTTCCAACAGAGAATTACAGACTGCTAACTGCATGTAAACTTTCATAATGTGTAAACATTTTCTAATTTGTGGCTCATTATAAAAATTTCCACTTAACGATGGTCCTATCATTGGAACTCAGGTATAAAAACATGGCCAGTTCCTTTAAAAACATTATAAATGAGCCAGGCACAGTGGCTTATGCCTATAATTCCAGCACTTTGGGACGCTGAGGCAAGCAGCTCAATGAAGCTCAGGAGTTCAAGACCAGCCTGGCCAACATGACGAAACCCCATCTTTACTAAAAATAAAAAAAGTATCCAGGCGTGGTGGTGCATGCCTGTAATCCCAGCTACTCAAGAGGCAGAAGCAGGGGAATCGCTTGAACCCAGGAGGCAGAGGTTGCCATAAGCCAAGATCACCCCATTGCACTCCAGCCTGAGTGACAGAGGGAAACTCTGTCTCAAAAAAATAAAGAGTTATAAATGACCAAGACATTAATAGCATTACAATAACATAGTCATAGAAAAATAACTTATCTTCCTTAAAAGGCATAGCTAGTAAAAGCACTTTTATATATAAAGCAATGCATTTGAATTTCACGGTGATCCTAGGTGGATATGGTGAAGTCTATTTCACACATCTCTAAGGATTTGAGAGGTTGGGGAGTTTCCCAAGGTCACATAGTTTGAAAATTTTTAAGCTGGTTCTCAGACAAGCTTTCACTCGGAATCTAGATCCATGTGACAGTCTTATGAGGCTGTATTTACTACATTATTGCATTCATTTTATTGTACAAGGCGGCCTACTTATATGTTGAGGTAAAATATTCACAATGGTGCTATTATTGTGTAAAAGGCAATGTACTTAATGCATCAGTATGATTTGCCCCACTTTTGGAGAGGAGAAAGCGGAACCTACGCAAAGTCACATAACACATCCAGAATTGTACTGCTAGTAAGCAGTAAGCCAGTGTTCTAATTCAAGTGTGCCCAGCTCTGAGCATACTGTGTCTCATAGCATGTTTTTATTGAATACGAGGCTTCCTGTGTATTCACAAGGACATTGATGTGGGCTCTGTTTTGAGTGTAATTTGCATGGCATGCCACAGTTCCTCTTGAACATCAACAGAAGACCAGCTGAAGTCACCTGGGAAGCTTCAGGGTCCTTTGAGAATGACAGCCCCGCCCCTTTCCTTCAGTTGGTTAAAGAGCTAGAAGAAAAAGAGGGCCTGGGTAAAGCACAGTTGACTCTCTGAGTTCATGGCAGATAGAATTAGTGAATCCCCATACTTACCACCTCTACCCCCACCAACCCCAAGTCCATGAAAAAATAAAGAGCTTTAGAAGGGAAGAGTTTGACAATGACCACAATCCTACTGTCAGCCCTGTGTACATGATGGTGACAAAACATCTTCCTGAAGCGGTAATAACAAGCTCATGGACATTAGCAGTGGTAAGCGATGGCGTAGCTTCTAAGAGGCAGCACCCATTGACATCAAAGGGTGCAAGCCAGTGGGGGTAGCTGCCAGGGCAGCCAAAGAGGTTACAGGAAATGCAATCTAATTGTAATCATTCCAAGTTCTTTATGACTTGGATTATGATCGCCCATAAATAAGAAAGCATCGCATGTATGGTAGGGACATGATCCAAGAGGAATATAACTTATTCCATCCCACCAAATAGTTCAAACTCTCAGACGGATACTATGAATATGACTTTCAGGTAAAACAGTCATTTATTTGGTACAATATGTTATGTTACAAACACAGATTATTAAATTTCTAGTTCTCTAAGGGGGTATTTTGTTCATGTGAGTAGTTCATTTAAAACTGGCAAGAACCATGTCTGACTAGACGTCAGACTGTTGTATTACTTACGTAAACATACTATTTGATTAAATTCATCAGCATAATCAACGGGGGTTCTGGTTGTCACATTAATTACATTCTATGGAAATTCCATGAAAGCATCATTTAATTAGATTTTTCACTTAGTACTTATCAGAGTATAAGAAATGTCATCATTTCTTTTTGCACATGGTAATGAAATCATTGGTACATTACCAAGATGAAATCATACAAGAAGTCTACCCTTCTGTTTTCCTCTCTGCTAAAATTATAAAGTTTTTTACAGTACCACCTGTGATGATAGGCAGGATACACAGAATTTCAAAGCTTTCCACAACACCTACCAATCTCCATGTCAGAACAAATTAGTATTTCCAGCCTACTGTTTATTATTATGGCATTCTAGAGCTTAAGAGCTCATTCTTAACATTAATACATTTGCCTTTATTGTGTGTATAATATGTGCAGTGAATATGTTAAGTGTTTCATTTACATAATCTTATTTAATCTTCAAAGAAACACTTCAAGGTTTCTTTCCCATTATACAGAGGTGGAAACTGAGGCACAGATCACTTAAATGGTAAAGAATAGAGCCAGGATTTACTCTGAGTTCTGATTCATTCCAAGTCCCAGCTAGTTATTTTTTAGATGCAGAAACCGGCCTAGAGAGATAAAATGTCTTTCTGAAGTGAACATAGCTGGAAAGTGGCAGAGACAAAACTAGCACTCAGGTTTTCTGACTCGTGCCTGTAATTGTTATTGCCAGAGCCATCACTATAGGACTGAGATGTTCAGCTTTTTGTTTGTTTGCTTCATTTTTGTTTCAGCCTATAGCAGGCAGGCTGGGAGATATGTGAGCAATATCCATTAGCACTGCTGCCTGTGATGTGTAGAGCAATCACATTTTTAATGGACTGTGTGTATGAGTCCTTTCTTGTCTGCGTAGCTTTTTAAGTGATCTGTAGTAAATCTATTGCTCACTTGGCAATCAGCATTTGGCATTGTTCCTCAAATGTGGAGCTTGATATCTGGATTTTGCTTTCTCCCACATCCCTGGAAACTTTTCCCAGAGAGTGCCATACTATAGGTCCCTTTTCCTAGATCAACAACTACGACTGTTTCATAAAGAGCATTTCAGTCTAAACAGCAAAGGCCATGCCTTTCCGTTGCTTTAAACACTCAGATAATAAGAGCATATCTTGTATTTTTTAATCACAGATGGGTGTTACATTTTACCAATTGTTTATTTGTATCTGTTGAGATGAACATATGGTTTTCTTTTATGTGGTGACTTACGGCTGATTTTTGAATGTTGAGCCAACTTTGCATTCCTGACCACTTGGTCCTGATGTACTATCCTTTGTATATACTGGAAGGCAGGACTTATTGAAGACCACCAACATAATAACAGTTTATCACAATGAAGACACCACTATATTGATTACAAAAATGAAGTCATTTTTATTTAAATCTCCTACTCTGGTCCAGGCACAGTGCCTCACGCCTGTAATCCCAGCACTTTGGGAGGCCTAGGCAGGGGGGTCACTTGAGCCCAAAAGTTGGAGACCAGCCTGGGCAACGTGGTGAAACCCCATCGCTACTAAAAATACAAAAATTGACTGGGCATGGTGGTACACACCTGTAGTCCCAGCTACTTGGGAGACTGAGGTGGGAGGATCAACTCGTCCCAGGCAGTAAAGCCAGTGAAACGTGATCGTGCCTCTGCACTCCAGCCTGGGTGACGGAGTGAGACCCCTTTTCAAACAAACAAATAAAACAACAAAACACCGAAAAATGTCTACTCTGTCCTCTGTGTTGAAAATGTGGCTGATGGTTGATATTTTGAGATTTTCTTGAAAAAAAAAGTTTTGGAAATCTATATCGATATGGCGTTTTAATTCCAAGTTTTGCCTTATAGATCCATTTAGTCTTACTCTTCAAATAAAAAAGAAGAATTTTAACTTCTCTGACCTGCGCAGTACTCAAGTCCCAAACTTCTTAAACAATAAAATCGGTTGAGTTCCTTTTGCAAGACGGCCGGCTCAGAAGTTTGGGTTTCTAAAGAAATGAAAGTTTAATATTTTTATACTGGCCATATTTTCAGAAAATTTAGAATCCCATCAGTGTTCTTTATAACATGCTATGCTCAAAACTAAATTTTTTCAGGCTCCAACCTTATGCATATAAAAATGGGTTCAACTCAAGTTCCTTATGATTTCTTGGCATTAGAAGTGCTTGACTTTTCTGCCTCCTTTAGTTTGGCATTAGCTGTTTTGTGTACTGGGTCTTTTCACCACTGTCCCAAGGACCCAATTACTGACTTTTTAATGAGCTTAACTGTGGGTTCTGCATCTGTTCTGACAGACACTCCCAAGTGGGTCTGTTCACAGTAAGTCAGTCCACTCTTCAGTAATACTGTATTGTGGTTGTGAATTTGAATTCATTTAGACTTCCAGTTTTAATCCTGGAACTCCCCTTTCTAGGGATGTAGTATTGCACAAGGGACTTAACCTCAGCTTTCCTGTCTGTATGGTGGGAATGGTAAAAGCGATACAGCAGGAAAAGCACTGAACAGTGTGTCGGCTGTGGAGTGAGCATTCAGTAAATACCATTACCATTGGGCAAGTGATCATGAATACTCTTTCAGTTATTCAGAAGCAGGTTGTTAAATTTCCAGATTATCCAAAAACCTTCTGTGTTTTTTTTTCTTTGATCTCTACTTACTCACTTGGATCTGCCTTTTAGCACTTTCAATATCATTTTAGCATTTGATTCAGTTTGGTGGGGTTTGAGGCTGGGAGAAGAGGGAATTTGTGTTGACCCTAAGGCATTGGTGCCTGCACCAAATTGTTTGGGAACCGTTTAAGTTCCTCAGAAAACTACAGTCCTGCACCATTAATGACATTTCAATCAACTATGAACAGCACGTATAGCGGTAGTCCCATAACGCTATAACAGAGCTGAAAAATTCTTATTACCTAGTGACATTATAGCCACCTGAACACGTGACTCACATTCTATGATGATGATGATGCTGTAAACAAACCTACTATGCTGCCAGTCATATAAAAGTATAGAACATATTAATACAATTATTTACAGCACATAGTATTTGATAATGATGACAAGTGACTATATTACTGGTTTATGTTTGTACTATACTTTTTGTCATCATTTTAGAATGTACTCCTGTTTATATATCTTTTAAGTTAACTGTCAAACAGCCTTAGGCTCATACTTCTTCGAGGAAGTATTTTAGAAGAAGGCATTTTATCATAGGAGAGGACAGCTCCATGCATGCTATTGCCCCAGAAGACAAAATTGTTATAAATATAACAAAATGTTTAAATGAAAAATACTTCATCCATCATGGTAGCTCATCCTTATTTTCAAGATAGTGATATGTTCTTTTCTCAAGCTTTAAACAAGTTTGATGCCCATATGGGTTCCTGTTTCCCTTGCATTCAAACTCTGAACCCTTCTGAGTATCTGTAACTGACATGTTGTAGACCACAAATTTAGACTAAGGAATGCTCTCTAATACTGAGTCAGCTTCCTCTCTGCTACCCTAATTACTCTGTTGCCTTATAATCACATTTTCCAGTGGGACAAAGTGTGGAGGTGAAAGACGGTGATACTGATGATCCTGACCCTGTGTAAGCCTAGGCTAATGGGTGTGTTTATGTCCTAGATTTTAACGAAAAAAGTTTAAAAGGTAAAACAATGAAAATAAAACACTTCAAAAATAAAAAAGCTTATACCATAAGGATATAAAGAAAATATTTTTGTACAGCTACATAGTGTGTTTGTAGTTTGAGCCAAATGTTATTATAAAATAGCCAAAAGGTCTTTAAAAAATTAAGTTTACAAGATAAAAAAGTTATAGTAACCTAAAATTAATTTATTAATGAGGAAAGAAAAATATTGTCTTATAGTGTAGCCTGAGTACAGTACTTATAAAATTTGCAGGAATGTATAGCAATGTCCCAGGCCTTCACATTCACCCACTATTTACTCACTGAGTCACACAGAACAGCTTCCAGTCTTGCAAGTTCCATTCCTGGTAAGTGTACTATACGGGCGTGCCATTTTTTTAATCTTTCGTTCATATTTTTACTGTACCTTTTCTATGTTTAGATACACAAATACTGATTATTGTGTTACGGTTGCCTACAGGATTCAATCCAGTAACATGCTGTACAGGTCTGTAGCCTAGAAGCAATGGGCTATGCCATACAGCCCAGGTGTGTAGTCAGCTATGCCATCTAGGTTTGTGTAAACACACTGTATGATGCTTGCACAACGATGAAATCGCCTAAGGACATGTATCTCAGAATCTATCCCTGTTAAGGCCTGCATGACCCTATTACCAGACTATTAACAAAACAGGCCCACTATAATAATTTTGCAGAATACCACATGATAGTAGTTCAATGTGTTGAGCCAGAAATTTAATGACTAGAGGTTGTTATAAATGTAACAAAGTGTTTAGATGAAAAATACTTCATCAATTATGACAGCACATCCTTAGTTTTCAAGACAGTAGCATGTTCTTTTTTCAAGCTGTAAACAAGTTTGATGCACATATGGGTTCCTGTTTCGCTTGCATTCAAACTCTGGACCCTTCTGAATCTCTGTAACTGACACATTGTAGACCACAAATTTAGACCAAGGAATGCTTGCTTACACTGAGTCAGCTGCCTCTCTGCTACACTAATTACTCTGTTTTATAATCAGCATTGCCGGTACACAGTAGACTGGCAATTTAAATAGAAGTATTTGTGCTATGTAATGATAGCTAGCAACTCTCTGTGGTTTGGGATAGCTCAGGACAGATACTCCTTGAATAATTACCCTGCTCAATCAGAAAGAAGCATTCTTGTGTTGCTGGGTGTGATTGATCCATGTCTGTACAGAGCGTTTTTGTTACTTACTCTCATGTTCACAAAGCATGTTCACTTAACACATAAATTGATTTGCGATATTTTAAAAAGGTTTCCCTTGTCAAATAAGTATCGGCAGCTAAAGGTGGACTATTTCCCTCTTACAAATGCATAATTTTTTTTTCTTTGAGACAGAGTCTCGCTCTGTCACCAGGCTGGAGTTCAGTGGTGCGATCTCAGCTCATTGCATCCTGTGCCTCCCGGGTTCAAGCAACCCTTCTGCCTCAGCCTCCTGAGTAGCTGGGACTACAGGCAGGTGCCACCATGCCCAGCTAATTTTTTGTATTTTTAGTAGAGGCAGGGTTTCATCATGTTGGTCATGATTGTCTCAATCACTTGACCTCATGATCTGCCCACCTCGGCCTCCCAAAGTGCTGAGATTACAGGCATGAGTTTAGTTTCGGATATAAATGCCCTGAGAAGTCTTATTTAAAAATTATAATTTTCTTTAAGCAGACAAAAAAATATGAACTATTTCCCAAACTTGACCATCTATGTTAAAAAATAAAAGACTATTCCCCCTTTTCTGTTTCACTCAGGTCTGGTGTAATAGAACATACTTTGGAAACTGCTACTTGACCAACTTAATCCCCTTTTATTGATTAAATTCACTATTTGCATAATTCCAAAAATAATTTTGTAACCTTCCTCCCATCCAATTTTTCTCTTCTTTCTCCTCCCTTTTTTAAGTAGGTTGCCAGATTTAACAAATAAAAATACACAACACCACTGATACTTAAATTTTAAACAAACGGAATAATCTCTTGGTACAAGTATGTACCAAATATTGCATGGGACACTTGAATGTAATTGAGTGTCCTCTATTTTATCTGGCAACCCTAAACCCAAGCCAAATGAGAGCCATCAGTGAGTAAGTAATAAAACTGTCACTTTAATTTAATAAGAAGAACATGGAAAGAATTCATTCAGTGCTCATTGAATATGTTTTTAAATATTTCCAAAATAAAAGTGTAAAGCCTTTTTTGAGACTGTTATATCTTGTGTATTTTTATAATAATGTCAACATGATTAGTGTAATAACCCTGGTACTCCAGTCTGCCACAAACTCTTTTACTCCACTCAGAGCACTTTCATATTACAGATGAGGAAACTGGACTCAGTGATGTGACTTGATTTGCCCAAGGAAATTCTCCCACAAGGAGCTGATAACTGCCAGGCTTGAGGCCTTTTCTACTTTGAAGCCAATGATCTGGATTTTCACCAGGCTAGTGTTCACTATATTTGTAGAGTCAAATAAACAAATAAATAAATGAAACTACACAGGCACACACACACACAAACACACACTTTAAAAAAGGTAATGGTGGCCAGGTGCGGTGGCTCATGCTTGTAATCCCAGCACTTTGGGAGGCCAAGGTGGGTGGATCACCTGATGTCAGGAATTCGAGACTAGCCTGACCAACATGGTGAAAACCCATATCTACCAAAAATACAAAAATTAGCTGGGCATGGTGGTGGGCGCCTGTAGTCCCAGCTACTCGGGAGGCTGAGACAGGAGAATTGCTGTAACCTGGAAGGTGGAAGTTGCAGTGAGCCAAGATCATGCCACTGTACTCCATCCTGGACGACAGGCAGAGACTCTGTCTCAAAAAAAAGAAAACATAATGGTTACAATTAGCCAAGATTGCTGCTTTAATTGATTAAACCACAATAACATGGAATACAATTTAAATTTAAAGCTTAAAATTATACTGGATATAACTTAATGTTTCTTTTAACAGGGCATTTTACTATCTCCCAATAACTCAGTCTCATTAATGTGTAGTATGAAAAGGTATAAACTTCAAGTGAATTTCAAAGGGTTTTTCATTTGTCATTGTGTTTCTATTTATAAACTATTGTTCAGGATGTATATGCCTTTTCTCATCATTAGCCACCTCAACTATTTTATTGAGAAGAAACATCAAACCAAGAAATATTACACTATAAATAATATACTATTATTATTGTAATAACAGTATACTGTATACTGTAATTACAGTATAAATAATGCTTATAAGAGCAACAGGTATGATCAATTTCTTTCCGTAGAAATCAGAACTCCTTATTTTCACAGTACATGGCATATCACCTCTGTTATTAAAAAAAGGAATTGTTTGGATTGAGGTATGGAAAACTGTTTAAAGTAGCTTAGATACTATTTTTGTTCTCTATGAGTGTCTCATTTGGTATACATCCCACACAAACGCAACTTTTTCTTCAGGTGCCATGTAACTTAGAGAAAAGCCTGAGAGAACTAGGGACTTCAGCAAGGATATAGGATTGGCCAAGAATTAAGAAGAAAGAAGCCTAACTTGGGAACTACTGGGGTCTTGTGTGTATAGCTTATTCCCCCCTGGATACATATGGATATTTAAACATCAAGAAATATTTATTCTCTATTTGAATGGTTGAGCACAAACAATACACTCACTAGGAGGCTAACCTTACCCATGTTGCCCATATACTTAAATCAGATTTTATAATGTTGAAATGGGCTGTATGTTTCCGTCTGTTGAAATGGGCTATATGTTTTTCCGCATCACTTTCCCATTTTATCTCATCAACCTGACCTTGCTGGCACAAGGTATAATCGCTGTAGTATCTGCTTGTTTCATCAGAAAGTGGAGCAATAGTTTAATTTGTTAAGGAAATAGCAAGGAATGAACTAAAGATGACATTGTGTATTTTCCCACAAATTGTTTTTATTTTTGGAAGGGTAGTTTTGAGGGCATAAGCTCATAGACACCCGATCCGCAGGTGTTGGCTGCTTGTCAAGGACCCCGAGAATCCTGAAGTTGTCACCTCATAGAGATTAGTTCTCTTCAGCTCTACTCAATCTTTAATCCACATGAAATTTTTGATGTATAAAATACTAAGGTAGTTTACCCGATTTTGATAACAGAATTTAAGATGAGCTGTGGTCCATTAGTCTTTCAAGTACACAGGGTGTTGTCTTGCATTGTAATGAGCAATACTTTGAAAGAACAAGGAAGGGTAAATATGAAATGCTTATTATATGAAAGTAGAATCTTTCTCTGTCAATAGTAACTACTTTAAGATATATAATACTCTCTAAGTATTTGACTTGTGGCAAGTGACTTGCTCTTTTTCATCCTCAGTTTCCTCATCCATAAAATGGGGATAAAGTGGTGCCTTCTTCGTTAAGTCATTGTGAGGAGTTAATAAGAGTGAGTATAAAAGCATTTGGCTCCCTGCCCAACACATAGTGGGTACTTACTAAATGCTAATTAGTATGAGTACAGATTAAAAAGACAGGTGGTAATCTTGGTGTTTATTATTGCAATCATATTAGTCCCATTCCTGTTTATAACACTGTAATCTTTGTGAAACATATTTTATAATCTCAAAGTGCCTTTTCATGAGGGATCAATGTTGACAGTGATCACAAAGAGCAAGTAAAACCTTAAAAGACAGTTTTCCTTTAAAATTTCAGCTTTGTCATAAATCATATAAATGGGCTTTACATATGAACAATTAGAAGAAATTACAAGTAAGGTGTCTTGTATAAGTGTTATCATTTACCATTATTAACAACCATTTGCTATGGACTTTCCTGCCCAAAGTGCCATTCAAAGCACCATGGGATGGAAAAGCAATAAAGCTTCCGTGCCTCTCACCAAATCTTTGGGTTCCTCTAAGATTGATGCCGTGACAGGATGTGAGTCTTAGTTCTTGATCCCTGGAGTCATCGGCTTATGTTTACAAGCTAAGCGGTTGTGCACCTTCAGTGTTGAACCTGAAGTGTTTAACGGCTTATCCCACCCACATGTGATACAGTTAACTACTTGACCATAAAGGGGAGTTTACCAAGTGATAAATTTAGGCGATGTAAAATATTAAAGTAAGAATAAATATTTACAGAGCTAAGGAGGCTCTGAAATTGTGTGCAAAGAGAATGATATTACTGAGTCCAGGGCAAGAAGTGAGATCATCTTTGCTTTTAGATTAGGAACCATTATGAAAGGAATAGTGGTGCCAAGTAAGGAAAGCCTCACAATTTGGCTTCTTTCCAGGGACTGACTGGTAGGTCGCCTTCCAAGACACTGGTGTTTCTAAAACACTTGTATTCCTTTTGAAGTGGTATCTACATACAAGTTAGTGTACTAGACGCTAAATTACTTCAAAAGATTGACTTCCACGGAGTCGGAATATCAGGGTTAGAATTTTGTATTAGTCAGAATTCTGGTTCCCTCTCTGCTAACAGAGAGCAAGTCACCCTCTGGGAAATGTCTTTTCCCCATCTCCCACATTTGGAATCATTCTTAAGGTTGTCATAAAGATTAAATGACATGTATGTGACAGATGCCTGGTAAGCAGGAACATGTGATATGAACATGAGGGAAATTATTTTTCTGAAATAGGGTGTGTGGGTATGTATTTGTAGTCCACTTATTTTCCTAGTTTCTTCATGTAGTTTAACTTCTACAGACAGGAGAAAACACAGCAGTTACAACTCAACAGCAGTGCAAAACATTCAAACCTCAAACACTAAACTTTCTACCTCATAGCATTTGGTGGAAGCTGTTATATATTAAACTTACAGCCAACATTTGGAGAGGAAGGAGTTAGGGGAATGGTACAGTTCCTGTATTATTAATCTTCGGCACTCCCAAATCAAATGATACCCTATGCTGCACAGCACTTTTTAAGTGTCCTCATAATGAGTATCAGGACACTTAAATAAGTGTCCTACTTATGAGTAGGTATAGAGCTTTACATCTTAAAAACGTTTTCCATAAGCATTATTTCATTTAGCCCTCTTAACAACTTTTTGGAAAGTTATTATTCTTGTCCTCATTTGATATACAGAACATTGCAGTGCAGCAGGTTAAGGAAGTAGCACAGAATTACATCCTAGTTAGTGAGATGGCCAAGATACAACTCCATTTTCTTTCTCTTTCTGCTACCCTCTGATCCCTTTAATCTGAGCTTCATTTTTGGTTTTTTAAACTTGTTTCATAGAGAGAAACAATTATATGATACAGGTTATCAGGCAAAATAGCCTTAAACATACTATGACATGTAAACGTAATTTATTTTTAATTAGGTAATGTTGAAATCTAGCATTAACACCATTTATAATATTAAGAATGTAATTCATGAAATAAATTTTTCTTTCAAATGCAGTCTTTTTCCAGTGCAAAATCATATTTTTGCTTTTAAAAAAGTCAAAGATACTCATTGTACATTAAACTGTTTTGTTTCTCTTTTCTAGAGTTGTGACATACATGTTTTCCAATTTGCTATGCCATGCCTAAACAAAGCCAGACAGATGACCATAAAAACTGTTTGCTACCTGCTCTTGTGCATGTGGAGCTAGACCAGTGAAACACCATCTTGGTAGGAGAAATTTGGACAGAAAGAATGCAATCAGAGTTGCAGAATTTGCAAAATCACATTTTTACCAAACTCGCACTACCCTAACAGGAAACCAAATGAATGGATCCACATAGCAAGGACTTGAGGCAAACCTACACAAATAATTTAACATGCTATAAGGAAAGGATACCTTTTGGTCCATTTTTAGCACATAGCCATAAATTTCTTTGGTGCCCAGTAAAAGGGAAACTGCAATGGAAAAGACACTTTGCCTTCATAGAACTAACAATGAAAAGTGCACAGTATCTAATGCTTCTGTCTTTAAATAGGAAACGCCAAGAATAAAATCCAGTATGTTAGCCTGAGTATTTATCTATAAATTTGTTTCCAAAATTATACTTTAAAAAAAAAGAAGCTTCACATCAATACCAACAGTCATAACTGGACTACAAAGCTAAGAGTTAATTTCCACCTGTAGATTTTAGGGAAAAGACATCACTTTTTAGTTGATTCCCACAACCAAAACTGGCTCTGATTTCCCTCATAATGGTGGGAAGAAAATAGGAGCTTTAGAGATCTGAAGAGTTGGTCTGAATAATAACTGAGCTAATTTTCTGAGGCAATTCTCATCAAAATCCTGCAGAGCTGGGCCATTCAGGCAGAAGGGTTTTTCACTTTTTAACCCAAGTGCAAAAGCTGTGAACACACAGATTCATTCAAAGACAGCCTGTGGGCCAGGCCTGTTGGCTCACGCCTGTAATCCCAGCACTTTGGGAGGCTGAGGCAGGCGGATCACCTGAGGTAGGGAGTTCAAGACCAGCCTGACCAACATGGAGAAACCCTGTCTCTACTAAAAATACAAAATTAGCCTGGTGTGGTGGCGCATGCCTGTAATCCCAGCTACTCGGGAGGCTGAGGCAGGAGAATTGCATGAACCTGGGAGGCGCAGGTTGCAATGAGCCGAGATTGCGCCATTGCACTCCAGCCTGAGCAACAAGAGCAAAACTCCGTCTCAAAAAGAAAAAAGAAAAATAGCCTGTGGTATGTGGGACAGACAGGTTAGTGATGGTAGGTTATGCCATGATGTTGACATATCCATGACATGAAAGCTGGGGAAGGTACTCTAGATGGAAGGCTGGACATCATCTTGTCTGAGACTAAGTCTGACTCAGAAGCATCTATTTTAGCAGGAATACTAGAGTGACGGAACACAATAAGGTATTTCAGGCGAAACGGAGGTCCCAGGAGGTCAAGTCATTTTCTTTATGACCCATCAATACTTAGCATTAATGAAGAGCCTCAGAACAGTCCGTCTTTCCTGTTTGTCATCACTAGCTGGAGCCCAACAGCCCATTAGGCCCATGCTGTCCAGACTGGCCCCATTGCTAGAAGCTAACATGTAAAATGATTTGTACAAGAAAGCTGCCACTAAATCCACTGCTTGAGGCCAGTGCTCAGCCTTCTTATTCTCCTCTATAGTCCATATTTCCTTAAAAGTCAGAAAATCCATAACCATGAACCGCATAAATATGTTACCAGCCTCTTCCTCTTTAGGGTGCCCAGAAGTTGTTGGGTGTTATTAAAGCCACTGGCTTACCTGCAAGAATCCACTTTAACAACTGTTTCTCAATATACCTTTCTACCAAACACTTACTCTCTAAAATAGGGCCATACATCAGCTTATTCTCTACCATGCTTCAAAACCCTATTAGTACTAGTCCCTGAAATTTCTCTGTAACACCTGGAACTCATCATCCAGGATAATTTTTTCTAACTGGCCAATGATAGCATCACATGATGCATCCAGAGCAGAGAGATGGACAGCCTGCAGCTCTCTTCTTAGGTGAGGCCTGGTTGGACAAAGCCACTGCTGTGTCCTGCTGGGTTGGCCCCAGGAGGCATCTGCACCTGTGCACAAGGCTCAGTCTTGGCTACACGTGGCTAAGGTCTGCCTGTTTCTTACTGACCACTAAAATGCAGTCTTATAGAATAAACCTGAAAAGACCCTCTCTATAGGAGTTTTATATAAGTACTTCTCTTACCTAAGAATGTTCTTGATAAAATTGACGGCAATATAAATGTGGAACAATAGCATTTGAATTGAAAATAGAGTTCCCTTGGGGTAGTATTACTTAATTTGCAATTTGAAAATTCTACCACCCCAGAATGTATTTTTGAAAACTCTTAAAAACTCAACAGCAAAAAGACAGATAATCCAATTATAAAATAGGCAAAGACTTGAGCAGATATTTCAGCAAAGAGGAGATAAGAATGGCAAAAAAGCCAGTAAAAATATATTCAACATTATTATTCATTAGGGGAATGTGAATTAAAACTACAATGAGTTGTCTCTACACAACTGTTATGATAAGTGAAACTTTGTAAAAAATAATAATAATACCAAATGCTGGTGAGGATGTGTAGATCTCTCGTACATTACTGGTGGGAATGTGAATGGTGCAGCCACTCTGGAAAATGGTTTAGCAGTTTTTTATTTAGCATGTGACCCAGCAATTGCATTCTTCAGTAGTCATCGCACAGAAATAAAAACTTACGCTCACACAAAACCTATACACTAATGTTACAGACGTGTTTTTCATAATATTAATAGCAAAATAATGGAAACTACTCAAATATACTGCAGCGGGTGAATGGACAAACTCTGGTACATCTATGCAATAAAAATTTACTCAGCAATGATAAGGAATGAACTATTGATATGTTTAATATCCTGGATGAAACTCAGGAGCATTATGCTTAGTTAAAAAAAAGTCAACCTCAAAACATTACATACTTACATTCCCGTTAATGTAACAGTCTCCAATGAAAAAACTCTAGAGATGGAGAACAGATTAATGGTTGAGGGCTGGGGGTGCAATATAAAGAGGTATGAGAGGATTCTTTTGTGATAATGGAACAATTCTGTGTCTAAACTGTGGGATTTTTTTAATCCTATGACTTGGATAAAATATTTGCCAGAAAAGCTAGTCAAAAGTTTTAAGATCACCTTTGTGCAATAGAAACATGAAAATGTTTAAGGATACAATGTTGGTTTAATTCCACTTAGGTACCAATTTTTATGTTGACTTTAAAGGGAATGGTACTAATTTTATTAACAAGCAATGATTTTAATATACAAAAATGGATCATTTCATGGAAATAAGAGAGCAGGGATATACACTCACAGCAGTGATTACAGAGGTTATTTGCTGTGATTCATTTTCTCTCATTTCCTATTAGCAAAATACAGGCTGTACAACTTACGGCACTTTCTCCAACTTTTCCACAGTCTGAGGTTTTATATGTAAAGTTTGGGGCTGCATATCACCATGTGGGAACGTCTTTCTCTGATCACTGTCCTTGTTTGGAAGGACTTTCCAGAACAATGAATTTTCCTCTGCTATATCTGAATTACTGTTGATACCAACTCATTTTCTTGAAAGTTCTTCCAGTTTCCCTCAGATTTACCCATTCAACTAGGTAATTCCAAGGTGGTTGACTGTTCTTTATCCCCTTTAGAAGAAGCATCTTTTGGAAGCCTGTGAACCTCAGTGTGCCCTAGGGGTGTAGGTCAAGAGCTGAAGGGTACACTGCCAGCTGGGGTCTTTGTGTGTCTTTCTGTTATAGGCCCCTGCCTATTATTTAACAGAAGCATGACACTGAACTCTTTTTAATTTAGAACTGAGAAAATGGAAGAAACTGAGGAAAGGCAAGCTGTTAAAAAGCAGGTTAATGATAAAATAAGACTTTGGCACAGACCACCACAGGTGCAAATGCAACTGTCAAGACCTCAGAAAAAGTAACTTCTCCACACCTGTTACCTCATCCGTAAAATAATTAGGATAATAACAGCATCTACCTCATCAGTTGTTGTGGGGATTACGTGAGAAAATGTGTTTTAAGCCACCCAGCCCTGTGCCCACCACATGTGAGGGCTGAGATACATGTTGATTCCCATTTCTTTTGAGTTTCTACCCTATTTCTTAGCTGCCAGGGCAGTTTGAAGAGAAATGGCTTGCAATGAAGAGGACTGATTGCTAGGAGTAAACAGGGTTCATTAACGTTTCCCAAGAAATTTGTACCTGAAAAGAATGTATTTTGATTAAGCCTTTCAAAATGGAGTCATTTTGCAAGAGACTAAGGGAAGTCAGTTTTATGCAAGTAAATGATCACCCACCTCTTGGATGTGTTCTTGGAGTAGACACCTGTACTTGACTTTTCACTACCCTCTTTCTGGTATCCATGGCTAGGGCCTTGGTAACTCCATTTTCAAAGATACTGCAATGCGAATGGCTTAAACAAAGGAGGTTGCTGGTCATACCTTTCCTCATAAAAACATTAGATTCCCCTATGTCCTGGGGTCTCCGCGGGATTCAGGGAGCACCAGGCAAGACTTTGTCTTCAAGAGGCAATGAGCAAGTGAGAAAGAGTAGAAATACCACTGGACTGGAATTCATCTGGGAATCTTGGGTGGAGGGTAATTCATCAGGAAACTAAAGATGGTCTCCTAGAAGAAACTGAGGGACCAAGAAATGTGTTTGCTTTTAGAATTTTTTCACACATCCTGTTTTGGGGGAGATAAGCCAAGAAATCGCCCTTACAATAGGATGGACTCTCTTTTTCCCAGTCCTTCAGTATCTCAGGAACATATTACCTGAGAACTGGTAAGGCCAAGAATGACATTGTTTCCATCTTTGCATCCCCGGCTCTCCACACACAGCCTACTCATTAAAAGTTTATTAAATGAATATGTACCTCAGGGTAGCTGAACACAGTCGTCTCTCTATTCCCCAGTGGTCTCCTTACAAGCTGGGAGTGATGAGTTTTGTAAGGCATACTAATTTTAGCAGGCTAACTGAAAGCTCCCTGAGGGCAGGGATCCTGTTGGTTGCTTTCACTGTCACCTCCTTAGAGCTTGGCAAGGCACCTGGCATCCTGTAGTCACTCGATAAGCATTTATGCGAATGCATGAAAACTACCCCTGGTTCTGTCCTCAGAACTCAGGGTCAGCCCGGAAGAGAGAGGAGTTTCTGTAACGAGGGAGTACACAGTCAATTTTACGTCCCCACTCAGCCATTTGCAGGAGGTAATAAATCACCGCTGTACCCGGGTCGGGGTCAGCTGAACGTCCCTAACGCCCCCTGCGGGGACCCCTCAGGCCAAGTCTCAGAGGAAGGTAACCCAGCGGGGGCGAGCCAGCCAGCACGTGCAGCCGCCCAGGGAGGAGGAGGCTGGGCTAACGCAGCCCTTAGTCAGCAGCTGGGCTCGGTTTTGAAACAAAAGCCAATATCCTCCCTCGGAGTCCGCGGCCGGTCAGCTCCTAGGGGGAAGAAAGCCATGCTGCCCAGCCGGTTAGTGGCCCAACCTACTTTTCCAGAGCCTGGGACAAAGGGCCAGCAGATGCACCGGAGTGGGTGGGACGTTGGGGATGGGGTACGGGGGCACAGATGGCCCAGACCCTCCCCTCCCGGCAGCGCGAGGAAAGGGCCGGGGTCTCCCCTGCTCTGTGAGGGTTCGTCCCGGGCGTTCCGCCTCCTTGCCCGGGCCCGTCGGGTCTGCGTAGAGCTGAGGCAGCTCTGCCACCCGTGTCCCAGAGCACAGACACACCAGGCCCCGGTTTCATGAATGAAATCCAATCGTGTGGATATAAATAGCCGCGAAGGCTGCTAACGTCACAGTGCGAGCGGCGGCCGCCACGGCGGCTGAGCGAGGTGCCGGGTGCTCCGTTCCGCCCGGCTGCCCCGCCTGGGAGCGGGGTGGGGGCAGGCGAAGGGGAGGGCTGCGGGTGGAAAGGGGCGAGCCCCTCTGGCCCCGGACTGGGAAGAGCGGCCGCGGCGCCGGGCGAGGCGGCAGGGCGAGGCACTGCCATGCTGCCTTTGTGCAAAGTTGGGCGGCGGGCGGCGCGCCCCGCGCAGGGGCCCCGCACACCCGCGACCGCGCGCAGCCGTGGCTGCTGCTGAGTGGCCGGGGCCCCCCTTCCCGCTCCCCCCGGCCCTTGAAGGCGGAGAGAGCTCGCATCTCGCTCGGCTTCAGGGTAGGTTCTGTGTCGTGAGTGCTCTATGCTGTGAAACTTCTCCGAGCAGCCGCCGCGGAGCCCCCGCCGCCCCGGCCCCAGCGGGTGGCAACTGGGGGCCCCGGGCCGTGCCACGCGGCCAGCAGCGCCCCGAGACAGAGTTGTGGGACCAAGCCCTTAGGGTGGCCGCCCTTGCCTCTCCGCGAGGCCGGGAACCCTCCCATCAGAGGCGAGCACAAGAGATTTCTAGGAGTGCCCGCACAGCCGCACCCCTAACTTGGAGCTGAGGAAACGTACAACAGGCACCCTTAGCAGGCTGGCTGCGCCAGGGAGGGGGTGGTGCCGCGCCGATGAGAAGGCGCTTCCCCTTCGAAGGCCAGTGTGGGGGCCGGGCGGGGACCGGAGGACCCGAATAGGGGAATACGCCAGCCCCTTTGGAGCTTGCACCCTCTTGAGAGTTGACTGGCCAGACCACAGTTTGGCGCTCCCTTCCCCTCCCCCGCAACCCCGTGTCTTTGGAGTCTGTTGTGAGTTGCTGTGACAACAGGAGGAGCTGCCATGAGGGGCTTGCAGAACACCTTGCCTGTGTGTGCTCAGCTTTCCGGGAAAGCAACCAAGGGGAGATGTGCAGACAAGAGAATTCAGTCCCCTTCCCCAAGAAAGAAGCGGAAGGCAGGCACAATTATGTAAAAATATATCATTAGATCCTACTGTTAGCTGCACCGTTTCCATCCCCAGCACTATCAAACATCTCAACCGAGTAGCAATGTCAATATTTAGACTTGGACAAGCCAGAAAGTTAGAAGGGAGCGCCAAGCACAGGGTTTTGACTTGGCTTTGCAAGTCAGCACACAAGCTGTGCCTTTGGAGCTGACTGTACACATTTGCTGGGGGCAAAAATGCATGGAGGTTGATATATACACAGAGGCACCCAGGTCTAGGAAAATCTAGGAACTTAAAAACAGAAGAGTTGCCCTGACTTTGAACTTCCCCATCCTGTGCTGTTCACTGAGCCTTGTTTAACTCCAGCCAGATGCTCAGCTTGAAGTTTCACTGGTTTGGGGCTCCCCCACCCCCCAACTGCAGCTGTGGTGTACGTTCTACACTAACATACTCTAAACAGAAAGAAAAAATACTGTTATCAGTGGTTTGATCTTTGTATAAGTCCTCTGAAGAGCCGCAGATAGTAAATAGTCAATAGGCTCTGTTTGTTTGGTCTTAGCAAGCCTTAGACTTTTTAAAACATACTCTGATAAGTTTGTTTACAAACCCTTTTTAGAAATTTGGAACTACATTTCATTTCCAGTAACCGTGTAGATGCTTAAGAGAGTCACTAGTTGCTAGAAAATAAACAGAAGCTCTTTTCTGTATAAATAACGTCTGCATATTGCTCCACAGGTGGAGTGAGCAGCAAATTATTATAGTAAACCTGGTTTCCTCTGAGATTCCTGGATCATATTTGGACATATTAATGGGAAAAAGGTTTAACCAGTTGATCCTAGTGCAGAAGGCTTTGGAAAATCATTAGGAAGCAAGAATATCATAGTCAATATACTAATTTTGCCTATTACTGTTTTCCCAGAATTTGAAGGAAGTGTAGTTGTTAAGTGCTTAGGGCTGTGTGATCACACAGGTGGAAATAGAAACACATGTAACAGTTTGACATTATTGGCTCAATAATGCAAATTATAAGCTATAAAAATACAACAGGAAAAAGCAAAATTCTTGGGTCTTTTGATTATGATTATATTGTCTAAAAATGCTGTTTTGAATAGAATGCCCACATCTGTGACTTCTGTATTGTCAAATGCCTGTAAGGATTTTCATTACTCTCTGTCAGTTTGTGGCTACATGTTTTTTGGGTTGTCTTTTTTTTTTTTTTTTTTTTTTGGTATCGTGCCCAAGTGCTCAAAAATATATTTTCACAAATGCAGCAAAATGTTAACCTAGCTATTTCAGGATGTATTTGACCCAAAGAAATGCCACTTTAACACTGGCACTTTGCAAAAATAAAGCAGATTCTTCCCTTTTCCAGGGGGAAGAAAAGAAAACAACATATGTTGAAAATTTTAGTGGCTCCCCATGTACTCCTGGCATGCAGTAGAATTCATAAAGTATTTCTCTCTTTTATTTAGGAAAGTCCAGCAGTGAGCAGAGTGTTCAGTTCTTCACTTCCAGCAAGCCAGGTCAGTGTCTTTGTGCAAACCAATGACTATAGATTGGTGACATCCTGTGTCTAATTCTGAGCATGCATTTCAGAACAGGTTTCTTAATCATTTGTCTTTTTAAAATGTTGTCTTCGACTTTTTTATATACTCAGTTATGAATGCCACAAGTTCAATTATTGTTAAAATTATTGCTTACTCTGTGAGTACAATGGTACAAATATGGGCCTCAAACCGGTTTGTCCTTTATATGACTTTTTATTTTTTCACTTTAAGCATCAGAATGGTGCCACAGTTAAGAATACTGGGGATCTGGATGCTTGATAATTGAGGTTTTATTTCCAATCTTAGCACTCTGGTGCTGGAAGAAACTTAGCACTCAATAATTGACGTATTGAGCATGAATCAAGGTTCAGGTAATGTGCTGCATTCTTTATATAATATTCTTATTCTGCTTCAAAAAGAAAAAAAAAAAATCTCTGGGAGGTGAAACCATTGTCTTGAGTCCCAAACTACAAGTGAGGAGTTGGAAGTTTAGAAACGTTAGATAATATGTTCAATTCTTCTATTAAATGGCCCAAATAGGAGGTTTTAAAAAAGAGGAAGGCAGCAAATCACACTGTCACGTGTGTACCTATGCAACTATCTTGCATGTTCTTCGCATGTACCCCAAAAACTAAAATGCAATTAAAAAAAAAAAGTTTTTGTCTTACCCTAAGACCTAAACGCTCTAGTTGAAAAATTGTTTTCCAGTAGAGAAACGGAAGACAAAGAAGGGTAAGCGACTTGCCTAAGGTAACTTGGTAATTACTAGCACACATAATAACACTCAATGGCCCAGCTGTTACCAAATAATAAATTCTATTCTCTTAAGTAAAATAGTGAAATTATAAGTATTCATGTGTACTTTCTGGCATGACACCATCAAAGATATGAGAAAGTTTTTATCGTGGGTCTCTCGTGCTGAGGATTTTACAGAAGATTTAAAAGGCAAGATATTAAACATTCAGGTATAAAACAATAGAGAATAAATCAAGATTATACTTGCCAGAAGGCTGAATTGGGGATCAATGATACATTTATGAGAAGTTCAGCATTTTCCATTCCGTGGAATTATTTTGCAATTCCATATATATATATGCATGAAAACAAAATTCCAAGCACATTTTTTTTTTTTTTTTTGTCTGGATAGATGATTAATCGGTGGGAGTTTGGGAAAGGACAGAATGTAGAATTTCAACCAACAGGGAGAGATTATGTAGTCACCCAGAAGCACTAAATTGCAGTATATCAAACTCAAAGATGTTATTGCTTCAAAGCATCGTAACCTAAAACCATGAGCTGTTTGAATCTGCATAGCATATTTGAGAAAGCATAATCATTTGGCATGACATTTAAAAGTAGTGGATTTTTCCTGGAACCTCAGTTTATCTGGAAGGTACCACGTAGATGGATTTTGATATATAGAAGATAATTCCTAATCAAAGTCCTGATAACAAACTAATATTAAGCAAGATTTTTTCCGTTTTTGCCTAAATTGACAGCCTTCTCTCTTTTCTGTTTCCCCACTTCCCTTCTCCCGTCCTTCTTTTTATAGAGTGATTCATAACAGTTGTTAATCCTTCTTTGTGAATTTTATATAAAGGGGCAATAAAAAATGAAATGGGGAACAAGTTATTAAAGTGAACCTTAAGATATCATTGTTTTTAATGTACTGATAACCGCCACTCAAGCTAATAGCTCTAAAATCTTAATTAGTGAAGATTTTTTAAAGCATTTAAAAGGATGTTGTAAGTTGTCCTATAACATGTCTGTCCTGTAAAAGTTGCTATATAGTGAATCATTACAAAACAGGTCACATTCTATAACAGCACTGTTATTACTGGGAAGATCCCACTACAGGCCAAGGCCCCATCAGCTGACATAGGATTAGCTGTGGTAATGGTATATAATAAAATGATCAGTATAGCAACAATAAAACTACAATTAAAGCACTAAAATTATACTTTGAATCAAATAATGTTATGAACAAAAGAGATCTAGGAATTAGCATGGTCTTGCTAATAATAATCATTTAGCAATGATTTGTTTTCTCTTTTGAACTTCATAAAGCTTTAGTTAGTATGTGTGACTTACCTCTTTAATAAAGGCTGGAAACATTTGAAATGTTGCCACTTTTTGCTCAAGGAATATACCTGTAGAAAACAGAGAAATGTTTAAATGTTCTTGGTCTTCCTTTTAGAAAATAGGCCATTCAAAGTTCCCCTCTGGTTTCATGTATTAAGGCTTAAAGAGCACAGGTGATTTGAATGCGTTTCTTGTGTTTCTCTTCTCATCTCTGCCAGGCTTCCCACCAACATCACAGCACCAAAACAAAACTCGGAGAGGGAGGGAAAAATGAGTCTCCAAAAGTGAGTGTAGACAAGGGCAGGATGTGGGAGAGTGTGTGGGCAGCAGGGAAGAGAAGGAAAGGGAAAGCTTTTGGGGGAATGGTCAAGAGGCAGTCACTCCAATGCATGGGATCTTTACAGATTAGTTATCTGTTAGCATCAGATTATTTTTATTTTCAGTTTGGAAACAAATAGAAGCCACTTCCTTCTTTTTCTGGCTTCCTTTTCTTCCTTGTGCCCATAGGACAGAAATTGGAAAATTTGCAAAAAGTGATGTGTGAGTATCTCTTCCCAGATGTCCCAGGACACTGCTGTCTTCAGATACTTCCTTGAGCTCTGTCATCAAATACATCAGCATGTCTCTGATCAGGGTTTATCCACTAAGAAACAAATTAGCAAGTTTCACAGAGAAAGAGATGCCAATGGGTGTAGAAGAAAGCAATTACATGTGTCCACTCTGCACCTGAGTTTATTTATTGCATAGACACAGGTTAATGGCAAGTTCCCAGCGTTAATGAGGTTATGATCTCAGGCTCCATCTCTCTGTGGAGAAATTTCCTTTGAATTGTTACCCAAACATAGACCAAACCCCTAATGACTGCTGTGATAACAATAAACTAGCATTTATACCCCTAGTAGGTGCCAGACACATTAACTAAATTACCACTAATATTTATTATCGATTCCAATTTTACAAAAGCAAGAAACAGAACTCAGAGATGTTAAAGAAATACTAGGAGACAGAGCTTGGATTTTCACCCAATGCTGTCTAAGAACTTGAATATCTATTTGCTCTTAACAAACTCCCCCCAAAAACACTTTAAAGCATTTCATTCCAGGTTAACTCTTGCAGATGCTGGAGTATAGAAGTTATTCTTCTGGGTTTGTTTTTACTTTCCAAGTTTTTTTAAATTTAAATTTGAACTACACAACATTTTTGCCTAAATAAATTGGCTAACTCGTTAGGTCATTTTAAATGTATTTTGATGGAAGTCGTCACAATCTTAAACAGTTGGGTCAAAGAGAGTTGAATCATGGAGCCAGGAGTGTCCTTATTAAGGATACTTAGCCCAACCTCATGGGGATGGAAAACACTGGCACCCAGAGAAGCAACGTAACTTGACTACTCTCTTAGTTAATAAGTGACACAACCTGAACTGGACCTAGGCTTCCAAGTCCCAGCCAGAGCCCAGTTCCATTGCATAACACTGCCTGAAAAGTGCCAAGTCTTCTAAATCTTCCAACATAGCCTGAAATACAACTAGCAAGTATGATGCACATCTGAAACCCAAGGTACATCCAGAAATGGTGATAAGAGAATTTCAGTGGTGTAAAATATGGTGGGTACTAGGAGAACTCTTACTTATCGTCAGTGGCACTGAGATAAATGGTTTTTCTCTTATTCAGAACGTAACACCCTTCTAAGCTGTCTTTGCTACACGAACGCTTCCAAGCTGTCTTTGTTAAGTGATCTGTTTGGCGCTTTTTCGTTTTGACCAAACTCTGGCTTTTCATTAACTATGCAACTTAGGTGAACTATGACCTTACTTTCCTCAACTGTAAAATGGGAACAGTATCCCCTCCCCCAGTAGAAGGTCTGATAAAATCCTCATACATGTAAAGCACATAGTAGGTGCTCAATAAGAGTTAGCTCTCTTATCTTGCCTAGAGTATCTCGAAAGAAAGTATTTTAACATATTAGGGCAGTTGTATCATTTTGTCTCTGAATTTACTGGAGTCATTTGAATTCTGATATTGCAAGGAATGGTTATAGAAACTTATTTTCTTGAATATAACAGGTCCAGTGGTCTCTCCACATTCCAGTGGCCCAGTCTACATTACATTTGTTTTTTTCACACTCTAAGGTTGCCAAAGTTTACTTACATTGAATTATTTTACTGCCTTAGTTCCTGCTACAAACAAATACCAAGCTTCTCCTGCAGATTTGTGGCTCTCATTTTCTTCCAGACACTGTTCCTAAGTATCTAAGGTGTTTTCTACATAGAACTTTGCATCTCAAAGCAACTATTTCCACCCAGATAACTAAGAAATATTTCTGGAGAATATCATGGCCAGTAGAAAATTGTTGCTTTCAGTTTTGAAATGTGAGACTTTGCTAGCTTCATTTCAGTTCACTGTAGTATTGAGTATTTGAGGTGTGCTGCTCCTGTCTTTTCTTTTTGTCATGTGTTGCTGACTGATATATTGATAGGAAAAGTGTAAACACTACAATTTCCCCATTTCACCTGCAGCACTTGATAACTACTCTGGCCTAAATTATATCTCTGGGAAGTGTTTTGTGCAATCCTCTCCACAGCTGCCACATTTTGTCATGTGGCACTTGCTGCCTTGCTTTGGACTTTTAGAACCAAGTCCTTGGCAACACGTCCAATTCATCACATATGTGGAGGAAAGCTACTACTTCAATATACTTTGTTTGATACTTGTACCTGTTTTTCCTTTTTTAGTAATAATCCAAATGGCCTAGAATAGACTTTATTATCCTGGTGGTGCAATTTCTCTTTTAGTATTTGGTAAATGCATATTGCAAGATGGATGTCCTTTTCTTCAGATTTAGAAGTAGCAATTAGATGTCTTTCCCAGTGCTATGAAGTAGCTGAACTGGAGCTAGGTGCTTAGAAATCACCAGTTGCTATATTGTCCTTAACCTTATTACTAATCTCAAATTGATTATATAGATATTTTTATTTTTACCAAGGAATTAACTGCTTTTAAAGCTTTGCTCAAACTTTCATGTACATACAACAAGGATGAGCATCTTGTTAAAGTGCAGATTCTGATTCAGGAATTCTGGGATGGGGCCTGAGAACATACATTTCTTTTTTTTTTTTTTTTTTTGGGGGGGGGAGGAAGGCAGGAAGGAAGGGAAGAAGGACGGTAGGGAGGAAGGAAGGGATGAAGAAAGGAAGGAAGGAAGGGAGGAAGCGGGGAGGGAGGGAGGGAGGGAAGGAAGGGAAGAAAGGAAATCAAGCAATGAAAGAGACATTGCCGACCTGGATCTAGAGGTTTACAAGTTGATTTCTTTTTTTTTGAGAGAAGGAAAGAAAAAAAAAAATAAGTAAAGGAGAGGAAGAAAGAGGAAGAGAAAGAGGGAGAGTAAATGGAAATATTGCTTTATTTTGAAAAAAATTGGGTATTAATAATGGCCAATCAATGTTTCATTTAAACTAATGGGTAGGTGTGATGTGGTATTGACAAGAATGTATATTTTGTGTATTTGAAGTGGAGAGCTCTATAAATATTTATTAAGTTTACTTGTTCTGGATCTGAGTTCGAGTCCTTGATATCCTTATTAATTTTCTGTCTCATTGAGTCTAAGTCTCGTATCTGGGTGTTAGGATCGTTAGCTCTTGTTGTTGCATTGATCCTTTTACCACTATATCTTTGTTGCTTTACAATCTATTTTATCCGATACAAGAATTGCAACTCCTGCTTTTTATTTATTTATTATTTATTTTTGCTCTCCATTTGGTTGGTAAATCTTTCTCCATCCCTTTGTTTTGAGTCTTTGTGTATCCTTGCATGTGAAACAGGTCTGGATGTAACATGCCGTTGGGTTTTGGCTGTGTCTTTTGATTGGGAATTTAGTCAATTTAAATTTAGGGTTACTGCCATTTGATGTTGACTGGCTGTTTTATCCATGTGTTGGTGTAAATTCTTCTTTATGTTGGTGCTCTTTACTTTTTGGTGTATTTTTAGAAAGGCTAATACTGGTTGTTTCTTTCTGTGTGTAATGCTTCTTTCAGAAGCTCTTGTAAAGCAGGCCTGGTGGTAATAAAATCTCTGAGTTCTTGCTTGTTCATAAAAGATTTTATTTTTCCTTCAGTTGTGAAGCTTAGTTTGGCTGGATATGAAATTCTGGGCTGAAGGTTCTGTTCTTTGAGGATGTTGAATATTGGCCCCCACTCTCTTCTGGCCTGTAGAGTTTCTGCCGAGAGATCTGCTGTAAGTCTGATAGGCTTGCCTTTGTGGGTTATCCGACCTTTCTCTCTGGCTGCCCTTAGTATCCTCTCCTTCGTTTCAACCCTGGTGAATCTAACGATTATGTGCCTTGGGGTTGGTCTTCTTGAGGAATATCTTTGTGGTGTTCTCTGTATTACCTGGGGTTGAATGTTGACCTGCTTTGCTAGTTTAGGAAAATTTTCCTGAATAATATCCTGAAGGGTATTTTCCAGCTTGGATTCATTCTCTCCGTTGCATTCAGGTACACCTATCAAACGTAAATTTGGTCTTTTCACATAGTCCCACATTTCTTGGAGACTTTGCTCATTCCTTTTTATCCTTTTTTCTCTAATCTTTTCTTCACGTTTTATTTCATTAAGTTGGACTTTGACCTCTGATATCCCTTCTTCTGCTTGAACAATTCGAGTGTTTAAACCTGTGCATACTTCTCGGAGTTCCTGTATTGTATTCTTCAGTTCCATTAATTCACTCATACTCCTCTCTAAGTTGTCTATTCTCAGTAGGATTTCATCAAGCCTTTTGTCAAAGTTCCTAGTTTCTTTACGTTGGGCTACAACATGGTCTTTTAACTCACTGAAGTTTGTTATTATCCATTCCTTGAAGAGTGATTCTGTCATCAGGAGGCGCTCGTTCTCCATCAAGCCTTGTTCCATTGTTGATGTGGAACTGTGATCATCTTTAGAGGGAGAGGCGTTCTGACTTTGAGTATTCTCAGCTTTTTTACGCTGGTTTCTTCCCGTCATTGTAAATTTATCCTCCTGTTGTCTTTGAAATTACCAACTTTCAGATTAGGTCTCTTGAGTGGACGTCCAGGTTGTTAGTTCCCAGGGCCAGAGCAGCGGCGTTAAAACTGATGGTGCTTTTCCGCCCAGGATTCTCCTGTCGGGCTTCCTTCTTGTTTCCGTAGTAGGCGACTCTGCCTTCCCGGGGCTCCAAACCTCGGTCAGAAGGGGAACCCGTCCCGTTTACTCTGCTCCGAGAGCTGCCGCGCCGAGGTGCCGGTGGAACTGCTGCGCCGACCACGAGAGTCGCGCTGGCGACCCCTGTGTTTCCACCACTGGGGGATCTTCTGCTCCGTGAGCGACCAGACTTTGTCTGAAAGTGTGGCGTCCTCTAGTTCTCCGCGCCTTCCCTGAGAGCTGCAATCCCGGGATGTTAGCGATCGGCCATCTTGGATCGTTCCTAGAGAACATACATTTCTAACAAGCTCCCCACTGATGCCAATGCTGCTGATCTGGGGACCATAAGTCATGAGGTTCTAAAGAATAGTTGTTACTACATCTGAAAGTCATGCTTACTAGGTCATAATTAGACTACCTTATTTTATTTGCTTGTTGCTTAAATTATAATAGAGAGTGATGAAATCTTAAACATAGGAGGGTTGTAGACAGTCGTGACCTGGTAAATCATCCAGCTCTTCTGGAAAAAATAAAATGTATGTATGTACATACACAATTGACATAAATCTTAGTGACATAAAGAATGTGTAGCACGCAGTTTACAAATAATAATAAACTCTCTAATACTTGTTATTATAAATTCTATATGGCCAGCTGAGTCTCACAGAATGCTTTTGTTGTTGTTTGAAGAACTCTTCTATCCATAGGCCAATCTATGTTGTAGTTGATTAAGGGACACAGTTCCCATATACAGATATTTTCTTTTATTAGCATAATCAATAAGAGAAAAGCAAAACAGCAAAGACATACATCAGAACTCTACTCATTCATCAGTGATATGAATGACTTCCTTTTTATCATCCTGCTGAACGGAATGATAATGTTTAATACTAAAAGAATATTTTTCAAGTATTACACTATTCATAGTGTAATACCTACACATATAGCACACTTCTAAGTTTAAAAATTTAGTGTCTTAGATCTAGAACAATAAACCAAGTGCTTTATTGTTGCTTGGTAGTAACAATAAATTGATTGGTAGTGGCTGCTGATTTCTGTGGTGTAAATACTCCCACCGTGTCCAATTTCAAGCTACTGATGTGGCTGAGAACAGAGTTAAGATGATGCAGTATGACATCATTATATTGTACGTTCCCCATATAGATAAAATGGGTATAAATAGCCTCAAAATATAGATAATAGTAAATATAGAGAAATAACTAGAAATTGATGTGTTTTGGGTACTAATCTTTGTTTTTAGTATGATTTATTTAATTGTAAGTTTACATAATTTAATTTTTAATACTGGCACTAATGGGCTTGCAAAATTCCCACAAATTTAACAAATGGCTCTGTGGGCTAGTAGGGGCTGGCTTCTGCACACCACTGGATGTAGATCATATGGTACAGTGATTCCCAACCTTGCTTTACACTGGAATACCTCAAAGAACTTACAGCCTACAATTTTAGTAGATCCAAGTTAGTGCCCAAGAATATGAACTAAAAAAGTTTTTATTGAATTATATCTTTTAAAAAATAAGCAAATTATAATTATAGAACAAAAAGTTTTCCTAAATTGAACAAACTCACATAACCAGCATCTAAATACAAAAACAGAACATTACCAGTACCCAGAAGCCCTTCTCATGCTCCTGTCGAGCCACTACCCAATCAATGTAACCCTTATCTTGACTTCTAATACCATAGATTAATTTTGCCTGCTTTTGGACTTGATATAAATGAAATCATACCCTATGTACTCTTTTGTGCCTGGTTTCAATATTATGTTTGTGAGATTCATTCATAATGTATGTAGCAGTTCATTCCTTTTTAGTAGTGTATAATATTTCATTATATAAATAGCCTCAATTTATTAGTTTTTATTCATTCTACTATTGATGGGTTGTTTCCAGTTGTTGGCTGTTTTGCATAGTGCTGCCAAGAACATTCTTGTACAGTTAACAGTATGCAAAACAAAACAAATCCCCCAGTGATTCTAATGAGCAGCCAATCTCAACTGCCTTCTCTACATTTTGCCCTCCTATTTCTCATATAGCATGCCCAAGGCCATTGATCCTTTCACGTGAATGTACTTTTAATACCATAAGCCATGAAGCCCATGTGCTTCCATTCATTAGAGTGTGTTCTCCTGGCTCTTTACAATACAAGCTCACCAGCTTTCCCTTTCCTCAAGATATCTGCATTTGTTCTCTCTAAATAGGGATGAGATTTGGCCTCACTTCAGTAAGCATGGGAGAATAATAGATACTGTGGACATGGAGCCAAAGACTGTATTTGGCAGCTGATCATTAAGGCTCCTGGAAAGAGGCTTCAAGTAAGGAAACTTGTTTCCCTTTGTTTGTATCAAACAAAAGTCAACAACAAACCCTTAGATCAGATTCTAATATTCTTTAAACTCTATTTATTTGATGTAAACCAAGGACTCTATTCTGCCATGACTACTGAAATCTCTCAAAGTCTCATGACTTGATCTGGAAAGATTAGAGAATGTTTCCCATGATCTTGTTCCTACACCTAGCATTCAGCTGGTGTATCCTCGTTTCATTGTTCTAGGCTGAAGGGCTGTGTCGTTTTTGTGGTTGGGCCTGTTGAGGTATTAGTTCCTTTGAGATAAGTAAAGAGAGCTGAATAACCAGAACGTCCAAGATGATATGTTGATGAGTGGGACTTCTGCTCAGGATTGAAAAGAACATTCCAGGAGCAGCAAGACTGTTCCCTACCAGGTGAAAAGCACTTCACATAAAGTTCTTAAGGTATACAGAGAGAAGGTCAACAGTAGATGTTAATTTTACATAATGAAGGAAGAATATTTTCTCACACAAGGAGGTATTTTGTTCCCTGATTTTCCTATCCCTTGACCTCTTTTTTGTAAACTTTTTTATTTCACAAAGAACACGTCTTCACTATACAAGAGATAGAATATATAGATAAGAAAAATTGAAAAAAAATGAATTATTATCCTATCCTATAAAATATGTTGGCATTAGTATTTTAGTATATTTCTAGCTCAATCTTTTTGTGTGTATGTAGGCACATAATTTTTTTTTTAATTTTACTTTAAGTTCTGGGGTACATGTGCAGATCTTGCAGGATTGTTACATAGGTAGATACACGCCATGGTGGTTTGCTACCTCCATTTCCCCATCACCTACATTAGGTATTTCTCCTAATGTTATCCCTCTCTAATTTCCCCACTCCCTGCTATCGCTCCCCTAGCCCCCCACACCCCAGTAGACTCCAGTATGTGATGTTCCCCTCCCTGTGTCCATGTGTTCTCATTGTTCAACATCCACTTATGAGTGGAACATGTCGTGTTTGGTTTTCTGTTCTTGTATCAGTTTGCTGAGAAAGATGGTTTCCAGATTCATCCGTGTCTCCGCAAAGGACATGAACTCATTCTTTTTTATGGCTGCATAATATTCCATGGTGTATATGTAGGCAGATAATTTTTAAGAAATAGTGTCATTCTGTAAATATTGTAATCTTTTTAATTTAAAGATTTATCATGAACATCTTAATATAACAATAAGTATACTCCTATAACACATTTTTAATGGATACATTTTTAATGCATAACGGGGAACTTAGTTTTTCTTTAACCCATCTCCTGTGTTTGGACTTCTAAAGTTATTTTCAGTATTTTGTTTCCACAAATAATGATATGATGAACATTCTTTAAAGAAAATCTTTTTCTATACATTTATTATTTTTCAAGAATAAAACCTTATAATTGGATGAACGTTATGGCATTTTAAAATCTTTTGACTTAAAATTTCTAGTTGCGCTCCAGACTGGTATCATTTTCCACTTCCACAAACAGTGCTTCATCCTGCTTTTTAAAATTGTACAATTTTTCATGTAATAATTTCTATCTAAAGGTCTAAGGTATGTCCTGAAAAATACTTGCTAGAAACCATTCTTTGTTATTAGCCAACAACTTCAAATAAAATAAGAAATCTTAAGAAGTCTGGTTAATTTTCCACCAGCACTTTTGCATTTACGGTCTAATGTTGCTGCAAAAACCTAAAACAAGTTTCGTTTGACTGAATTAAAGCATAGCCTAGTCCTAACAAGCATATGATAGTCTCATGAATGTTTACATACGGTAGCTTGATTGTCATTGTATCTGAAGATTTCACAGCAGGTGGTCATGCTGCTGCTTCAGAAGCTAACCTGGTGACATCTTTAGAGAATGCTTTCAATGAGTAACTTGAAAGTGCTCCACTACAGAGCACTGTGGAGACTTTTCTTTGTGAGCATAGGTTTTTAAACACCCATAGTCTACAGCCTTAATATTAGCTTTCTCAAAAAAGCATGTAGGACTTTGCCATTTCTAAAGACTTGACCAATATTTTGATTATTAATTCTTGACAAAGCTTCCCTATCCAGCCCTTAAGCCCCACCCACATGAGGACAATAGAGCCTCTGAAATCAATGTGTAGAGTTTCTTGTTTCTTTCTTTTTCTTTCTTTCCTTCCTTCTTTCCTTATTCCCTTCCTTCTTCTCTTCCCTTCCCTTCCTTCCTTTCTTTTTTCTTTCTTCTTTTACTTTAAGAAAGCACTGAAGTATACCACATTGACAAATGTATACAGATCACAAATGTACAACTTGATGACTTTTTGCAAACTGAACATACCTATGTAACTGGCATCTAGATCAAGAACCAGGACACCACCAGTGCCCTACTTCTCTTGACCACCCCACTCCATCCTCAGTGTGTTTGAAACACCTCATATTTTATGTCCAGGGTAAGTACATCATTTACTGAATTCTATGTTTACCTGAACCATTACTTTATAAGAGCTAGCTACTGTTAGCTTCCATCAAGATGTCTCTCGTCACTGAAAATGCGTAGAAGTCTGCCTTTCCAAGTAAACATTACAATGTTAAATTTGGGCACTGAATGTGCATCAATATTTATGTGTTTATGATTTCCAGGTACACAATACATACATGACATGCATACCAACAAATTTGGAACTACTTTCTTCTTAATGAACATAAAGCTGAATTATGCTCTATTGCTCTAAGCTTAGGATATCTTTAACTACAACTGATTGCCACAGAGCATTTCACATGCCCCATTTCCAATTTTTTAAAAATTGTTTATTTTAGTTACCATAAGTATTCCCTTTGAATGCTCGAGATTTAAAAGCCAAGAATTTTTCATCTTCTGTTGGAGTTAGAATTGTATGCCTTTGTCCTGAATATCCACAAGTGTTTTTATATGGTTCAATTTCTGTGTCTGACATTCAGAAAAACATCATTTTGATTCCTGTGGGGTTTTTTTTATGTGAGAGCTTGAGCCAGAGAAAGAAACAGGTTTAACAGGATATCTGTGCTTTATATATACATATGGTTTTGAAAAATAATTTGTGTGTTATCAAAAATCATGTATTATTCTTGGGTCGTATAAGTATACTCAATAGAAGTAACAATCAAGGGTTATGCTTATATACCCATTAGTTTTTTAAAAAGCTAAAATATATCTTTCTCATTATAAAAGTAATATGTCTAAGAATATTATTCAGTCATAAAAAGTAATGGAGTACTGAAAGGCACTATAATATGGATAAAATTGAAAATACTATACTAAGTGAAAGAAGACAGACACAATAGGCCACATATTGCATAATTCCATTTATATGAAGTGTCCAGAATGGGAAAATCTGTAAAGACAGAAAGTAAATTCGTGTTTGCCAGAGCTGGAGAGAAGGAGAGTAGAGAATGACTGCTAGTGGGTACAAGATTTCTTTCGAGGATAATGAAAATATTCTGGAATTAGCAGGAATGGTTACACAACCTTGTGAATATCATAAACACCACTGAATTGTATACTTTAATAGAATGAGTTGTATAGCATGTGGATTTTATCTCCCATTTTTTTAAAAAGTAAGATGTGCATTTTAGAAAATTAGGAATGCATTTAGAAAATGGCAGGAATAAGTTAGAGCCTTATTTTCCAGCGACAGTTACTACTGCTTTCTAGTGTATTTCCTTCCAGTTTGTTTTGTTTTTCATGTATTGTTGTTGCAGAGGGAAGACATAGATGTTGCTTCCTGTTACATGACAGAGATACAGTTACTAAATTTTAAATAGTCACATATTAAAACCAACCCAACCCTCTTGAAAGAGGGTAGGTCCCAAGAAAGATTTGTTTATTTGTCCGAGGGGAATAATGGATGGGAATGCAAATACAGCAAGAAGAGAATGATGGCTAGCCCTGTAAGAAGGGATGATGAAGAAGAACCTGAAGGGAAAAGATCCTAGGTCCTGAGAGGCAGAATGGCAGTTTGAGCAGTTGCCATGAAAGGGGGGACGCCAGAGGGAAACATTTCCAAGCTTAGGAGGTTCACTGTAAGATGCATAATAGGTTAGGTAAGCCACACCTCTTACTTCATAAGCAGCTACATGGTTCACGGCTTTCTAAGAAAAGTCAGTTTCTGCTTCTGTCTGCTGTGTCACTGTGCTAAGACAGTGCTTCGTGTGAGTGCGTGAGGCCCAATTTTATTTGGGTTACACATACTTATTTACTGTTGTTTTAGTTGAATGCATTTCACATTACTATTCCATAGTTTCCCCTCAATATCAGCATTTCTCTGGATTATTGCAAATGCATCATAAACATGACTTCCATGACAATCTTAATAGGCAAGACTTACTGATGTTCTCTTGATGCCAAGCACAGAGATTAAGTATTTTACAAACATTATCTAGTATAATTTTCACAACAACCCATGGAAGGAAACAATTACCCCAGTTTATAGATAAGAACATAGAGGCTCTGACAGGTGAAATTGCCTAAAATCACTTAGCAAGTATTTTATTAATTCCGTCACTTGTCATAGGTTGTTTTCATTGTTTTCTTAAAGATGTGGTAAATATATTTGCTTTTAAAACATTTCCCATTTATAAAATTATTACCTTAGATGAATATATCAGAAAGTATTTTCTAAATTTCCAAGGGTTAAGATTTTTTTGTTGTTCATGTTGTAGAGCTTTTCCTTTCAATTGTTTCCTTTATTTTTTGTGGCCTGAGAATTTAATTGAAAACAATTTACACTTTGGGGGATTTGGAGCCTTATGGTCAGCTTTTTAAATGTGCCAAGAACACTTGAAAGAAAGCTGTCTTTTTACAGGTTTAAAAAATGTGGGATATCTGTTCATTTCACCTTAGTATTTGTTATTCAGATCCTCCATGTGCTGTTTATTTTCACTTTCATAATCTGGCATTGATTTATTCTGATTTTTGTCCCAGGTATTTGTTATTGTTGTGAATTTCTCCTTATACTTAAAATGGTTTATTCAATTTATTGTATGCCTTTTGGTCTGTGAAGCTTCATGTTACTTCTATTACGAATTGGCCTTTTTAACCTTCTAGATCATCTTTGGCAGATAATTTTCCTATACAATTTTGTGACCAAATTCAAAATAACTATGCAAGATGATCTTACATTTTTGACTGGTTTTGGCTTCCATAGCTCTTTAAAGCTTCGATGCTTTTTGTTTGTTTTTAGTATTCAATTTTCAATTATCTCTCGGTGTTTTGACTAGTATTTTTGAGCAGTTTTCTCCAGGGAACTTGGGTTTTTGACCTAGTCTTTGATATTTAAAGCAGCTTTATGTTGCTCTCACATAATATTATATGTCCCTTCTCTTTCAACAATCTGTTTTTTTATTTTTAATTTTTAATTATTATGGATGCATATTAGTTGTACATATTTTATGGGGTACATGTGATATTTTGCTACAAACATACAATGTGTAATAATCACATCAGGGTAATTGGGTGATATGATTTGGCTCTGTGTCCCTACCCAAATCTCATATCGAATTGTCATCCCTACTTGTTGAAGGAGAGGCCTGGTGGGAGGTGATTGAATCATGGGGCAGACTTCCCCCTTGCTGTTCTCATGATGGTGTTCTCACAAGACCTGTTTGTTTTAAAAGTGTGTAGCACTTACCCCTTCTCTCTCTCTCTCCTGCTGCCATGTGAAGACATGCTTGCTTCCCCTTCAACCTCCACCATGATTATAAGTTTCCTGAGGCCTCCCCAGCCATGCTTCCTGTACTGCCTGTAGAACTGTGAGTCAGTTAAACCTCTTTTCTTTACAAATTACCCATTCTCAATTCTTTATAGCAATGTGAGAACAGACTAATATATTGGGGTATTCATAACCTCAAGCATTTATAATTTTTTTATGTTAGAAACATTCCAATTTCACTCTTAGTTATTTTAAAACATACAATAAATTATTGTTAATTTACTGTAGGTGCCCTATTGTGCTACCAAACATTAGATCTTACTCCTGTGTAACTGTATTTTTGTGCCCACTAACCATCCCCTTTCTGCCTCCCTCCCCACCAACCTTTCCAGCCTCTGTTAACCATCATTCTATTCTATTATCTATCTCCACAAGCTCAAATTATTTTTAGTTTCCACATATGAGTGAGAACATGAAATATTTATCTTTCTGTGGCTGGTTTATTTCATTTAACATAACATCCTCCGGTTCCATCCATGTTATTTCAAACAACAGGATTTACTGCAGCCTCTGTCTCCCAGGTTCAGGCGATTCTCCTTCCTAAGTCTCCCATATAGCTGGAATTACAGGCATGTGTCACTCTACCTGGCTGATTTTTGTAATTTTTTGGTAGAGACAGGGGACAGGGTTTTACCACGTTGGTCCCGCTGGTCTTGAGCTCCTGACCTGAAGTGATCCGCCCACCTCAGCCCCACAAAATGCTGGGATTACAGGTGTGAGCCACCACACCCAGCCATGTCCTGACCATTTATTTGATGGGAGACTTTTTATTACTGCTTCTTCTATCTTGTTACTTGTTATTGGCCTATTCGGGTTTTGTATTTCTTCATGACTCAATCTTGGTAAGTTGCATGTGTCTAGGAATTTGTCCATTTCTACTAGGTTTTACAGTTCATGGGCATATAGTTATACATAATGGTCTCTAATGATTCTTCGAATTTCTACAGTATCAGTTGTAACATCTCTTTTTTATATCTGATTTTATTTATTTGGATCTTCTTTTTTTTTTTCTTAGTCTGGCTAAAGGTCTGTCCATTTTATTTATCTTTTCAAATAATCAACTTTTCCTTTTGTTGATCTTTTCTATTTTTTATCTCAATTTCATTTTATTTCTGCTCTGATCTTTATGAATTCTTCTAATTTTGGGTTTAGTTTGCTCTTACTTTTCTAGTTCTTTAAGATATATTATAAGGTTGATTATTTGAGGCTTTTCTACTTTTTTGATGTAGGCATTTATTGCAATAAACTTTCCTCTGAGTACTGTTTGTGCAGTATCCCATAGGTTTTAGAATGTTGTATATGCAATTTCATTTATTTCAATAAGTTTTTAAATTTTTTTTTAATTTGTTCATTGACTCAATGGTCATTCGGTAGCATATTAGTTTTTCTTGCATTGCTATAAAGAAATACCTGAGACTGGGTAATTTATAAAGAAAAGAGATTTAATTGGCTCATGGTTTTGCAGTCTTTACATGAAGCATTTGGTGCTGGCATCTCCTCAGCTTCTGGGGAGGCCTCAGGAAGCTTATAATCATGGTGGAAGGTGAGAGGAGAGCAGGACTGCCACATGGCCAGAGCAGGAGCGAGAGAGAGTACGGGGTGAGGGAGGAGCCACACACCTTTAAATGACCAGATCTTGTCTGAACTCAGAGCAATAGTTCACTTATCACCAAGAAGATGGCTCAAGCCATTCATGAGTGATCTACCCCCATAATCTAAACACTTCCCACCAAACCCCAACTCGAACATTGGGAATTACAATTTAATATGAGATTGGGTCAGGAACAAATACCCAAACTGTGTCAAAGAGCATATTGTTTAATTTCCATATGTTCATATAGTTTCCAAAGTTTCTCTTGTTATTGATTTCTAGTTTTATTCCATTATGGTCAGAAAAGATACTGAATATGATTTTTAAAATAATTTTTGAGACTTGTTTTGTGGCCTAACATAGGGCCTATCCTTGGGAATGTTTCATGTGCAACTGTTGAAATGTTCTGTAAATGTTTGTTAGGTCCATGTGGTCTATGGTGCAGATTAAGTCTGATGTTTCTTTCTTGATTTTCTGTCTAGATGCTCTTTCCAATGCTGAAAATGAAGTATTGAAGTCCCTGGCTGTTACTATATCAGGGTCTCTCTCTCTTTAGCTCTAACAACATTTGCCTTATATATCTGGGTATTCCAGTGTTATATACATATATATTAACAATGGCTATATCCTCTTGCTTAGCTGACCCCTTTATCATTTTATAATGACCTTGTCTCTTTTTACAGTCTTTATCTTGAAATCTATTTTATCTGAGATAGATATAACTAATTCTGCTCTTTTTTGTGGGGGGTCCTATTTGCATGGATACCTTTTTCCATCTTTAAGGCTTTGTATGTGTCTTTAAAATCATCTTCAAATAATGTCTTGGTGAAATTTGTAGTCATTCATATCATTATTTATGGAGAGAGTCTGTGTCCATTTTGAAGATATTTTGATAAGATTTAATGGGATTCTTATACAATTTGTTTGTCGTTGATATGTAAACATTTTACTGAAAAAAATACATAGCTTTGGAGTCTTCCTTCGTTTTTCTCCTCCTTCTCCTTCTCCTCCTTGATTTTCCCTGCTCCTTCCTCTTTTGTGTAATGGGAACATTTTGTTCTTTTAAATCACACTTTGCTCCTTAGCTCTTCAGGAACACATACTATTAGTCTGTTTTCACGAGGCTGTCAAAGACATATCCAAGACTGGGTAATTTATAGAGAAAAAGAGATTTAATGGACTCACGTCCCACATGACTGAGGAGGCCTCACAATCATGGTGGAAGATGAAAGGCAGACAAGAAAAAAAATGAGATCCAAGTGAAAGCAGAAACCCCTTATAAAAACATGAGATCTCGTGAGACTTACTCACTATCCTGAGAACACTGTGGGGTAGATGGCCCATGATTCAATTATCTCCCACTGGGTTCCTCCCACAGCACGTGGCAACGAGCTGAGATTTGGGTGGAAACACAACCAAACCATATCAAAGAGCATTCAGGAGATTGCATTTTGACCATCTCTTTATTGTCTTCCATCAATCATCAGTAAAGACAGAGAAAGATTGTCTTTACTTCCGTGTTTAGAGAGAACGTCTTATGCTTGACCTGTAGCTCACTAATTAATTTTTACTACATTTTCAAGTCTACTGTGTACTGTTGCCAGTACAGCTTTCAATTTGGTGACCTTGTATTTCATTTATACATGGTCTTTCTTTATCTTGTCCTATTATCCACTTATAATTTCATCTGCTATTAGTTTATAAATTAGTTTATAAAATGTACGTTATCTTCATTTACATGATTAAGCACATGAATCAGATTTTTAAAGTTTTTCTTCTGCCATTTTATATAGCATGTTTATCTAAGTGGAGCACCTTTCTTCTGTGCCTTTAGGTAATTGCTTGTACGTGTCTATGCTTCAATGTTTTTAATAGATCATATATTGAATGGTCTCTGTTTACACTATCCATACACAAAAGGATTCACAAAGGCCGAGAAGTGAAGTATATTCCAAATGCTTGGATAACCATAGGGTCTGTCAAAGATCAAGGTAGGACTCTATGATAGCATTCAAGGAAATCACCCAGTTTCAGAGTGGACAAGCAAAGCTACTCGGTATAATGTGAGTTGAGAAAACCTTTGAGGGCGAATTAAGGACAACAGTAAGGAATTCGACCATGGAAGTTATACTAATGTTCAGTCTTAAAAGGCAGCACCCCCTCACCTGACTCCCTCTTGCATTAACCCCACGAGATCAATCAGTTCTGTCGTAGGGTCAACACTGAAAGGGCCTGGTTGAGTGGGCTGGAGGAAGCAAAAGCTGAACAGAGAGCCCTTTCCATACTTCGTTCTCTCTACCTTGTCCATCCTCAGCAAGGGACAGTCAGCAGTGTTACTCTGTACTGATAGCAGCAGGCTGTTTTCCTCTTGGAGCCTCTGGGAAACCTACCTTTTCCAACCCTTCTTTTTTCCCCCTTGTCCCAAGTCAGGCTGACTGTCACTACTCCAGATTATGGGCATCTGTGGTGAAGAACATCGGCTTACTTCCTGGGCCGGTTCTTTTCCTTGTGGATATGGCAGTCTGCTGGTCATCAGTGACTTTATCACTTGGCTCCACAGAAGTGAATTTGGCAGAAATCCTTCCATTTTCTGGTATGTGGTTACTTTTTACCCCTAGCTTCTGGTAGTGTTATAGAGTCTGCTATCTGTCCAGACTAAGGCTACTTCCAGTGAGGTTATGGTAGGGGAGGGTTCAAGGCACCAGTGCCTTCATTGCCATCTTGCCTGGAAGTCCAGCTAATTGCATTTTGTGATGTGGCTCTTTTGGGCATAGACTGAACTCATTTATTCAAGACCCACTTTCATATTAGTTATAAGTCATTATTCATATGTAGTGGGTCATTTGCCTCCTTTTCCCTTTCTTTTCCAGCCAAGTAGTGACTCACCAAAAAGAGTTGAGAATTCCTTGAATTAGGATGTGTAAGTCTAAAAGTTGATGAGAACTTTATGAGACCCTTATGTGTAAATATTACTAAAATTTATACATCGGCTCTAGAAACTAGAACAAAAAAAAATGAGCAGTCATTTGTTTTTCTAAATGCAATCCAGTCCTAAATCTTATGAGAACTTGATAAGCCCTTCCTGCCTGCACATATTGGGTCTCTCTTCCCCACCACCACCTTCCCCTTTGGTGGAAGGGTGTGGTCCTTGGTGGTTCCCATGGTTACTGATGCACCTCCTGCTAGGGAGCAATGTTTGGTGCAATGCCATCTGTCAAACACTGCTCTTGTGATGGGCCACAAAGATGTCCCTCATGGTGTTCCTCTCACTAACTGCAGGCTTAGCCACACACTGCTGCCTTCGAGGTCACAGGGCTTAATGATGAGTCACCAGAGATAGCCACATGCAAGTTCTCTGCTAGCCCCAGGTGGAAGGTTTTCTAAGAAAGGTGGAATGGCTGTATTTTTATATTCAATTCAGCAAACATTTTTTGAAAGCTGCCTATGGGCCAGGCACTGTGACAAGATTTGAGGATTTAAAGATGAATAACAATTTCTGTTGCCAAAAATTTATAATCTCAGTGGGGTAGAAGTGGAATGCATATAAACATAATAATCAACATTACAAATCAGAATTTGATAAACCCCCTTGGAGACAGTGAAAAGGATGGATGTTTGAAATGTGTCTTCTTCCAAAATGTAACTTGAATCTGTAATTGGCTACATCTGTGCTGATTCTGCCCTGTCAGAGGTACCACCCTTTCTCTCCTGGAGAACTTACGGTTTCCTCACAGTTTCTTCTGCCACTGCATTCCTGCCCCCAAGACATGTTCTTTGTACATACAGCAGTCTCAGTGATATTGATGATTCCTTTAAAAAGCAAATCAGGGCTGGGCACAGTGGCTCACCCCTGTAATCCCAACACTTTTGAGGGTTGAGGCAGGAGGATCACGTGAGGTCAGGAGTTCAAGACCAGCCTGGCCAACATGGTGAAACTCCATATCTACAAAAATAGAAAAATTTTCCAGGCATGATGGTGGGTGCCTTAATCCCAGCTACTCAGGAGGCTGTGGCAGAAGAATTGCTTGAACCCAGGAGGCAGAGGTTGCAGAGAGCTATCGCATGATTATACTCCAGCCTGGGTGACAGAGCAAGACTCTTTCTCAAAAACAAACTAAAAAAGCAAATCAGGCCTGTAATCCCAGCACTTTGGGAGGCCAAGGTGGGAGGATTGCTTGAGCTCAGGAGTTCAAGACCATCCTGGATAACATACTAAGACCCCCACCTCTACAAAAATTACAAAAAATTAGCCGGGCCTGGTGGTACATATCTGTAGTTCCAGCTACTCAGGGGCTGAAGTGAGAAGATGGCTTGAACCCAGGAGGCAGAGGTGGGGGTTGCAGTGAGCTGAGATTGTGTCACTGCACTCCAGCCTGGGAGACAGAGCAAGCCTTGACTCAAAAACAAAAAATAAAAAAACTTAAAAAAAAGCAAATCAGAACCTGTCACACTTCTGCTTAAACACTTCATTGGCTTCATTTAGAATAAGATCCAAACTCCTGACTGTGGCCTAAAAGGCTGAGTATGATCTATCCCCACCTACCTTTCTAGCCTTCCCGCTTCCCCACTCCTCTTCCTCAGGCTCTCCAGGCCTGTTTCTGCTCCCATCTCTGGACTGGCCTCTTCTCATTCTCCAGATGGCAGGAATGGGGCCTCTTCACACTGGGCACCCAGTGTGCCCTCTATGCTTGCCATCCATTATTTCTTCTCAACATCCTTTGGTTTTTATCCAACGAACCCCTCAAATTTGCGAGGATGTATTTGTCTACCTGTTTAGTTGTCTCTTTCCACCTGACTGTGAACCACCCCTGGCTTGCTTTTCACTGTACTCTTTTAGGTGTGGTACTCAGCATATAATTTTTAAACTAAGATTGCCTTAGTCCCACAGGTGGAGAACAATTTCAGCAGATAAGTTAAGGCCATGCAAAAAGGGCATTTGAGCAGAAATAATGACATAGGCAAAATGGCAAAGGAGAGGTTCCCTGGTGTATTTGTAGAAGAAAGTAGACCCGTGTGTCTGTACCTAGCACACAGTTCACTTATGGTGGTTTTGAAATCTGCCCTGGAATTTTCATGCATCTTTTAAATTTTTGACTTATTTTTTTCAAAAAATAAATTAAGTTTTCTTTCTCTTTTTTTTCTCAATGAGGGCAGTGTTCATTAAGAACAGTACATAAGGTAGAAGAGAAGGTTAGTTTCTAATCTTAGTTCACCTCTCTCACTGACCTTGAGTTTTAAAAGCATAGAGAGCGTGATCTTGTGTGGGTCTCCACTGTCACAGGGCCCTGATGAGAATCATGAGCAGATGTAGTAAAAAGTGCTTCTTTCCTATCAGCAGGTAGGGTTCCTGTAGTGTTTGTACCCACAGACTTCTATGCAGCGTCATTCCTGTTACTTACTCTTTTCTTTTTTTAATCAAAACAGTCCATCGAAAAAATAGTGTTGATTTCAACAATCAGTTCTGTTGACTTCAATGGTGGAAGGCAGTGTTATCCTGGAGATAAAATTCTGTGAAGTTTTGATTCAGGGAAGTCCGACCCAGCCCTTGCATCTCTTTCCTGGCTCTGGACCCATTCTTTATTCCAGCTGAGATGTTTATTCTATGTATGAAACAGCTCCCACCTACCTACAACTGCTGATTAAAAGCTCAGGATAATGAAATCTGCACAGTCAAAACTTGGTTGTTAACTATAGTTATTATGCAACTCAGCATTTACCTTTTGTTCCTGCCAATAATATAAAATTATCAGTTTTTCTTTCAGAGCTAACTCTTCAAATACACTAAAATTTGATGCACTAGTATTTTTTAATGGCTGAACTAAATTATTTCTTAAAGTTCAGGTTATATGCTTTTGGAAGGAATAGGAAATGTAGTGTCTGTGCAATAGCATCATTCAGACTGTCTGGGAACAGCTAAATGGAGCTAAAAGGACAAAACTCCCTCCATGGGCCTTCAATTTTTGTCTTTAAGCAGACTGCTCATGATGCCTTGATAAAAATAGCAAACATAACAGGAGACACAGCGTTAAGTGATAAGATGCAGCATATCCCAAATGCAGAATGATTCACAGCAATTAGGAGACCCCTAATGGTGTTTCTTAGACAAATGATAGCTCTCTTACTGCCCACTCATCCTAATTTCTGAATTTCTAATGTTAGAGGAGTCTTGCACACTTGCCTGAAATCAATTAGTGGCCCTACACTGAAGTGCGCCTGTCTGAACCAACAAGTACATCAACCACAGTGCCCCGAGTTATTAAGTTATGGGGGCAGAATGCTAAAGTTCTTCTAGGCATCATGTGAGTGAGGGAGTGGGCATGCACAGAACTTTCTGGGAATCTGTTTCATAAGAGATGGACAGAACACCATGAAGGTCATCAATGCAAAGATTGAAGGTTGGGTTGTGGTACCACCTAAAGAAGGGGAATGATTTGAAGAGGAGGCCAGGGCAACTAAGGTCACATGTGGCCCCATCCCTATGTTTCCGATGGGTGACCCTCAGAGATAGTCACCATTAAATTAGGGGACTTTTGGACCAGAGGGGTAGTCAAGAAAGGCTTTGCAGAAAAGGAGTGTTGTATACGTATCTATTCCCAGCACTTTAGGAAATAACTATGCCCCAGAAACACTTGATGATTCATTAAGTGTATGAAATGGGCACTTTGAAGGTATAACCACACACACACATTCACAAGCTACCATTCCATGATTTGCTAATATAGGAAAAAAAATGTGTGTATGGATGTGTTTACATTTGTTTTTGTTTGTAATTGCTTCTCCTAGAAGAGTTTGTTGATACAGAGAAAAAACTAAATTAGTTTAGGAGGAGGTGTAGTTAGGAAAGCTTTCCAGAGGAGGTGACGTCTGAGTAAGGTTTTAAGGAATAACTAGAATTTACAAGACAGACAAGGAATAGAGGAGGGTCGCAAGAGGGAATGATGTGTGTATTGGTGCTGAGATAATGCTGCTATGAATATCTGCATCCTCCCCCAATTCATATGTTGAAGCCCTAAACCCCAATGTGATGGTAATAGGAGATGGGGTGTTGGGGAGGTAATTAGGTTTGGATAAAGCCATGAGGGTGGAGCTCCATGATGAGATCAGTGCCATTTAAGGAAGAGGAAGAAACACGGAGCTTTCTTTCTGGCCTGTCATGTGAGGAAACCATAAGAAGGCAGCTGCCCGTAAGTCAGAAAGAGAGCCCTCACCAGCACCCAGCCACACCTGCACCCTGGTCTCTGACTTCCAGCCTCCAGAACTGTGAGAAATAAATTTCTGTTGGCTAAGCCACCTAGTCTATGGTATTTTGTTATGGCAGCTGAAGCTGGCTATGGAGGGGTAATTAGGAAGGTTTTTTATGACAGAGATGCCATACTAGCATATCGGAATAAAGTTTTAAAGAATGTGTAGAATTTGCCAGGCAGAAAAGGAATGGAGGAGAGTTGGCAAGAAGGAAAGGTGTATATAAAGGTAACAAACAACATTTAGAATTTGAGAGAGCCATTTTGTGTGGCTAAAGTGTGCTATGTTAGTTTCCTATTGCTGCTGTAGCAAATTATCAAAAACTTAGTACTATGAAACAAAATTTCTTTTCTTATTGTTTTGAAAATCAAAGGTCTGACACGGGCCTCACTGAGCTGGGGGGTCTTAGGGAAGAATCTGTTGCCTTATCTTTTCTAGCTTCTATAGAAGCTTCTATAGGTCCTATGCATTACCTGGCTTGTGGCCCCTTCATCCATCTTCAAAGCCAGCAGTATAGCATCTTCAGATTTCTCTCTGATTCTGACCTACCACCTACCTCTTCCATATTTAAAGGACCATCGAGATTGCATTGCACCCACATAGATAGTCCAGGATAATCTCCTTATGTTAACGTCAGCTGACTAGCAACCTTAATTCTATCTGCAACCCCAATTCCCCCATGCCATGCAATGGAACATATTCACAGGTTCCAGGGATTCCGTGGACATATTCAGGGAGGCCATTATTCTGCATACCACATATCAATGCAAGAAATTGAGGGCGACCGTAAAGAGAAAAGTTGGCATGACCCATCAACCCTAGATGGAAAAGATCATCCAACCAAAAGGGACCTTTCATCTGACATTTAAAAATAAACAAAAGAGTGAAGGTACTGGAGATTTCCATAAGGTATAATGGGTATGTTTCTGTTGACTATTGGTTTATAAACCCAAAACTTGGTGGTTTAAAATAGTAATTTATTATTTCTCATGATTCTGAAGTTTGCCTGGGGATTCCACTGCTGGTTTCACCTGAGCTCATTCATAAACTACAATCAGCTAGCTGTAGGGCTGGCTGAGCTGGAAGGTCCAAGATGGCTTTACATTATCCAGCATTTGGTGGCAGCCATTTGGGGCTGCCTCAGTGGTTTTCAGTGTGAAGTCTCATCCCCTGCTGGGTTAGACCTTACATGGCAGTCTTGTGGCTGCATTCCAGCAGCATGAAGGTGTAACAGCAGGGCCTCTGGAGACCTAGACTGTACACAGCATCACCTCCACCACATTCTTTTGGACCAAGCAGCCACAAGTTTAGCATAAGTTCAAGAGGAAGGGAAATAGATTCCACCTCTTGATAGGAGTTGCTGCTGTGGCCTTATTTCATCCAGCACAGGCTGTAAAGGTAGGAGTGTTTGTTCTGAGAGTGGAATTTTGAAATTTGAGATTTCAGAGGTAAGATGTTTCTGGATAACAACAATATCCAGCGTATGTCTAGAAGGATGGATGGCTCAAGTAGAATGTGATAAAGACCACTGGCACTGAAGGAGAGAAGAAGTGGTGAGGCTGGGATGTGGGCTGCACCATCCTGTGGACCCAAGAACGCTGTGTGGGTGGGGAGTGTGGAGGAGTGGCCGGAAGTCCAGGAGATGATGGCAATGGTAGCAGGGCAGGTATGGGATGATCAGATGAGATGGGGTGATTCTGTAGACCATGAAGAGCATGACCACGCTTTTCTAGGTCAGCCTTTGAGTGCTGGGCACCAGAATCACTCCACCATGCCCTTCACTTCCCAATATGCACAGTCTTGTTTACTTGTCAGTTTTTCAAATAAACTTGTCCCTTCTGACTTCTGGATAGTGTGCAAGAGGATTCATCAGATACTGGTGAAAATATGAAATAATATTCAAGTCAGTTTTGAGTAAGAAGACAGCTGCCATAGTAGCAGATTACCAATGTCCCCTCTTTAAAGCTTTTCCTTTTCTTTTCTGCCTTCCTTGTCTCCTCAGGTATGTATCTAAAGGTGAGGGGGGTCTTCACATGGATCAGCAGGATTTATAGTAGTGACATTTATTAACAGTGTTAAATGAATAATACTTGTTACTCTCATTCTAGGTAAATAAAAATCAGAAACCAGACAGTCATTATCCAGATGGTCCTAAGAGTAGACTCAACCATCAGAGTGCTAGATATAAATAAATTAGAGCCTATAACAAGTGGAGAAGGTTAAAATATGTATTTTTATAATGACTATCATAATTTAATGTTTCTTTGTTTATGTGTAACAGATGAACAAATGATTTACAGAAATGCAACTGTAGCATGAGTTTCCATCCTTGGCTGTGATTTCACATTCTTGGAATGCTTTTTAGAATACCACAAGAGAAATCTCTCTACTCCAAATTAAAGATTTTCAGTATTTGGAAATTCAATGAATGTTTCCTGGAAATTTTGTATCTGTAGCAAGTGATCTGGGCCATGAATATTTAACTCTGTACTTCCTTTTGTTTTCCCTTACATATTATCCCTTTTGTACAAGGGTCAGCCCCTTTGGCAGTCGCTTTGGTCTTGAGGAAACTGGTAGGGATTAGAGGACCAACGGATGTTATTCTCACCTTTGACACAGAAATTCTTCTTAGGACTACATGTGAGTGTCTAAAAATAAGTGAAGTAATGATAGTTTTGGTAACCATAGCCTTAATACGAAACTAGAAGAGCTTCTGTTACTCTGAAAGCCACCTTCAGTGAAAGTGACACAGCCATTTCATAAGTGCCGGTATAATTCAGATTATTTGAGGGAACCCGTCTTGTGGGCTGCTATCAGGGCTACTTTGCAAGCCAACCAGAAAACCAGTTCTATAATTTTAGTGTCCTATTCTCCATTTTTACTAAGTCTAAACATTCTCCCAAATTTTAAGGATTGGCTCTCTGTGGCATTTATCTATCAAAAAATAAAATAAAATTCACCCTTAAAAGAGTAAGGTTTTCTGCCACTGAGGACATTTAAAGTAATGGACCTCCGCTTCCAAAGTTGTGAGACTCCAACTAGAATCTGTTTTTCTGATTCAGGCTACTACCCCATGCTCATGTCACCAGAAACTTGTCAGAGAGTGTTAAGTATTACCATTTTTATTCTGGAATTCAGAAATGCCTCAGACTAGCATTTTTAACCCATCTTTCCAACTCTATTATCTTTTCATTAACTGTGACCTCCTCCCTGCCCCCTCCACACCCAAAACTTTTTCTGTCTTCTTTGCTTAAGATAAATTGCACCACATCTTGTATCTGTGTTCTTTAATTTTCAGTGAGTTACTGTTCGGTTAATTCTTCCAAATTGTATCCTTTTTCTAGATCTTTGTCATTATTAGGTTTATGAGTTTGCATCTAATTCTGGCCTTTCACCTGACTCAATTTCATTGTCATCTGAAGGCGTTCATCTTCAGCATCCTGATTATAATTTTTGAAACCATCAATGTGGCAGGTACTGCACTGAGGACTTAATTCGTCCGGTCACATAATCCTCACAACCACCTTAAGAGATGAGGATTATCATGATTCCCACTTAAGAGATGAGGAGGCTGAGGCTCAGAAAGTACAAACAGCTTGCCCAAAGTCCAATGACTGGAAAATGGGGGAGCTGGGATTCAAACTCACATCTTTCTAAGGCAGGGTTTCACAACCTCAGCCCTGTATTACTTGGGGCTGGATAATCCTTTGTTGTGGGGCGTTGTCCTGCTCATTGCAAATGCTTAGCAGCAGCATCTTGATCTTCTAAAAAAATTAGCTGGACACGGTGGCGCGTGCCTGTAATCCCAGCTACTCGGGAGACTGAGGCAGGAGAATTTCCTGAACCCAGGAGGCGGAGGTTGCAGTGAGCTGAGATTGTGCCATTGCACTCCAGCCTGGGTAATAAGAGCGAAACTCCGTCTTAAAAAATAGAAAAAAAAGAACTCCCTCCTCAGCTCCCCACCAAGTGACAACCAGCTGTCTCTCCAGACGGTGCCAAGTGCTCCCTGGGATTTGTTTAGGGTCCACCTGTCTAACACCAAATTCATGCTTTTGCTACATTATACCGTTAGATGGGTAACTAAGAAAACCATCGAAGTTTAAAGCTAAATTTTCAAGAAATCAATTTTAGGAGTCACCACACCTGGTTGATTATTAGAAGTGGAGATTTTTAAAGACTCTGTCCCCACCCAGGGTGTTCAGGATAAGTATTTGCCAGGTGGACAGGTATCTGACTCTTTCAAGACTCTCCACAGTGTAGGAATTACGGATCCAGTCCTAACCTAAGCACACATCTGTTCCTTGAATCACTCTACTCCATTCCTGCCAAATCATTCTCCAGCCTCAGCTTTAACACCTCCTGTGATGGCGTTATAGTCGACAGTTCCATACCCTTCACTTTCTGAGACAGTCCATGTTCCAATAGTCCTAAATGTGAAAAAGAATTCTTCTTAATATTCTTTCTATATATCCCTGTCAATGCCCTTAATCTCATATTATCCAAGTTATCATTTTTCTCACATCAGTTGAATTAAACAAACACTTTCGTCCCAATTATGTGTTAGGCGCTACTCTGAACAGTTTCTTTACTATAGCCATTAAAATCATTACTGACTCCTTAAAATTGAATGTCTACACCCTTTACCCACTCTTTCTCAGTTTAACAATGGACTTCCGGCCGGGCGCGGTGGCTCACGCCTGTAATCCCAGTACTGGGAGGCCGAGGCGGGTGGATCATGAGGTCAAGAGATCGAGACCATCCTGGTCAGCATGGTGAAACCCCGTCTCTACTAAAAATACAAAAAGTAGCTCCAGCTACACAGGAGGCTGAGGCAGGAGGATTGCCTGAACCCAGGAGGCAGAGGTTGCGGTGAGCCAAGATCGCACCATTGCACTCCAGCCTGAGTAACAAGAGCGAAACTCCGTCTCAAAAAAACAAAAACAAAACAAACAAACAAACAAAAAAATGGACTTCCATTGCTTATCGGCCTTTTGTCTAAGATCAAGAATAGTATCTGTTTTTATTCATTTAACGGTAGACTCCCTCAAAAAGAGAGTCTACAATTAATTAAATTATAATTTAATTAATTAAAATATCAAAATCATACATGACTGGTCTTGTGTCCAGCTGCAACTGCACCCCTGTTTGTGGAGGGTCCTGTCCCTGGAAAGCGCAAACTGGCAGGTGCTTTTTTTTTCTTGGCCTCTCATCAGCAACCCCATTTAAACCTTCTTTGATGGTTTCAAGACGATTCCAAAGTAACTCTTCTGGTAAAATTATTCTTTGCCATATGTTTCAGATTTCTTGATGAAAACACAGAAGATAATTTTTTTGAATCTTGCTTTATTATGGGCCCTCTTAAGAATATCTTTTTTATGACTGGGCATGCTGGCTCATGCCTGTAATCCGAGCACTTTGGGAGGCTGAGGTGGGCAGATTACTCGAGGTAAGCAGTTTGAGACCAGCCTGGCCAACATGGCAAAACCCCATCACTACTAAAAATATAAAACTTAGCTGGGTATGGGGGCGGGCACCTTTAATCCCAGCTACTTGGGAGGCTGAGGCAGGAGAATCGCTTGAACCCAGGAGGTAGAGACTGCATCACTGCACTCCAGGCTGAGTGAGACTCCATCTCAAATATATATATATATATATATATATATATATATATATATAATGAATTTGATTAATATAAATAAATATAAGTTAATTTGATTAAATTCAGACTTAACAGTTTACTCTCCTGTGACATCAGCTAGTCTTTCAGCTTGCACTTTTGGATTCTCCTAAGTCCCCATGATAGTTTTGAACCTATAGAAAACTGCTTTTCAACAACAGATATTGGCTAATGGGAGATACTGTGATGAAAGAGATGCTAGTATTGCCAAGGCTGCCTATCGCCCCAATGTTGAAGTTTAGCCCTACAGGTGACCAGACTTGCTAGCAGGCCAACGTGAATATCCAGTGAGCTATAAATGTGTGCCAGCTGTCCCGACAGTGGCTGAATGGAGCTCCAGTAGGCAGGTTGTGTTTAGAGAAAACCAAGGAGAAAATAACATGTTAACGGGAATAAACCGTTTGGGGTCAAAATAACAGTCCCGTGTTTTTGTACTTGTGTGAGATATAAAAGGAAAACTTGAGTGTCAATTAGGCTTCATATGAACTTCCAAACATTCTTGCCTGTCTTGTGCATCTTTAAGGAAGTGGCTGGACGAAGGCAAAACTGCCTGAACCTCTCACGTCTTCAATTGCTCTGGAAAACTTTGGTGTCTTTACTGCGGTGCTCACTCTCTTCTTACAGAGTTTTATAAATGGACGCTGACATGGACTACGAAAGACCCAACGTTGAAACCATCAAGTGTGTGGTCGTGGGTGACAATGCCGTGGGGAAGACGCGCTTGATCTGTGCCAGAGCGTGCAACACCACACTCACGCAGTATCAGCTGCTAGCCACCCACGTGCCAACTGTGTGGGCGATTGACCAGTACCGCGTGTGCCAGGAGGTAAGATGCACAGAGTGTCTTTAGCATCCCTAGGGCACATCATTGCTGGTTGCCAGTCTGATTTTTTCTGAAGGAGGAGCGTGGGTACATTGCATATTCAAAACAAAACTAACCTTTTAATACCACAAGCAAAAACAAAAGCAGGCTGGGCGTGGTGGCTCACACCTGTAATCCCAGCACTTTGGGAGGCTGAGATGGGCAGATCACCTGAGGTCGGGAGTTTAAGACCAGCCTGACCTACATGGAGAAACCCCGTCTCTGCTAAAAATACAAAATTAGCCAGGCATTGTGGCACATGCCTGTAATTCCAGCTACTCAGGAGGCTAAGGCAGGAGAATTGCTTGAACCCAGGAGGCAGAGGTTGCAGTGAGCCGAGTTCGCACCATTGTACTCCAGCCTGGGCAACAAGAGCAAAACTCCATCTCAAAAAAAAAAAAAAAAATGCAAACTGGAGACTATGGATCTGGTGTCCTGAATGAGGATTGAGACATGTGATTCCAGGAAGGGAATTAAGACTTAGCTCAAATCCTGTTAGAATAAGGAAACTAAATTCAAGTGTATTGAGGGGCTTTGAGGGTCTTGACTTGAACATGCTTCTCCCAGGAAACTTCTGATTGACACTGAACACAGATGCTCTCTCTCTCCTGCAGGTCTTAGAGCGTTCTCGGGATGTTGTTGATGAAGTGAGTGTTTCTCTCAGGCTTTGGGATACTTTTGGCGATCATCACAAAGACAGACGCTTTGCATATGGCAGGTAAACCAAGACTAGTACAGCACAGTTGAGCTTGAGTGCAATTTCCTTTTCAAAACCAGCAGCTGGTTCACAAATCAACAAAAACCACATCACATGGCCTTGAAATGTGTTGGGTTCTGCACTGTGTCTAAGAAAAGAAAAAAAAGGATGGTATTGTTTCCTGATGTCAAGAAAAGCAGTGTGCCCTGCCACTCAGGAAGTACTGTGCTGAAAACAACCAGTGCTGGTCAAGCTGTAAGGTTTGCTAGATGAGGATTCTGTAGCACCCTCCAACTGCAGGCTGCTTTGATTGCTGGTTCTCTGAGTAACTCTTCACTTGCTTTCTGTTAGAATGTTTTAAGTTATTTTAGCACTTGGTCACCCTACTTCAGAAGGACTCTTTGGTCTTTTCATGACCATATTGGCAGAGTCTAATGTTATTTGCTTTGGGTTTTATGTTATCTGAAAAGTCTATTGTTTTTATTAGAAGGTCGTTTTTAAAAAGAAAGAAAAATATCTCTGAAATCCTTCACAAGACAGATTTCCAAAATAAACGGACACACTATTTTTTTGTTTTGGCTATTTTTTATTTTCTAAAAAAGGAGAAAATGGCTATTTTTTATTTTCTAAAAAAGAAGAAAAACTCCAATAATGGGAAAACTTATCTAGAAGGACATTAATATGGGTAGGAACATGTTCAATGTGCCTTAAAATATTTAGCAACCTCTCCTTGCCACCGTAACTTAAAGTCTCTCTCAGTGAATGGGTGATAGTTATTAAAATGTGGATTAGCAGAGACTTTTTTTTCACCACTTAATTATAAAAACACATTTCATTTTAAATGTAGAATGTAGATATCAAGGCCTTGTTGTCTCTTAATATCAAACATCATTTGATATTAAGGATTACCTTACAGGATGTTATTAGTTAGACACTCCAAGCACATGAATTACTCCTTTATATCAAGATAAGCATTGCTGAAGGTTCTTGTATTTTTCCAAGCCAGTAGCTCTCTGAACAGACTTTTATTGGCATTTATCCAAGTGGTCTAATAGGAAATAAACCACTGAAAGAGTTTACCCTATTCCTAGGAAATATTTCACACACTGAAAGAATCTGTGACTTAGACCACTTTTTTCCAAGGGGACTTAGAAAGAGAGATACGGAAGCAAAACACGATGTTAATGTCCTTTTGGTAACAAGGACTTTTGAACTTAGCATCCTGTATCATAGATACGTTTCTTTTCCTTGACTATCCTGGATTTTTTCTTTCTATAATGTTCTTTATTGTTATCTTAGTTACCATTTGCTTTTTTCTTTTGTCCATTTGTTCTACATGTAAAAATGACAATTATAAATGAAGCTGCTTATCACTGCTAGGCAGTCAGGTTTGTAACATCTGTGGTTTTGAGGAAGCTTGATTTAAAAATGGCGACTTTAGGCAATGTGAGGATAAATACAATTGATTTCAAAGGACTTTTAGATCCCCGCTTCTAAAAAGATGTCGTGAAAATGATGGGCCTGATGATGACTTAATGGAAATATTTGGGTTTAGACTCTAGAAACTATTTCAACAGCTCTGTGGTTTGTTGCTTCTAGACATTTATGAAATTTGTCATATTTTCTGTGGAAAATAACAGAAAAAAAAACAACAATGAAATGTTTGCATATCAAACACTGAATTTTAACATGACCCCTCAGTGTAAAGCTGGTGCTATGGTTATAGAAGGGCTCCTTCATTATCTTGTGAGATTCCTGTGTAGCATTTATTTAATGGCACAATGGCCTTCATAGATCCACGCTGGGTCTCGTTCAGCTCCCTGACATAGCTAGTCATTTTACAATACAACATGCCACGCCTGCATGTGTGTTCTCTCCCAGCAAAAATAAGCTGCTCTTTCCTGTGACTGCATCGGTTCAAAGTGCATTGTTCTGCTCCCTTGTCTGTGACATTTGGTTCTGTCAACTGTAACCCATTATCCCTTTGCTGGAAACAGGAAGTGCTCCCCAAGCCACATTTGATTCTCTGAGCAACATAGAGGGGCTTCAGGAACACGCCCGTGTTTCTGGCCACGTTCTCCTTAGGGCCTCACTTCGTGTGCATGTTTGTACCTTGTATTTCCTTTGTTTTCCAATTCCTCCCAGCCTCCAGGAGTCCTACCACAGACCCCACCTCTAGTTAAAGAACAAAAACCAGAGCTCCTCTTTCTTGCACTCTGGCATCTTTCTGTAAATACTAAATATGTAAATATCACATTGACATAATGCCCAAAAGTTACATTTTTATGGAAAAACCTGAGAGAAGTAGGAGTTTTTTTATTTAGTATAGGTCTCTGACCCATACATTTTCCTGCTGTGGGAGAACCATTTAATTTCTTAAAGACTTCAAGTTTTACCTTTATATCATTCTTGAAGGAGAGGAATCATAATTACAGCTTCTGACAATCAGTTTGTTTTGCAAACCTGTTTTGTGACTCACATTTTTACTATACTTAGTGAGAAATACGATTCAATGGGATGTACACAGACATAAACTTTGAGGCATGTGAAATACATTCCCTATATTTGTAAATGTATTTGAAACCTTTTTTAAATAATTAATTTGATTCTTGTGGTGACAGTGATAGAAGCCAGATTTATACCAACATGTCTTAGACTTTGCATTTGGTTTCCTCTGCTTCATACCAAAAGGTAATTAATAAGTTGCTGCCTCAAACATTACTTGGCATGGACAAGCTCTAGTTTGCAGAGGGGATTCTGTGGGATGAGGGGCTGTCAGTGGTAGGCAGTTGGCCAATCTGAATTTGCAGTGTTTCTGATGTGGTGTAACCAGAGTGTTAGTGGTCTCTTCATGATTTAAATGCAACTATTCTACCCATTTTTTAGCCAATTAGAATAAGAGCTCCAATGTATCAACAGCCTACTGTGTGCCAGTCAATGCATTAGGTGATTTGTCAAGATTAGTTAATCCTTTTAGGAACTGTAGGAGGCAGAGATGATTTTGGTGCTACCATTGAGTAAAGGATTGAGTTCTTTTACTATCGTAAATTTGCCCAGCAAGTGAGTCTCAGAGGAAGACTCCAACCCACTCTGCCTGGCTCCTGGCTCTCACTCTTGCCACTGTGCCATGCCACCTCAACCTACTGGGATCCTACGTTGGTGAGCTGGATTTCTGTGTGTCCTTTCAGATTTGTGCCATGACTTGTAACTAGAAGAGATTTCAAAAGGTCATCTGGTTGACCTCTTGTCTTCAGGAAGGGAAATTACCCAGGTCTCCAAAAAAAGTATTGATAGGAGCCCTTCTATTCCATGGAGATGATGGGAACAGAGTAGTATGAGCTGGTAACGCTCTGCACTTTGAAGTCTGTCGACCCTCTCTTCTCTGGAGTGAGTAACTCCAGCTCTCTTGTGGCCTTTTCCCCACCACCTACTTTATATCCACTTTTGGATGAACTTTTGAAGCTCTTTTCTGGATCTTTTAAAATGTCAGGCATGAAACCGTACATAGTAACCGTGACTATGATCAGTTGCTCTTTTTTGGCAAGGAAAGCGCCTCTTCTTAAAGGGATGTTGCTCAACTCAAGAGTTGTTTCCTGGAGCTCTTATAAAAATGAAATGTCCACATTTAGGGACTTAGCACTGAAAATGTAGGCAAACAGTATGGGCTCTGTCTTTATCAGGAATCTGGCCACTCAGTCCCTGTATTAGTCAGTTCTCATACTGCTAATAACAATGTATCTGAGACTAGGTAATTTATAAAGAAAAAGAGATTTAATAGACTCACAGTTCCATGTGGCTGGGGAGGCCTCATAATCATGGTGGAAGGCAAAGGAGGAACAAAGTCACATCTTACATGGAGGCAGGCAAGAAAGAGCATGTGCAGGAGAACTGCCCTTTCTAACACCATCCGATCTCATGATACTTATTCAAGATCATGAGAACAGAGTGAGAAAGACCTGCCCTCGTGATTCAATTACCTCCCACCAGATACCTCCTGTAACACATGGGAATTACAGGAGCTACAATTTGAGATTTGGGTGGAGACACAGCCAACCCACATCAGTCCCTTTTATCTAGTCATACACATGTAAATAATTACAGATTCTATTATTGTTTTTTGGCCCTAGAATATTTCCTTCATTGATCTGTATGCAGGTCAGAGAATTTTCAGACACTGAATTAAGCCTGTGGTGCTGACAGTGGTAACAACAACTACGGTTTCATCAGGATGCCCCATGGGCCAGGCCTGTGCTACTTGCTGCATTTGTCCTGTCCTGCTTCATTCCTGTGGTGAGCCTGCAAAATAGGCTCATTTCAGAGTTGGAGAAACAGGCACAAAAAAGGGCCAAGGTCAGACAGCCAGGACACAATGGAGCTGGACTTTCCTCTTTAGTCTCTCTGACTCCAAAGCCCATATCTTCCCCATCCTTGTTGTTATAGCTGGTGATGATGATGGATGATAACATTACTTGAAATTTCCTCCTGATACAGTCCAGATCTTACACAGTCCATGTGGACCCTGAAGACCAGCACTCACCATCTATCACCAGCTCTGATGTTCCAGTGCTCCTCTTAAATTCTTTAATCCACAGCAAATAACTTAATTCTTTGTATGCATCCATAGGTAGCTGAACATGAGTCCTTTTGCTGTCAGTAAAAATGATACATCCAAGCAAACTTTCTGAGAGTGAATGGGAATCTTGGCATGTTTCCTTCAAACCATTTAACTAAAACATTCAGAACCACTGTAGTTGCTCTTATCCCCGGCAATTTCTGGGCATCTTTTTAGTCCGATTGGAACCCACTTATTATATAGTTTATTCTTACACACTGATTTTTCTCAAACATTGTTAGTTTCTATTAGAAGTACAATACATGTTTTAAATGATAACATTAATCGGAGCTACGGTTTCTGTGTGTCTGGTTTCATGTTGATGGTACATGTAATTAGACACGAATGAACATACCACATTCTCAATGCACAGTTGAGGCTCTTTAAAAAATTCAGGACTGTAGTGACTGGTGTTTGTATTTTTGCCTGCGATTGGCTGTGCTTGTGTTTTATGGCAAGGGAATAAGTAAGGATCAGTGAATATGTCTAGATAGAGCATTTTGAGTCCTCTCTTAATGTTCATAGCACATTCTAAAGGCTGGGGCAGAAATAACATTGTAATGATGATGTTAGGATGGCAAACAGCCTGTTGCACAGTGAAACTTCAAGTGGGCCAGGAGGTGGACCAGGCCGTACCAAGGGAGTCACTCGCCTTGGGCATAAAATGTAAACAGTAATAATCTTAAAAAGACAGAATTACCATTGCTGGTTTTTTTTCCCCCTTCTGCCTCAGACACAATATGGCATTGTTACTGATGTTGACTTTATTTAAGATTTTGATATTTTGTCCACCGTGGATTTTTGGCCTTAATTTAATTGTTTGTCTGTTTTTTTTAGATGGAGTCTCACTCTGTCACCAGGCTGGAGTGCGGTGGCAGGATCTCAACTTACTGCAACCTCCACTTTCTGGGTTCAAGTGATTCTCCTGCCTCAGCCTCCCGAGTAGCTGGGATTACAGGCACGCCCCACCATGCCCAGCTAATTTTTGTATTTTTAGTAGAGTCAGAGTTTCACCATGTTGGCCAGGATGGTCTCAATCTCTTGACCTTGTGATCCACTCGCCTCAGCCTCCCAAAGTGTTGGGATTACAGGCGTGAGTCACCACGCCCGGCCAAATGAATTTTTTTTAAGTATTATTCATCTGGATTGCTGAGGTTTTTTTGGTACCTTCTTACATTTTGCACTTGAAGCAAGTGCTTCGTTTTCTTCACTCAAGTCCTGGCCCTAATGGCAGACTTTATAATTGGATAGCAAAGTAGCAAAGGGAAGCAACTTAGTAATGCATGTGCTTTTTGTGGAAAAGTAATCCAAACCACAGTTTTAAATATATGGTACCAAGAGGCCTTGGAAAATCATTACTGCTTGTGTCCTAAAGACATTCAGTTCAGTGTGCTGCTATAACAAAAAGAACTAAAAATTGCTCAGATTATAGAAAAAAGTAGAAATGCATAAAGAAAAGCAGCAATTTGAACTAAGGGATAGAAATAGTTGTTTCCTAAGAGGTTAAGTTAAAACTGCTAGCTCTCCTATTTGAAGAGAGCAGTCATTCTGATGTAAGAGTTCTGGAAGAGGTGAATCAGCCCATTTTAGCCAGTACCTAGATGACTCTGAGGCAGATGGTCCTCTCATTCCCACTTTGGTAAACACTGTCCTGGAATTACCTGATTACCAAGCCTCAGCCAGAAGGGAAGAATCCTTGACAATTAGAGAGAGAGAGCTTTTGAGTAAGGGGCACCAAGCAAAAAAGAGCACATACTGTGATTCCATTTCTGTAATATCCTAGGAAATGCAGCCCAATCTATAGTGACAGAAAGTAGATCACTGGTTTCCTAGATAAGAGGAGGGAGGGGAGGGATAGATCACAAAGGAACATAAGGAAATTTTTAGGGGAGATGGAAATATTTGTCATTTTGATCATGATGATGGTTCAGGGGGAATACATATGTCAAAATCAAATCAAACAACAAATATGCAGATTTTATATATTTCCATTATATCTCAATACAAATTATTTAAGAAGAGAAATAGGCCAGGTGCAGTGGCTCACGCCTGTAATCCAGCTACTCAGGAGGTTGAAGTGAGAGAATCACCTGAGCATGGGAGATGGAAGCTACAGTGAGCTAGGATTGTGCTACTGTACTCCTGTCTGGGCAACAGAGCAAAACCCTGTCTCAAAAAAGAAAAAACAAAGAAGAGAAATATGGACAAAATAGTCTATGATACATGAAGAAAAGTTTGCATGTTAGACTATGTGTGTTTTAATTATTTATGGACCTGTAAGTTAGTTCCCACTGAAAACATAAATCACTATGTGAACTTAAAAAAAAATGTAACCAGATCCTTAGTAGCTGAATATAAGAAACGAGATATTTATATAATCCTGAAGCTAAGGATGGGCCACTGTCATATTGTCAAACAAAATCATGCTGCTTCCCTTTTCTCAGAGATAGAACCTCATAGTCTGACCCAGGGGCCTGTTTCTCAGTCTGTGGTTATGTTTATATCTTCGTGTAACAAGAAACGTTTCACCAGATACCCTGTGTTAACCAAATAGAGAACACCAAGTTCTGTGAAAGTTTTCTGTTTCTTCATCAAATAGTAACAATTTTGTGTTTTGTAGCTGGTTCATTCTGGAACTGGAGAATGGATTGGTAATCTCTGGGAGCATAAATGTGACCATTTTGTACCCAGTCACTCTGACTGGAAGTTGGGTGGAGAGCTGAGTGAGCAGGTGTGTCCTCTCATTGGGGTTGGTTAATAGACCATGGGCATGAGACTCCATTCTTGTTTGTATCTCTGGATTGAATCCCAGCCTGCCTTCCCAACATTTTGTCTTGGTCCAGACATAACAAAGTATTTGTTAGTTCTGTGTCCTTCATACCCCCAAGACCCACAAACATGCATTATGTTAGAATTTAGGCCCCTGCTCCACCTATCCTCAAGCTAGCTAATCACTACTCATATTTTAAGAATTAGAACCAGTGTCACATACTCCTAGAATTCCTCTCTGCACTCTCCCCACCCTCTCTGTCACCTTCAGAATCCAAGTGAGGTGTCTCCTTGTGTTCCCATATGACACTTTGCAAATCTCTATTGTAGCAATAACTGTAATGTGGGAAAATTGGCTCCTTAATTTTAGCCCATTTCCCTTATCCTATTATCCTAGTATATTTAGAACAGAGATTTTGTCTTTCTACTCTCTATCCCTAATACCTGGGCCTGGTACCTCATAGAAGCTTGATCGATGAGTCAACAAATCTGCCTCATATGTTCCAGGATCTTCTAAGGCATCGACAAGGAAATAGTCCTATAACAAATGCCAAATTATTTTACTAAGTTGAATTTTATATGTGCACTTTTGTAATAAGAATAACAAGTAATGGCTTAACCTGCAGGCGATGGAGATGGAAAATACTGGTGCTTAGCCTCTCCTTAGTGAATTAGCAAATGGAAAGATCAGCTGCAAAGCCAGGAGAAAAAGGAGAGAGTTACACTCAGCTACACCCTCACATCCTCCCTTGTTTTCCCCAAGTTTTGGGACCTGTAAAATTTTTTGGTAATGTCTTTCGTGAATGAGTATTCTTAAACAGCGAATTACTTGTGTGAATAATAATGTTTTTCCAATCATAGGTGTTTTCTCCTCTGGGTATCATTTTCAAAATCTTTACAGGAATAATTTTTAAGAATAATTATATAGAGAGATATTTTTTAATCCATTTGCCTAAAGATGAGAGCATTAAGTAGAACAATTAAAGGTGGATTATTGCTGCTATGTAATCATCCAAAACAAACAGATACACATTAGGCTACATGCATACAAATAATGTAAAAAGTTAAATCTGTGATGGAAGTTTATGGATTCTGTACTAAAGAACCCAAGCATAGAATTGCAGTGAAGCCAAGTCATCTGGTGCATAGAAAATACATGTACCATCCTCTGTGCCACCCTCAGCCTGCTGTCCCACACGGTCCTTCCCACTCTGAACTGGTACATCTTGTATTCCACCCAGAAGAAAAAAGCAAAAGAGCTAGGATTCCTATGCCTGACCCAGCCTTGTCCCCAGGATGAAATTGTCCTTGGAAAGCAGAGTGCCAAATGAGATAGCAACAGGGCTTGATTGATGCCTGGGGCTCACCCATGTGCCAGGGCTAGGAAGGATTTTGGCTGCTGCCCAAGCACCGGTCATGTGGCTGGTTCCTTTGTGGCTCAGCCCAGAAAAGCATTGATGGGCCCAAGAGAGGCCACAGGAGTGCAATTAATGAGGCCACTGTGATGGGCAAAGAGAATACGGTATATACGCATTGTTCAGTACATTAACGTCTTGTGTTCCGTGTTCCTTTCAGTTTTTTTCTGTTACTGCTTAATAACAGGAAGCTTGACAATTCGGGTCAAATACAACTAAGTGTGTTGACTTTTCATGATGAAAGAAGAGAAAACATCAGTTTGTGATGTGTTTATACTGGAACTTTCTGATGAAGAAATATATTCCAGCCATACATTTTTTTCCTTTCAAAGTCGGTGGTAAAAAGAAAGAGACTATTAAATAATTCTGCCTGTCTTCAGTGGATAATTCTGTTACCTATCTTTCAGTTATTCCATATCAATAAAGGACACAGCTGGTAATCCAAAAGGAAAAGATCTCTTGATGAAAGTGTTCTGCCATTCTAATTAAAGTCAACATATAAGATATATTCTTGGTGATTTTTGAACCCATAATTACATTTTTCTGACAGTAATTGGCACTTAACAGTTTATAGAACACTTTCACTGATATTTACCTTTGTGAGTCTTAACAACAATTCTACCAGTAATTTTTAATATTAGCCATGATTAGACTTTCAGAATTATTCCACCACTTTATCCCCCCCACCGAAAATGCCTCTGTCCCCAGCCTAGAGAGGATAAGTCAGAAGGAGGAAGTTCTGAGTTGCAGACACAGAAAGCATGTTAGTGAATTCTTTTTTTGATATATCATCTTGACTATCCTTTTAGTGATTTCTTTGTTTTGTGTGTTTTTTAAAAAGCAAGATGGTCTGTGTAATAGACCATCCTGTCTATAGACCTCCTGGCCTCTCCCTACTCCTACCTTAAGCCTTAATTCTGTTGTAACTTACCTGGAATTAATCTTGCAAGTAACCAGTCTATTTCTTTACATTTCCTTTGCTTCTGGAGATAATCTAATTCCTGGAAGAAATTATTCATTCATTATTATTCTGATGTTATGAAATTATCCAATTTCATGGGATAAAGAGATTTTTTCGAGAAATTCAAATAATTAAAATATATAGAGATTAACCGGTTAACCTCTGCCATATACCAGAGATATTACGTGGCAGTCTTTCAGCAATAATAGTCTGAAGAGCTGTAATGGCTCACATTCTATTTTCATTCTTTACTGAAGCTCCAAATGATTCTCTGACTTATTTTAAGCCTAAATTCATCTCTTTTAGACTTTGAGTCTGCAGACATATTTGCATATGCAGGTTTTACTTTCTGATACCCATAAGGCCTTTTAATTTAATAAAAATTCCTTGAGGGCCTGTTCTCTTACACTGAGTTGTACATAATGAGAGAGAAACTAATAGGAACAGGACAAAATCCCTGAAAATGACCTCATACTACAGTGGGAATGACAGCTACAAAAACAATAATTCAGTGTTAACAATGCTGAACTCAAGGTGTCAGTTCCCGGAACAGGGAAGCAAGAATAAATAGCTCAGGCAAAAAGTGTAGCACTATTCTGAATGCTTTTGGTTCACATTCCACATCTGGTCCTCAGGCTATACCCTCAGCGTGTGTATACAGAATGCAGCCACTTCCACCTGTAGGGGACCCTTCTCAGGCTCGGCAGAGTCACCATCCTCTCTCGCTGGATTCTTACCTCTTAACCAGTCCTCTGCTTCTTCCTTCCTTTCGCTCCCTATCCCTGATACTCTCTGTCCTCTCCCCATTCCTACCTTGCCACCAGTTTAGTCAGTTCTCATTAGAGCAAGGGACTGACACTGCTCAAACATAAATTATATCCGGGCATTCTGCTCAAAAACTCCAGCTTTTCCTCACAACTGTATTCCAGCAGAATGGCATGGTCTCTTCCTCCAGGGAGGCACCCCAGGCAGGCTCCTACATCCGGCCTTTGCACTAGCTGCTTCCTCTTCTGCTAGGTTCTTCCACCAGATACTGCCATATTGACTCCTTCCTTTCCTCCAGGGCTTCTGGAAATGTCACCTTCTCAGCGAGGCCCTCCCTAGCCACGTCAGTTTCAACAGCAATTTTTGCTCCATCCCCTTTCCATGCTTTATTTTCTAATTAGCACTTAGCACTACCTGTTTCAGATATTTTTTCTTTTTTGTTGTTGGTCTTCACTAGAATGTAAGCATGAGAACAAGTGCAACAAGGACAGCAGTTTGTGTCTTTTACTAATCACTCTATTCCCAGTGTCTAGAAGAGTGCCTGGTACACAGTAGGTTCTCAGTTACTATTTCTGGAAGAAATGATTAGATGGTTGATGAATAATATTGGATAAGTGACTTGACCATTCCTGGCACCTTTACCGGTTCAAAGAGAATTGCCAAGGAACCTGGGTAGAGTCCCTTTCTCATCATGGTCAAATGATCTTGCTGGTTTACACAGTTTGGTCTCAGAAGAGTCAGGGAGGTTAATCCCAGGGACCTCCCATGTAGCATTGTAGCTGATGCTGAAGTTTTCTTATGGGTCCAACTTGCCCTCAGAAGAAAAAATGAAATATGTAGAAAGGAGGTTCCTCAGCAGTTTAACTTCAGAGAATGCCAAAAAGGGATGTGAACTCCAGGTGGAGCTGGAAGGGAATTTATTACCACAATTTCACCTTCTTCTGTTTAGCGAGTCTTATTTATGTCAGCGCCTCCTGCATTTGTTGACCAGGAGTTAAGTGAGACTGTTTCAGCTGTTTCTTTTAATAAAGTATCTGTGCTTCATGCAAAATTTACATGTATTCAACTTCTGATAATTACGTGAGGTGTAAGAATACACTAAGGGAATATGGTTTACCAAGTATAGAAAATAAGATTTTGAGTGGAAAGTGGCCTGATTTCATTGGATGATAACTCACAACAATGGCAGGGCCATTGCCCCCAGTGATATTTGTACTATGATGGTAGAACCAACCATTTCTAAGACTCAAGTATTAGGTTGGTGCAAACGTAATCGTGGTTTTTGCCATTGAAAGTAATGGCAAAAACCACGATTACGTTTGCACCAACCTAATGTTATCTATCTTAGGGTTTGGTGGCATTGCTGGGATGTTGATGTGACTTCCCCGCACTTAAGAGCATGCATTGCTTTGGCCCCACTTTCAGAGGGTGGTGGAAGACTGGTTTAAAATATTGCTTCCTACTAAACATGTAGATGCGGGCGTGGAAAAAAAATAGTTGCACATGCTAATCACTCCCAAATCTGGATATATTTCAGGATGTTTTGACAGTTTTCCCCACATAACATCTGTACTTAAGAAGCCTGACGCTATTGGTAAAGTATTGACTTGATTTCTCTGCGCACATCCGGGGCGCTGCATGGTTCTGCCCTGCTCTCCCCAGATCCCCTGCCAGGCGCACCCCTACAGGCCTCTCCATCCTCCATGAGTATGAGCTTACACAGCCATTCATCTCCTGGTGGTTATGTACCCCATCACTGACAACTCCCTCTGCATCTCATACACACTGGGCTGCTCCCCTACTAAAATTTTCCAAAGCCACGTGTTACACGTTCCTTTTCTCTGCCATGCTCCCAGCTGTTTTGTGCTGTTTTGATCTGTCTGTTTGCATAGCTCTGTCAGACTATATGCATGAAAGATATGTTGTCTACATGGATGGTCTTGAAAATGTTTCTGTAAAGAACCTACCTCAGTTACTAGCAGGGAGAAAGAAGCTTGAAGCCCCAAAGAAGGAGGTCAGACACTCCTACTTGAATCTTTACCAGATGGGGACTCATGCACAGTGACAAAAAAAAAGAATCCCTTTAAAATGTGACCACAATGTCTGCCCATATACTGGATATGGGAGTCCCTTAAAAAAATAAGTAATAGTCAGTGATGACATATAAAGAGGTGGGATCCTAACACAGAAAAAAATAATTTATACAAATGTACGTTAAAAGGGGATACTTCAAGCAGAACTCGGGTAAATATTAGTGGCCAGGCGTGGTGGCTCACACCAATAATCCCACCACTTTGGGAAGCTGAGGTGGGTAGATCACAAGGTCGGGAGTTTGAGACAGCTTGGCCACCATGGTGAAACCCCATCTCTACTAAAAATACAAAAAAATTGGCCAGGCATGGTTGGGCACCTACAGTCCCAATTACTTGGGAGGCTGAGACAAGAGAATTGCTTGAATCCGGGAAGCGGAGGTTGCCATGAGCCGAGATTGAGCCACTTCGCTCCAGCCTGGGCAACAGAGCAATATGCGCCAAGTTGGGACATATGTTATTATTTTTCTTTAAAGAAAAAAAGTCCCAAAGAAAGTGCATCTTAACCACATATCTTGGCCCTAGCTAGACTTTCAACAACAAAATACTACACGTTCTCAGAGACTGTCTTTATAACGTCACAGTCAAATATAGCAGAGTTGGTGGGAAAAGATCGGAGAAGCAACCAGATTCTATATTCTAATAATTATATATAATTATGAGCTCATTCTTGGTCACCAAGTGTTAGTGTAGCAAGAGACCCAACCGGACCCAGACACACTTGAGAAGGGCATTTGGCTATCCCACTCACAGCTTTCTGGAGAACGCAATAGAGTCCACTATCCTTCTCATTGCCCGTAAAATTGACCTGATCTGAAGCTTCTAGATAAAAAGATAATGCTGGAATTATCCTTTCACTTAACCAGGTAAGGAAACCCAGGGCCCACGGCTCCTCAGCTGGTTGATAGTGGCAAAGTAGATGGGACTAGAAAGGGAAAGTCAGACTAAGAAGACAGTACTGCTGTGACAGGAAAGAACTTAGAAGAAAATTCATTTAACAGTAAACGTTTGTTACTGATTACCCTGTTCCAACCACTTCTTCGAAGGATGAATTTGGTATTTCAGATTGGAAAAGAGGTTTAGCTTCTCCAGTCTTTTCCCACCAACTCTGCTATATTTGACTGTAGACATTATAAAGACAGTCTCTGAGAACATGTGTGGTATTTTGCTGTTCAAAGTCTAGCAAGGGCCAAGATATGTGGGTAAGATGCACTTTGTTTGGATTTTTTTCTTTAATCCTCCAACAAAGATTAGTCCCAACTCTGCATGTACTCCTTATGTTATTCAGATATTCTTGCCAATCTTTCACACGCTATCTTTGGCCAGTGTTCCCCTCGAAAGATAACATGCTTTTTATGTTTGTTTAATATATGAAGTAAAACTGATGGAACTGAGCTTGGCTTTATCAGCTCAGGCATTTTGGGAGGACTTGGTCTCTCTGACTCACTCCCATTCCTCCATGAAACAAGATGCCCACTTGTTTCAACATTTCGATTTATTTCAGATTGCCTTTGACTTGACTAATCAAAACATTATTTCATGGACATTATTTGATGTGTTAGTACCCAGTGAAATGTTCAGATTGGTATTTTCTCCTTAGAAAGAAGAAGTCATTTTTTTTCTGAAATATAAACATTCCACAGGCAAGCAGCTAATACCATATACCCTTAAGTCCTTTGTAATTCTGGTTTTCTCTAATAAAGCTTTTTAGCCCAGTAAAAAATTAAATATTTAATAAAAATGAGTACAATAAACATTCCAAACCCCTTCCTACTCCTTCTCAGTATGCAGATTCTGGAATTTACAACCTCATGTACCCTGTACTCTGCCTCTGCATTCTTGAATTCTTATGCTTTCTACCCCAAATAGCTGTAGGACTTCATTTAAATCCTATTCAATTCTTTTTACAGCTGAAACAGGACCTCTGAGGTTATATCTAGACTAACCCTACTGCCTGATATGTGAGAATGTCCTCATCACACTCACCGCTCCCAATTATTTTTAAACTGACTCTTCAAAGTTAAAAAATGTAACAGAGCCATAGAAATAGAAATGCTAGAACTTGCCTTTTTCTTTTTATCTTTCAGAGGAATGGTATTTTTTAAACACGAGCTTATGTCAGACATTGAACAGTCTCCACATGGGAATGAATGTTTTGATTAAAAGTTATTTAATATCTCTAGTTCCTTGGAATTCTGCCTAAAGCTGGAGATATTCTTAGCTGCAGGTCTTGTGCTTTCTTTGACTAGTTTAAAAAAAAAGCTCAAAATCTAGAGGGAATAATTGGCATTCTAAAAATGGTTACTTGATTGTATATGTGTTTATATCACAGAGGATACTGATGCGTTGAGAATTAGGAATTAGAAAAGAATGTTAGTAAGGAATGAATCAAAGCAGCATCTTTCTATAGCTCTATTACTGTGTCCATTCATTCCTAATGCTCAGCCTTTTGGTTAGAATTGGTTTTAGGGAAATACATTCATATGGCAGATCTTAAGAATAGAATTCTGTATAATCTTTATATAAAGTTTTCTTAATGCGTTTGTATTTAGATCAACAAGGGTTAACCAAAAGACATTTAAGCAATGTGGTACTTAAAATATGATCTTGGGCCGGGCACTGTGGTTCACTCCTATAATCCCAGCACTTTGGAGGCCGATGCATTTGGACTACCTGAGGTCAGGAGTTCGAGACCAGCCTGACCAACACAGAGAAACACCATCTCTACTAAAAATACAAAATTAATTGGGTAAGGTGGCACTTGCCTGTAATCCCAACTACTCGGGACGCTGAGGCAGGAGAATCTTGGGAGGCAGAGGTTGTGCTGAGCGGAGATTGTGCATGCCATTGCACTACAGCCTGGGCAACAAGAGCAAAACTCTGTCTCAAAAAAAAAAAAAAAAGATCTTATTTTTTAACTGCTTTTAGTGTGAAATAATGAGCACAGATTCTCATAGTACCTAGATGTGAAGGTGAAAGGAAAAAGAAGACTTTTATTCTGATATACAAATAGAATTTTGACTCAATAATTTGTTATTTTATCTTCAGAGGTAGTACTGCTCTCAACACAACCTCTTCTCTTTAACTATCATCATTTCGAGGCGAAATATTTACAGAGCATTGAATTATTTTTCCAGCTTCCCCATGGCATTTCATGCATTTAGATATTGATGTGACATAGTTAGAAGCTGGGCCCTCAGGACCTGTATTATGTGATGGCATTATGCTGCTATCATCACAAGATTCCCTTTTTCCAACCCCCAAGGTCCTGTCTGTACTTGTTTACAGGTCATCTGGATAGCAACTTGTATGTGTTCAATAGCATGAGTGTTATCATGGTAACCTTGACAACCAAGCTAGCTCTGATTTCAAAACCTCACATGCTGTATCATAAAATTCGAGAACAGAATTGACATTTAGCTACATGTCTGTCATATAAATTAAGCTCTGAGAATGAGTTCCCTTAGAGCCATGTGCCTTAAAAGGAAAAGGCACCAATTAGAACTATTTTATACATACTATAACACATTTAGGTGCTGTATATATTTCTTCAATTCTTTTTCTATAATTTTGAACCTTGAATATTGTTGTACTATTCTCACTGTGCCAAAATTCATGGTGGCTTTATTTTATGATCAGGATGAAGCTTACAGCAGAGCCTCATCAGATACCTGATATAAATAGGATTATGAATAATAGAAAACTCAGCCCATAAAAAATGTAAAATTCAAAGCATTCTTGGCTTTACAGGATACTCTTATTTATGCTGATTGTAACTAAGACTGAGCACAGAATATTCCACTAAGTAAATCCAAATCCCAAAGACAAGACATGTTTCCTTTTTATTTATATAGTTATGCATATTTTCACTTATATTATCCCAGCATCTAAGGATCTTTGATATCTTTATTCAAGATGATTCTAAACATTCAGATTAATACATTCATCTACTTTAAGTCCTAGGTCCTCTTGTATAATTTGGAAATATTTTAATCCCAGGATTTTCTCCTCTATTTATTGTGGTCTGGTGCAGCTTTTCTTGAATATAAATTTAAAGACACAGCTTGTGAATTACATTTAATGTAAGCACCCTGCAGTTTTCTGCATTGCAAATGATTATTTTTAGAAATTTTATGGTTGCCTGCATATGTTTGTTTGTCTTCATTGATATGTAGAGGGGAAAGCTCATTAATGATTTAAAAAGAAGGTGTTTTCATTCATCGACTTGATTCTTCTCATTACATAAACAATAAATGCAATAAATTGACATCTAATGAAATTGTAAGAGTTTATTTCTGAATTTAGCTACAAGATAGTCTTGAATCCTTGGGCATAACTTCTCCTATTCTTTATATCCTTTTGCCTCAGTGTTTTGAAAGTCATCATTCAGCACATTTTAACCTAGAATGATGGTTTATAATTCCTATTAAAGATACCTTTTAGCAGCTATTTATCAAACACCATAGTTGGACAACTGTTTTGCAAAATAGTTATTTGACTTCTAGAATGGTAAGTTATTATGTAAAAGTGAAAGACCCTTATCTCAAAATTTACGATAAAGCAGTTTTTCTTTTCCCCATATACTTGCTTTGTATCTCATGTAACATTTGAAAAATCTGCTTCCAATATTTTCTCATTTTGTTAGCCATCAGTCTAATTCTTGCCTAGTTACATGTTAAATATTACCTTCTTGCCTTACCTAGTAAAGAGTCAAAATTCCTGCAAATTCAGGACTTTTCTTTTCGGAAACAGATAAGTGGCTATGCTGTCTACATGTGTGCATAAGTGGGAAGAAGGGCAGAAATCCTTCTGCGTATTTGCTGACCCTGTACAGCAAATACTTGTTACATTTTCAGTAATGTTGAAACTGTTTGCTTTATCTCATTGGGATGAATCATGATCACCTTTATGTTGTTTAAACTGGTAAAAGGTAGTTTGTATTATTTTCTTTTCTCTTGAAACTATTTCTTTTGATGAAGAGAAATAGTTCAGCATGTTGTGGTTCTAGGACTGAGGCAAGTTTGGGTAACCATCTCTACCATAAAATAACTTCATTGGAAACGTCAATGCATCAGCATTCTGCAGTGCGATACGGAAATGAACTGTTAGGCTGTGTTGGTGCTGGAATGTGGGGGCTTACCAGGCTGTTTGCATGACTCCGAGATGTGTTTTAATATCTGGTCTTTTTTTTTTTTTTTAATTGTGACATGAGATGGCATTAGAAGGATGGGGTTTGGGAGGAACCACAAGGGTAAAAGAAAAAACAAAATGTTAAAAGGCAATAAAAGCTTCTTTTGTGATTTCCTTTTAGGTCCGATGTTGTGGTCCTCTGTTTTTCGATTGCTAATCCCAATTCCCTAAATCATGTGAAAACCATGTGGTATCCAGAAATCAAGCACTTTTGCCCTCGAACACCCGTTGTCCTCGTTGGGTGCCAGCTTGATCTCCGCTATGCCGACCTGGAAGCTGTTAATAGAGCCAGGCGCCCGTTAGCAAGGTAAGCCAAGGGACTCAGTGTTTCCCTGTTCTGGCCAAGTTCAGATTTATAGACAGCAGGTGTCTCTGCAGCCTGGCGTTCCGCTCTTCAGCATTCCTGGATCTCATCAATCAGCCTTGGGCATTAAGTCAGCCCATGAATCATGAGGGGTGTGCCCTGAGCCCTTCTAATAGGCACCCTCATCTCTGGTGTCCGAACTCATTTTTGTCAAATGATTGGCCAGCACTTGACGGAAATTCTCTAATTAGAAAGGATGTGAATAAAAGCACTTTGTAAAGTGTAAAGTATTAGACAAAATGTTGGTTACTCATACTAATGTCATCCTTGAAATTGTGATTATTACAATAAAGTTAACACTTAGAGGCATCTGGGCCCCAGGGAACATCAGATTTATACAAACACATGTATTGAAGTGTTTTTCATCTTGTATTCCTTAGTCCAACCTGTTACAGTATTTCATTCTCAAGATGACAGTGTCCGCTTTTTGAAAATCATTTGGACCTATAGTTGCAAAACAAACAAATACAACTTTTTAAATGTCTCTAGTGGTTATATTTTTAAGTGTCACAAATGTAAAATACAACTTGAAGGAGAATTTGTTTCACTATATTTAAAATGCAGATATTGACTTTGGTGGGGTGTATTAGTCTATTCTCCCACTGCTAATAAAGAGATACCTGAGACTGGGTAATTTATAAAGGAAAGAAGTTTAATTGACTCACAGTTCAGCATGGCTTGGGAGGCCTCAGGAAATTTACAATCATGGCGGTAGGGAAGAAAACACGTCCTTCTTTGCATGGCAACAGGAGAGAGAATGAGAAACAAGCAAAGGGTGATTCCCTTTATGAAACCATCAAATCTCATGAGAACTTACTCACTATTATGAGAATAGCATGGGGGAACTAACCCTATGATTCAGTTACTTTTAACCAGGTCCCTCCCATGACACTTGGAGATTATGGGAACTATATTTCAAGATGAGATTTGGGTGGGGACACAGCCAAACCATATAAGGGGAAATATGTTTCTTAAAATGTGAGCTCCCTCAAATTCCCTTTATAAAAAACGTTTTATGTTTTTTTTAATGTTGACCTTTTTGGCTGGGGAGCATTTCTTTTCAAAAAATTTTGATAGTAATACCTTCCTTTAGGCTAGGCACAGTGGCTCACGCCTGTAAACCCAGCATTTCGGGAGACCAAGGTGGGAGGATCATTTGAGGCCAGGAGTTTGAAACCAGCCTGGACAACATAGTGAGACCACATCTCTACAAAAATTAAAATTAAAAATTAAAAAACATCAGCCAGGCCTGCTGGTGCATACCTGTGGTTTCAGCTATTTGAGGGGCTGAGGTGGGAGGATCTCCTGAACTTGGGAGGACAAGGCTGCAGTAGGCCATGACTGCACCACTGCACTCCAGCCCAGGTGACAGAGCCTGTCTCAAAAAAAAAAAAAAAAAAGCAAACAGCAACCAAAAAACCCTTATTTTGAGTTTACCTAATAGGCTTATTACAAAATTTTATATTGACACAACTTTTTATGCTCTCCAAGCAAAAGTAAATGGTACTTTGTTTACACAGTTTCTGGTGTTCTAGGTATGTTTTGCATTAAATTTTTAAAAACACTTTATATTCAGTTTCTACAATCTTTCTGTTCTTAAGTGCATGGACTAGGAATTGAATATTAGGAGCCACATATAGGTTAGAAAGACCACAATGAATGAGAGACTGCCCTGCCTCGGCAACTTGCTGTATAGAGTAGCTTGTGATAATCAGGCCTCCCAATCATGGACTGGAGGAGAGCTGCAGAGCTGTTGAGAACAGTAGAGGAGACAGTCCCTTCTGCAGAGCAATTCTAAGAAGATTTTGTGAAGGAGTTGGTATTTGAACTAAGCCTTGAAGAGTTTCATCAGTTGGTAAATTTCAAGCCCGTCTTAAGAACAAGGAACACAATGCCCACAGGAGCAAACTTTGAAGTTAAACCTTCTTCCCTGCACTTACCTTCCACCTTTATCAACACCCTATAATTTTCCCTCTTATCCATCCAAGTTGTCAAATTCAAATTCTCTCCAGTATCATCTTTTTCTTCCTAAGACCAGTGCCTGTTCTATATATTACCTTTGCTGTTGAAGGCTAAATACTGATATAAGAAGATAAGTTCCTAAGAGTGTGTGTTAGAATCAAGCAAGTGTTTGTAATGAGTGTCACAACAAAGCCCTTCCTGCCCATGTTCTGGAACCATCTATGCCTTTACCATGGTTATGCCATAACTCCAGCACTGTACTGAGTCTACTGTTTCCAAAACTTTGTCCTCCTAGGGTTTGATTAGATTGTAAATGTGTGCCAGCCTAAAGGATATGGACTTTATTCCAGGGGCTTTGTGAAATCAAAGGAAATTAAAACAGAACTGCTGCCAAGTCATAGTTGTGTTATATAAGGACTTTTCTTGCAGCAGTTAGGACTGGGGACTAAAATGTGGGGAGTGGCTGTGAAGAAAGATTAGTTAAGGGGCTAACGCACCAGTGCAAGCAAAAGATAAAGGCTTGAAGAAGGGAGTGGAGGAAAAGAGAAGGGGATGATTTGAAAGCAGATTCACAAATCCAGTAGAGAAGAGCTGTAGGAAGTGGATCATTTACCTAGGAGTGGGAAAGTCTGGGCCCTAATTGCTTAATAGAGGTCTCTCAGCAGCCTGCAAATGTGACCTTTGACCTTTCTGCCTCAGTTTACTCAGAATGTACAACAAAAAATAATACCTCACAGGTCTATTGTGAGGCTCAAATTAAAAATGTATATAAATGCATTTTACAGTTATATAGTAAACTTCAAGCATAAAATGCTGTTGATGAAGATGAAGGAGATGAAAATGGTAGTGATAATGATGGTAACAGCTAACATTTATCAGGCACTTACTGTGGCCAAATACTATGCTTAGCATAGTCATGCTAATTATTTAAACCTTTCAATGGTCCTTCAAGATATAAGTACCCATTATTATTATTCCCGTTTACAGATGGGAAAATCAATGTTTAATGAGGTTAGTAGCTTACCCAAGATCAAATAGCCAGTAAAGGGATGATACTTCAGTTACTGTGGTTGCTGCTGAGAGGATTTTTTTAAAGAAGTAAAACTCCCTATTCAGGCACATGGTCGTGTAACATGACAGTATAAACATGGTCATGTGAATGAAACGTCCTAAGGGATCTCCAAAAAGCTATCAGAATTTATATATCAATTTAGCAAAATAACAGGATAAAAGGTCAATACACAAAAATCAATTGTATTTGTATAACCTAAGAAATGAACAATTGGAAAATAAAATTTAAAAAACAATGCCATTTATAATAACATAAAATTGTGTAATATTTATGAATAAGCTTCAAAAAATATGTGTAAAATCTGTGCATTGAACCTATGAAATATTTGAAAGCACTATTTCTTCGTGTAATAATTCCTTTATAGTTGAAAGATTAAGGCGGTGGCAGATTTTTCCAGAGACTAAAAGCCTCACTCGAGTTTTCAGCATACAGTTCCATTGGGTGATTAAATAGGTCCTGGTTACTATTTTTTTCCTGAAATAAGGCTGATTATCATTTTTTAAATGTTCTATTTCAGGCCCATAAAGAGAGGGGATATTTTGCCCCCAGAAAAAGGCCGAGAGGTAGCAAAGGAACTTGGCATACCATACTATGAAACAAGCGTGTTTGACCAGTTTGGGATCAAGGATGTGTTTGACAATGCAATCCGAGCAGCGCTGATTTCCCGCAGGCACCTGCAGTTCTGGAAATCCCACTTAAAGAAAGTCCAGAAACCTTTACTTCAGGCACCCTTCCTACCTCCAAAAGCCCCTCCACCAGTCATCAAAATTCCAGAGTGCCCTTCCACGGGGACAAAGGAAGCTGCCTGTTTATTGGACAGTCCTCTGTGTGCCGATGTTCTGTTCATCCTTGAGGACCAGGAGCACATCTTTGCACATCGAATTTACCTTGCTACCTCTTCTTCCAAATTTTATGATCTGTTTTTAATGGAATGTGAAGAATCCCCGAGTTCAAGTGAAGGAGCTTTTGAGAAAGAGAAGCAGAGCAGAGATTTCCAGGGGCGGATATTGAGTGTTGACCCAGAGGAGGAAAGGGAGGAAGGCCCCCCTAGGACACCTCAGACAGAGCAGTGGAAGTCTTCAAACAAGAGCCTGGTGGAGCCTCTGGGGCTGGAAGCTGAGGATACAGTTTCCGAGACACAGACTTTGGCTGGCTGGAGTAAGGGGTTTGTTGGCATGTACAGGGAAATGCAAGTCAACCCCATTTCAAAGCGGTTGGGCCCCGTGACTGTGGTCAGGATGGACTCTTCGGTCCAGCCAGGCCCTTTTCGGACCCTGCTCCAGTTTCTTTATACAGGACAACTGGATGAAAAGGAAAAGGACTTGATGGGCCTGGCTCAGATCGCAGAGGTCCTAGAGATGTTCGATTTGAGGATGATGGTGGAAAACATCATGAACAAAGAAGCCTTCATGAACCAGGAGATTACAAAAGCCTTTCACGTCAGGAAAGCCAACCGGATAAAAGAGTGTCTCAGCAAGGGGACATTCTCAGGTGAGTGCGCCACAGGGCAGAGCCGTTAATACCTTTGTGTTTCACTGAACATTAGCCAGACATGACCATAGCTAACATTTGTAAGTGCTTATTTTTCCCATATACCTTTCTAAGCTACAGGCATTAACTTCATTTTCATCAGACTTAAGGGTTAAATATGATCGTCTCCATTTTGCAGATGGGGAAACCAGAGGACAGAGAGGTTAGGTAATTTTCCCATGAACACACTGGCAATAAATGGAGAAGCCAGGATTTGAACCCAGCTTTTGTCGGTATCAAAACCTGTTCCATAAACCACCATGGTATCACACTGCTCCTCAAGACTGGATCAGGGACCACTGAACCGATCTCCAATGGGCTCATTGCATACAATTCCTCTTCAGAATCCATTCTCTGACCAATTCTATTCTCCACTGACCCTTCAGCACTGATCCATGACAAAAATCAATGATTTCCAGTCCTGAGGCCACTAAAGTCCTTGAGGCAATTTTGGTGGCCCTCCACCTTCCTACAAAAGGCATCTCACCTGCTTCCATCCCCTTTCCTTTTCTGTCCTCATGCTCCTTGGCCCTGCACTTCTGTAGTTTTCTTTGATAACTACACCACATGCTGCCCACAGTACCCTTTCATAATTGTTAAGCACACTGGTGGCCTGAATCCAATATGGGTTATTGACCCATGTTTGTACTGTCTTACACTTGTACTGTTTTTGTTCTGAAATTGTCCTCTGGATAGGTGTGTAGGTGTGTGTATTTCATTGTAAAAAGTTGACTTCCTGACTTCTATTTATATGGATACCTTTGTCTTTGTCTTTGTCTTTTATAGTCCCTGCCAGGGCACTACATATTTAGCAAGTGGTTACTAAAGACTCAGTTCATTCATTTTAAAGCTTATGAGTGATATTTACTTCAAACACTGGCCATTGCGGTACAGAAATAGTCTTGAAAATGCATGAAAACAATATGTTACAAACCTACAGTAACTTAAACAGTGAGCCTTAGGTAGAGTTGATTAAATCACCCCCTCCTTACTGAAGAGGCATAGTAATCGAATACAAGCTGGGAGTCTCAATTGGATTCTATTTCTTTTTTTTTTAAGCTATGAAATACAATTTAGGAATAATTGGAGAAATTCGAATATGAACTATATAGTGGATGATAGTAGGGAATGATTTTTCTTAGGTGTAATCATGGTATGCTTATTTAGGAGACTGTTCTGATTATTAATAAGTAAAATGTTATAAGTTAAAATATACATCGAACAAACATGCCAGAATGTTAACAAGGGATAAATGAGTGATCATTTATCCACTGTTTTATATACTTAAAGTTTTGCATAGCAAGGAGGAAGAAATATTCCCTCTTTACTGTTGCTTTCTGGTTCAGAAAGTTTTGGTCCTGACTTTATATGTGATGATGTTAAATGCATGCTCCCTTAGGTGGGAGCTGGATGTGCCAAGGCCCAAAGATGGCAGATGACATAAAATCAATAAGTAAAGGCATTCAAGAGAGAGTAAGAGAAACGCAGGTTGGTGGATTCGAGAGCAGAAGCCTTGGTTGAAGCTCTCGGCCAAGTTGGCTCATGGTTGTGTTTCCTCAATCCCTTGGCAGATGTGATATTTAAATTGGACGATGGAGCCATCAGTGCCCACAAGCCGCTGCTGATCTGTAGCTGTGAGTGGATGGCGGCGATGTTCGGGGGGTCCTTTGTGGAAAGTGCCAACAGTGAGGTACGTGCCTTCCCAAAAGCATAGTGGTGTCTTTATGAATGTGCGTGTGCCTGTGTATTAATATAAAGTGGGTAAATGGCCAGATGACTTTAATCCTTAAACTGGCTCCATGAAATAGCTCCTTAGCAGTGCTTAGGTGTTTGGTCACCTTTTTCTTAGCTGCAGTTGTGAGGAGCTATTGCTTATTGGCCACTTGTGTGGGGGCACCTAGGTGCTTTACATGCCATATATCCTTTCATCCTCAAAGCCATCCTCATCCATGAAGACATGATCAGCTGTACCTTTTGGCAAATGTCACAGGCACGGTACTATCAAAATCAAGTACAGGAGGAGCATGTCTCCCAGTGGTTCAGAAAGTGAAAAGAGTTCTTCAGCCACTTACGTCCTGAGTTCAGCTCTGCCCCTACCCAGACAAGGGACCTTAAGAAGTCACATTCTTGTGCCTCCACCTCCTCATCTGCAAGCCAAGGGATGCACTACATTGTCCTTGAGGTTACCATGAGCTACAATACTATCTAAGGTTCTGTCCTGACTTGGTCTGTGTTGAGGGGATATGAGGGTTTGCTAACTTTAGGGAGGCAGTAATGGAGCAAATGTTTGCTCCCCTGAACACGCCTCTTGAGGTACTTAGGTCTAGAGGAAGTAGCTGTGTCACTTGTCATCCTCTGGCTCTATCTCTAGAAGGGGGATATGTTTAGAGCAGCGCAAACAGCATCTTGGAGATCCTATGTATTTTTTTACTTGTTGTTTTAGTTTTAACTGACTAATAATAATTGTACATAGTCATGGGGTACATGATATTTTGATATATGTATATTGTGGAATGATCAAATTGGGATAATTAGCCTATCCATCACCTCAGATCTTTACCATTTCTTTGCAATGAGAACATGCAAAATCCTCTCTCTGTTAGCTATTTTGAAACATACAATACATTGTTGTTCACCATACTCACCATACTGTGCAATAGAACGCCACAGAAAAAAATACAGGTGCATTAGACTATATGCAACTGTAGTCCTGGGTACTTGGGAGACTGAAGTGAGAACACTTGAGCTCAAGGAGTTTGAAGCTACAGCGAGCTATGATTGTGCCACTGTACTCCACCCCAGGAGATAGAGTGAGATCCTGTCTCTAAAAAGTAAGGCCACACACACGAAGAAAACACCGGAACTTATTCCTCCTGTCTAACTGAAACTTTGCACCCATTGACAGATGGCTTTCCTTTCCCCATCCACCCCCTAACCCCAGCCTCTGCTAATCACTGTTCTACTCACTACTCTTTACTTTGGATTTAAACGTTTTTAGATTCCACACATAAGTGAAATACTGTGCTATTTGTCTCTCTGTACCTGGCTTATTTCACTTAACATAATGTGCTTTAGGTTCATCCATGTCATCTTGAATGACAGCATTTTCCTCTTTTTAGGGCTGTATAATATTCCATTGTGTGTATGTACCACATTTTCTTATCCATCCATCCATTGATGGGCACTTGGGCAGACTTCGTACCTTGGCTATTGTGAATAGTGCTACAGTTAACACGGGAGTGGAGGCTGTTTGTCTTTTCACAAACTGTTAAAAAAGGAAAACATTCGATTTAAGCACTTCTAACTTTAGGAGTGAACAAGCACTTTTGTGGAGTTTTGCAAGTATTTTTAACATCTTTTTTAAAAAATAAAAACATGGGTACACCCATCCATTTTATTGTCCTAAGAGGCTTGTTTTGCTTGTCTCAGCATCTTTCCAAACTTTTCCAAGAAATGCCGAAAACAATAGCTAACTTTTCAAATGAGGCACTGGCACAAGAAATTCAAGCACTTCCACTGTGACCCAGGAGCCTGCATTTGCATCCCCACGTAGGGAAACAGCATCCTAAATCATAAGCCTTGGATAGCAGGGGCCGAGAAGTTCACTAGGCCACTCTCCTGTATCCAGAACAAGTTGCAGCTGCTCCTAAACCACCCTCCTTCTCCCCAGCAAAGGACTAGGGAAAAGATATTAGAGTTATCCTGATGACCTCTTATGGTGTCTACCAGCCTTTCTAAACCAGGAGACTCTCACCTATAACTAATGAAAGTCTCTTCTGTGCTTGGGTCAAAGGTGTTTTGGAGCATTGTTACTAAGATACTTACAGTACAGGGGAATCTGCAGTTACAGGACTGTGGGACTCAAATCACAACTCCTCCACTTACCAGTGACTTGGGCAAGTGACTTAACCTTTGTTGGTTCTAGTCTCCCCATCTGGAAAACACAGGTGTAACCCACACTGTGGTTGTGGGGTATAAGAGTCATTACTTGCAAAGCACTTCAGAAGCATTAAATCAGTGGTAGCTGCCGCTGGACTTATTTTGATATTGTTGGTAGTAATGGTATTCTTTCCCTCTTGCATCCAGAAAAAAGCTGGGTAGCCACCAATTTGTAAAACCTAATCCAATTGGTATTTGACTGACTTCAGCGATCTCTGGAGACATAGAGTGGGGAGGCTTGCTCCCCTGCTTTGTCCAGCTCACTGAAGTGCATGCTGATTGCGCAGCAGAGGGCCTGCTATTCACAGAGCAGGGAGAAGTTGATCGAGGTCAGGAACACAGGCACAAAGGGACCCTGTCAGAGCTGACCTCACGAATGCTAATCCCCTTTATCCCTTCCAAGAATGGACTGTAATCGTCTCCAGATTAAAATGTGCAGTAGAGGTGACCAAAACAAAAACTTGGCAGCAAATGTGAATGCACATGTATATGCTTGTTTTGTAGCCTCTCCTGGAAGAGGCCGCCCATTTAGCACACTCCGGTGGAGAGATGAGGTCCCTCACCTCTTACAACTGGAGTGGAGGCTAATAGGTTTGTATAGATTCAAACCAGCTCAAAAGACAAAGACCATGGAACCAAGTGACCGACTGAAGGCCTGTGCCGCAATTCATTTAGCCAGTATATTAAGAATGCAATGACCTGTCGACATTTCTGCCTCTTCTCATCCCTTCTCTTTATTTCCTGTGTAAAGTATAATATAGGCTCAGCTCAACCTTGGCCAAGTGTTTCACTCTAAACCTGTTTCCTCATCTGTAAAATGGGGGTGACAAGAGAACCTTCATTAAAGGGCAGAGAAGGTGTGAGAAGCATTGAATTTGCTGCTTAGAACATACAAATGTTCCATACTTGTTAGTGACTATTATGCTAGAGTGTTCTTGTTAAATTCTTTCCATATGGGGTTAAAGGTAATTGTCCCTGGAAAGCTCTAAGTTAAAAGCCCCCGGTTCCCTTTCTAAACTAGGAAAGTATAATACAGGTGGTTATAGTTGTAGGGGAAAGGCACTCAGTTAGTTAATGCTCCATGATTAACATAGGTGCATGTTCACACTTGGGATTTGGCCTTTGTAGGCCACTTTTTAACTTTCTATCATCTTGAGAAAATCTGAAAATCTGATACCCACCACATACCACCCCAACCCCCACCATGAAACTCAGCCTTTTTTGGAGAATAGAATTAAGGTGCATATCCAGAAAAGAATAAAATATGTCTATGTCCATTGATTTTAATTTAACTTTTTGTCATTTAATATTCAGGAAAACATTGTATCTTGCTTGTATTTTTTCTCATTACTTTCAATGTAGCAGTAAGCATAATTCTCTCCCCAGAGGTACTCAGCAAGTGGTTCATTAAAAATGCATGCCTGGCTTGTAGTAAGCAATGCTTTGGATCTAGAATACTTCTCATTCTCTATGAGACTGTCTCTAATTATAAGCCTAATAGTCTCAGCTAATCTTCACAATTAAAATTTTAAACCAAATAAACTGGAAGATATAACATTGTTTAGGGTAGCATTATATTCTCTCTGATCACACTTAAAAAAAAAACTATATCCAGCAGGTACGATGCAAATTTTTTTATTCCATTATTTATGAAGCTTTGCTAATATTATTTTTAAAGTGCTGTAAATAAAGGTCTTTCTCTTGTCATGCAGTTAATTATAAATGTTGAAATCACAGAAATAAGCTTTTTTAAAAAATCAGCCATGAGGGGGTAAAAAAATGCATGTTCTGAAAATGTTCTTAGTTTGTTCTAATTTGATGGTTTTTTCTAAGGGTCCCTAATGTTACTTGCCAAAAAGAGCCATCAATTCAAAAAATATTAATGTTATATTCAGCAAAAAGAAGATAGCAGGTCATGGGTGATTACAAACATCAGAACACTTCGAGGGCATTGAGAGTATTTGGGCAGGGCTGCTCCCTGGAATCCGTCATCTGCTGAGCCAGAAATAGCTTCTTTTTATTTAAGATGTTCATTTTGCTATTTCTTCTTTAAGCAATGACTTAGAATACACTCTTGCCAGAAAAATGCTAAGGTAATCTGAAGATCTTCAAAACTCAGAGTTCCCATGAAGAAGAAAAAACTTTAAATAGCTTCTATTCCAAATTCCTCCCATATAACAGATGCCAAGACTGAGGGAAGTGATTTATCAAAGGTCACAGCATTTTAGTGATACATCCCTGGGCCCACTCCAGGCTCTTGCACTATCACCAGAGGCATTGTTTTCAGAAGCACCAGACATCCCCATCCCTGAGAGAGTAGGTGTTAACAGGAAGCTCTGGGATTTCTTATACTAACAACTACTAACATCTTTGAGCACCTAGCACTTTGTAAAATGTGGGTACTTTCACCATTAAAATGGTTCAAATTTTAAAGTTTCACCACTTAACCTTCAGTTATCTAGAAAATTTTACTAATTGTATTATTCCATTTTCACGCTGCTGATAAAGACATACCAGAGACAGAATAATTTATAAAGACCGAGAAGGGCAGATCACAAGGTCAAGTGATCAAGACCATCCTGGCCAACATGGCGAAACCCCGTCTCTACTAAAAATACAAAATAATTAGCTGGGCATGGAAAACATGCCTATAGTCCCAGCTACTCAGGAGGCTGAGGCAGGAGAATTGCTTGAACACAGGAGGTAGAGATTGCAGTGAGCCAAGATTGTGCCACTGCACTATAGCCTGGGCAACAGTGTGAGACTCGGTCTCAAAAAAATAAATAAATAAAAGAGAAAGGTTTAATGGATTGATAGTTCCATATGGCTATGGAGGCCTCACAATCATGGTGGAAGACAAAAAGTCACATATATGTGGCGGCAGGCAAGAGAGAGAATGAAAGCCAAGTGAAAGGGGAAACGCTTTATAAACTCATCAGATCTGGTGAGACTTATTCACTACCATGAGAACAATTTGGGGAGAACTGCCCCGATAACTCAGTTATCTCCCACCAGGTCCCTCCCACAACACATGGGAATTATGGGAGCTATAATTCAAGATGAGATTTGGGTGGGGACAGAGCCAAACCATGACTAATCCAAAGATTATTTCATCAACGAAATGAGATATTGGCCAGGTGCGGTGGCTCACGATTGTAATCCCAGCACTCTGGGAGGTCGAGGTGGGCAGATCACGAGGTCAAGAGATTGAGACCATCCTGGCCAGCATGGTGAAACCCCGTCTCTATTAAAAACACAAAAATTAGCCTAGCATGGTGGCACATGCCTGAGGTCCCAGCTACTCAGGAGGCTGAGGCGCAAGAATTGCTTGAACCCAGGAGGCGGAGGTTGCAGTGAGCCACGATTGCACCACTGCACTCCAGCCTGGCGACACAGCAAGACTCCGTCTCAAAAAAAAGAAAAAGAAAAAGAAATGAGATATTACGTGTTCATACACACGGAAACCAATTTGTGTGAATATCTGTAAATAAATCCATTATTTGTGTAAGATAAGTGCATATGTATATAAACATATATGTATGCAAGCATACACACAGTATAACCAGTGCTAGATTTAGTTGAATAATTAATTATTCATATGTAGATACAGCTGGTTAAAGGGAAGAATAACATTCCAACATCTGTATATTGCAGATGATCCAGCATGCACAACAGCTACTTTATTTTTAAGATAATACTAGTAATAGTTTCCACTCATTGAGTTCTATTTGTTGTAGAGATTGTGCTGGAAAACTGAAATGATCATGCTTGTCACATCATTTATGGTAATGGCTTATGCAACTTATTTATGGAATCATAATTGTTTTTTCCAACCATGTCTGAAAGGAGAGAATACATTTCTTAGTATTTCTAGGAATTTTTCTAAACCTTCCTTATGATACGTTAAGGGACAGTTCTACCTCTCTTAAAGGATATTCTCTCTTTAAGGTGTCTGGTAGCTACAGAGGAGAATAATAAAGAAGGTTTCTATAGTTTAACAATTCTGGACCCATACTGCCAGAATGCATAAGCCATAAGCATCTTAAAGAATGTGCCATTATACATATACATACATATTCTCTCTCTCTCTCTCTCTCTCTCTCTCTCTCTCTCTCTCTCTCTCTCTCTCTCTCACACACACACACACACACACACACACACACACACACCTCAATATCTGTGAGGGATTGGTTCCAGGACCCCACCCTCCACTCAGACACCCAAATCCATGAATGCTTAAGTTCCTCATATAAAATGGCATTGTATTTGCATAGATCTATATACATCCTCCTGTATACTTTAAATTATCTCTAGAGTATTTCTAATACCTAATACAATGCAAATGGTATGTAAGTAGTTGTTTTACTGTATTGCTTAGGGAATAATGACAAGAAAAAACTCTATACATGTTCAGTACAGAAGCAATCGTGCCTTTTTTTTTTCAAGTATTTTTGATCTACAGTTGGTTGAATCCGCAGATGTGGAACCCACAGATATAGAGGGCTGACTCTGCGCATGTGCCTGAGTGTGTATGTGTATGTGTGCATGCGCATGCACACGTGCATGTAAATGGAGAGAGAGGTGCAATCATATACAATATATAGATGTAATCATGTTATAAAGATGTATATCTTTATATGTTGTATAGAGGTTTATTAAGTACTAGAATTAAAAAAGTTTATAACTGGCCAGGCACAGTGGCTCATGCCTTTAATCCCAGCACTTTGGGAAGCCAAGACAGGAGGACCACTTGAAGCCAGGAGTTTGAGACCAGTCTGAGTAGCATAGCAAGACCTCTGTCTCTATACAAAAAAAAAATTTAATAAAATAAAATAAATTAGCCAGCATGGAGGCACTGTCTGTAGTCCCAGCTACTAGGGAGATGGAGGTGGAAGGATTGCTTGGACGCAGGCCCAGGCTATCATCAAACCACTGCAGTTCACCCTGGGAAACAGAGTTAAACCCTGTCTCAAAAATTTAAAATAAAAAAGAAAGAAAAAGAAGTTCATAATTGTTCATTTTTTGAAGTAGAGTTCTCAAAAACCATTAATAAAATATGATGCTTCATTGTTCTGTAACGCAAACCTTTGCTACCTTGGCATTCAAAGTTTCCTGCACCGCACAGCAATTCTGAACATATACTTCCACATCATACTCCCTGGGTTTAAATCCCAGACACTACTTCCTAGCTATGTGACCTTGGACACGAGATTTAAATTAACCTCCTTGAACCTCCATTGTCTTTTCTGTAAAATGGCAAAAGTAAGCCTCTTCTCTCTAGGGTAGATATAAGCATCAGAGTGAAGAATGTGTGTGGAAACCTTGGCGCAGTGCCTGGTACGTAGGATGCCTTCAATTAAGGTTAATGTTTGTCAACATTAATAAGGTTAATAATTGTCAACATTACAATTGTAAACCAAGTGGTACCCTTCTGAACTACTCCAGGGCCTGTCTCATGGAGTGAGAGACCTAAAATAAAGAGTAACTGTACACAGTGTACATCTCCGTAGATCCATGCCCACCTATCCAGCACTCCACCTCCCAGGCAGTCCCTGGCTCTCTAGCAAACTCTAGCATGCATTTATATGGACAACTACAGGCACTCAGGAGTGAAACTGTGGGAATCCTACAGAGCACAGTTCCCCTGTACCCAGTCTTACTCCCCTGGAAGTCCCAAGCAAGGACTCCTTTGAATTCTCTGAATCTACTGATAACCGTTAATGTTCCAGTAGTTCTGAATCCAGGTGGTTGTAGGAAAAAACAATGAAGTGTATACATTGTGTAGTAGGTTGTAATGTATTGTGCACCTGCCAACAGAATGTGGAAATCAAGCTGGTCACTGTGGCAGCTAGGGTGGCGGCTCCTCCCGTTTTGACGTCTTGGAGAGCTAGGCTCCATCGTGTCAGAAACAGTGTGGTTTGCAGCTCCCCCCAACACCTGTCATGTTGCTAGGAGATTTCTTTCCCCACAATAGAGTATTATAAGGTGCTCAGCATGAGGGCCCCTCATGTCGTCATACATTTCCAGCCCATTTGTCTGATTTATAAGTCCAAATAGTTATTTAAAAATTCCACATCAGGCTGTGTCAGGCAGCTCCACTCTTTTGTCATCTGCAAATCAAAGCATTATATTTAGAGTCATAAATACAGAAGGATTCCTATGCACAGCCTCAAAGCAGGTGTCCAAGACTCACCAATCGCAAATCACACAGTTAGGATATTTATAAGCAGCATTGCCTGAAAATGTGCCCACTCCCTGCTTTCTGCAGCAGAATTTAGCTTTTTGTTTAATATTTCAGGTGTATCTCCCGCACATAAACAAGATATCAATGCAAGCAGTATTGGATTATCTCTATACCAAGCAGTTGTCTCCTAACTTGGACCTGGACCCGCTGGAATTAATTGCCTTGGCAAACAGATTTTGCCTGCCACACTTGGTTGCGCTTGCAGGTAAGGCTGATGACTCAGGGCCATGCAGTGTCTCTCATATTTATCAAAATCACATTTAAATAAAAATAAGACTTCCAGGGATTAAAAATTGGTTTTTTATCACCCCAAATAGGACTGTCTTGTAGAGAATGATATGAACTAATCAGATTGTATCAGACAGCCCAATTCAATTCAACAAATATTTCTTAAGCACCCCCTCTGTGGTGGGCCCGGTTAGGTGATACAATCATGAAGGAGAGTAATGCATGACTCCTGCCCTTGAGGCACATGCTCTATGCATGCTGAGTCATTTGTGCACCCCGAGTTTGAAACAAAACTATTTTATCAACATTATCTCCATAGTAAGTGCCCAGACACAGTCTTTAAGAAGAAGGCAATAGATGCCCTGTTTAGGAGCACAGATGACAGAGCCAGATTGCCTAAGATCAAACCCTGGCTCTACCATTTACTGACCAGCTGACTTTGTCCTGTAACCTTAGCTCTGTGTCTCATCTTTCTCACTCTTTAAAATGGGGCTAATATTATTCAGCCATAGAGCTGTGATGAAGATTAAATGAGTTAAAATATAAAGTCCTTAGAACAGCGTCTGGCGCATAGTAGCATTATGTAAGTGGTTTTCTTAAAGCTATTTTAGAAAATGTTCTGACATTGTCAAGTTCATTTTGGGAGAAAGACAAAAAAGGGAAACTTGGCTTAACTTCACAAAATCTTATGTATCATTTCTAGATTTGTTCAGTTGGGAAGCAGGCTCTATAGGATATATGTACTTAAATGCCTTTCTCTTGAATTCAGATCTTCAGCCGGATTGCTGGGTGTTTATCATTATGTTTACTTGATTCCTACTAACCATCAAAGCAGAGATAAAAGACTGTCTTGTTCACTGGCCTTTCTTCTGAGTGCCTGAGCATATTAGCTTTTGATAAATATTTGCTAAACAATTGAATGAATGAAGATGAATATATGAACAAACCAACCAGTCCTATCTGCACTTGACTTTCTGGCAAAGTCTTTGGAAAAAAAAAAAAAAGATTAATTTCTCTGTCCTCCAGGTTTCTACACACAACCACCTGGAGATCAAAGTCCTCTCTTTACCCTACTTCCTCCCCAGTTGGATAGAAGAGCGAGTTGAGGCATCGATATTAGATTTATTTTAAAAACTGTTTTTAACCAATATACCTAATAGATCCAAAGGAGTGCACTAGTTTTTTAAAATACTCACTCTGGGAGGCTTCAGTGGGCAATTACTTTTTTCAGAAACATAAGTTCCAAGACATTTAACTATCCACAGGTTTTATAACACTGTCCTGAGGATACATTTTTATTTTATTTTATTTTATTTTTTGAAATTGTCAAAAGTAATTTGGAGCCAAATCTGCTAAATAAGGTTTGTGATCAGTCTCAGACGAGTATCATTTTTGCTTAAATATTAAGTCTGGCAATGAAAACATGGGATTGATTTTTCCATGAAAGTTTTTTTTTTTTTTTTTTTTTGACTGACCCAAATAAAGCTTCTCTTGTGAACTCTAGGCTTCTATGAACATTTAATACAGCTATTAAATGTTGTCATTACTATTATGATTATTTAATATACAGCTTCCCAAGATGACTCCTTTAATCCTTTATAGTATTTGCTATGTACTTTCTAGTATACAGTATTTAGAACATAGTGTTTAAAAATCAGTTTCTAGAATGGCAATGCTTTGTGAGCCAAAGTTAAATAAATGTCAATAAATGTTGCAGTTACTTAAAATGACAAAGCCCAAATGACTTCTTTGGAAAATTAAGTTCCAAATAGTCTAATCCAGGTGAGGAAGTTTGTGCCAAAGAAATCATTCCATTCCCAATACTGTATCGATCAGATGCAGGCATGCTGACCAACAAGCATGCAGCGCTGGAGTAAACATGATTTGGACAATGTTCTGGATTAGAAGAACAAATGCAATGCTACAGATGACATCAATGTCAAAGACCTAGAAATGCTGAGCCAAGGCTGTACTCTCACACATCAGTCTCAGAGGTGGATGACAGACTTTACAAAGCCAAGAGATCCAAGATGGCTGATCAATAACAGTTCAGGATTGTAGATCCCAGTGAAAGCTCAGAGAACGAGAGGACACCACACTTTCAGACGAATTTTCGTCACTCACGGACCAGAAGACTCCCAGTGGAGGAGCAGTTTTGCCGGCACCTCAGCGTGGCAGCTCTTCGTGCAGAGTAAACGGGAGGAGATTCCCGGGCAGAAGAGCACCATCAGTCTTATCGCTGCTGTTTTGGCCGGTGCAGTAGGTTGCTTGGATTCCAGCACTGGAAATCAATAAACTGGGCATCCACTCAGAAACCCAGCTAGAAAGGCGGTAACTGTAAAGACAACAGATGGATAAATTTATAACAAAGGGAAGAAACCAGCCTAAAAAGGCTGACAATACCCAAAATCAGAACCCCTCTCCCTCTACAGGGGATTACAATTCCTCACCAGCAACAGAACAAGCCCTGATGGAAAAGGACTGTGTGCCATTAACAGAAGTAGGCTTCAGAAGGTGGATGATAAGAAACTTCAGGGAGTTAAAAGAACTTGTTCTAACCCAATTAAAGAAACTAAGAACTTTGAAAAAAGGTTTGATGAAATGCTAACAAGAATAGACAATATAGAGAGGAATATAAATGAACTAACGGAGTTGAAAAACGCAACACAAAAACTTAGCGAAATATGCACAAGTTTGAATAGCCAAATTGATCAAGCAGAAGAAAAGATATCAGAGGTGAAAGACCTACTTAATGAAATAAAACGAGAAGACAAGAATAGAGAAAAAAGGATAAAAAGGAATGAGCAAATTCTCCAAGAAATACGTGAAAAGACCTAATTTACGTTTGATAGGTGTACCTGAATATGACGAAGAGAATGAATCCAAGCTGGAAAATACTCTTCAGGATATTATTCAGGAAAACTTTCCAAATCTAGCAAAGCAGCACAATATTCAACCCCAAGTAATACAGAGAACACCACAAAGATATTCCTCAAGAAGAGCAACCCCAAGGCACATAATCGTTAGATTCACCAGGGTTGAAACAAAGGAGAAAATACTAAGGGCAGCCAGAGAGAAAGGTCAGGTTACCCACAAAGGGAAGCCTATTCGACTTACAGCAGATCTCTCAGCAGAAACCCTACAAGCCAGAAGAGAGTGGGGGCCGATATTCAACATCCTTAAAGAACAGAACTTTCAGCCCAGAATTTCATATCCTGCCAAACTAAGCTTCACAATTGAAGGAAAAATAAAATCTTTTATGAACAAGCAAGTACTCAGAGATTTTATTACCACCAGACTGGCTTTACAAGAGCTTCTGAAAGAGGCATTGTACATAGAAAGGAACAACCAGTATTAGCCTTTCTAAAAATATACCAAAAAGTAAAGAGCATCAACATAAAGAAGAATTTACATCAATGAATGGATAAAATAGCCAGTTAACATCAAATGGCAGTAACCCTAAATTTAAGTCGACTAAATCCCCCAATCAAAAGATACAGCCAAAACCTAATGATATGCTATAGCCAGACCCATTTCGCATCCAAAGATACACAAAGACTTAAAACAAAGGGATGGGGAAAGATTTACCAACCAAATGGAGAGCAAAAATAAATAAATAAATAAAAAGCAGGAGTTGCAATTCTCACATTTGATAAAATAGATTTCAAAGCAACAAAGAGATAGTGGTAAAAGGATCAATGCAACAATAAGAGCTAATGATCCTAACACCCAGATACATAAGACTCATAAAGAGATTTAGACTCAACAAGACAGAAAATTAATAAGGATATCCAGGACTTGAACTCAGATCCGGAACAGGTAAACTCAATAAATATTTATAGAGCTCTCCATTTTAAATACACAAAATATACATTCTCCACCTTAAAGACACAAAATATTGATTGGCCATTATTAATACCCATTTTTAGAATAAAGCTACATTCTCTTTTTCTCTCCCTCTTTTTCTTCCTCTTTCTTCCTCTCCTTCACTCCTTTTTTTTTCTTTCTTTCTAAAAATAAAAAGAAATAACTACTCCTCCTCAGACAGTCCTTTACGTTATAGGTGGCCCCCAAAAGACAGGAGCATGCTCTCTTCCTGCATTTCAACTTGTAATTAGTAAAGGCAAGAAAATAACTTCTCAAATGTAGGCTTAAGGATATGGATGTTGAACTGGAACTTCCACTCTCTTTTTGTAAATTAATAAACTTTATTTTTTAGAGCAGTTTTAGTTTCACAACATAGTTAAGCAGGAAGAACAGACAGTTTTCATATAACCCTTGTTCCCACACAAGCAAAAAAAAAAAAGCCGAGAGATAGCCTAGCTTCAGACCACAATTTAAATTCAGCTTGGAAGCCTCGGGCTCAAGCTCCCAAGCACAAATGGCTCTCCCTACTGCATTTTTGTTACTTCTGACTGCAGGTCTCCCCAGTCTTTAGAATCCAAGAGGCTGAACAATATGTCATCTCTCTGTAGCTGTTGAGACAGACGTACACAGTCACATTTTTAATTCCTCAAATAGACTCATTCCTCTGTTGTTCAGTCACTCCACTGTCAGGGGGATCAAGGATTGCGGTGATGTGAGTGGGGAAACTGTCAAACAGGAACGTGTCTAAAGTCTAGGGGACTTTAAGAAGGTGCTAGACTGTTTAGAGCCACTCCTTCCAGTGGAACGTTCTGCAATGATGGAAACATTTCATATATGGATGGTCCAAACAGTGGCCTTATGTGGCTGTTGAGCACTTACTGTGGCTAGCGTGAATGAAGAGCTGAACTTTTAATTTTATTTAATTTTAAGTAATTTAAGTTTAAATAGTCTCATGTGACCAGGAGCTACCATCCTTACCATCCTGCACAGAACACTACAGGTCTGGAGGATTCTGGCTATTTCAGAGGCATGAACAAGAGTCCCCAGAGATGTGGGTGAAGTTGCTGGGACCAGACCCCAAGTAGTGAGAGATCACACACCAGAGCAGCTTCTGGATTCAATTCAGATAGCTGCCGAGAGCTGTGTCCCACATTTCTTCCCTTCTTAAGTGGTCCCAGGCAAGCTCTCCAGCTTGCAGGGTGTGGTTTAACATTCTCCGGTCCCCTCTTTCTTCCCCAGAACAGCATGCTGTTCAGGAGCTGACCAAGGCGGCCATGAGTGGCATGGGCATTGACGGAGAAGTGCTCTCTTACTTGGAACTGGCCCAGGTTTGTAACAGTTTGCTTTTCACCTTTTAAGTGTGTTCAATCAGTTCGCTTAATGCTGATGAAACATTCCACTGTTGCACCTGTCTAAATAAAGATGTCACCACAGAGTCACAGAGGCCCCCTGTGTACACTAAGAAAATCTGAGAGTTTTACCTTTCAAGTACCATTCAGCCTGCTGGGCTTCATTTGAATAAACAACAAGGACCCCACCCCCACGCCAGTCCCATAGTCCCCTAAGGCACCAGCTTCACATGTGGAAGAACCACTTTGGGGCACGATAGGGGGAGGTTTTGTCTCTCCTCCTTCTTTGAATTCTTAGACACATATTTGGCCAAGAACAGTTTCTAGAATTCCATGAAGCCCTGTAATGCCCCACTGTTAATGAACATCTCACTGCAGCTGTCCTGGAGTTTTTTAAAGTCAGTAGTTGCTAGTATTGAGATTGTAATAACGTAATCCCAGTACAGACTTTCACTCTTCTTCCAGAGAAGGTCCAAGATTCAACTTCAGCTTCACCCTGGAGTAACTTTCTCAAAGCACAAGTGAAACTCTGCCTCATTTTCCTCATTCACAGGAAATGGGATGACAATTTGCATCCTACCAACCTTCCAGATTATTTTGAGAATCAGGTGGGAGAGAATGTTCAAGAGCGAACACTGAAGAGTGTAAGCCCTCTTAGAATGCCAGGCACATCTGCAGCATTATCTAGTCCCTGGCATAGGCTGATTAACAATGAATTTACACTCTGAGGGAACTAAGAATAAATTCCTCAGTCTTTTCTTCAGCCTGTTAGGTTTGGCTTCCTGTTCTCCCTCTTTCAGTTAAGACAACAGCTTACTAAGTCTTAGATCAGTCCATTTAAATCAGTATTTCTCAATCAAGGGAGAGGAGGTGGCACTTAGCAGGTGCTGCTCAGGCCCTTCTTACTGTGGCCAAAGGAGATGGCTCAGGTGCATAAGGGGGAAAAGGCAGAATGGAACTTTACAGCGACCTGTTCATTTTGACTTAGCATTCAACAAATATTAGATATTTTTCTCCCCAAATACCAGGCACCACCCTAGGCAAAGGACATGTACATATAAACAGTAGATCCTCTGCCCTAGGGCAATCATAGGCAAGGGAAACAGACACAAATACAAATTGTTAAAATCCAATTAGGGATTACAGTGAAACTGAGAACAGACATCTAATGCAGTCGAATCAGCAAGCGCCCATCAAAACTGATTGTCCGCACTTGGAATTTGGGGTCTTTTGAAACAGTTCTGGGGGATGGTTTATAACTTGTACTCTCTCCAGGAAGTATTCCTCCTAGAAAAAAATGCAATGATCCAGAATTTCGTATCAAGACCATTCACTTGAGGGAATGATTTGCAGTTGTGTCCATTTTCTGCACTGTGTTCCCACCCTATCCACCCCCCAACACACACCCCCACTACAAGGAAATAATATGATAATTGCTAAGCCCTGACAAGCCTTGGCAGGAAGAGCTTAGGATGGATTCTCCCAAGTCTTAGCTCATTCATTAGACCCTAACCCAATGATGTGCTGGTAAGTCTTTAACAGTCAGCATGGGGGCAAGTGGGACTCCAGTCTGTTGCATTTGCCAATTTCTATGGTATAAATAATCCCATCATGGCTGATTACGACCTATGAAGTCACTAAACTCAAAGTAGGGAAGAAAGGCACACAGTCGGCTCTCTCAGGCTGGAGCAAGCCTGCCCGGCAGAACACTGCCCCAGTCTTGTTTTCAGAAAGAAATCTAACAGCAGGAGAGGTTGAAGCACCAGCTAAAACTGTCTCTGATGTTTGGGTTGTGATTTTTCAGTGAGCCTCTTGAGTGGGTTTCTGAGGCCTCTGGTTTTTCTTTTGGTCTCATGGTAGAGATATGGGGCCACAGAAGAAGCATGCTATAGGTTGTAGGGTTCTACCTGACAAGACACTCTTATTGATGGAAGGAATGTCAGAGAAGGGCACAGTCAGAAAGAGTGAGGGACAGCAGCAGTCCCACCAGGTCTGGGGAGGGAATGGGGGAGTTGACAGTCAATTTTTGAGTCAAGGCTTTTTCAGTCACAGCTACCTCAGCTGCCACCTTCCTGAGCATTGCTCAGAAAGGAAGGGTGGAGCATTTGGAGCTCTCCACCCTGCGCATACTGCCCGCTCTTATGTAACCGAAGGACAGGTATAGGACAGTCACACATTCTGCAGTCTCCTCTTTCGGATCTTGGCCCAGGCAAGCTGAGCTCTGACATGCGACACGAAGTATTCCATTGCCAAGGCTTCCTTAAACAGAGATGTCATCGCTGCTTTCTGCTGTGGGCTGGTGCCTTCCAAAGGCCAGGTTTGCTTAGCACTAGAGGGGCAGGTGGTGGGGGAGGGTGGGAAGGTGAGGCATACTTTAAACTCGTGATTTGATACAGCAATTATTTTTGGTGCACCTAGGACAGAAGGGAAGGGAGGGGTGTGCCCAACACTACATTGGCTGGCATCGGAGCCATGGTCAAAGTCAAAACATTGAGGTCAAAACAAGAGGTTTACAGAATTGGTTATATAAGCCCCTAATTTCTTTTCGCCTTTACCATGGCTCCCCCAGTTTCTCTGTAGTCCCTCTTTAGAAAATAGTCTTACCCTCCTTTTGCTCACTCTTCTGCAGTTTCACAATGCCCACCAGTTGGCCGCCTGGTGTTTGCACCACATCTGCACCAACTACAACAGTGTTTGCTCCAAGTTCCGCAAGGAAATCAAATCAAAATCTGCAGGTGAGACTGTGCGAGGACCCCATTCATCCATCTCTCCTCACCTCCGACTGAAGCTTTTATCCTCTGTCTCCCTGGAAGGAACACAGCAGGCAGCTCATGGAAAATTCCTTGAGACTGACTGGTGGTCACACAGTCACGCGAGATGGCATAGGGAAATGAAGGCTGGGAATTCTCTTTGGAGAACTAGATGCTTAGGGGAGTTGGGTGGGCTGGAGTCCAGGATGCCCAGGTGCAGAGAGTGCAGAGGTGGTGGGCTTTCCCTTGTTTAGGGAGGCAAGCTTAGGAGCAGGCTTAGACTCTGAAGTCAGGTGGTCCTGGGTTCATGCCCAGCTGCATGACTACACACAAGAGATTCTTCCTCTCAAAACTTTAGTGTCACCTTTTACAAAGGGCCCTGATCACATTCCCTGCCACATCACGCTTTTGAGAGGATATTCGAGCTTTAAGCACAAGGCCTAGCACGTAGAAAGAACCAATGAACCACAGGTCTTATTGTCTGCATCTTTCCTTCACCAGACAACCAGGAATACTTCGAGCGACACCGCTGGCCCCCTGTGTGGTACCTGAAGGAAGAAGATCACTACCAACGAGTGAAAAGGGAACGAGAGAAGGAAGATATTGCACTAAACAAGCATCACTCAAGACGAAAGTGGTGCTTCTGGAATTCATCTCCAGCAGTGGCCTGAAAAGGAAGAGAGAGAAAAAAATCAGTAACCCGATCCACCACTTTTCAAAGCACTACTGTAAAATTAGTCTTCTTAGAGATACAACATAGTTCAGGTTTCAGGCACTGACCTTCCTCCACTTTTGTGCATTTATCTTTGTTAGGATCAAAGCACAAGCTCACCATCCATGAGCCTGGACAAAAAGGGAAGCTGACTCTCACTGCATTCCTTAAACTGATATGTATTTTTTGTTGTTGTTAGGAGGCTTAACAAACTTTAGTGTGTTATTTTGTTTCTTTTTATACAAAGAAAAAAATCCAGCTATCATGTTTCTGATTCCAAATTGGAAAATATTTTTATATGGTCTCTTGTATTTTGTTGAAATGAAAATACTGTGTATTACTTTATTTTACAGGCCACAATTGACTATGAAGTCACCCTGTGATTCTCTTTGCCCACGTGACCACCGAGCATTATTCTATAATTAGAAGGTTATCCTTTTGTTGTGAAGGGAAGCGGGGGACTGAAATCCCCCAAAGTGCAAATTGGAGAGTGTTTAATCTTTGTTCTGCCGAATAACATTGGTGTTATCACCAAGTCAACTCCAAGAACGTGTATTTACAATATTTGCCGTGTTAAGTGCTGGTAATTATATGGTTATATGTGCCATGTAAAATATAGTGATATCAAATATTCTGTTGTTTCCAATGTCTAGTTTCAAGAGGATAATCTTTATAACCATTAGAAGGGCTTATTAAATCCCAGCATTATCCAGGGCAAACTCACTGGTGGACCTGAATACATAAGATACCATTAGAGCGCTGGTGTTCAGATTGCTGGATTTAGGGTTTACGTCTCTCAGTATTCCTTGAAATTGCCATGCTTCTGCATGCAGATTCTTCACTGACTTGAATCGGGATGGGCAAGGGAAAAGGTCCCTGGACTCCCTCCTGCTGACTACAGGCTTGTCACATCTCACCACCAGAAACAGGCTTCCTCAGGCTTCTCACCTGTGGCCAACTTCACTTTGTAAGACCCATATTTTTAACTCTTCCCAGGGAAAATTCATGTTGCTGCAGAAGTAGGCTGAGGCAGACCACCCACTTCTGCTGAAATGCATTGGGAGCCTGTGAAAGCACAAAGCTGGAGGCTGGGCACCTGTGTTCTCCTATACAGAACGGAATCTAATTCCAAGAGTCTCAGAAATGGTGCTATTGTGAGTTAGTTCTGACCCTTTCTCATTCTGAGTTTTCAGTATTAAACTAGAAAGTGTGAGAGTGGGGAGCTTTCGGTAGGCAGTCAGTCATTGCGTGTCTGTAAATTAAAATGTTACAGCACACACAGAGAGCATTTTAAGGCCACAGCTCCACACCTGCCATGGGATGTTATATGGCAGGGGGTGAGGCTCATTCTGTTGGAGATCAACTTATCAATGCTAAGGGCTGTGGGTTTTGTTTTAATTTTTTCTTCTAGCTTTTCAGAAGATGGAAATGAGACAGTTGAGTCCAAACCCCAATGTTGACAGCCATATGCATTTGAAAGTCTATCTAGATTACAGATGGGCATTTATTACTGGCAGTGGAAACACACCAGATAGAAGATCTTGGTGAGGCCCAGAAATGCATCACCCCGTCAGGACAAAAGAGGAGGCAGTAGAGTAGGGATAGTTATAAATGCATCCACCTTAATTTTTTTCAGTAGGCTTGTAAATCTTATTAATGGAAGGAAAAAGGAGACAGAAGGAGGGTATAAATGTCAAGATGCAGAAAAACTGACATGTATCCCATTATAAAATGGTAGAAGTTGAGTTTTCAATGAGTAGTCATAGTTCAATTTTTACAACCAAAGCTCCCATTTGATTGTAATCTTGCCAAAATGTAATGGACATATAAATGAACTTGGGGTATAAGCAATAATATCCACTAGTGTTGTTATCAGCTACTGTAACCAAGTGGCTGGTTCATTTGGTTGATGCTGATCATGGCCTTTAACCATGGTGGTTTGTCGTGTGTTTTTTATTTCACAAAAAAGCCAATAAAATTGTTTAGCTAAAAATGCCTCTGGTTTTGTTTTAAGGACGGACAATGTATTGTGTGTGTAATTTAACAGTTTTTTTTTAACTATCAAAACTTTAAAGATGCTGGATCATGGGGACTGGTGCATGCCCTGGTAACAAAGCAGCTTGAATGACTGTCGTTTTTGGTTTTGGTATTATCAGCCAAGATTCGAGTGCCATAATGTAAATGAAGTGCCTGACGCTTTGCTCTTGCTAATGTAGTATATCACTAGACATAGTGCTACCTGGGGGAAGAAATGACATCTATCCTAAAGGACTTACTATAACCTGGGTCTGAATAATTTCTGCCAGCAGTTAAGTGAAAGGACTGAGTTGCTGGGTTCATGAAAGATTTCTTTAAAAGCAGGTCTGAGAAAGCCTTTGTGAAACTTTATTTACAATTTCTGGACTTCTAGGTAATATAATGTTGCCCAAGCTCAGAGGGAAGGAAGTCTCCAGTGGGATTTCATTGAGGGACTTTTCTGAGTGACGAGTTACCTATAACTCCGTGGGAAGGTGCTAATCACTGTAAGAAATAGCTGTAGAAAGAAGACAATGAGATTTCCAACACATTGCCACCTTTTAAAGATGGGTGGTCCCAATCATGGCACCTTTTACATAAAGCATACCAGTTTCTTCTTACCTGTGGAAAGTCTTGGTCTAAGTTTCTGGGGGTAACGTCTGGCAAATCATCAGGGATTTCAGCACCGCTATGTTGGCATTCTTTTTCTTTTGTATAACCTCAGCAAAGTGTCATATATTGGCATTTTGAGAACCACAGATCCTACCGGTCTAGACGGAACTCGAATATTTTCATTATGGACACTCAAAAGGAAAAGTCCAATGTTTCTAAGATGTTTTTTCATGCTTGCTTCCAATGTACGGTATATTAGTTGTCAAAATTCAGTGTTTCATCACTGTGACATTGGCTAGGCAGAATGAATACTACTGTTCAGAGGGAGAAAAATCAAATCTTGAGAAAAAGTAAATCTTGAGTTTGGAAACAGTTTTATGAGGGCAGCACTTCTGAAATGAATGTTTATCTGCAAGCTGAAGATTTACCAACCCTTTTTATGAACTGGATATTTTTTAATTGGCATAGATAGATAGATGATCTCCTAGGTGGATGCTAGTGGGCAAATAGCAATAATTTCTCTTTTCTAGAAGAATGTGACTATTGCATAAAAGTCATACACGTAAAGGTTAGCCAGGGAGAATGCATTTGTGTTGTATGTATATATATTGTAAATAACCAGAAGCAGCATAATGAAGAAAAGGGCAATTTAAAAAGAAATTTAAAAAAAAAAGAAGGGAGGGAGGGAAAGAGCCACTGAGTAAAGCCACAGAATTGAATTAAACACTGTGAGCCACGGATATGTTCTTTATTTCAAAGTGCTAAATTAAGTCCAGTGATCACTGCATATCCCTCAACTTATTTTAAGATGAAGACTGCTTTCTTGAATTTCCAGTTAGGAAGCAGGTGATACACACAACATAAAAGGTTTAGACTTAGAAGTGAAGACACTGGTGTGGCAACACTAGTGACCTCCTTTAAAAGCCACACTTCTGTAGAAGTAACACCATGCCCTGTGACTGCATTTGAAAATTCTCCCCTGCTGACAGTGCTTCTAAATTGGATATGTTTACTTGAGCCATTTAGATGCATAGTTTTTTACTGGGCTAACATACAGGTGCTCGTCAGTTAGATATTTACAGACTGTAGGCTATGAAATATGAAAATAATTTATAAACAGATAACTCTCGGGTGGAAACCAAACTATCATGCCATTGCATATGCCCAGACATGAAAGCATTATCAACAACAGTAGCAGACATGAAGCAACCTGCCACTCCTATCGCTCAGTTTTCATAGAACGAAATATCTTAGTGACATGGATTTCCAACAGAACATAGAAGAAATGGGTGCTACCTAAATGTGGCCCCATGCTTCAAAGGAGTATTTAAGTTCTTTGAATATGTTCTCAATCTCAAACACAAGAATGGCTAGATGTTACAGGCACTCAGTGAGGACAGAACTTGATTCATTTCTTTCCACTTGGATGCCAACCAAAGTTCGACCATTCTTAAAAATTCCTTCCAATATGATAAAAAATTAATAAATATCCTTTGATTTGATGATTCATGGTAGTCCCAATTGGGGTGATACTCCCCTGGAAGGTTAAGTTCAACTGCCATGTGAAAAGGTACACAACCTCTCTAAGCTTCAGTCATCTAGAGAATGGGAACAGATATCACTGAGTTTTCAGTACAAGTTAAATGAGATGATTTAGGTAGGGCACTTGTATGCCAAGTACCTTGGACATAGTAAGTACTTAGTGAATGGAAGCTGAACAGAAATGAAATGGAAACTGTGTGCTTAGCATTTTTGGTCTTGGTTTTCAAGGCCATAAACCAACACCAAAAATCGAAGAGAGAAGATAATCATGCATGTTGCAGAGTCGACCAATGTGGTCCTTTCCTGCCACTCTCTTCAGCCAAATGCCAACCTTAGTGCTTCATGACAGTGGTTTAACAATTAGGAAATAAGAGCTGTGGGAAAATAATTATTATTAATAATGATGGGCTGAAGGGAAAGGTGAGTGGTGGGAGAAAAGAGAAGAGGGTGACCCTTTCTAAGAGAACATTTCTCCTCGCTGGGGCCTCCATGGTATCTGTGAAGTAAAGTCAGCCCACTTCAGGGTGGAGCTTGGCTGAACCACAGAGCCCCTTGGGAGCAATTCATTGTCATTACTTCCAATCACTTTTTTTCTTTCTTTTTTTGAAGGTTGGATGCAAAAAGTCTAGTTAGCCATGCTCCTCAGTGCTTTCCACACTATCATCCTCAGTCAATGCAAGGCCCTCTCTCTTCATATTTTCTCTTTCTTCCAAAATACCCATTCCCATCTCCTGTTCAATATATTTCTTTAAACATGAGGGATTCTTTACATGCAGTGTTGTTTCATGCACATAATTGTTATACAAATGGTGTTACATAGAGAATTTACTTCTGTCTACTTTTCCGACTCCACATTGTTCTGGAAATCCAGCCATTTTACAATGTGTGCATCTAGTCCGTGGCTCCCCGGGGCTGCCTCGTCTCCCCTAGGCTGCATCCACCCCATATGCTTCCTCCACTCCACTGGTGATGAAACAACTAGGCAATTCCCATTCCTTAGCACTAAAGTGAGGCTTCTTGTACATGCCCTGGGGTCCAGATCTAAGAATGAATTCCAGGATGAGCACTGTAGCTCACTCCTATAATCCCAGCACTTTGGGAGGCCAAGGCAGGCAGATCACTTGAGGTCAGGAGTTTGAGACCAGCCTGGCCAACATGGTGAAACCCTGTCTCTACTAAAAATACAAAATTTAGCCAGGTGTGGTGGTGCGTGCCTGTAATCCCAGTTACTCAGGAGGCTGAGGCAGAAAAATTGCTTGAGCCCGGGAGGCAGAGGTTGCAGTGAGCCGAGATAACACCACTGCACTCCAGCCTGGGTGAGAGAGTAAGCCTCTGTCTCAAAAAAAATTTTTTTAATTAAAAAATAAATAAAAATGAATTCCAAGTCCCACCCCACATATACTGAATCAAAGCCTCCCGAGGTGGTAGGCGTATGTGGGAAGGAAACACTGGACTCAATGACAAAAATCCTTCCCTACTTTAGCACTAAGGCAATCTGCAAATAATCTGAAAGGCTATGAGCCAGCCTGGAGACTGGATCCTCTGACCAGCAAGAAGAGGAAGTAGGTTTAGCTTCCTGCCACCGGAGAGGTTTCAAGAGGCTTCCCTGATTGTGAAAGTTGCTACTTGTTTGAGTTATTCCATCCCATCTGGCCTTGGCATTTTGTATCATCTGACCCTCGTGAAAGGTCAGAGGCCAAGACGACTTCTTCAGCGCCCCTTGAATACTAAGATGCCTGTTTTTCTGCCTTTAAAAACTTCCCAGCCGATCGTGGTGGCTCAAGCCCATAATCCCAAACATGGTGAAATCCCATTTCTACTAAAAATACAAAAAATTATCCGGGTGTGGTGGCACAAGCCTGTAGTCCCAGCTACTCGGGAGGCTGAGACAAGAGAATCACTTGAACCTGGGAGGTGGAGATTGCAGTGAGCAGAGATGGCATCACTGTGTTCTAGCCTGGGCGACAGAGTGAGACTCCATCTTAAAAAAACAAACAAACAAACAAACAAAACAAAACCCAACAAACTTATCTAGCTTGATTTAATCACGTCACAGTGTATTCAGATAGCAAATCATCATGTTACACATATAAATATATACAATTTTATTTGTCAATTATACCTTAATAAAGCTGAAGGGAAACTTCCCTGGTGAGCCTGTGCACATGTGTTGAAGGATATCTTCTAATTTTATTTCACTTATGAAATCTGAAAAGTAAGCTTCCAGTACAAATTTTGGAGATTGTTGAAACTGTCTCAGAAGTCCTGAATAAATTATTTGTTGGACATAAAATTTCCCTGTCTCCTGGTTTCCTGCCCCCCACCGCAGCACCCCAGCTAATTAGATGGAGGATGTTGAGATCACTGTGTTTTCTCTCTCCCCTCCCCCATTTTCAGGTTTGGACCACTTTGCCGCTGTCATTGAGATATCACTTCACTTTATATACCTGAGATTTCTTTTAAAATAAGTAGTTAAGCCAGGTGCAGTGTCTCAAGCTTGTAATCCCAGCACTTAGAGAGCCCGAGGCAGATGGATCACTTGAGGTCAGGAGTTCAAGACCAGTCTGGTCAACATGGCAAACTACCATCTCTACCAAAAATACAAAAATTAGCTGGGCGTGGTGGCAGTCACCTGTAATCTCAGCTACTCCAGAGGCTGAGGCAGGAGAATCACTTGAACCTGGAAGGTGGCGGTTACAGTGAGCTGAGATCAACTTCAGCATTCCAGTCTGGGCAACACAGCAAGACCGTCTCAAAAAAATAAATAAAATAAAATAAGTAGTCATCTGAAATGTTTAACTCTTAGAGAAATGGACTTGACAATCTTAAAAAAAAAAAAAGAAAGAAAAATTAATGCGAACTTTCTCCTCAGCAAATGCTGTTCTGCTGGTTGCTTTTATTCTTTTTTGGCTTATATTTGCATAGCCCAGTGGCAAAGTGTCAGCCATGTTAAGATACACTTTTATAGGGTCTTTCAGTTTTATTCAAATTTTCTGTTTTATTCAAATATTTCCATGGCCAACTGGGTGGGTCAATCCTTTAAGTCTTGGGTCAATGCGTCATAATAATAATGTTTGAGTCTATGTTATGACCATGCCTTATGATAAGTAACTTGTTTGCATTTGTCTCATTTAGTTCTCACAACCATGCCTTTTTTTTGTTTAAAGACAAAGTCTCCCTCTGTCGCCCAGGCTGGAGTACAATGGCGCTATCTCGGCTCACTGCAACCTCCGCCTCCAGATTTGAGCCCGTCTCCCTGCCTCAGCCGGCCGAGCGGCTGGGATTACAGGCGTTCGCCACCATATGCCGCTAATTTTTGTATTTTAGTAGAGACGGGGCTTGTGCCATGTTAGCCAGGCTGGTCTTGAACCTCTGACGTCAGGTAATCCGCCCGCCTCAGCCTCCCAAAGTGCTGGGATCACAGGCATGAATCGCCACACCTGGCCCACGCCTTTTGAGGAGGATAGTGAGTTCCCCAGAAGCAGAGCATAAGGTGAGATCCGCAACGCCCTTACAGAGACCAGTAAGGAAGGGGAGACTGGAAAGGGTGAGAAGCCAAGGGGTGCTCCAGAGTATAGACTACGCCACAGAGGTGGCTTTTCTTTTCTTTTCGACTCGGTGTCTCGCTCTGACACTGTTGCACCAGAGCGAGTGGAAATTCAACACCAAGACAAAGTATGCCAATTGCAGGGTCTTTATTGCCGGCGGCCACGGGGGACTTAACTCTCTTCAACCCGTGGCCCCAAGCTCAGGGGGAGCAAGGCATTTAAGCTGCAAAACCACATCCTTATTCGGGGGGGCCCGTGGGCATGCAAGGCAAGCTGTCTGTACAGAAGCTAAAGTTAGCGGTTTATTGCAAGGGGAGGGGGATAGCAGTGGAAATGTTTACCCTTAACACCTCTGAGAACTGCAGTACAATAACAGTTCCGAGAATTACACCTCTGCCCAGGGCCCAGGTGGCTTCTCTATAAGATGGCAGTGCTTAGGCTTCTGTTTTTGCCCCTATCAATACCAGGCTGGAGCGCAGGGCGCAGTCTCGGCTCACTGCAAACCCTGCCTCCCGGTTCAAGTGATCCTTCCGCCTCAGCCTCCCGTGTAGCTGGGAGCGCGCTACCACGTCCAGCTAATTTTTGTATTTTTTAGTAGAGATGGGGTTTCACCGTGTCGGTCAGGATGGTCTCTATCTCTTAACCTCATGATCTGCCCACCTGAGTCGAAGGCTAAACAGGCAGTGGAGAGGGAGGGGATAATGTAAACTGCCGGCATTTCAGGCCGGGAGGGAGGGAAAGTAGGGGCAGCAGCATCGGAGCCCTTCAATCAGAGTCTCCAATGTGGACTCTTCAAGGCAATGTGAGGAACACAAAAGCTGAGGAAGGGCACTTTGGAAGGGTGAGTCGGGTGGGTCGCAAGGTCAGGAGATTGAGACCATCCTGGCTAACACAGTTAAACCCTATCTCTACTAAAAATACAACAACAACAAAAAAAGTTAGTTGGGTGTAGGGGTGCACGCCTGTAGTCCCAGCTACTTGGGAGGCTGAGGCAGGAGAATCGCTTGAACCCAGGAGGCAGAGGTTGCAGTGAGCTGAGATCACACCACTGCACTCCAGCCTGGGTGACAGAGCAAGACTACATCTCAAAAAACAAAACAAAACAAAATATTATTTCAAACAAAGGTAGTTAGAGATGTCCTCTCCAAGAAGGTATTATCTGAATAGAGACCTGAATTAATAGAATTTGGAGAAGACACAGTAGCGATAGTTGGTCTGTACTCCACAATGTTCATAGCCTCAGCTAAGACTTGAAGGGTGGAGTGACTCAACAGCTGAGGGACAGAATCATCTGAAAGTGTCTACATTCACACATTCAGTGGTTAAATGCTGGCTCTTGGCTGAGACTTCAGCAGGCTGTTGACTAGAACACCTGCATAAGTATCCCCACATGAAGTAAGTGAAGAAGTGAGTCCAGCAAACAACCAGGAAAATGGCATCTGGAGGCCGAAGGAAGAGTATGTGCAAAGACCAGAGGACAAGACCCAACTTAGTATATTAGAGGCTGGTCAAGAAGACCTGTGGGCTAGAGACAAATATGAGCAAGAGGAAGAATGGCAGACACATTTAAGAAGGTTTTCAGGATAAATCACATCAGACAGTTGTTCTCAATCCCAATGCGCAGTGGAATTGCACAGTATGTTTTAAATGTCTGGACATCCTGGCACTACCCCATCTGAATTTTTTATTGGCTTTAGGGTCCCTGATTCCTTTGCTGAAAATAATATTGTTGCTGCTGCTGCTACTGCTGTTGTTGTCGATTATAAGAAAACATTCATTTTTTGAACTTTTACTGAACCAAACACCACTATCTCAAGAAGCGAAGGCCCTCTCTGGAGAGTTTATTTGAGGATAATAGAGAATGTGGCCTTTAAAGAGGTTGTTTCCCACCTGAGAGATGCTATAGAAAAACGGCTGGGTTGGGCAGGGCCAGTAATCTTCTGATTGTTGAAGCTGCTAAATCATGAGGTGCTCCCCCTGGAGAGGTAACCATTTTAATGACCAAATCCTTCAGTGAGGAGGGCAGAGTTCCTCTTGGTCAAGTGGACATAGGTTAATGCAAGAAGCAGGGCAGAAAGACCAGGCAGCAGGTCTGGCAGTCACATTTCATGTGAAAGAAGACATCAAATAATAAAACGTGCGGTGGCAGAACTCTTCTTTTTTGCCCTGAGCCAGGACACCACCCTAGGGACTCCTTTTCTTCCTTAGGACATAGAGTATCCTTCATTGCCTCTCCATCTCCTTTTCATCCTTTCTCTAGTAAAAAGCAAGCTCTGGAAAACCATCAGACTCTTTCACTCTAAGGCATTTTGGCAAGTGGTGTCAACAAGATTTCCCATTCTACATATTCTTCTTACTAGGTGACCTTGACATTCCTCCCATTGAGTTGTAGAGTCTATGGCTCTTCCTTTTGAACCTGGATGGATGTTTTTTACTATCTCAAGCAACAAAATATGGCAAAAGTGACACCACATAACTCCCAAGGCTGGATCAAAACTATGCCATGTGCCTCCACTTTCTTCTCTGGAGACACACTCTCAGAATCAAGCTGCCATTCCCTAGGAAAGCCCAAATGATCCCAGGCAGAGAGACCACACAGAAACACCCAGTGCAGGTGTTCTTCTAGACAATAGTCTCACTGAGGTCTCAGCCAAAAGTCAGCATCGATCACCAAATAGATGAATATGGACAACTGCAAACATTATGGAATAGAAACAAGCTGGTACTCCCATGTCTTCTCCAAATTTCTGACTAACAGAATCCATGAGAATAATAAAATGGTTGTTTTATGCCATTAAATTTTGGGGTGCTGTGTTACAGTGCTATACTTTGGGTAATTGTCTCTTCCAACTTCATATTAAAATTTGATCCCAGTGTTGGAGGTGCAGACCTAACAGGAGGTGTTTGGATCATGGGGGCAATGATCCCACATGAATAAAATGAATAGAATAATGCCCTCCCTGGGGATAGGAGGGTGAGTGAGTGAGTTCTCACTATTAGTTCCTGCAAGAACTGGGTATTAAGGAGCCTGACTCCTCTCCAGCCTGTCTCTTTCTCCCTCTCCTGCCATGTGATTTCTGCACACACTGGCTCCCGTTTGCTTACTGCCCAAGGACCTCACCAGATGCAGCTGTGGTGCTATGCTTACTACACTTCTTGTGCAGCCTGCAGAACCACGAGCCAAATAAACTTCTTTTCTTTATAAATTACCCAGCCTCAGGTATTCTTTTATAGCAACCCAAAATGGACTAAGACATCCAGAAATAGTAACTAGAACAAATAGTAATGACTAATGAGGTTTAAAGTGTCTTCCCGTCTCAGTGAATAATGATAGGAGGCAGTGAGGTTGGTGTAGAAGTTCTTGGAGTCAGGTTTGGGGTCAAATCCTGGCTCAGGCCACTTACTGGTGTAAGTACTACGGCAGGTGATGATCTCTTGAACCTGTGTTTCTTTACCTATAAAATGGTATTGGAGGCTTATATGAGGGATGACTATATAAATGAGCATGTATAATAACCCCCCAATCTTCCCCTTCCCCTATGCTCCTATCCCATTCCTACCAGAAGCATGAGAGGCTTCATGGGTTAATCCACATAAAGGTTTGAGTAGTAGCTTCCTCATCCTTGGATGTCCCACCACAAGAATCTCTTTGAGTTTCTGTCCACTTATATAACCATCTTCCTGGGGGCCCAAAGGGCTGGTGCACAACTAGAAGCAGCCATCTCAACTTCGAGTTGAAAAGAATTCAGCCTTGAAGTTCTACAGTCACACACATCACTGCTTGTTTGTCTGTTTCACCATCAGAGCAAAGAAGCAGCAACTTGGTCTCCCACATGTCTCCTCTGAAAATTGTCTCTCATCGGTTTCTGGGTAATCTCATTGTTCTACCTTTGAACCTGTGGCCTGCCTCCAGCCCTAACCACTATCTGGTGGCTCCTCTTCCCAAATTCTAAGGAGGCTGGATGAGTATGCAGAGGATGTAGGATGGGAAGACATGGCCAGCAGGGACACCAATTAGGAAGCCCTCAAGCAGTCATCGGGGCCAGATGAAGGAAGTATTGAAGGGCAATAAAAGTCCCCCTGTCCCAGGGTTAACCTTTTCAAAAAGAGGCATCCTGTTTCTTTCTGTCAAAATCATATATATTCTTGGGCATCTGGCACTTTAAAGCTTCAGATGTTCTGCCCTTGGCTTTTACAAATCTCAACAGGAACTAATCATCAAATCATTCAAGGTGAACGAGAACAGGACAGAGTATGCCTTCAAGAGGTATTAGATAGGATACTCACCCAGTAGAATTCCTAGAGCCATCCAATTATCTGACTCAGAAATACTTTGAGCCCAATCTCTTCATCATAGTATCACTGACATTTTCATCACCACAGGCACAGCCATTTTAGGAGGGAACCCTCAGCCACCTGTCCATGCTTCAGCAGAGAAGAGTTTCACACCCGTCTTACTCAGCTTAGTCTGCTATAACAAATTACCACAGACTGTGTGGCTCAGACAACAAACATTTATCTTTCCAAGTTCTGGCAGTTGACAGCCTGAGATCAGGGAGCCAGAGTGGTCAGGTTCTGGTGACAGCTGTCTTCCTGGCTTGTAGAAAGTCATCTTTTCCTGGTATCCTAAGCCAAGAGAGAGAAAGAGGAAGCAAGCTTTCCTAGCTCTTCTTACAAGGGGACTAATCCCATCACGAAGACTCTACCTTCATGACCTAATCAACTCCCAAAGGCTCCATCTCTAGGTATCATTCCCATTGTAGATGAATTGGAAGTAGAGGGGGCCACAAACATGCAGTCCATAATGACACCCTCTCCACAATGATGGATTATTAAAACCACAATTCCAGAGCCCCTTCATATACACTAAACTTGTCCAACTTGCAACCCATGGGCTGCATGAGGCCCAGGATGGCTTTGAACTCATCCAACACAAATTCATAAACTTTCTTAAAACACTGAGATTTTTGTTTGCACCTTTTTAAAGCTCATCAGCTATTATTAATGTTATCCAGCAATGGATATGTGAGCCAGCCCTGGCCCTCCCTGAAGCCAGCCAGGTAGGGAAGCTGTGAGCCCACTGTGCCCCAACACCTTGCAGGGAGGGGCGAAGACCTGGGTTTGAGATTCAGCAGGAGGCTGTCACTTGGCCTAGGGCCCCAGGCCCAAGTCTCCAATCCACCTTCATCAGGGAGTCCTGAAATTCAGGATTCCAAGGCACCTGACACCACGAGTACTGCTGAAACAGTGATCATGTTTTGGTTGCTTATGTCTTTTCTTCTCCAGCTAGAAACTGAAAGCAGGAAGACATAACTAGGCGACTTCCCGAGCTCAACCACCTTTTTCTTTTCCAGTTACTATGACCCTGACAGTGTCCTTACAAGACACTCATGCTAACCCTGCTCTGAGTGGGGAGAGGGAGGCTCTATGAGGATTCATCATTTAACCAAGATTACAAAGTTAGTAAGCAGCCCAGACTTCTGCCTGAATGTGAGATCCACTCCCCAGTGCTCTGCTATCCAGCCTCTTAACTGTCTAACAACTGACAAAACAGACCCAAAGAGGCTAAATTACTTACCAGTTTTACGCAGCTAGCACCAGAGCAGGGATTTGAACTTGCTTCAGCACTCATTCACTATGTCCTTTGCACCCCACAGTTAGGTATAAGGATCCTGAGGGCCAGAGAATATAAGTGACTTGTCCCAGACCACATGGAGTTCATGTCGGGCTACTGAGTCCAAGGTCAGTTTCCTTGGCCACTTACTCTGCTGTCTGTCCTAATTCCCTTCATTACTAACAACCCCTCTTTTTCTCTACTTAAGTCAGCACCTGCAAACTGTCTCTCACACCCACAAATCCCTCTTATCACTATGTGCACAGAGCCTAGGTGTTAGGTTCTGGGTCTTTTTAATGAAATGCTCCTCTCACTTTCACTTGTCTGGTTGACTAAAATTTAACCTGTGATGGGATTCTGAAGTCATCCAAAGTTCACCAGCGTTGTAATCTGCACTTACAGGTAGCAAATAGATGAGCCCTGAGTCTGGCACCTGTGGGCTCTGTGGCTGCTTCTTTGTTCTCTGGGGAGGCAACTGACCAGCTGAATGCAGGTGTTTCTTTGATAATCCCAGTTTAGAAGGTAGATCATTGGGAGATATAATCACATGGAGAACCTATTCCCTGCCTTCAATTGTCTTAGCAGCAAATGTAGAAATTAGGAGAATGGAAGGCACCTTTGAGGTAATGTAAAGACACCCTCTTCTTTCAGGAGACATCAAAGTGAGCACAGTTGTAGTTCCTAGGTAATCAATGAGAGTGTGTAGGGAACAGAACACACTGGGAGTTCAGGGAAGGGCAGATTAGAGACAAAGAGACTGAGGCTGGAGAAAGAGTGTTACCCAGGCTCCAGTCAGGATTTACCAACCCCACTCCCAGCCCTAAGCCTCTTTCTGTACACAGTGTTGCTACTCTAACCCTCATGCTCACAGTGGGGCCCGTAGCCTGGGTTGGCACTTTGAGACTCCCCCTTCGTTCTGGTCTAGGCAAGAATGCCCTCAGGCACTGTAATATTGGAGAATTGGGGAGTATTGTAGTCAACATCATAATACTTGGATGGTGAATTTAAACTGAGGGTGAGGGTCCAGTAATTCAGTCAAGTTACTCAGGGTCACAGCAGAAATGCATTTAGAGCCTACAGATCCCATAAACCTTACGAGGATCCTTAGGCACATAATATAGAAGGAAAATGGATGCAGTCATCCCAAGTCTCACTTTCAGTTCTGGCTCCATGTGGTTCACAGCACCAGGGAGGGGCACAGGTGTACTGGAGACTGACCTCCAAGCTGAGACGCCCTCTCATTTTCCACTCTACATTTATCTTTCCCAGATAAAATAGAGTGGAGTTAGTTTAACATCACCTGGTACAAAGCAACTCTCTTGGACATAGCCAGTCACCCTTACCCCAAGGCTTTTTGGTTTATATGAGAATCTCCAATTCCAGCCACAACGACCCAGAGAACAACTAATTTCATTTCCACCACGAAGCATTCTACATGAATTACAGATACCAAGGCAGGAAAGCAAAGCAAAACAAAACAGATGGGTCCGCTTATGTCAAAAGTTGACTGTATATGTCAGTAAGATGTCATGAACTCCTCCTCTGCCCTCCACCATAGCCACCTTAGACCTTTTGCTTGTCTCTGAGGTTATTTTGTCTTGGGCCAGGCTCAGAAGAAAATGCCTCTTCCCTTTGGAGAAACCTAGTATCCAAGGCCTGAATCTGAGCAGCAAGGTTTGCAGCCAGATCCAAGGTGTAGAAGACGACTTGGGGAGAAAGACCGGGGGGAAGGGCAGGGTTAGCAGAGCCAGGGGCTAGTCCAGCCACAGCCCATTGGCACTGGGTGTTACATGGCTCAGAGCTACTAATTTAGGCTGTTGTCACACTCAGGCTCTGCAGCTGTCTTGGGACTGTGGTATGTTGACCATCAGCTTCCTAAGCCTGCCCTGCCGCAGGGAGAGAGAGGATACAAACATATCCCTCGGATTCGCTGCTTCTCTCCTTAGGACATCACCCTCATTGGGAAGCAGATAATGAATGGTAGGATTTGATGGTTTTGACTCTTCTGGAAGGGCCATTTAAGGTTATCCTCTCTAACCTCTTTCTGAAAGCAGCAAGGTATGGTGACTCCCCAAAATGTTTCAACATTAGAATTGAAAACTACAGATTTTCCAAGTCAGACTCACTGGAGAAAGAGGCAGCCCAGAATTCTACATTTCTGAAAGCTCTCCATGAAATTCTGATGATCAGCCACTTTGGGAAACTAGCTGAACTTAAAGTGAGATTGGAGGGGGGATTTGGAGGCTCTACCAGGTATCTGTTTGCCCAAGTGATATACATGCGGGAAGGTTTCTCCTGAAATGGTAAATTTGTGGTCAGATGCTCAGAGGAAGGAAGCACTGCCCCAGCCTGCCCCCAAGAACTTTGGTGTTGGCCCCTAAGGAAAAGAATGCTACGGCCAGAAACCAAGTGGCTGCTTTCATAGTGGACTCTGGAACACACAGTAGGGCTCCTGAATGTCAAATAGGCACAGAGTGTAAACTTACTTTCAGTGGTGTGCTGCTGCTCGTCTGCAATAGGTTAAGAGAATAAACTGTTAAATTGTCAGTAATTTCGCAAGCCTCTTGACCTCAAGTTGGTAGTTTGAAATCAGCCATGATGGGAGCATTTACACCATAGAATTTGGAAAACACTACAAATCACAGCCTTTCTTCTTTTTTCTGGAGAACCAGTGAATCTTACTACTTTCTTTCCATTCTTTGGGAATACAGTGCATTTGGCACATAGAGTGTTTGGCAATCAGCCACATAATCACGGAGCCACCAGCAGCAGTGATGGGCTGAGGTGTCTTCCTCAAGTAACTTGGAGGTAGGTGACATCAACAAGCGGGGGGATTCCAAAGAACGTTAAGAGGACTGATGTGAGTACATGTGAAGCACTGTGCCCTGACAGCACAAGAGCCCTTCCATCGTCACCACTTCTGGGACTGCTTCCCTGCTCACAATCCCATCTGGAAGGGTCTTTGCCTCGGTTTGTTTGTTTTCCTAAATGTTCCACTTCCAAGGGCTATGGTGACAAAACAGTACTTCCACCAAACCATGTTTCTCTCTCTCTCTCTCTCTCTCACATCATTTAGAGTGATCTCCATTATTCATGAACTCTTCTAATTTTCTTAATGCCAAAAGCTTTGCTGCCAGAGGCGTAGAATTGATTTTGTAGAGTGGTTTGCACACTTTGAGATGCTCTCATTTACTTATCTGAAAGGATTCTGCCCTGGGCTGGACATCAAACTGGGCCACACAGTGCAGGGCATTGGGTTTCTGAGCCACATTATCTTGGAAACCACGGGGCTCTGAGATGAGGCCCAAGAAGGGCCCAAAGCAAACTGAGATCTCCTCCCCAGGGTGCTCTCACAGCCCACTCTTGCCCTGGTTAAATGAGACTCCAAAGGCTACTGCCAAATTCTACTCTGGCCAGCTCCCAACTGCAAAAATATTCAAACAATATTTGTAAAAACTGATTCTATTGAGAACATTAAGCCTTCTAAACAGTCATGCCCCACTGGGCTCCATTTATTCTGAATGAAATGCATGTTTCAGTGGGAAAAGGATGGGCTTTGCAACCAAACACACTTAAGTTCAAATACCAGCCCTGCTGCTGGAATAGCAGCCTCATCTCTCTTGGTCTCTGTTCCCTCATTTGTAAAGTGGAATTCTATGCAAATTAAATGGTAAAAGCAATGGGAGGTGCCTACAGTAGGGCTCGGCACAGATAAATGTCTAACAGTGGTAGTTACCAAGAACTTCTTACCAGTCTCTTTAGAGCATTAGCAAAGGCAACGTAAACTACTATTGAGTTTCCTTGGCCCTTGTAGTAGGCAGAATAATGCCCCTCTCCCCAAAATGTCCACATCTGAATCTCCAGAATCTTTAGATGTTATGTTAGACAGCAAAAGAGACTTTGCAGGTATGATTAAGGATCATGAGATAGGCAGATGATCCTGGATTAGCCAGGTGCGCCTACTGTAGCCACCAGAGTTTTTACAGGTAAAAGAAGAGGCAGGAGAATGAGAGTCAGGAGGGAAGGGTTAAGACAACAGCAGAGACTGGATGATGCAATATAAACTCGTAGATGGTAGGCTACTGACTTTGAAGCTTGAGGAAAGGGCCATGAGCCAAGGAAGACAGGGAGCCTCTAGAAGATGGAAAGGCAAAGAAATGGATTCTTCCCCTAGAGCCTCCAAAAGAAATTCAATCCCGCTGATACCTTTATTTGAGCCTAATGAAAGCCATCTCAGACTTCCGTCCTCCTAAAATATAACACTGTAAATTGGTATTGTTTTAAGTGGACAAATTGTGTTAATATGTTACACCAGTAGTAGGAAAGGAAATCAGCCTTTAATTCCTTTCTACCCTAGGAGATCTGCCAACACCCTCTTCAATTCTGGGGACATCCCTGGAACCCCCAGTTTGGTTCTGGGCCTCCTGAATAGCACAGCCATCCGGCCCTACCTAGGTGAAGGGGATGTTAACTCTGACTTGGGACGGAACCACAACAGTAGGTAACATTGAGTGCATCTAGTTGTATTACACTTTTTTTTTTTTTGAGACGGAGTCCTGCTCTGTCACCAGGCGCCAGGCTAAAGTGCAATGGCGCAATCTTGGCTAACTGCAACCTCCACCTCCGGGCTTCAAGCAATTCTCCTGCCTCAGCCTCCCGAGTAGCTGGAACTACAGGCGGTGCCACCATGCCCAGCTAATTTTTGTATTTTTTAGTAGAGAGGGGGTTTCACCATGTTGGCCAGGATGGTCTCGATCTCTTGTCCTTGTGATCCACCCGCCTCGGCCTCCCAAAGTGCTGGGATTACAGGCATGAGCCACCGCACCCAGCCATATTACACATATTAATTCATTTAATCCTCACCACACATCTATAAAGTAGGTACTTTGTATGTCTCTTTTACAGATGGGAAAACTGAGGTTCACAGATGTTAAGTAATCCAGGAAGTCTTTCTCCAGAGTCCAAAATCTAAATCATGGCCTGATGTGGCTGAAAGTCCATACACTGAGAGTGAACTTAGATCAGAAATCCCACATCAGGCCAATGGGGTGAGTCTCTGGTTGCTCTAGCTCATGTTTTCCATGCCAGAGACTCACCCCATTGGCCTGATCTGAGATTTCAAACAGCTATCCTTTCCCTCCCTCTAGAGTCCAAAGAGTGGTTAGAGAAAAAGAGAGGATGAAAGCCAATCTGCGAACCCCATTTCTGGAGTGCAATCACTATCAGAACCCAGAAAGCTTTCCAAGATGCTTAGAAAGGATGATTCCACAGCTATAGCCCCTCACATGCAAACCTCCCCATATGTTTTGTGCTGAGCCCCAGGAAGAGTCTGAAGTCACCTTCCAGCTGGCCTGGCAGGTGCCATGGTTCTACATAACAGGAGACCTACTGCCCTCATGGACACTGCAGGGTGGCTCTGACATGGGCTTCAGGCAAGAGAAGAGTGCAATGATGTGGATGATGGCTGAATACGTGAGTTAATATTTGAAAGGCGCTTAGAATGTTGCCTGGTCCACAATAGAGCTATGTGAGCACTTGTTTAATTTATTAATTAAGTTTCTTTTCCTGGCCTGAAAAGTGCTGATGGAAGAGTTATATAAGGTAGTACTTCTCCAACTTTAATGTGAGTGCACATCACTTTGGAATCTTCTTAAAATGCAGATTTGATTTAGAAGTTCTGAGACTGAGTCAAAGATTTCGAGTTTCTAATAAAGTGATGCAGACACAGCTGGTCTGCAGACCCGAGTTTGAGAATCAAGGGTGTGAGACACTGATAACACAGAATAGAAAGCCAACCTCATTATGGGAAGGGGCCCTGAATCCAGTGTGTAACTTGACTGTGGCTAGAGGTCTGGCTTTGCAAAACTTTCTCCCTTTCTGGGCAAGTGGCTCTGGCCAGGAGGTGTCCCTCAGCTGGGCCAGCAGGGTGGCAATGGGCCATTTCCACCGAAGCTTCCAACCATGTCTTAAGCATGAATGAGGCCCTTAGCCAGCAGGCTAAGGAAAGTGTTGACCAGGAGAAGCTTAAACCCTTCAAAGCCTCCCGTTCCCTACAAAATAAACACCAAGCTCCTTGGGATTCACACTCATGTCAACGCGACTCACAATCCTGATCTCTATTCCACCACACCACAGGGCTTCCCAAATACTACTGGCTGAAAACAGATGACTTCCCTCCCACCTGATCAAATGATTTTTTGCTATCCCTAGGAAATCCCTCCCCAACTGGCCCTGTGTGTTCAGACAGCAAGGTAAACTGCACTCCTCTCAGCCCCTCAGAGCCCCTTTTGTGTCCCCCACTCCAGCTCCTAAGCCATCACTTCTCAAAGTGTGGTCCATGGACCAGCCCCTCAGCACCACGTGGGAGCTTTTGCTAACAATGCAGCTTCTCAGGTCCCACTCAGACCTGCTGAACCAGAAGTCACAGTTAAGATCCCTGGTGCTTTGTGTGCATGTGCAAGTCTAAGAAGCACTGGCCTAGGCCACTTTTATTTAGACGTTGGCCTCACGGTTTTCACTCAACCCTCATTTCAACTTCCCTTTCCCAAGCAGGTCAGCATGACCTAGACGCCAAGTATAAATTTAGCCTCTGCTCCTGCTCTCCTAGGTCGCCTCGGCTTTCAGAGGCTCCCAGTCCATTCCTCATCTTCCTCCAGCAGGGGCAGTTTTGTATCCCCACCCCTTTTTAAGTTAGCCTCAACAAGGTTTGCTAGCCCTCATTTAAGAATCTTTGCAATCATGTTTTTCTTTCTATAGTAAATGAGAAACTTTTGCTTGAAAGGCTTTTAAACTGTGATCAGACAGACTGCCATGCTCAACACATGGTTATGGTATATTTTCTGCCCCATGGTGAGGTTGCCCACACCTCAGGAGCAGGAATCTGCCTTGGTGCTACAAAGAGAGGAGGCAGCCCCTTGAGGACGCCTCAGAGTTCTTGGCTTCTTCACAGCATTTTGGCTTGTAACAGAAAGAGCACAGCAAAATTGCAAACAGCTGCTGTTCCTCATGAGGCAAGAGCTAGACTGACCGAGGTCATCCTGGAGCTGGTGGCATGATTCAAGGGGTCACTTTTCGAAAGGAGCCAGAAGAGGGTTCTTTGAAGGCTTGGAGATCCTGAGGACACATTTCCAACCTAATCTTGGAGGAGTAAATGATCTCATCCCTGTTTTTTACCCCTCTCCTTGAGAACAGCCTTTACAACGCTTCACTAGGCTTTCTTAGCTTGTATTTTATTTTTTAAATCCCATCTCTCAATTGCTCTCAGAACATAAAAATACAGGCATACTTCTCTGCACAAATCCACAGAGGAAAAAAATACATGCAGAAAATTTGTAAGATAAAATACAGCAGAAAAAAAATTAAAACTAGTTTACCAAGCAGAAACGATCACCAGTAACATTGTTGTCTTTTCCTTCTCAGACCCATACATCTAATACATACACACCTATGTTTTATATACTAGCGTATGGGATGACATCATAGAGTTTTAACATTGCTTTTAGGCTTCATAGATTAGTATTATGTCATTAAACACTCCCTGAAAACATTATTATTCAAATTGTGAAATTCTGTCACAGAGTTCTTGTCATGATTTATTTAGCCACTCCTCAATATTGATGGCTTCTTTTTTTTTTTTTTTTTTTGCTATTTTTGATTTTTGATATCTTTATATGGCTTAATAAAAATTAGTTACTTAAATCTTTTGTTTGTTTCGCAAACATGTATTGAGCACCTACTAAGTGCCAGGCATGGTGTCAGGTGATAAGCTGTAAAGATGAATCCAGGAGGGTCTTGTCATAGTCTTCTGAAAGCACAGGCAGGTAAACACATGCACAGAGTGAGGTAGAGCCTGTAATAAATGACATGCAGAGTAGGAAAACAGAAGTCCCTGTCACAGATAGCAGGAGTCCCAGAGAATCCTTAGTGTGGATAATAATCTCAGAGAGAACTGAGTAGTATGTCTCCTCTGACATAAAAATCATGGTCACTTACATATATGTCTGTTTTACATACTTCTGTGTTTAGGATGGCAATGTATTTTCGTGACATTTTCCATATCTATCAATACAGTCATTTTCAATATCGGTACACAGCACCAACCACCTTCTGCAGTTTCCTACCTCACTTACCACTGTTTTTCCCAGTAAGTTCAAAACCAGTGCTGGGATAGCAAGGATAGGATCCATTACCCTGGAGAGCCAGGCTGGAATAGCCTGGGTGGCTGGGATGAGTTTTAGCCACATGGGCAAGGGACCTGGATAGGACTCCAGTTCCAGCATGGGATTAGCATGCAAGTCAAAAGCCACAGCCCGATGCTATGAATTGGACAAATGGGATATGAGTAAGGGGGAGAGTCTACATCTCACTCAGGTGCTTTGAGTCACCCAGGGTCTCCCTGTGTATGTGCAGACCAACTCAGACTCCACCACTGCAGCTATAAGGAAGAAACACCCTGTACCTTCTATGCTGATTATAGGCATATGATCTTAAACATTCTGATATGGTGTTCTTGCTGCTGCTGTGGGGTAAGTCCACCCCATCCTGGATGGGGAGTAAAGAGACAGTTTAACTTGTCCAATGTCAAGAGATTGTATTTGAACTCAAACGTATAATTCCTATTGTAAGTCTCCTAAAATGAGGCAGCTCCTTAGATAGAAAACTGGAAGTTGGACACTAAACCTTAGATGGGCAGGAAATAATCATGTTAGCATTAGCAAGATCGATTGAGAGACTGCTATGTGCCAAGCACTATCATAAGTGCTTTACAATAGGGTCTCATTTAAAGCTTACAAATTTATAAAACAGCTCTTATTACTGATATAGGTGAAGAGACTGAGACCCACAGAGGTTAAGTCCACGGTGAGCCAGCTAGCCAGTGGCAGAATCCATTGCTCGGGATCTCAGCCATTACACCAAACTGCCATCTGGGGATGCTCAGCTCTTTCTAAGATGTAGGGTTTAGAATCTAGACCTGGAGGAGTTCCAACATGAATGAGAAAACCCTTAGATGGAGTGGGACAGGTGGCTTCTGTCACTAGGAGGAGCTAAACAGGACATGGATGATAAGCAAGCTATATCCTCCACATTCCTGTTTCCTGAATTGCATGTTTCTATGCCCAATCCTAGGCATGCTGAGTCAGAATTTCCATAAATGGGGTCTGAAATCAATATATTTATTCCCCCCAATGATTTTGTTGCACCCAACTTATGAAGTCGCATTTAGGGACCATATTATCAGATTGCCCTTCTGTGTGTCTGCTTCCTTTCTGGATTGTTTCCATTTATGTTTTGTAGAGATGGGGTTTCCCTATGTTGCCCAGGCTGGTCTTAAAATCCTGTGCTCAAGCGATCCTCCTTGAGTGCGGGGATTATAGGCATGAGCCTTGTGTTTTCAAGCATATCATAAAATCTTCTCAGAATATTTGGAAACAATCTAGAGGCTAAAGTAGAGGAAGTAGAGGAGTTAGTATGAATGCGCCAGAAGGTAAATAAATCTCAAAAAATAAGATTTAGCACTATAAGAACTAGTTGCATGGAGCTGAGAGGGTTGGAGTTTTCTGAATTAACAGAATCAGATGAGAAATAAGCCTCTCCATAGTGGTCAGACTCCATGAACGATACCATGCAGGAGTGGCGAGCTTAGGCACAACTCAGCCATCACTAAATAGAATTCCAAACTATTCATGGTTCCCATCAAAATCACATCAACATTCACTCTTTATCTAAATGGACTTGCATATTTAAATGGAATTATATATCACAAAATGGTTCCTATAAAGAAGGCAGATTAAGTCTAAATTATAAAATATTGTCATATAAAATCATTGTACATCATGGTGGCATTTGCCAAACCATCTTTTCATCTGCCAGAATATTCTAACCATCTGTTATAGGTTGAATTGTGTCCCACAAAAAGACAGTGAAGACTTAATCCCCAGAACCTGTAAAGATGAGCTTTGGAAGTAGGGTGTTTGCCCATGATCAAACTAAGATGAGGTTATTAGGGAGGGTCTTAGTTCAATATGACTGGTATTCTTCTAAAAAGGAAAAATTCAGACAGATGTGAGGAGAAAAACAGGTGAAGGTGAAGGCAGAGATTGGGGTGATGCATCTACAAGTCAAAGAATACAAAAGATGGCCAGCAAACCACCAGAAGCTAGATGGGAGACCAGGAAAAGATTCTCTCTCTCACAGCTCTCAGAAAGCATCAGCCCTACTGGCATCTTCCTGTCTGGCTCTAGCCACCAGAACTATAAGTCAATAAATTTCTGTTTTTTAAGCCACCCAATCTGTGGCACTTTGTTATAGGAGTCCTAGCAAATATGCCATTAAATGACCCCAAGTTGATATCAATTATCCAAGAAATTCACATAATGATGAACCTCTTAGCTAGACCAGTTATTTTTTGTTTTTCTTCTCATTATATAAATCTGATTAATGATTTAGAAATGTGTACACTCTGGGCTGTGTGGGATTTTTTTTTTTAAGCTATACCAGTGCTAAAGTGCACTCAGCTTTGAGAATGATGGATTTTAGAGTCAAGGATCATTGTGCGTGTCTTTAATAAGGAAAGACATGGAAAAAAAGAGATGGACAGGAAATAGTGTTCTTAACAAGAACACTAGCTGCCACCATAGACTGGAGATGGGAGGAAACTCCAGGTAAAAACACACTCTAAATTCCAATGTTCTTGCCTGATGGGCTACACTGGTTACATGTAAGTTTCTAGAACTTTTGTCCCTCTGGCTCAAGTCCTTAAAATTCTGGGGAGGCAGGGACCCTGGCTTATTACTACTATATGCTCTATACTAGTGCCTAGTATATTTGACCCTCATTGTTTACTGAATATTTTTAAAATAAATATCCTCTTTATTTTCTTTTTAGCCCACAACCTGTTCTTTGCCATGTTAGATTACTAGTAACCAAATTTGAGCATGTCCTCTTAATATATGTTTACTTATTATAAACATATACTACCCTATAATAGGGATCAAAACATCCAAAAAATAAGATGGAAAATAAAAAGTTAGAGGTTCCATTACATTCTTCTAACGATCCCATGCATTTCTATTATGTACTTCCTGAACATCCTCAACCTTAACCACTGCTATGGATCTTACAATTTAATGACAAAAAAGGCAAAACGCTAAGAACCCAAGGCAATGAAGTCTTCTCGTTGAGGCCCAGATAAGCACCCCTGGTTCCCACACCTCTCTTGCTACTCATTTGGCTTTCTAAGGTAGTAAAGTAAAGGGCAGAGTCACCGAAGGAAGTCTTCCTCTTTTCAAAACAAAAAGCTTCCATATCTCTCACGATCACACCCATGAAGAATGTAAACGGTATGATCAAGTGATTTGTTAATCAGATTTTTTTACCTAATGGGCTTTGTAATTTCCAAGAAGAGGTTGGAGTCAGGTCCCTTGGAACAGAATTTGGGAATCATACAAACTGGGGATACTGGATTATATGATTCAATTGGTCTGAGCACTTGTAGTGTCAAGAGAAAAGATTGTTTTTGCCCACTGTCTCCTTGAGTATTATATCACAAATTATGTCATCACAGAACTCTTTTTTGTGAATCCTTATTTTTAAATATTTTTATTGTCTTTTTTTTATGACCCCACAAAATCCAGACTTATTAACATTTTGAAGCAAATTAGTTAGGATTGAGGTAACCAAAGCTAATCATTATCTGAAAGTATTAAATAACCCTCATTAGAAATATTAATTTCTGATTCATATGCAACAAAAATTTCCTTTCATTCACTTGAATTGGGCATGTAATTACTTTCATCTAACAAATTTTCAGGAACTTTTTAATGAATTTGTCATCAATTGAATTTAGGTTCCTGTCGGAGAAGTTACCCTTTAGGTCCTGAATACACAATGCATGAAAGACCTAGGAAAAAATAAACATAAGCAAAAACATTTAACTCTGCTCACAAAGGAACAGAAAAGAGAGCTGTATTAAATTAGAGGCAGAAAGAAGAAGGAAGAAAGGAAGGAAGAAGGAAGGAAGGAAGAAAGGAGAGGAGGGAGGAAAAGAAAAAGACAAAAACACTAGTGAGTACAATAGTGAATGTGCTGGTCTGAAAAATCATAGCATTTTATTTCACTATCACTACCGTTCAGTTAAAAAAAAAATTAACGATTCATATCCAGAGCCAAGAAAATGTCCTATCCCTATGTTTACCCACTAATCCTACTTCATAGAAATAATTCAAACCTTGGAGCCAGGACAAGAGATGAAAGGGGGGCATTTCCCACATGAGTGCATTCATTGCATTTTTATTTTTAATAGCAAAAATTAAAAATAATCTAAATGTTTTATCCTAGAGACTACCATTAAGTTAATTTTGGCACAGTTCCTAAAAGGAATACCATGCAGCCATTAAAATTTCAGATTATACTGTGGGGTATTTAACAACATAAGAAAACGCTTATTTTATAATAAGGGAAAAAAGCGCATGATACAAAATTGCATAACAATATGGAAACCATATGCCCACAAAGGATTATAAAAAGAAGAGTTTTTGTAGTAGGCTGGTAAGATTATACATGACTTTTTTCTATTTTTCTAAAACTTTGTACTGTTATTATATTACTTTTAGCATTTAAAAATATTTTTAAGAACATAAAAACAGTTTTCTGCCAATATACCACTAAAGAAGCATCCATATACATTTTTAAACTCAAATGTATTCCTGACAGGGTAGAGAACACATTTTTCAAACAGTACTTCCACTTATCTGTAGATGCACTGAAACTCTACTAAATTTTCAATGATACAAATTACCTTTCAACTTGAAAGGTATGCTAAGGCCTTTAGATAAATATAACCAGTGCTGGTGCCCAACACCATTATTTTAAGTAATTTTAAAAAATCTATTCTGCTCTTGTTGCACCTGGTAATTAAGTTCAAACATCCTGAAGAAGGCCGCCTCATCTCCCTGAGGCCCAGAAAGAATTTCAATTGCCATTTTAAGCTTCCAATTAGTTCACAACATAAAATTACAATTTACTTTTGATATATTTTCCTCTGGGCCTAATTTTTTTTTTAACCACTCTTATAACCCATATTTTAATTATGCCTGCTTAGTCTTATGCAAAACATTCTCTCTTTTTATGCTAGGCTCACCAAACTATAACCTGACTACTTCAGCTACTGTCCTATTTAACAATACCTGTTTCTTGGAGACAACTGACTGTCTCTCCATGCTTCTGGAAGAAGCTCTAGGACTGCAAATCTCCAAGTCTTGGCCCCAGCCTGCCCCCTGCTCCTTGTCAGCAGGCCCATAATGAAGCGGTGTTATTCTCAGGTAGGACTTTGGGGTCTTCTCTCTAATATCTGTTCTCATTTCTCTAGCTGGTTTCCGGAATGGTTGGCCCCCATTGAGATATAGGGGATGAAAGAAATAACTAAAACTTATTTTCCCACCACTTGGAAGGCAAGTTGCTATTGTCACTGTGACAGGATAATTTATTGATATATTAATTTCTGGGGGTTTTTTCTGAATTCTTCTGCTTTTCTATTTTATTTCATTTTATTCTATTTATTTTTGAGAGGGATTCTCTGTTGCCCAGGCTAGAGTGCAGTGGCGCGATCTTGGCTCACTGCAACTTCCACCTCCCAGGCTCAAGCAATTCTAGTGCCTCAACCTCCCAAGTAGCTGAGACTATAGGCTTCTACCACCACACTGGGCTAATTTTTGTATTTTTAGTCGAGACGAGATTTCCCCATGTTGGCCAGGCTGGTCTCGAACTCTTGATCTCAAGTGATCTGCCCGCTTCGGCCTCCCCAAGTGCTGGAATTACAGGCATGAGCCACTGCACCTGGCCTCTCTTCCTATTTTAAGCAGATTGTCAAACCTTCCTAATTTCTTAACTCGGGGATTCTTACCTTCTACTAGGGTCAGAACTCTGACACTGATTGGAATCAAAGTCTTTTTTAAAATACTTGTCATAAGCGAGATTAGACAAATAGTGAGAGAGGAGAAAATTGCTCAGGAAGCAGGCTGAGTGAGGCGTATGATCGCCTTCCCCATCCCCTCAATGGAGAGAAGTCACCTAGGTGACTGAGCCCTGGGAATTGTGGGTAGCAACAGAATGGCCCTGTAGGGAGTTATTTCTTCCCCAGGCCTCCTGGTTTTATGCTCCGCTTGTCATAGACACACACAAAACTATATACTCCTTATATATTCATTAGCGAGTGTCTTAAACACCCATTATTGTGAGTCACAACTTTAAGACCCCCAGGAAGTGTCTCTCCCCATCTCTTGTTCTGTCTCCTCAAATTCACTTGTATCTGAATACCATAAAATTGTGTAAGTTATCCTGATGATGATGTCAGAGATGAACACTGATTAAAAGTGTGGGAGGATTTGAGAGGAGGAAGAGTTTAGGTACAAAAAAAGACAAATTAATTCATTTGTCAAGTCCTTTCTATCAATTAACATTAGAATCCAGTAGAAACTTGCAAAGGAAATATTAATTCCCAGTAGTGCTAAGTACCCTTTTCTTGTGTGTATCTTCATGTCCCAACTTATGGCTACAGAGCAAGCCAACAATTAGAGAAATATTCCTAATATTTGCACATTATAGCTGAGAGATATTTTATAACACTAAAGAATTCATATCGCCTTTAAATTTTTTACACATGGGTCTAGATTTTTATCTGCACAAAATGTAATCCTGATATAATACCATGTCAACAAGAAGAATATTGAACACTGGAATTGTGAACCTTTTTATTTAACGAGATTGAATTTAAATTTCAAAATTATTTTGAAGTTTAAACTACATTCATATACCCTTCCTTTACATTTTTATATTATCTGTAGTATGCATTTTACATTTCATTTTAATAGACATAGCTTAAAAGCAAAATAACAGCAAAATATTGCTAATTCTTTAAAATGCATTTACCTTAATTCTGTATCTTTTGATGAAGAAATATTCAAATTTTTAAAATCTATTGGATCATTATTGTCAATAGAACAAATTATGTAAAATCTTGATTATAAAATGGTTATTTTGCTGTTATAAATTTTAAAACTACATTTTATGAAATAATTACATAACAATTTGAGATATATGTATGTGCCCATGTGTGTTTATTACCCCTCTAATCATTGCCAGCATACTAATAAAATGCCCAGTCATGTTCACCAAAACTTTCCTTTGTATTTGACTATTTGATAATTTTCAATTACATAAAAATAATGGCCTTAAACATATAGTTTGTTTTTTTGTCCTTATAAAGGTATAGTAGTCACATTAGAAAGACAGATTATATATTGCACATTTAGGGAAAGGTCTGACTCCCAACCAACTGGCTTCCTGGCACAAGCCAGAGAACTGAGTCTCTGGCTCTGATTATATCATATGCCTGTTCTTGAACCATTCTCTTAGACCAGCTGATTGCAATGCTCTATTGACCAGCTTGGAAAGACTTGCCCTTCCAGAGTCTGGGATAGAATCATTCCCACCTGGACCTCACCAAGTGAGATGGCAAGGGCCATTCCCAGAGGCAGATCAAGTTTAGTGGGTTCTAATGCATTTTCAGTTTGCAGAGCCCTTCAGAAAAAAAAAAAAAGAATAGAAAACAACAAATATAAAACTAGATATTGTAGGAAAATACTTTAAACAAGAAAAGAAATAAATCACAGATCCAGAAAAGTTAAGAAATACCACAATCATCACCAAATCCTCCCTTACTATGTCCATAATGGCTTTTTTTTCTTGCTATGTTTTTTGGCTGAATACTCTTCAATCACTTCTTCATACAGCAATAACTTCAAAGTATCATTTTTAAGGAAACTAGAAAGATAATTAATCCTTCTTCTACCATGGTTAATCAGAATTTCTTGGAGTTTTTTGTTTGAGGTTTTTTTTTTGTACTGATGGCTTTTTAATGTTCGTTCAGCTTCACAACTTGTTATTGATACTTTTCTGTGTATTGTTATCATTGCTGCCAAGTTTGGAATCTCTCAAATTTCTCTTCCATATGAGCTGGAAGATTTCCAGCCATGTCAAGTTGTCTTGTCCAAGGACTGATATTAAATATTCTTAGAATAGTTGATGCTCATTAACCAGTTTGCTGTAGGTATTCTCCTAACACAACAGCAAGGCAGTCTTCACAGGGTAACGGGTATTTCTGGAAGTCAGGAATTACATTAGGATCCCAGTACTAACTGAACTGTCATAGAAGTGACTGTGAGCCACGTAAGTATATCCGTTAAACTGAAACTAAATGTATGATTCCCAACTCAACTTCCCTCAGTTGAATTCAAAAGTAGGCCAACAGCCCTTCTAAACATCTCAAACACAATGGAAGTATGAATGAGGAAATGCCAGAACGAAAAGAGACAGCGGTCTTAACCAGTTAAGGTTAAAGTATCTCACTTTTGCCCACAACAACACAAGGGCTTTGTCTGAAGTCTTAGCTGCAGCACTTTCACAGTATATCCACCTCTAGCAGTTTCCCAAGGAAATTCTGATGCTATTACCTGAAGAAGGGGGAATGGATTCTGGCAGGCAAACACAGTAGCCACCTACTGCAATCATTTTGGCTTTTTTCCCTTTCCATCAAGAAGGCATTATTTCCCCCGGGAACAAATATAACTTCTACAAAACATTTTTGCTGCTCTCAATTATAAAACACTTTGGTTTTTGCTTTTGCTCTTTTTTGTTTTGTACCCCAATTTTATTTAATGAAGTCCCTCTCCTTTTACAATGCCCACCCCAACTGCTGTCTTCTTTATCTGTGATCTCCCTGTCCTAGAGTTTTCAAGATCTGTTCCTCAGAACCTTAGCTTTGAGACACTGTATTTTTTTTTAAGTGTTTGAAACAAGTTGCACAATTTCTCTCTCTCACTTTTCAGTTCAGAATGCATATTAGGACTTTGGGTTCTGAGAAGTCTCACATTCAAAGAATATATATATTTTTTTGTGTTAAGGTGTTGGGATCCCACTCTTTCACCCAGTCTGGAGTGTAGTGGTATGAACATAGCTCACTGCAGCTCACTGCAGCCTTGACCTCCCAGGCTCCAGAGATTCTCCTGCCTCAGCTTCCTAACAAGTAGCTGGGACTGCAGATGAGCACCACAACGCCTGGCTAATTTTTTTTTTTTTTTTTTTTTTTTTTTTGTAGAGATGGGGTTTTGCCGTGTTTGACAGGCTGATCTAGAACTCCTGAGCTCAGCCAATATAATAAATAAAATATTTTTGTACAGCCATACAGTATGACCACTTCAGCCTCCCAAAGTGCTGGATTACAGGCATGAGCCACCACATCTGGCCAGAATACTCATTATTGAGGGTATACTCTATAGCAAGCTCTTCTAAATGCTTTGCATGTCTCATCTAATCCTCTCTGATACCTATGGAATCTATTATTTTCATAGATGAGGAAATTCTTGGGTTAAATAACATGACCAAAATTTCACAATGGGTAATTGAAAGATAACCGGATTTGAACCCAGAAACTCTTAGCCACTCCCCATTTGATTTTGTTTACATCAGTGCTTCCTGGCTAGGCATGGTGGCTCATGCCTGTAATCCCAGCACTTTGGAAGGCCAAGGCAGGCAGATCATCTGAGGTCAGGAGTTCAAGATCAGTCTGACCAACATGGCGAAACCACGTCTCTACTAAAAATGCAAAATTAGCTGGGTGTGGTAGTGTGCCCCTGTAATCTCAGCTACTTGGGAGGCTGAGGCAGAAGAATTGCTTGAACCTGGGAGGCAGAGGTTGCAATGAGCTGAGATCATGCCACTGCACTCCAGCCCGGGCGACAGAGCAAGACTCCATCTAAAATAATAATAATAATAATAAATAAAAATCAACAGTGCTTCCTAACATATTCAGTTACAGACTCCTTTTCTGCACGACCCTTATAAAATCGCCCAAAACAATACAGTCATGCACCACATAACAATGTGTGTAATAATGGACAGCATATACAATGGTGGTCCTATGAGCTTATAATGGAGCTGAAAAATTCCAGTGGCCTAGGGAAGCCTTGATGATATTGACCTTGTGTAGGCCTAAGCTAATGTGTGTATTTTTGTCTTAGTTTTTAACAAAAAAGTCTAAAAATTGAAAAATAAATAAAATGTTTTAAAAACAGAAAAAAGCATATAGAATAAGAATATAAGAAAAAATATTTTTGTACAGCTGCACGATGTGTTTAAGATAAGTGTTATTACAAAGCATTAAAAGCTTTAACAATTTTTTAAAGTTTATACAGTAAAAGTTACAGTAAGCTCAGGAGGCTGAGGCAGGAGAATTGCTTGAACCCAGGAGGTGGAGATTGCAGTGAGCTGAGATTGCGCCACTGCACTCCAACCTAGGCAACACAGTAAGACTCCATCTCAAAAATTAAAAAGTCACAGTAAGCTAAGGTTGGTTTATTACTGAAAAAAGTTTTATACTTTTAGTGTAGCCTAAGTGTACCGCATTTATAAGATCTATAGTAGTGTACAGTAATGTCCTAGGCCTTCACATTCACTCACCACCCACTCACTGACTCACCCAGAGCAATTTTCACTCCTGCAAGCTGCATTCATGCTAAGTGCCCTATACAGGTGTACCATATTTTATCTTTCGAGTATATTTTTACTGTACCTTTTCTATGTTTTGATACATAAATACTGACCATTGTTACAATTGCCTATAGTATTCAGTACAGTAAGATGCTGTACAGGTTTGTAGCCTAGGAATAATAGACTCTACCATACAGCTGAGCTGTCTAGTAGGCTATTCCACCCGAGTTTATGCATGTACGCCCTATGATGTTTGTACAACGATGAAATCGCCTAAGGTTGCATTTCTCAGAATATATCCCCATCATTTAGTGGCACATGAAAGTAGTCCCAAAGGACCAGTGTCACTGCTACATTCCTATGCAGTGCAATTGTGCCACTCCCAGACCTTGCCTTACTATCTCACAGCAGTCACTTGTATATGCTTCTCATCTCCTCCAGCAGGTTGTAAACCCTGTTAAATGGGCCTTTATCTTAGTCGTATTGACCCTCACGCCTCCCATAGCATCTGACACTGTATCATAGTCTACTCTGATACACCTGTGGTACCTAACACACACAAACCAATAAATATTTGTGGACCAAATGCATGTTGATAGCATTTCAAACTTTCCCAACATCTAATTCATTTCAAAGGGAAGAAAGCAAGTCCAATAAACTAAATGATAAAAAATAGTAGGCTTTATACAACTTTTCCAAATTCTTTCATACTGCTCCAATTCTGATGTTTACCAAGTAAGGAAATTAAAAGGCAACTACAAACTGTTTTAATAGTCAGACAAATTCAACTTGGAATCAGCACAGAGAAATACTATTTTTGAAGGCCCATAACTGAAAAGGACTGGAAAACATATTAAATAAAACTCAGAAAAGAGTCATAGCCCAGTATTTGCAGTTTTGAGAGAGAAAATATACAACATTCTTAATAGTATCTACAAATTCTTACATCATAGGGACACAAAAACTGTTTATTCCAGATGACAGCTTCTCAATTCAGGTTCTTGTCCTGCAACTGAGAATAAACAAGAGTACCCATAGAATATTCTGTTGTAAGAGCTACCAGTACAGAAGGTATTGTAATTTCAGAAAACTCAAGTTCAAATCATGAGTCATCTTCTCCATTTCACTCACCATTCTGGTAGACTTTTTATTGGTTAAAATAAATATTTCTTACTGCAAAAAGTAAAAATAAAAAAGAATCTAAGCAAATTGGCACACTCACTTTCAAAAACTTAATTTAAACACATTTTTGTACCAACATAAATAAAACTTGCTCAATTTTGCAATATCTTTTTTAGAAAACTAAATGATTTAACTTAAAGCTCCCTTGCCTGTGTTATAAATATATTGCATATTATAAATCCATATTACATACACTATTTTGATTACAAGCAGCCAGTCCAAATATTTAAGGTGGAGTGCTCTGAAGAGTAAAATTCTCTGCAGGTAGCAAGATGTTGACCAAAGCTGCCTGCCAGGAAGAATCCCAGCTGTGGAACTGAATTCATCCTCTATGTGCCTTCCACAGTGATCTTGCCCTGCTTTTCCTGAAAGCGTTCAATGGCTCCCTAGTATCTTCAAAAGAAAGTATAGGCCAAGAAGCTCCTCCATGGCCTGAACTCTGCTTTCTTCTTTAGCTTTATTTCTCTCCACTTCATCCATACAGAACCACTGTGAGTTTCCTGCACATGCCTTTATATTTTAGACCTCTATGGTTTTGCTCAAAACACAAAACATCCTCCCAATTCTAACCCATCTTTTCTCCCTCCTCTGACTTTCCCTGCCTCTTCAGCTTAAAAACTCCTACTTATCATTCAAAACAATGCTTAGCCCAGCAATCCCACTCCAAGGTACATACCCAAGAGAAATGAAAACATCCACACAAAAATTTGTACATGAATGTTCATAGCAGCATTATTTATAAGACGCAAAATGTGCAAGCAACCCAGTTGGTCATCAGCTAATAAACAGATCAATAAAATGTGGTATATAATAGGACACTATTTGGCAATACAGAGGAATGAAATACATGCTACACGGATGACTCTTGAAAACATTATGCTAAGTGAGAGAAACCAGTCATGAAGGACCATATATTGTATGATTTCATTTGCATTAAATGGCCAAACAGTAAGTAGATTTGTGGTTGACTAGGGCTACAAGGATTGGGGGAAATGGGAGGTGACTGTTAATGGGTACATGGTTACTTTTTGGGCTGATGAAAATGTTCGAGAATTATTTGTGGCTATGTTTGCACAATTTTATGAACATACTAAAGCTATTGAATAGTACACTTTAATGAGTGAATTGTATGATATATGAATTATCTCTCAGTAAAGCTGTTATGAAAAATGGTGCTCAGGTATCGCCACTTCTGGGGAACATTCTCTGATTTCTCTCTGAACAATCTATAACTCCATCCTCTGATTCTTTCTATCTTTGGCACATGAATTTTATCACCAATGTATAATAACTAACAGCAATCATTTTGCCAACTACTTTACACCCAATATCTTAATATTTGTAATAAACTTGTGAGCAAATTATTTTTATGCTGATTTACAATTAGACACATTTTCAGTGCTTTGTCATTCCACAAGACAGTTTCCCAAAGACAGAAGTTGCACAAATGTGGTCCACAGTTATTTGATTTTTAACCTTTATTTTAGGTTTAGGGGTACATGTGCAGGTTTGTTACGTAAGTAGCATGTCATGAGACTTTGCTGTACAGATTTTTTGTCACCCAGGAAATCAGCACAGTACCTGATAGGTAGTTTTTTAATTCCCTTTCTTCTCCTTCCACCCTCAAGTAGGTCCCTTATCTATTGTTCCCTTCTTTGTGTCCATGTGTTCTCAATGTTTAGCTTGCACTTATAAGTGAGAACATGCAGTATTTGGCTTTCTGTATAGGTGCATGTGTCTTTATGGCAGAACAATTTATATTCCTTTGGGTATATACCCAATAATGGGCTTGCTGGGCCAAATAGTGATTCTGTTTTAAGTTCTTTGAAAAATCGCCACATTGCATTCCACAAGGCGGAGCTAATTTACATTCCCACCAGAAGTGTATGAGCTTTTCCTTTTCTTCACAATCTTGCCAGCATGTTATTTTTCAGTTTTTAATAATAGCCATTCTAACTGGTGTGAGATGGTATCTTATTGTGGTTTTGATTTGCATTTCTCTAATGAGAGTGATGTTGACCATTTTTTCATATGCTTGTTGGGTGCATGTATGTCTTCTTTTGAAGAGTGTCTGTTCATGTCCTTTGCTCACTTTTTAATGGGGTTGTTTTTTGCCTGTAAATTTGTTTGAGTTCCTTATAGAATCTGGATATTAGACCTTTGTTGGATGCATAGTTTTCAAATATTTCCTCCCATTCAGTAGGCCGTTTGCTTCTTTTCTGTGCAGAAGCTCTTTAGTTTAATTAGGTCCTATTTGTCAATTTTTGTTTTTGTTGCAGTTGCTTTTGGCATTTTGTCATGAAATGTTTGCCAAGGCCTGTGTCTAGAATGACATTTTCTAGATTATAGTTTTGGGTTTTTATAGTTTTAGGTTTTTATAGTTTTAGGTTTTACATTTAAGTCTTAAATCCATCTTGAGTTGTTTTTTGCATATGATGTAAGCGAAGGGTCCAGTTTCAGTCTGCAGCATATGGCTAGTCAGTTATCCAAGCGCCATTTATTGAACAGGGAATCTTCTTCGCATTGCTTATTTTTGTCAGCTTTGTCAATGGTCAGATGGTTGTAGATTTGCGATAGTATGTTCGGGCTTTCTATTCTGTTCCCTCATTCTATGTGCCTGATTTTGTACCAGCACCATGCTGTTTTGGTTACCATACCTTTGTATTATAGTTTCAAGTTGGGTAATGTGATGATTCCAGCTTTGTTCTTTTTGCATTGGCTACTCAGTGACCCACAGTTCTAATGTAGCCTGATGAAATTTGTTTTGATCCAAACTCACAGTGTTTTTTAAACTTTAAATTAGTCAATAGCATTTTGAAATCAGGAGACTTAATGTAAACATTCATTTTTTTTTAGCATGTCTTAAAAGTTAGAGAACCCAGTGATAAAATTTGAGCAAAGCCTTTAAATCTGGAAAGCACTCTACTGCTTACCATAGTCTTCACTACTCCCTGTTGTGTCATATTCAGCCCACTTAACTAATTTATGCTACTTGCTTAAGGCAGCACGGACAAGAACCATGTCCTATTCATCTTTGCATCCCTAGCACCTGGACAACACCTGATAAATAGCATGGGTACAATAAATATCCCTGAATTGTTACTTCTCCCTGATTATAGAAGAGCTGTGTTTTGAGCATGTTCCTGATCCTTTTTTTTTTTTTTTTTTCATCATTTACCAGCCAATAACTCCCCAGAGTAGAGCCCTTGCATTAGGCCCTTGTTTAAGATTAGTTCTACAAGTGTCTATCAAATCCTAGCATTCCAGAAAAACAAAAAGAGGTAAGGTCTTATTTACCATAGTCTTCACTACTTCGCAAAACCATTAGCAAGTGGTACCAAACTGCTATAGTTTTAATGTTTGTCCCCCTCCAAAACTCACGTTGAAACTTAATCTCCAATGTGGCAGTATCAAGAGGAGGCATCTTTAAGAGTAACTGCACCATGAAGGCTCTGCTATGATTAATGGATTGATGGGTTAATAATGAATTAATGGATTAATGGGTTATCATGGGACTGGGACTGGTGGCTTTATAAGATGAGGAAGAGAGACGTGAGCTGGCATGTTTAGCCCCCTTGCCATGTGATGCCCTATGTCACCTTGGGAGTCTTCAGAGAGCCCTCATTATGAATACTCTCACCAGTTGTGGCCACTTGACCTTGGACTTTTCAGCCTTCATAACTGTCAGAAATAAATTCCTTTTCTTTATAAATTACCCAGTTTCAGATATTCTGTTACAAGCAACGGAAAACAGAATAATATACAAACATAACTAACAAAATTTAAATTAGGTATACAGATTATAGCATTGGGTTCCCTGTAGCTACCCTATGAAAAGATTCAAGTTTAGTAAGCAAGGTTTAGACAAAAATACGTGTACATAAATAATAAAACATTACTAATTTTTAATTATCCAATTGGAAGCAATCTGGTCCAGTCTAAAACTGACCTGAGAGTTTTCTATGAGGGTACATCTTGTCAAGCAAAGTAACAGCATAAATGGAATTTGCAGGGATTTGCTTAACATATTTATCAAGGGAGAAAATTCTTAGGACTTTATTGAATCCGTTATTGCCTGTGTGAAACTTGCGCTACTCAAAATGAATCTTTAATTATTTAAAATACTTCCAACAGGACCCCTTGGAGCATTTTATTGACACCTGGTACTGACTTTAGTGACTATGTATACCGAGCTCCAAGTCAACCTTTCACTAATTCACTAGTGGTTCAGAAAATTAACCCTTTTTTCACACATAGTTATATTACTCATGCACATACATTAAAAATGCAATTAATCATGTATATATCGTACATACATGTAAAGTCCTTAATCTACTGTTTTTAGATAAATATATCTTTAATTTTTAAAAATTTATACTCATTTTAAAAATTAGAAGAAACGACATTAAATTTCTCTCAATCCCAACCACCCAAAGACTAACATTTAACATTTTAGTATCTTTCATTATAGTTTTCTTTCTAAGCATATTTTTTGCATAATTTAAATTATAAGGCAAATACATGGCGTTCTATTTTAAATTATAACTTAAAGTTGTTTGTTTTTGTTTTTGTTTTTCACACAGGGTCTTCTCTGTCACCCAGGCTGGAGTGCAGTGGTGATCATTGCTCATTGAAGCCTCAGGCCCCTGGTCTTAAGTGACCCTCTCACCTCAGCCTCCTGAGTGGTTGGGACTATAGGTACATACCACCATGCCAGGCTAATTTTTTTGTAGAGATGGGGTCTCACTCTATTGCCCAGGCTGGTTCAAGAACTCCTCACGTCAAGCAATTCTCCTGGCTCAGCCTCCCAAATTTATGGAATTACAGGTGTAAGCTACCATGCCCAGCCAACTTTAATGGCTGCATAGTATTGTAATATGTGTATATACCCTAATTTATATAGCTATTTCCCTGTTATTAAACATTTAAATTATGTCTTCTTTTTTAGATTCATTAATAATGCTGCAATTAGTGAAAAACTTTTTCATATTTCAAGATATGTCCTCAAGGTAAATTTCCAAAAATAAAATTTCATTATTGGAACCCTCATCTGTATTAGCAAACTGACATCCAGGTTGAATTGATTTTAACTCCTATCAGCAGTTGGAGACTCAATTCATTTTTTTTTCTTCTTCCATATATAAACTTTTTAAACTGACTCTTAATAATGATTCATATTTATGGGGTACAGAGTGATGTTTCAGTAAATGTATATAGTGTGTAATGGTCAAACCAGAAAAATTAACATCACTACCTCAAACATTTATCATTTCTTTGAGTTGGGAACATTCAAAATCCTGTCTTCTAGCTATTTGAAAATACACAATAAAGTGTTAATTATAGTCACACTGGAACTATACTATAGTAATATATCACACTGGAACTATACTATAGTACTATATCACACTAGAACTTTTTTCTCCTATCCAGCTATACTTTCGTATCTGTTAACCAACCTCTTCCTATCCCACCCCCACTCTTCCTCCCCTCTAGTAACCACTAATACACCACATTTTCTTTATCCATTCATCCCTTAATGGACACTGAGTTTGGTTCCATATCTTGGCTATTACAAATAGTGCTGCAATCAGCATAGAAGTGTGTGTATCTCTTCAACGTACTGATTTCCTTTCCTTTGTATATATACCCAGGAGTGGGATTGCTGGATCATATGGTAGTTCTATTTTTAGCCTTTTGAGAAACCTATATCATGTTTTCCATAATGACTGTACTAATTTACATTTCCACCAACAGTGTGTCTGAGTTCCCTATTCTCTGCATCCTTGTCAGCATTTATTTTCTGTTTTTGACAAATAGCCATTCTAAGTAGGGTGAGATGATATCTGATTGTAGTTTTGATTTGCATTTCCCTGATGATTAGCGATACTGAACATTTCATATGCTTGTTGGCCATCTGTATGTCTTCTCTTAAAAATTTCCAGAAAATTGTCTCTCAAGATCAATTGCCCATTTTATTTATGTATTTACTTACTTATTTATTTTTGAGATGGAGTCTCACTCTGTCACCCCAGGCTGAAGTGCAGTAAGTAGGCATGATCTCAACTAACTGCAACCTCCACCTCCCAAGTTCAAGTGATTCTCCCACCTCAGCCTCCTGAGTAGCTAGGGCACCTGTAGGTGCCCACCACCAGGCCTAGTTAATTTTTTTTGTATTTTTAGTCAAGATGGGGTTTGTTTCCTTTTTTGTTTTTTTTTTTTTTTTTTTTTTTTTTTTGGAGACGGAGTTTCGTTCTTGTTACCCAGGCTGGAGTGCAATGGCGCAATCTCGGCTCACTGCAATCTCCGCCTCCTGGGTTCAGGCAATGCTCCTGCCTCAGCCTCCCGAGTAGCTGGGATTGCAGGGACGCACCACCATGCCCAGCTAATTTTTTGTATTTTCAGTAGAGACGGGGTTTCACCATGTTGACCAGGATGGTCTTGATCTCTTGACCTGTGATCCACCCGCCTCGGCCTCCCAAAGTGCTGGGATTACAGGCTTGAGCCATCGCGCCCAGCCCAAGATGGGGTTTTAACCATGTTGGTCAGGCTGGTCTCAAACTCCTGACCTCACATGATCCACCCACGTCAGCCTCTGAAAGTGCAGGGGTTACAGGCGTGAGGCACCATGCTCAGCCCAATTGATATCTCAAAATTTGATTATTTAGTTGTTAGCTTTTTTGTTTTTGCTGTTGAGTTTCTTATATACTCTGAATATTAACCCCTTTTCAGATCAACAGTTTGAAAATATTTTTCTCATTCTCTCTTCTATCTGTTGATAATTTCTTTTGCTGTACAGAAACATTTTGGTTTGAAATGATCCCATTCGTCTATAGCTTTGGTTGCCTATCCTTTTGAGGTTTTATCCTTTGCCCAAATCAATGTTCTAAAGTGTTTCCCCTACAAATTCTCCTAACAGTTTCATAGTTTTGGGTCTTATATTTAAATATTTAATCCATTTAGAGATGACTTTTGTATATGGTGAGAGATAGGGGGTTAGTTTCATTCTTCTGCACGTGGTTATCCAGTTTTCCCAGCACCATTTATTGAAGAGACTGTTCTTTCCCCAATGTACGTTCTTGTTACCTTTGTCAAAAATCAGTTGACTGTCAATATGTAAATTTATTCCTATGTTCTCTATTCTGTTCCATTGCTCTATGTGTCTCTTTTTATGCCAATACCATGCTGTTTTGTTTATTACAGCTTTGGAATATATTTTGAAGTCAGGTAGCGTGAATATACTTTGTCAGTAATGTATTTTGAAGTCAGCTTTGTTCTTTTTGCTGAGATTGGCTTTGGCTATTTGGGGTCTTTTGTAGATTCATACAAATTTTAGGATTGTTTTTTCTATTTCTGTGAAGAAGGGCATTGGTAATTTGACAGGGATTGCATTGACTCTGTAAATTGCTTCAGGTAGTAAATCGATTCCTTCTTCAAGAGTGCCTCTTCTGGAATCCTTTCAATTGTGATGTATAGGGCTGGCTGTAGACAATCTGGAGAAATAGGAAAAGTATGCCCTTGGTGCCACATTACTTGCTTTTCACTCCTGTTTCTTCAGCCACCTCTATCCTGCCCCCATCCCTCCTTTCTCTTCAGATATATAGTGTTCCTGCCTTCTCCACCAAAATCCCTACTGGGCTAAACATTCCAGTAAGGACTAATTGCTTGAGGCATACCTAGGAAAATACCTTGCAGCATTCCCAGGAGCTACAAGAGAAGGCCTTGAGGTAGAGGATACGTCCGGGAGGGGATGGGTAGAGAGGCTTGACTCTCACTGTGTAGAAGGCTGCTGGTCTGTTTTGATAGAATCGTTTCGATTTTGATGATCTTTATTTATTTTTCCTGATTATAAAAGTAATTTATGTTCCTTATTAAAAATCTAGAAAACATTATCCCCATATAAGGGAAGAACCAAAATCACCCAGGATTGCATCACCCAGCTCAGTGCAATTACTACGAAAACTTTGTATACCCTGTACCCTCACTTGAGCTCCTGGAGAGGCTGCTGCCCAAGAGAGAAGCTGGGTCCTGCTTATTCCCTTTTGATCAGCTCCCAGAAACCTGCACTCAACTAAGTCACCAGAATTAGAACCAGAAAAGGCAATTTTATCCCACAGAAGCTCAGAGGGCTTTTAACCTTGCAGAAGATAGCACATTTCCTGTCTGTGTTTGGAATTCAGAGGCATTTCCTGGAATTCAACTACCTTCCTCTCTCTACAAGGGAAGAAAACAGTTTAGAAACCCAGGCTCCCCAGAATGAGGACTGAGTCACTGGCATAAAATTCTTGATACAATTTTCCCTTGAGTGTAATGATCAAGTACCTTCTGTTGGGCTTCTGGTTTCTCGTACTTCTGGCCAGACATTTGACTCAAGGTCAAGTTTCTGATCTTTTCTTACATAACTTAGTTTTCACTGGATTCACGCAACTTTCCCACTAATTTGTCCTTGGGAGACAGTATGGTACAGTGGTTAAAAGCATGAGTCTTATGACAGAGCACTATGAGAGTGTGGCCATGGTGAAACAGGCACTGTGTTCTATCGCTGGTGGACATGGGAAAGGGCACAAGTCCTTTGGAATGCAACTTGGCACAATGCATCAAAATTACAAATGCACATGGCCTTTGATTCAGTAATTCCACTTCTGGGTATTTATTTCACAGATAGCCTGCACATGCAAGAAATAAACATGTGCTGGATGTTTATTGCATTTATATTATGACGTTATTTTATTCTAATTGTAAATATTTTAATTATGTTATAAATAAGTACATCATAACTACATTCTATGTTGTTATCATTGTTATTATAGCAAAAGGTTTGGAAACAACCAAAATGTTCATCAGTAGGAAACTCATTAAATAAATTATACAACACTGGCATAACGGAATACTATATAGATGTTTAAAAAGTGAGACAGCCCTCTATGTACTGACATGGTAGGTATTTCACATTACATACAGAAGGTATGTAATTCACATAATATAAAAAACAATTGAGTTTTAAAATATGTGATCTGCTTATATATTCATGATAGTTTTTTTTATATGTAATATATAATATCAGAAAGGCAGCTTAGAGTAGAGAATAAGAACACAAACCCTGGAACCAGGCTGCCCAAGTCTGAAACCTGGTTCTTACTGTCTGTGTGATCTTGAAGACACTTAACCTCCCTGTCTCAATATGATCGTTTACTACTTACCTCGCAGTATTGATTAGAGCATTCAATGACTTAATATGCATGAAGCAGTTAGAACTGGGTGTGATGCACAGCAGAGAAGTTACTATTATATACCACACTTTGAAAAGAGCAAAGTGTGAAGGTGTATAATAACAAATAACTTCTGCAAGCCTAAGATTCTTCTCTCCTTACAAATTGTGCTTACTAGTAATTGAGATGTCCCAATAATGTGTTAAGTGTGGTGCTGGCCCATGGTATGTGCCCAGGAAGTGTCATGGTTCACAGTACTGCTTGCTTTTCACTTTCATTTTATTCCAGGTATCCCCAGAACACTGATTCTCCTCCTCAAGCTGCCTGCATTCCAGAATCTGAGACCAGATTTCCTTGGATGGAAGAGTAAGGCCAGACTTTGGGGTGAGTGACACAGAGCAGCATTTAAATCCCAGACAAATCCATTACCACTAACAGTATGGACTTGGGCAAGTGGCATCAACTCTCCAAGCTTTAGTTTCCTTGTTTGTAATACAGTCATGATGGCAATATTAATAGCCAACATCTTGTAGGGTTGTTGCAAGGACTAGAAATAATATTTGTAAAGCTCCTGGCACTGAGGAGGCACTGGGTCCATTACCAAGAGGAGAAGGAAAGGAGGGGCTGAAAGACAAGCAGAATGGCTCTTATCCCCAGCTCCTCCTCTTCCAGTATTATCACACAATGGGTCTTCATGCCTGCTGCACAGACAAAACCAATTCACTGAGACCATGGCATTGCAGTAAAGAAAGAGTTTAATTATCATGACTTGGGCCAGGCAGAAGATCGTTATCACTGAAATCAGTATCCCCACAGCTCAGAGGCTAGGGATTTTCAAGGATAGTTTTGTGGGCAGGGGACTAAGGGTGCTACTGATTGGTTGCGGATGCAATTATAGGGAAATGTGGAAATGGTCCTTGTGCACTGAGTCCATCTCTGGGTGAGAGCCACAGGGCTGGCTGTGTTGTGAGCCATGGGTCCATGTGGGGTCGGTCAGTCAGGCCAGCATGCAAAAATCTGAACAACATCCCAAAAAAGCAATCTTAGGCTCTACAATAGTGATGTTATCTGTAGAAGCAATGGACAAAGTCATCATTTTTATGACCTCTGGCCACGTGACTCCTGAACAGTCAGGGATTATGGGAATTAAGCCTACATTTTAGCAGAATTTAGTCTTCTCCCATAATCCTAATATTGTGGCCTTTCATTTGTTTTACAAAGATGATCTTTGGTCCCTGAACAAGGAGGGGTCTAGTTTTAGGAAAAGACTATTATCATTCTTGCTTCAAAGTTAAACTACAAATTAAATCTTCACATGATCAGCTTTGCCTATGGCCAAGAATGGGTGAGAACAACCAGCCTCTGAGGCTAAAAGCAAGATGGAGTCAGGTATGCTAGATTTCTCTCACTGTCATTTTTGCTAAGTGATTTCGCTAGTGTTGGGGATGGGCTAACTACTGAAGACTAGTTGTTGAGTCTTGTCTACATTTAGCCTCCTGGGGAAAAGAGAGCATCTGGGTTAAGCAGACACATTATCATTCTCAACGATGCCAAATAGAACAAGTTTTGCGTAGGTCACCAGTCAGGAAATACACTGTGCAGTACGCTAAACAAGTACAACCCTTTGTGAGCGCCTGTGTGTCAAAGGTTGTCTTCAGCCCAAAGAATACACCCACCGACAGGGCAGGTGAAGTCCCTGCTCTCATAGCACCTACATCCCAGCAGAAGTGAGGCAAACCTAAACCAGCAGACAATGAGGATGATGTTTGTGGGGTGCTGCCCAACTGAGATGGTCATGAAAGTAAATTGTGGAGCTCAGGAAGTTGGTTTGGGGTTTGGGTATGCTTTTTTCACACTGAAGATGTTCTAGTCTTTAGTTTTTGAAAGACTGGGCAGTTCAGACATGTTTTGCATCCAAGGAGAATGGAAGAGGTCAAGTTAAAGGTCCAGACACCAGTTTAAATGCTAGCTCCGACATTCACTAGGGACTGTTCTCATTATTGACAGGTTAGCGACTGGGCTGGAAGATTGTTCATCATCAATGTCCTCTCCAATTCTGACACTCTGGGATCCCTGCTCAGCTAGGCATTAACCATAACACTCATGTGAGGTCACTGCAGAATTAATATCATTTTTATGCCTTTGCAGACTTATTTTTTCACTTTCCCTCTTGCTGAGAGTCATGTGTAGCTCTCTGCATTATGGAGTCAAGTTGTTACTATTCTGGAGCAAAAGGTTGAATTTTTGGCAAGATTCAGATAAGCAAAACCCTGTGTGTGTCTGGTAAAACTAAATAGTAATTGCAAAGTATCTCTTGCTACAAGCCCAAGATGTTTCCCAGATTTTTAAATATCTACTTTTAAATTCATGATTCTTTTGAGAAAAACAGGAAAGTAAAATAAATCTTCTCTTTTATGTACAAGTGCCTCAGGGAAAACAGAACTTTACGTAAATAGCTGCAGGTGGTGATGTAATAGTATCACAACAAGCCCCTATAAATTTTGGAGTTCTCCAAGTGAGCTATGGAACAATGACTAAAACTTTGCAGATTCTGTTCCGTCTCCCTGAAGTACTCTCCTCCTATCTCTCTGCTTGCACCTAATTCTCCTGAAGAATTTCTAATTTTCCTACTGGGAGTGGTGGCTCATGCCTGTAATCCTGGCACTTCGGGAAGCTGAGGTGGAAGAATCACTTCAAATCAGGAGACCAGCGTGGCCAACATGGTGAAACCTCATCTCTATGATAAATACAAAATTATCTTGGCGTGGTGATGCATACCTGTAGTCCCAGCTACTTGGGAAGCTGAGGCAGAAGAATCGTTTGAACCAGGAGGTAAAGGTTGCAGTGAGCTGAGATCACACCACTGTACTCCAGCTTGGGTGACAGAGCGAGACTTCATCTCCATAAAAAATCTCTAATTTTCCTTCAGTTGCAACTAACACATCCCTTTCTTGCAGAAGCCTTCTGTGACCAACCAAGACTGGGTGGGTGCCCTCCTCTGTGTTCCCTTAGCAATCTCTATCTTTGTCAATGATTTAAATAAGCTTTACCACACTACTTAAACAAAGTTATTTTTCACCCTTTACCTCAGATGCATGAAATCAGTTGAAAAATAATCCTTGGTTTGTAATGAATGCATTATTACCACTGCTATGCTTGGCCTTGTTTTATAATCAGTATTTTATTTCAACTGTGTATTTATTTATAGTTCTGCCCAAGAGAAATATAATACAAGCCGCTGCCCAACAGAAATCTAATGCAAACCACATTTGTAACTTTAAAATTGCTAATAGCTCCATTTTAAATAATGTTTTATGTAATTCAATATATCTGAAAAGTTATTCCTTCAACATTAATCAATTATAAAAATTATAAATGAGATATTTACATTTTTTGCAAATAAAAGCCTCAAAATCTGGTATATATTTTACCTTTAGAGCGTATCTCAGGTCTAGTCACACATCAAGTGATTGGGCAAATCAACACTATTCCTGATGCGAGGTAATAAGAAGACACAGCATCCTTTCCATGGTGTTGCTAACAAAAATGCATACTCTGAATCTAATCATGAAGAAACATTAGACAAACCTGAATGGAGAGACATTCTACCAGATATTTTGCTTATACTTTCCAAAAGTGTCAATGTCAAGACAGACAAAGCAAAAGCAGTTTAAAGGAGACTAAAGAGACATAACGACTGAATGCCACATATTATCCACGCACTTTTTTACTAGGTTAAAAAAATTAAATTTTATTCACACACATACACATATGGCAATTGGAAAAATCAGAATAAAGTCTGTAGATTGTACATGTTTTAACATTAATTTCTTGATTTTAATCATTGTACAGCAGTGATGTAACAGTGTTCCTGTTTTTAGGAAATACACACTAAACGGGAGGAATTGTAACTTTTGCAGTTCAGTCTCTAATGGTTCAGAAAGCAATATGAGAGAGTGAGAAGAGAGAAGAGCAAACAAAATGTTTGTATTTGGAATCTGGAAGAAGGTTATTCAGGAATTATTTGTATTAGTTGTTAAACTTTTGTTAGACATTATGTCAAAATAAGGAGGTAGATTGGTTTTTTTGAAGTTTACTGAATGAATACATTTCTAGAAACCCCACCCTCTTCAGTTTTTTAATTTAGGCATTAAAAGGTGTTCGAAGGACGAAGTGGAGGAAAAAGAAAATTCTCTTAATGGTTATTATTATATTCTTATATTGCATTAATCATAAGTGCTAAAAGTGCCTCCAGAATTTACCTCCTTTCTTGTGATTTTTCTTAAAAGGGCCTTTAGATCCCTGAAATTGAGGTTTTCATTACATGAATTCCAAATTATTTTGTTTCCACTTTGATGTGGGGGAAAGAGGATGTTTTACCAGCTTCTAACATTGAACCCAGAGGGAAAAGATAAATTATAAAATTACTCTTGGAAGATTGAGAGACACTTGAGTCATATCTTAGCTCTTTAATCATCAGGAGTTGGGGCAGTTCACAAGGAACGTTAACAGGAGCTGCTTCTCAATTTGAGTAGGCCCTTGATGCCAGGCTCAGGGACAAGACTCTCTATCTGTGACTCTTCATTCCTCTCTTCTGGTCTGGAAGCTTATCGCTTGTGGCTTGTGGCTTGACTGCTTTGAGACTGAAAAGGGGCCTAGGCCTTCTAGGGTTGGCTGAAAATGTGTGTGGCTTAGAGTCTAGCCCTATATCTAATTAGAAGTGGACCATGGAAGTGAGCCAGAGTTTTTTTTAACAACACGCCTTCAGTCTTCACATTTCAATTCTGCAAAGGTAGCCTCACTGGCCTCCCTCTAGTGGTCCTGAGTAAGATCGTCTTGGCCAGAGGAGCCATTCTCCCTGTTCAGGAAGGGATTATGAGTGTTGGTTTTGTATTTTAAGAGCAAGAACCATATAAATTATAGTTATTTGAACCCAAGATAAGGATGTTAAAATCTAGAGAGGTCAAGGAAATCTCCCAAGGTCACAGAGTGACTTAGGGGCTAAACCAGGACAGGAACATCAGTCAGCCCCCAGGACAACTCACAGGTGAACCTACTGACTTCCCAAGCATACTGGAAACTCCCAGAGCCAAACTTAGAATAAAATACGAATCCTTTACCCCTTTCATAGAGCACCCACTGCAGAGTCCTTCATAGCCTGACCAATTCATTTCCCACCGTTCCCCTGGCTGTTCCCAGGCTCCCTGGGCCTCAGCCACCTGCTTTATTTTTAGTAGACAGCGTGCATCACCCTCTGACAGAAGATTGTGCATCTATCCATTTGTTTATTGTCTCTCTTCCACACGAGAATATTAATGCCATGAAAGTAACATTTGCATTTCCAGGGATTAGCCTATCACAGTGACTAAGACATACTGGCTGAATAAATGAATTATCTCATGTACCCAATGGATTTCAAAATATTTGAAAGCTTGTTCTGGATTATGCTAATAATAGCACAGAGAAATGTATTGATGAATGCGTGTAAGCCCTCAGCTCCCTACTTGGAAGTAGCTGTTCCTAAAAAGCTCTTGCTTTCTTTGTTCAGACAAAATAAGTTTGAGAAACATTGAAAACTGCAACCAATCCAGTCCCAATATCTTAGTGCATGGCTGTTTAATGTGTGGGAGATGTGTGTCAGTGTACCATTTACCATTTTGCTGAGTTCTTCTTTGAATAGTAGGCTTAACAAGGGCAGAAAGCCTCTTTCTCCACCCCCTTGTAAAAATTCACCATGCCCATTTCAAGCAATCACCTAGAAAGGCCCTTTGACCTACATTCCTTGAGCATGAACAGGAAGAAGATCATAGCATGGATAGGAAGAAGGTCATAGCTTGGAGGTGTCACCAAAGTCGATGATGTTGATTTGTCCTATCACCGGTGATAGGACATCTTAGTATAGGTGATAGGACTGATGCAAGGCAATAAGAAGACACAGCTTCATTTCCATGGTATTCCTCACGAATATGTGCATCCGGAATCTAATCGTGAAGAAACATTAGACAAACCCAAATATTCTGCTTGTACTCTTCAAAAGTGTCAATATCAAGAAAGACAAAGCAAAAGCAGTTTAAAGTAGATTAAAGAGACATAACAACTGAATGCCACATATTATCCAGAAACTGGCACCAGCCCTACAAGTGAACACCTGCCTTTATGCTTCTACAAAAAGTTGCAGGTGAGACTAACATGGCTCCTTCATTCTTGCCTGGCTTACAACGGGAAGATGGGATGCAGAAGGAACATTTAGGGGCGACAAATCTGAGAACCAAGTGTGTGTTGAGCATTTACTATTTGCCTGGCTCTTTGCAAGGAGCTTTTTGTTAATATTTCACTTGATCCCTACAACATTCCTATAAAGTAGATTTTCTCTTTTCTGCAAATCAGGAATTGAGGTCCAGAAAGGTTAAGCAGTTGTCCGTGGTGAGACAGGTAGCCAGTCATAAAGGCAGGGCTTGAACCCAGACAGTCTGATTCCAGGGCCTTCTACTACCCTACAAAGGAGTTTGATGGGCAGCTGTGCTTTTGTGGCTCATGCTTATAGATGAACAGTTAACTCTCCTTCACTGACTAAGTCCTATTCAGGATGCTACAGGGATACAAAGAGATCAAGGATTGACCCCAGTCCTCCAGTATGTATCCGTTTAGTTGGGGGAAAAAAGGCTTAAAGGTAGTGGTTACCTTTTGGGAGTTGGGATGAGGGTGGGGATGACTGAAAGAGAGCTTTCAGAAAGGGGGCTTCTGAGTGCTAGGAATATTGTTTCTTGATCTGGTGCTGGTTACAGTAAGCATGTGAAACACTTTGTGAAACTTCACCTCTTTGTGTATATTATATTTCGCAAAAGGCATAAAATTGGGGCATTGAGTCAGGACTCTGGGAAACGTAGGAGCTGCAAAAGAAGCCAAGAGGCAGCCTTTCCCACAGCCCTGATGTCCAGGCCATTCTCCAGATCTTCTGACTAATCCGCTCAGTAATTAAGGGCTAGAAGGGTGAGAGATTGAGATTTTGAAGGACCTTTAGCATCAAAATTCCCAGGGTGGGCTCACCTCAAACTCAGTTTGGTTGTAAAGCAGAGTTAAACAAACATCTTAAGTAACATTCTAAAATGTTGTAAATAAGGACTAACACCCCCAAAAGAAATCTATTATCACATATACTTGTAAAATCCCAGGCTAAACAAATTTAGATTCCTTTTGTAACCACAGGACTTGTCAGAGCCTTTAATTATGAGTCTCCAGAAGGGAGTTATACTTTGCAATTTTTCCCAAATTTATTTTACTATAGAATCCTTTTTTCTTAAAATTTTAAGAATTAACGTTCTAGTGAACGAATTGTGGGAACTGCTATTGTAAAGTTCTGATTTACAGATACAATTCAGCCAAAGATCATGGATGCTGAAAGTCATCTGTCAAAGCATTTCCTTGAAGATTTTCTGAATTATCCCCACTGTCCCTCAACAAACCAGGACTGCTGGTTCAAAAGACCAAATAAAATACTCTATAACCTAAATGCCTGGATAAATAAATGATGGGGGAAGAGGAGAGTTGGAAAGCTGAGGAGAGTTGAGGTGCAAGGAGGAAAAATTACAGTAACTTGAGCTCCAGATTATTTTGAATGGTCTTTTCATAAATTAAGGCTCTTTGGGTTGCAAGAAATCGCAACCACCAGAGTCATGTGGTTGAACAAATGATTATTTATGATGAGGGCTTTCTCTTAGAATCCAAGAGTGGCTGATTCCCCTTCTTTTTTATTTTGAGACAGAATCTTGCTCTGTCGCCAGGCACCAGGCTGGAGTGCAGTGGGGCAGCTTGGCTCACTGCAACCTCCACCTCCTGGGTTCAAGCAATGCTCCTGCCTCAGCCTCCCAGTAGCTGGGATTACAGGCGCATGCTACCACGCCCAGCTACTTTTTGAATTTTTTAGTAGAGATGGGGTTTCCCCATGTTGGCCAGGATGGTCTCGATCTCTTGACCATGTGATCCTCCCACATTGGCCTCCCAAAGTGCTGGGATTATAGGCGTGAAGAATGGCTGACTCTATGAACATGAACAGTTAACTCTCCTTCACTGACTAAGTCCTATTCAGGATGCTACAGGGATACAAAGAGATCAAGGATTGACCCCAGTCCTCCAGTATGTATCCGTTTAGTTGGGGGAAAAAAGGCTTAAAGGTAGTGGTTACCTTTTGGGAGTTGGGATGAAGAAAGTGCCAAGGACAAATTGGGATCAGACATCCAGATGCCATCAAGGCTTCCTCAGTGCCCTGTCATCCTTACCTCTGCTTTTGTTTTGTTTTGTTTTTTGCATCTTGGTCCACAAGATGGAAAATATGGTGACCAGCAGTTGCAGAGTTTGTCCTGTCATCTGTAGAGAGACTCAAGTGACTCAACTGCAAATTCCTGAGGAAGAGATTTTGGCCAGGCTACTGACCACCCAGGAGGTCAGCGGAAAGGCCACATTGTATGCCAGTGACACCAACACCATGTGAACAGAGAAATGCATTATGAACATTCACACAAAGGCAGCAAGCCGGGGAGACCATCCGATAGGTGGCCATACAAATCCCAAGATTTATTTTATGTGTTCCTGCTTTTTACAAGTACTTCTTTGCCTTTGGTGTAAATAAAGAAATAGTGTTTTATTGATGACCAGGGAACTTTCAGTTCCTCAGAATCATGACTGAGAACATCAGCTCTCTTTTACTGACCTACAGATGCGTCACATGGAGGCCCACTGCTGACTGCGCTGGTCATCTCTGAAAATCATTTTCCCCAAGTAACATGAGAGCAGTTTGCCCTTTTTAAAATGATTTGTTTCTTTCTCCTAAAATTTGAGTGTGAAGGGAAATGTTGTCGATTAACAATACACATTTTTGGAAACTGGTTATTTGAAGCTCCACTGTGCCTGATTTCAGTTGTTTTCCGCTCTTACATCCTCCATATTTAATGCTATCGTTTTTGAAAATAGATTGACTTCAGAAGTATTTCTCTCTTGCTTTGGAGATTTTGCACATTGGCCCAAATGGGTTTTTATTTTCCATTTTAATTTATACAGTATAAATACAATGTTGGACTTCTTTGGAGTTAACAGTTTCACTGCAGATGTTTCTTGAAAGCCTTTTCAATTCATAGTGTTGGTGTAAAAAAAAAATTTTTTTATTAGCCTGGCTGCCTGCCAGAAAAAAAAAAAAGTACCATTCCATTTTGCATAGAACTGTTAAGATTTTCTTTCTTTCCTTTCTTTCCCCACCCCCAGCTAGCTACATGACTGTCAGGATTAAAGATGCCATAGCGACATCTTGTGGTCAACCACCAGAGACACAGCAAAACATGTCACAGTGGGATAACAGAAGTGACCTCGTTCATTCTCCCACAAGTATTTCTTGATTTACTTTACTTGCTTTTTATTTACCATTTGGCTCAAATTGCTCTCGATTTCCATGTTGTTTTGCTTTATGGAAAATGTCCAACTTCGCTCCATAGAAAGGATAAACACTCTGTTCTGGAAACGAAAGGCGGACATAACTCTTGCTTTTGGCTTTTGTTAGACTCCTCATAAAAATTGTTGTGCAAGTCACCCGGTAATGACTGAAAAATATTCAAACCTTTTTCCTAAAAAAGTGATAGGAGGCAATGACTCTAAATGGGCTTTCATTCATTATTCTAAGTTTTCAAAAATAAACTGGTTTTTTTACATCACTTGTATATTTAAATGGAAATGTATAAATAAGAACCCCACACTTTATCTCTCTAGCTAGTATCAGTGAAGATAAAATCTGCTTGCATTATTTTTTACTTTTAAAAGAAAAATACACAAAATATTATACAGTAATCAAAAATTGCGTTTACCAGAAATGTTGCATAACATGAAAGATATGATACAATGTTAAAAATGCAAGCCACCAAATTATATAAGGTATGATCCTATATACAGATCAATGTAAATAGCTACATGGGTGTGAATATCTATACAAGTGTGGATATAGACGTCAGTATCAAGGTTCGTGTGGAGGTGGGTGTAGACACAGAAATAAACCCAGAAATATACATACTGATAAATATTTTCTGTTTCATGTTTTCATTTATTCTCTTGTTTTTCTCCATTTTTTTCACTGTTTCTTAACTGAGCATATGTTAAGATCATAATCAGGAAAAATACTCAGCACTTTTTAAAGGATTGAATTTCTCTTTGTTTATATATAGAGTATCTCCCTTTTGGGATGACACAAACATTTTTTTAAAAATTCCTGTAAGTGAATTGCATAGAGGTGCATTGAGATGAGAGAACCTAAGTGAATAGAGGACAAGAGAAAATGCTTGAGAGCGTTGAAATGCTTGGAATCCTGGAAATATAAAGACCGGTCCTGTCTCCTAGGTGCCTTCTCCATGGAGCTGATGGGTGGAAGGAGGTCTCTCTGGGGTCTATGGGGATGCTCTCTGCAGTAGATGTTTGCCAACGCCTTCAAAGAGACTATAAAGTAATTCAAGTGCGTCTTTGGTGCAAAATACACACACGACTAACATATGCCAGGTGCTGTGCTAGAATTCTGACATATTAATTATGATCCTGATAATTCCACAAAGAATTTCCAAAGGTGAGAAAAATGAGACTTGAAGTGCCCCAAATCACACAATGGGTAGAGCTGGATTTAAACTCAGTTCTATGTTCTTTGTACTATATCTGCCTTTGACAGTCCTTTTCAGCAGGTGAAATTCTTTACACACACTTTTAATGACCACATCTCCAGAATCATAAGACCAAATTCCTGTAAGAGCCATCACAATATATCCTGAGGAAGAATTCCCATCAGGTGCTCTTCAAGGTCCACTGTCATGGTGAGCATCTTTTGTCTACTTGTTCCTCATATTTCCATGGAACAGAGGTTTCCTGCTCTACTCCCCAGGATGCAGTGGCATGGGGTAAACTTCCAATTGTCCCTCTTCCCCCTCCCTCACTTGACCTCTTAGGTAGAGCAGTGGTATATTTGACTGGTGATACTGGATCATACTAACCAAGGGGCAGGACCACCACACTGTGAAGGTAACACATAAAGCTATCAGGCCTTTCCTTGCTAATCAGTAAGTGTAATATCGTACCAATAAAATGTTAACTGTTTTTTAAGCTGAATTCGTTGATTCTAAAGTTCAAATGGAAAAATAAACAAGAATGAGCAAGAAAACCCTGATAAAGAATAATTTGAGATTTTTTTCAAACGAGAAATTAAAGTATTTTATAAAGCTATAGTGATTAAAAATGTGTAATGCTGATGGATGAATAGATAGAGATCAATAGAAAAGAAAGTCCAAAAATAGACACAAGAGCATATAGAAATTTCACATATCCTAGATAGAATCTCAAATCAATGAAAAAAAGATAGATTATTCAGTTAAAAGCTTTAAGGTATCTGGATGGCATTTATTTATTTATTTATGAGACAGAGTCTTTCTGTGTTGCCCAGGCCGGAGTGCAATAGCATGATCTCAGCTCACTGCAACCTCCACCTCCCAGGTTCAAGTGATTCTCCTGCCTCAGCCTACCAAGCAGCTGGGATTACAGGCACTCACCACCATGCCTGGCTAATTTTTGTATTTTTAGTAGAGACAGGATTTCACCACATTGGTCAGGCTGGCCTTGGCCTCCCAAAGTGCTAGAATAACAGGGGTGAGCCACTGCACCGGCCTCATGTTTTATTTTATTTATTTATTTTTTTATTTTTTGGAGACAAAATTTCACTCTGTCGCCCAGGCTGGAGTACAGTGGCATGATCTCGGCTCACTGCAACCTCTGCCTCCTGGGTTCAGGCAATTTTCCTGCCTCAGCCTCCCAAGTGTCTGAGATTAATGTTGCATGCTGCCATACCCAGCCAATTTTTATATTTTTAGTAGAGATAGGGTTTTGCCATGTTGGCCAGGCTGGTCTCAAATTCCTGAACTCAGATGATCCACCTGCCTTGGCCTTCCAAAGTGCTGGGATTACAGACATGAGCCACCATGCCCAGCCTGAATGGCCATTTAAAAAAAAGTTGGTGCCAGATGTGGTGGCTCACTCCTGTAATCCTAGCACTTTCAAAGACCAAGGCAGGTGGATCACTTGAGGTCAGGAGTTCAAGACCAGCCTGACATACATGGTAGATCCCGTCTCTACTAAAAAATAAAGAAAAACTATCAAATGAGTTGGGTGTGGTGGAGTGCACCTGTAATCCCAGTTACTTGGGATGCTGAGGCAGGATAATCGCTTGATCCCAGGAGGCAGAGTTTGCAGTGAGCTGAGATTGTACCACTGCACTCCAACCTGGGTGACAGAGTGAGACTCTATCTCAAAAAAATTAATTAATTTCAAAAAATAAAGTTGGAACCCAAACCTCATACTTTATGTCAGGACAAATTCCAAATGGTGTAAAAATTTTAATGTAAAAAATAGCATGTTACAAGTGATATAAGAAACCATGAAATAATTATTTAATAATCTTTTCTGGCTAAACTGATCCAAAATTTTTAAAATTTCTTTTAAAAATTAAAAAAGATTTAAAAATTATTTATAATTGCAAAGTGAATATCTTTTGATTTATAATTTACACAAAACACAGAAGCCACAAAATCCTGCAAAACAATCAAGATCAAAAGAGAAAAGACAGAACTGAAAGGAAGAATATATTTGCCATAGACGCAGTGCTAAATTTCCTCAACATATAAAGAATTCTCGAAAACGAACAAGGAACAAACCAATGACTCAGTTGGAAAATAGACATGGGATATTAACCAACTCTTGCCAGCAAAGAAAACTCAAATGAGTCTTAAAACATGAAAAAGAGCTCAACATCACTCAATGAAAGAGATGCACATTGCAGCTATAGGGAGGTATCATTTTGCACTAAGCACATTGGTGGAAACCAAACTTTGTAACAGACAGCGCAGGGAAACAGGCATTCTCTTACATTGCTGGTGGAAGTGGGAATTAGGTTTAGAGCCCCATGCAACAAAAGCCTCTGTGAAGGGCAACCTATAAATGCATGTACCATTTGACCCAGCTATTACACCTCCAGGAATTTATAGTTCAAAAGGTTCTCACACATGCAAAATGACATACGTACACAGTCTATCACTGCAGCAATGTTTGACATAACAAAAGGCTAAGAACATCCTAAATATCCATAAAGAGAATATTGGTTAAATAAATTGTAATGCATCCACATTAAAGAATACTGTGTAGTTATTTTTAAAATGAAGAAGCTCTTTATGGGTTGATAGAAATAATCACCAAGTTATTGTCAAGGTAAAAAAACAAAACAAAACCAGGGCTTAGGACTGTGTTATAAGTGAAAAAAGGGGAATATATGGAATATACATTTCTGCTTATGTATGGGCAGTTGATCACTAAAACCAGTGCTAACAATGATTAGTTAAATACCCAGAGACAATGGTGTCTGAATGGTTTAACCACACAGGGTCTGCTGCTTTCACCAACTCAGAATGGTGAGACCTTTTATAATGCTCAAGGCTGTGCTCTCCACCTGCCTGCTAAGGTTCGCCTAATAGCAGAAAACAATGAAAGGTCCCCAGGGAGGCCTGAGGACTTTCTGACATGTCCTCCAAAAAAAGGGTCTTTTAAAAACCATGGAATATTATGCAGCAATCAAAAACAATGAGTTCGTGTCCTTTGTAGGGACATGGATGAATCTGGAGAACATCATTCTCAGCAAACGGACACAAGAACAGAAAATGAAATACCACATGTTCTCACTCACAGGCGGGTGATGAACAATGAGAACACATGGACACAGGGAGGGGAGCACTACACACTGGGGTCTATTGGGGGGAATAGGGAAGGGACAGCGCGGGGGACGGGGAGCTGGGGAGGCATAGCATGGGAAGAAATGCCAGATGTTGGTGAAGGGGAGGAAGGCAGCAAATCACACTGCCACGTGTGTACCTATGCAACTATCTTGCATGTTTTGCACATGTACCCCAAAACCTAAAATGCAATTAAAAAAAAAAAACTACATGAAGTTTCCTTTTTATCTTAATTAATTGGCACTCTAATTAACAACATTTTTGTGTGAGTTTTAAGATAAAAATGATAATGGACTTCTTCCCAACTTTGGAAGCAAGAGAGGATCCCTTAGGACTCAAAATCACTTTTAAATTGTCCACCTTTCTGTTCTTGATCTCTCCTCCTGAACTCCAAATAATAACAAAAACAACTGAGATTTGTTGTCCACCAGACTCTTTGCTTAGATGCTTGCAGCAATTCTAGGTTGTGAAGATTCTAATTATCCTCATTTTTAAATGAAAAAGCGAAGGCTCAAAGAGTTTAAATGACTTTTCCAGAATCACACAGAGCTACGAAGGTTGAAAACGGTAGAAAGGTTGAAATTCCACTACATATCGATCTGACCACAAAATTATATTTCTTTCTCTGTATCAAGCAATTCCCAACCCCCCCTCCTACTGTTTTTTGACACCTACTTAGAACTCTCTATTTATCATCCTAGTCTTCCTCCCTGGAATATTAAATTTCATACATTCCTCTCGCTTCAGGATCTACGAATCTAACGGATCGCCATCCTGGCGATGCACTAGACTCTCTTAGGGAGATTTTAAATTACACTTATGCCCAGAATTCACCACCCAGACACTGTTCTCATTGGTCAGACAACAAAACAGAAGCAGTCATGAAAGACCTAAGCCAGGTGAAAGCTGGGTACACTGCAGAGTCGTTTTGACCTCCTCCTGGGATACTGCAGAAGGAAGCTGCATCCCTGTAACCCAGTCCAGAGCCCCACACAATGGAAAACTATAAATAGCAGCCCTGAATCACATGAGGGTTATGTAATATAAGGTCCACAGAACACTGCTGCCTTTATCACTCAGGCTTAAGTTGCACTGAAATGGAAACTCAGCTGATGCCCTATGTATTAGTTTCTCCAAAAGATGAAAGTCTCCCTACCTTTCCCCATTTATTGGCCCGTATTTGTAGCAGGGTTCCTGGGGTCCTTCCTGCTAAGGGATTCCTGCTGTCTTTCCAGATAACAAGTGGGCAATTTTAGCAGAATAATTATTTTTATTTGTGGAGATAAGACCAGATTTTCCCCCGATCACATGAGAAGGCAGTGCACATGGGCTTTTCAGACACTTGGGAGGACTGAATCACAGGCTCAGGGAAGGAGATGGGCTGAACCAGTTTGTACAGTTCCAAAGAGGTCACCGCTACTCATTCCTCCAATGGAGATTTGCCAATCTTCTGAAAACCCAAATCGACTCTGTGACATTTGACTCATATTAGTAGAGGTTTGTGGTGATCCCAGAGCTCCTTCTGAATGCACAGTTGATTCTCACTGGTTGGTAAAACGTAACTTTGAAATAAATTGTTCCATGAGCAAAAGAGTGCAGATACTATAGCAAAGACCAGCACCCACATTCTCCTTTTCTTCCTCCGGGTGTAACTAGCCCTCATTCCCTACCCTTGCTTGCACTTAGGCATGGTGTGAGACTGTGTTCTAGCAGTAGAATGTGAGCAGAAGTGAGGGGCGATGCGTCCATACCTGGCCGTGCACATTCCTCCATGTTTCATCTATCTGCCTGCTGGATGGCTGCAATGGAGACACCTCCTGGGGAAAGTCTGGAAGCCACAGGTTGAAGAAGCTAGAGCATCACCAGTCTGGATCCCCAAAAGATTTGCCTGCAGGAAAGGCATGCTGCCATCCTTTTTATTGTCCAGGGCTGTCATAAGAACAAAAAGTAAACTTCTATTGTATCTAAGCCACTATACACCATAGGGTCTATTGCTTACAGCAGTTAGCCTTCTCCATCTAATCATATAATGACATGTTATTATACTTGGGCATCAAGGACAGGAATTTCTCATTTTCTTTAGAAGAAAAGATCATTCTGAATGACCTATCCAAAAGCCATTTTGCCAGCCTACTTTTGTCCCTAGGAGGCCCTGGGTTTGATAAATTCAATATTCTTAACACTCTAAAGCCCAAAGTGGATGTTTTCAAGGACCATCTAGTTTATCTCTGATATAGATGAGGCAATTTCTCAAATTTCATATCAAAACACGGACACTCCAAGCAAAGGCTTTAGTAATGGCCTGAACTGGAGGAAAGGGATGCTTCAACTACACAGTATTACACAACATTTGCATTACACAACAGATGGTTTCCTAGAACAGTCATACAAAATTGAGATTTTTATGAACCTGATGATACATCAAGAAGATGAAAAAGAATCTGTCTTTAAAGACCTTCTTGCAGTTCAGATAATCACAATCCACTTTCTTTACCTAAGTTATTATTTGAATTATCATAGATTTGTTTTGTTTTGTTTTTAAACATGACTGGCATTTTTGCAGAAGTTATCAATGATGATTCCACTGAGGCATGGGCTGAGGCAGAATGAAGAAAAAGACAAGAGAACACTCGAGATTGCAGGTGTCCAATATTTTGGCTTTTCTGGGCCACAGTAGAAGAGTTGTCTTTACATCTACACATAAAATACACTAACACTAACAATAGCTGACGAGCTACAAAAATAATAATAATAAAAATCACACAAAAATCTCAGGTTTTAAGAAAGTTTACGAACTTGTGTTGGATCGCATTGAAAGCCATCCTGGGCCACAGGTTGTACAAGCTTACTTTAGATGAAAGTGAAAAATAATATTCAGTCCAGACATCAACAGTTGCACAGCAGAAAGGATTCCTGGGCAAGAAAGAGTATTCAATGCACAGATGTTAGGTTAATGAGAAGAACTTAATTAGTCAGTAAAGCTGGTAGAATGCTCCCAGGAATTGACAAATGGGGGACTCTGTTCGACATTTTAAGCCAAATGTAAATGTCTGGAGGTATAAGAGAGGGGAACTCAGGACCCCAGCTGATGCTCCTTCAACTTCAGCTAGAAGAGGAGCAGGGCTACAGGAAGCAGTGACGATGTCTGGCACTTACTTGGGAAATAACTCTGGAGAAGAGTTCCAACGACAAAATAAATATAAAATGCATTCTTCAAGTAATAATAATAATAAAAAAAGTAAGTTCTTAAAACTCTGGATCCTGACAGGAAAGGGCATATCCAGGTAAAAAGAAATCTATCCTTCCTCCATGTTAGACAGAGGATTTGACACAGTCCACAGAACTTTATCATTTTGTATTCAAACTTTACCATTTTAGAAACCTTATTTAATTATCTCCTCAGCCATCAGGCCAAATCTGAACTCAATGACTTTGGAAAGCTTCCCAAGTGAGCTTTTCAGCAGAGTCATATACACTGTTCAGAAAGAAGAGGCAGTGTAGCTGTGGCTTTGGAGCAGTAAACTCCAAATTCTTGAGTGCAGCCTCCTCAATAAAACACTATTGAGTGCACAGCACAAAATATGTATATTTATTTATTCATAAGCACATGTGTACACTGCTGTACTAATATATTATACATGATACAAAACATCTTCCCAATAATAGAAATATTAAAAGGATCCATTAAAAGAAACATTAAAGAAAATACAATATTTTCTTCCTGTGCATTATGTGGATTGTCCTGTGTACCACATATTGGACACCATGACCTTAAATCCTGCTCCTAGAAGAGAGAACTTGTCTTCAAAAGAGTAATCGTGGTTTCAAAAAGAGATGAAAAACTCTTGCTTATGTGATACTGACAGTGATACTTTTATAGAGCGGTCTCTGGGTGTCTAGGTTGAAAGTGAGGATTGCATATTATCTACTAATGCTGTATTTGAGGTCTGTTGCCTGAGTAACCAGAAGAATGATATGAAAATAGAGATCCTTAAGGAGAAAAGCCATGCTTTATTTATCTTGTCTCCCTCTAGGGCTAGCAGGGTGCCCTAGGGGACATACTGGGTCCTCAGGGATGCCTGTTTAAATCAAACATGAATGAATGAATGATTGATATGTGAAAAACATTTTTAAGCCAGGAAAAACACAATTAAGATGCAACTCTCACCTGTCAGTGAGAAGTCTCCATTGCAGGTAAAATGCACAATTTCTGCCTCACCTACAATTTAGAACTCCAGGGACCAGAACTCAGCCAATTCTTCCCCATATCTTATCAGGAGCTCTCCTTCAAAGGCCTTCAGGGTCTGGGCAGGTACCATACATGCCTAAAGAAGACCAAGTAAGGCAACAGGGAGAAGTAGTTCAAACTAGCAAAATGGAGAGTGCTTAGGAACTGATGAGGATGGCCATGTCTCCTTCTTAGGCTAAGTATTTTTATCTGGGTATCTAATGGTTTTGGGACTTGTCTCATCAACTACATTGTACGTTTAAAGAGGCCTAGGAATGTAGGGTATTTCTCCTTTCTTCTGTTCCCAGCATGGTCTGGTGGAATGAAAGTTAGACTTGGAGTCCAAACCACCAACTCTTCAAGGCACTTAACCTCTCTTATCCTCAGTCTCTTCATCCAACCAATAAGATTAGTACTACCTCCCTCAAAGGAATGTTGAGAAAAGCAAATGACTTTTGCAAACTGTGGTACATATATTAAAGAATTACTATTACAAGTAAAGTAGTGCATACATACTTGTTGCAGTACATTGAACTGAATAGAGGGGTGATATAATTCCTTACACTAGGCACTCAATCAATATGTGTCTCTATTTAAGACTCCTTTTAAAAATAAAATATGGCTGGGCACAGTGGCTCATGTTTGTAATCTTAGCACTTTGGGAGGCTGAGGTGGGATGATCACTTCAGCCCAGGAGCTCGAGACAAGCCTGGGCAACAAAGTGAGATCCCATCTCTACAAAAAAATTTAAAATTAGATGGGCTTAGAGGTACATACCTGTCGTCCCAACTACTTAGGGAGCTGAGGCAGGAGGGATAGTTTGAGCCCAGGAGATGGAAGCTGCAGTGAGCCATCATGATACTCCAGCCTGAGCCTGACCCTGTCTCAAAACAATGAAAATGAAAATAAAAATAAAACGAAGGGGATATATAGACAGATAAAATAAAACATAGAACAAGTCACACACATGGACAAACACATCACATTGCTGTCAGCAATGAACTTGGAAATTTCAGACATTTGTGATTTCACGGTAAATTAATGTTTTTCCACTTTACAGTTTAAAGTAAATGTTAATCCTGATTGTGTTTCACTGGGACATTCAAAACATCTATTATAAAGTACCAGAGTCCTAAACACTGTAACAGTCATCATTACACATTTCCGGGTGGCAGAATTACTCTTTACTGTGCTTTTCTCTTTCTTCAAATTTTCTTTGCCAAACACATTTAAACTTTTCTGAAATTAAAAAAACAAAACACCATAGACTGAATTGCCTTGCACTGGTAAGTAAACACAGACTTTTAAAAGAAAACTTGAAAACTGTCATAGGAGATTAGGAAAGAAATTATCCAAATGATAGTCAATTCACAAGAAATAGCTAATCCAAATGTAAAACCTTTGGAAAGCCAAGGCTGGTATATCATGAGGTCAGGAGTTTGAGACCAGCCTGACCAACATGATGAAATTCTGTCGCTATTAAAAATACAAAAATTAGCTGGGCAAGGTGGCACGTGCTTGTAATCTCAGCTACTCAGGATGCTGAGGGCAGGAGAATTGCTTGAACCCAGGAGGTGGAGGTTGCAGTGAGCCAAGATTGTGCCACTGCACTCTAGCCTGGGCGACAGAGTGAGACTCCATCTCAAAAAACAAAACAAAAATTTAAACCTGAGTTTAAAACTATTGCTTAAACATTGCTTACATCTGTAGTTTTTAAAAAACTGCCTGTGTGTTATTCTCACGTAAAAATTGGGAAGTATAGCAATATATATTCAAATTTTCTTGAATTTGTATAAAGAAAATGTTAGGGGGCTGAGGAGGAAAGTGAGAGGTGAGAACCAAGCTGATAAGAATCAAAAATTTATGTTCTTTTTGTTATGTTCTTTGAATTTTAAAAATAGCATATGCAAGTAATAACTATTCTAAAATACACATGTCATACAAGCTCCTGACCTTTGCTCTGGGGAGTCAGTCCTCACAGTGGGTTTGTGCTGGAGGCTGCCATTGCCAGTGGAGAGATGAATGTTCAGGCCTAGGCAGCCAGGGAAGCATCAGACAGGTCCTAGGCTCATTCCTCAGCCTGCTGAGGAGTCGTGCTCAGATCTCTCTGCTTCCTGAGGCAGCACTCGGCTTTGGCCATACGGCGTCTTTGTATTCTCTACTCCAACTCAGCATGGCTCTTGGCTGCCAGTTGGCCACATTGCATGGAGCTGGTTACATTTCAGGGACTTGCCCTGTCCAATAAAGTTTCCAAACCAGGCTCAGTAAAAATGGAAAGAAACAAGTTCTCATTATAGGCTTGAGTTCGGCTGAAGCTGTAGTACAGTTAGGCTAGGAGAGCCTGGAAGTTGCCCCTAGTGAAGCCATACCTCCTCTAGTGTCCTGGCTGGGACCTGCAGCAAACAGAGCCTGATGTTTCTTGAGTCCAGCCATCTATGCTCCTTGGCTAGCCAGGTATGAACCACTTTCGTGCACTTGCCCTGTCCAGGGGATTGGGTTGCAGAAGATTTGTCAACACAGGTAGTCTGGTCTTCAGCTTAGCTCATGATTGAAGGCTCCCGTCTCATCACCAATCTTCTGTGACACTCGGAAGCATTAAAAGTATTTGAGAACCACACTAAAATTAGAAACTTCTGTCTGTGAAAAGATACCACTGAAAAATGGCAAGACAAGACTAAGAATGGGAGAAGATATCTGCCACACATATAACACAAGATTTGCATATAAATCTAAGCAACTCCTATAAATCAGTAAGAACCAAACAATCAAAAAATGGGCAAACATGCAATTCACCAAAGGGAGAACCTGAATGGTCAATAATATATACAAGGAAATGAAATGAAAACTTCAGTGAAATACTGTTTCAGGCCAGTCAGATTACCTAAACCTAAAAAGTCTGACAATACCTAATACTGGCAAAGATCGTAACAATGAGAACTCATACACTGCAGGCAGAGGTCTAAATCGGCACGTGTGGAGAGCCATTTCAAGTTAAGAATGTGTACAACCTACATATTGGGATGCAACCAAGAAAACAAAAAATCATTGCAAGTATTGAAACGGAAAGCGTTTAATCCACAAAATAGGTTATCTGGGAACCGAAAGAGTTAAGTCAAACAGTAGTCAGCGAGGCCACCAGGAATGAGCAACTTCAGGAAACCACTGCCACCCCAAGTCTAAGACGAAAGCGTCGCCCCACCAGGAGTTAACTGGAGTTGTTGAGAGGAGGTTAGAACCAGGGTGGGTCTGTCCAATGGGTGCTAGAGGTGCAGCAAGAGGCCATCTGAAACTGGGAGACATGGAGCCGAGCACTCTGGCTTCTCTCTCCTCTCTCCCAAACCCAGTGCCTAAACCCAGAAACAAGCCAGGTGACACAGGGGCCTGGGAAATGCAACCCATCTGGGTCTGCTCCTGAGATACAGAGCAGAGCAGAAGGGCAAGGAGTTGATCTGCAAAAGAAACAAACACAACCTTGCCCGAGAAAATGAAGACATATATACTAGAACTTATAGCCTCATTGTTCATAAAAGCAAAACACGGGAAACAAGTGTCTATCAACAGAAGAGATCAATGAATTGTGGTAGAGTCATACAGTGAAATACCCTACAGCAGTGAAAGCAAATGAACTATAGCTACATTTATCAACATGGAGAACTCTCACAAAGCAGAGCCAGACAAATAAATTTCAAGATGTATAGTGTAATACCCTTTATATGCAATATGATGATGACAGATAGCTAGATAGATTGTAAAAGCGGAAAAAGTATAAAGAAATCAATCTTTATTTTAAGGGCAAAAAGGGGATGTAATCAGGGAGAGAGACACTGAGGGTTTCAAATTTAATAATAATGTAACTGAATGATGCATACATGAGGTCACTGTACAGTTATGGAAAATGTTGCATCTAAAATGTTTCATAATACATGAAATTTTAATTTTACAAAGGAGCTTGGAGGAGTATGAGTGATGCAGGCCTGGCTACTTTAAATGGTAGGAAGAGACTCTATTACCTTTGTTTTGGAGACAGGACTTGATGCAATTGCCAAGTGCAGGCTGGCCCAAGACATCCCCTTTCCAACTCTTGCTCTTGGCCCCAACACGGTTAGGCAATCAACCCCTGCCCCCATCATCTCTAGATGAGCAGTAGCACTCTACCACAATGGCATTCTCCTGACAGTCCTGTAGATCAGGTGGGTAGGCGTTCCACCCCAGGCTAGTCTGAATGAGATCTCAAACAGGCACATTTCAGAGCTCCTCAAGGGGTCCCTTTAAAGCACTCCCAAATGAGCGTGTTTTAGATGGTAGCATTCTGAAAGCACGCAACAGCTTTCCAAAAATCACCCTCCCCCAAATCTCCCTTCTTCACTCTAAGCCCCTTTCATTTTCTTTCTTTGGCTGAAGGATCCAAGCAGGACCAACACTTTATGGATGTCTGACCTGTGCAGTCACACAGGGCACTTAGAAGGGCCCTATGCTTGGTTTAATGCTCTGCTGTTGCTATCTGGAATTTCTTAATAGTTTTTTAACAAGAGGCCCTGCATTTTCATTTTACACTGGGTCCCACAAATTATGTAGTTTCTTGTGAACCTACAAGTTGTGGGACAGCTTCTTAGAGCCATTTCCTTATAAATATGTATATGAGATAGGGAATTCTGAAAACTACCTTGTTGTCCTTAGTCAAAACTGAGGCAGGAAGAGTTCCATTCTAAGATCCTGTTACATGTATTCACTTGCATATAATCTCTTATGAAAGGATGTAAAGCAAGAACTATTAACCCATTTAGTTCAAAACTATTAATACGTCCTCATGACCTTGCACAGTATCTGACTCATAATAGGTGCTCAATACTCATTGGATGAACGAACATTTATAGAACCATGAAATCTCTGCTTGTCCTAGAATTGCTTTCTAATAACACGGTTTACAGGAATATCATCTACCAGATTTTATGCAGAGGATATTCTTGAAGAACTTGCATAATTCAATACAAATTTTTCCACAGTAATAAGTATTAAGTAGGGAGATGCTTCCTTGAAACCTGTGACTACTCTATATTTGTACTTTAATGCAGCTCTTTTTCTCAGGATCATCACTTTTTTATGCGTTGCTCACTGTAAAATGTACTATGGAAATTGGCCTTCTTTATGACATTAAAAGCACATCTCAAGTTCTTCAAAATTTCCTAATTCTAAGTATTTCAGATTATAGTAAATGTTAAAACAAGTAGAAAGTCATCACCAGAGATACCTGCAGGAGCTGTGATCCAGGGACACCACAGGCTGATGCATGCAACTCCGAAAAAGGACTGCAGGAATTTCTCTTTACTGGCCAAAGGGCCACGTGGCAATAGCATAAACCAGTCTGAAGGTTATTTGGCTTGCTAACCTTAAAATGAATTTTCAGAAATGGGGGGTATTACATTCATTCAAATTCTACACATAATTCCTAAATAAAATTTAAAAATGTAACTTTATATCTTATATTTGCATAATTAAGTATATACAAATATAACCATCCTGTATTATCACGCATTATCCAGATTTTAATGTGTCCATAAACACATTGCTTTACACCAAACACAATAACTAGTGGATGGCAAATAAGAAGCAACAGCGCTGTGCACCTCCAGAAAATATAAAAGGGTACTGGTAGCATAACCAAAGGCAAAGGTACTTATTTAAATCCATTTGGTACACAAGGCAATGATGGAAGATGTGAAATATCTGCCTAATCCCTAATATTTAAATTCTAGACAAAACATTTCTGTCCAAATCAGGAAGTGCTTTATTTACTTTGATCTAAGTCAAAGGTAGCTGGATAATTAGTTTTCTTTAAACAACATTCAGCTTTGCTGACATCTCATTTTCCAAAAGCAGCTGCTAACCAAATATAGTATTGTTTATTCACTCCCTGGAAGGCTGTTTTTAAAAAGCACTTCTTCTGCTAAATATGCTGCATCACATAATTGGAGATAACAGGAAAAGTAGGAGTTGCTGTTTGTATTTAAATAAACATCTGCTCAAAAGTCCAGTTTTCTGTTTGTGAATAATCCTTTTATGCCTTTAGGCACACTGAATTATTGTTTACTCCTTGCTTTTTGCTCATGCTAGGACATATTCCAAACATTTCAGGATATTTCTCCTGAAAAAGGATAAAAGAGATGAAGTTGAGCTCTTTGCCTTTTTCCTTTACTATACATACATTAGATGTTTCTGCGCCAGTGACTTTATGAATATGCAATATTAACTATCACAGTACATCTTATGTGGTACATGCTTTTAGTTAAGCTGAAGTTGGATAAAGTTAGCTTTATTGTTGCTGTTTGTACTATGGCTATTTAAAAATACCTGTGGTATCTGAGTTAAATCTCCAATTACCCTCCAAAGAAAGGTAGAGAATGAAAATTATTGTTACTTTTAGAGAACACACCCAGTACTTAGCATTGCTTGGTCTATATCTACTTGCACTGTACACTGTACATGCCTTTACACTTCTAATTTCACTGAAAACCCACTCCAGGCAAATTTCTCTTACTTCTATTTTCTCCTCACTGGTCATTGGAATTCTCTTTTGCCTGGATATTTTATCCTCCAACATAATTTCTTTCTTGACTTCATGGTGCTGACCTTAAAGCAGAGTAGAAATCTTTTTAAATGGAGATCAGAAAACCCAGGTTCTATTTCTCACTCTGTTGCTGAGATCTGAAGGCTCCTCACTGGGAAAACATAGACTGCATTGAATGATGTTCAACATCGAATTCGATGTTAAAATTTTGATTTTACTAAGCAGGAAGTGAGATTTATTGTTAAAAGCAGATGGGTTACACAGTGAAGGCCAAAATTTGGCACAGTGGAGTTGAGGGGTTTGCTCTTTGGGGTTATCCTAGCTGTCATGACCTTCTGTTAGCGTGGGTAATTAAGAGCTCCCAAACAGTGCATTTGTCATCTAGTTCTTGGGGTTTCAGACCAATGTTGACTGGTCAAAAATTTAGCATTTTGTGCTCATCTGGGAAATTTCAATCTTTTTATGGTCTGAGCCATTTTCTATTACTGCTTGTGCATGAGAAGTATTTTAAACAAGAAGCCAAAGCACATTTCTAAAACTGTTCAGATTCTAGCAAGAAGATTTAAGATGGAGCAAATGCTCTGCTTCCTATTTGGATTCTAGGAGCAGTGAACACACTTCATGAAGAATACATTTATATTTTCTTGCACATAAATACATTTGTCATGATACCAAAACCATTGAGACAAATGGTTATGTTCAGTTGGGAAATGTATCTTTTCTCTCTGTATTAGAAAGAATGTGTTACAGTATACTTATTCTTGTGGTTTTATAGTTCAGAGCATTTTTAGAGTATAGGAAGCTTCTGTCTATTGAAATAGCATATGGCCCTTAATTACTATAAAGCTCTTTACAAATATAAAGAACTAATACTCATTAGCAAATAAATTCTCCAAAAAACATTCTGCTTTTGTAATTGCATATTTCCTTAACAGAGAAGTAGAACATGGTTTTGAAATCATAATAGGGAAAGGAAGGAATGTCTGTAGAAAAGTGTATTTTACAGATTTCTACTCTTGACTGGCAAAGAGTAGGTACCATATATAAACATACCTCAGCAGTTTGTATTAAATAGGTCCCTTGAAAGGTCAGTTAGCATAAAATATATTTATATCAATACCATCATATACAAACAATACTAGAAGCTGCAGTAAAAACAGTAACTATGAGCAATATACAGAAAGCTTTTAAAGAAGTTGAGATATTTAATTAGGAAATGATTTATAACTACAGGAGTGCTTAAATTGAGGGTTTTAAAGAAATTATTTACCCAATTGCTTAGTATTGACAGCTGTATTAGTTGGGACTCTGAGGTTTAAGTGACAGAAATCCAACTGAAAGTAGGTTCAGACAACACACACACCCCCTCTCCTGCATCTGGGAGGAATGCCAGGCAGCTCACAAATAGTAAGGTAGTATTGCAGGAACCAGGGCCTCAGGACCAGATCAAGTACATCAAGCTCCTAGGAATCTTTCTCATCTCAGTTCGTTCCAGAATGGGGATGTTTCTCAGGCTCTCCAGTCATGTCATCCCAATTTAGCAACTTCGGCAGAACTGCATTCATTTATGTTTTGTAGAGAGGGGGATCTCGCTATGTTCCCCAGGCTGGTCTTGGAACTCCTAGGCTCAAATGATCCTCCTGCCTTGGTCTCCCAATGTGCTAGGATTACAGGGGTGAGCCACCATGCCTGGTCTCTAGAATTTCATTCTCTCAACATTTCTATAGCAAAAAGGGCCCTGGGTTTTGTGAGGTAATTTGCCTACCCCTTGCACTGATTTACTGCTGCTAGGATGTGGCATATTGTGACGGATTCAACCTGGGTCACCCTTGTGAACAAGGAGTGGAGAGCCAGCATTTAAAGCCCCATGAGGACCACAAGCAGCAGTAGAGTTCTGTAAATAAAATGGGGATATTATTACCTAAATGAGATAGGAAAACCAGCTGGACTGAAAACTGCATCTTATTTTGGTGGCCTTGGTCTTTCCAACCTTGAGGCAGGATTCTGATAATCTGCCTGGAGATTCAGTGCTAATGAGAGGTCTGTAGATCTGTACTATTGGTTTTGAGCTTGGTGCTGCTTGGCCTGTCTCGATTGCATTGACATTTTGGTTGTTGGTTTTTTTATGAGACACAGTCTTGCTCTGTCACCCAGACTGGAGTGTAGTGGCAACATCTTGGACTGCAACCCCCACTTCCCAGGTTCAAGTGATTCTCCTGCCTCACCCTCCCAAGTAGCTGGGACTACAGGTGCCCACTACCACACCCGCCTGGTTTTTGTATTTTTAGTAAAGAAGCAGTTTCACAATGTTGGTCAGGCTGGTCTTGATCCACCAGCCTTGGCCTCCAGAAGTGCTGGGATTACAGATACGAGCCACTACACCTGGCCTGCACTGACTTTAGCATTTGCCTGTTTCTTCCTTCAGTTCTTTCTTCTTAAGCCTTAAAAACCAAACACACATTCTCTTTAGGAATTTACCTTGGGAACCAACATGATGCAAACAAAACAGTCTTAAGTCAGAAAGCTCTGAAATCCCATGATCTGGCACTTACTAGCCTTATCATCTTCCACAAATTACTTAAGTTCTATGAGCCTTAGTTCCATCCTCTGTAAAATGAAGGCTCCCACTCCCTGATATGGATGAAAGAAAAAAAGGAAATGGATATAAAGCATAAAAGCAGCTCCTAATGGATGAGCAGTAATTAGTAATTATTACTGAAGGTGAGATGCCTCTACCTTTGGACCTTAAGGACTGGAATTGGATCTAAGGCTCAAGATATTAGACCAGTGTGGCCCCTTCCCTCATTGGACTTACACTTTAGTAATGAAGAAAATGAATATGTCTATGTGTAATGAAAGAAAAAAAATGCTGTCGTAGGTTATATAAGGAAAAAGGGCTGTGAGTTCAAAGGAAAAAGATTATTACTACATGCCAAGAATATTACCTATGCTCTGGACTTAAGTGCCAATTACCGTTGCAAAACAATAGGTATAACTGCCCAATTTTTGTAATGTATTGAAAAAAGCTTAGCGCAGGACATTTGGGACATGTCCTATATATGCAGGATGCTCGGCAATCCTATCTCCATCCCTCATATTGAACCTACAAAGTAGGTACTCATTCCCATTGCACAACTGAGATGCTCACTTGTTCAAGGCTACAGACAGAAAAGGTAGAACTGGGAACCACTCTTATGTCTGGCTTTTAAGCCAGGAATCTTCACATCATACTACACACTTCTCAGGGATGACAACGAAATACTAAGGTTCCAATTCCAGTTCAGCCTCTAAGTGTAGCCTGACCTTTGATTTCTCCTTCTGTACCTGTGCTTTGCCTGCACACCTGGCAAGCTGACCAAACAGCTGAGCTTCTGTTCAGCTCTCTAGAGCTGAACTACTGCCTATGTAGTGATTTCTCAGTGTGGTCCCTTTAACCATCAGCATCATTACCTGGGAACTTGTTGGGAAAGTATATTCTTAGGCCACAACAGACCCATGGAATTGGAAAACAGAATGGGTTCAGCAATCTGTTTCAAGTTCTTCAGATCTTAATCCAAGTGTGAAAACCACTGATCTACAGCATTCTAAAATGCAGCTATTGATTTAAAATGTTGTTATTGCTTCTAAAATGCTGCTATTGCTTGTGATTACTTTAGTCCATGACTCTCAGGTACATTTTAATTTTTTTTTTTAAGAGATGAGATCTTGCCATGTTGTCCTGGCTGGTCTCAAACTCCTGAGCTCAAGCGACTCTCCCACAGCCTCCCAAAGTGCTAGGATTACAGGCATGAGCTACTGTGCCCAGTTCAGGTACATTTCTTTTGAAACTTTTAAGGCATCTTAGACACATGCAATTTATACTATGGCAGAGATGACAATGTGTACTATTGCTTCCAAATCGATTAATTTCATCTCCTACCCATAACAAACAAGTCACAATCCATGCCAATACCATCACTTTCCCACCTTTCCTTCTCCTGGGCCTTATTTTTCAGTCTGAAATACCTCTCCCTCTGCAGTCATTTATGCTTTAATTTACCCCTCTATCCTTCTTTGTTCCCATTAGTCATGCTTCACTCTAGCCATCTTGTCCCAAACCCATTTAAACAATGTCCTCTCTTTTTTTTGTTTGTTTTTGAGATGGATTCTTGCTCTATCTCCAGGCTGGAGTGCAGTGGCACAATCTCGGCTCACTGCAACCTTCACCATTTTAGCCAGATGGTCTTGATCTCCTGGCCTCATGATCTGCCCACCTCAGCCTCCCAAAGTGCTGGGATTACAGGCATGGGCCAAGGCGTCAGGCCTCCTCTCTTCACTCCTCATCCCACACACATCTTTGTCTGCAATGCAGAATGATTCTATGGTCCTGTGAAAACTCACCGACTTATTTGAATATGGCAATTATTTAAACAGGAATGAGACTAAAGTTGACATATGAACTACTGTTTGCTAAATTAACTAATGTTAAAAAAAATTCCACACAAATGTTTTCAAGTCTCAAGGGCTTGGAAATACTTTACTATAATTAAAAACTATTTTACCCTGTTAATCTAAGTCCCCAAAAGGCCCTTTATTGGGCCATTAAATTCTCAAATACTATTTTTTCAAAACTTTTAACTTATATATGTCATGCCCAAATAAATTAGTAAAGACTTCATTGCTGTGTTCATGTATATTAAGTCTTATACTGGTGACTATATGTATGTACAGCTTTTTCCCTCTACTAAAGAGTACAGACTCAGAAAGAGTAACTTAAAGATATTGCATGAAGTTTTGAGACAACTAAAATCAGATGTAGGACCTAAATGATCAAATTCACCACCAACTGATGACAACGGGATTCATCTAAATCAGCTAGGGAAACTTTTGAAAAGATACATTATTGGGATACATTTCCCAGTTTTCAAAATCGGAATTCAGGGTAGTGCCAGAATTAGCTTCTGGGGGTTTCTAGCACATCACAGACTTAAGGATCACTGGCCTAGAGACAAGCTTCATTTTAAAATTAATCAGAAGCACCACAGCACAAACTAATTTAAAAATACATTTGAGATGAGGACACAATTCAGTAGCATTTCACCTACTCGCTGAAGTTGACACAGGATGAAAAGTAGTTCACTCATTATAGCAAGTGAGGACAGTGTCCTATCATCTACCTCATTTCCCTGGTCTACCAAGTCAGTTCTAATTTGATGCATTATTGACTTTTCAGACACTTGGACTCTGTGGATCAAGAGTGATGAGGTTGCATGCTGTTTCTACATTATCTACAAAGCCTCAAACATTTCTATCACCCATGTAGCTATATATTATAGGAAAAAAACAAATAATTTTATGGGATACACTGATAGTTTCTGTTCTACGCTGGGGTAGAAAAGGCGTTGGTGGTTAATGCTGGTCCTATATCACTAAAGGGTTACAATCCACAATTTGAAAAACAGATCTAATTCAATGCCTCATTTCATAGGTAAGGAAACACAAACCTGTAGATATGCCATTAGACCATCTTCAACCTTTAGTGTTACCTTTCATTTACCAAATTCCTGCCATGCAGTCCTGAACAACCCTCCACATTATAACCCCAAATGACTTCCATTAATAGGCTCTACATTCTCTTACAACAAACTGGCTTCCACCAAAGACCACAGAACAAGACAACCAAGCCACCAATCTTAAAGGGTCCCACTGCTGAAGAAAGTGACCCACACTTTCTGCTTCAGAATGCAAAATTTCCAAGACAAGATGGATTAGACAGATCCCTCATTACGCATCCCATCAATTGAGGGGTAAAAATCAGTAACCCAGCAATGTACATTCTAGCCCATTAACCAGGAGGAAGACTCAAGATTTGGTTGGAAAAAGGATAGTACAGTAAAAAAGTAATACAACTATTGTACATTTCTCTTGATTGCAGCAAATAATTCAAATTAGGCTGCTTATTGGTAAGAACCACAATAAGTATTATTTAAAAATTCCCAAAGCTAGTAATTTTAGCTAAATATTTATACATTAGAGCCTTTTTAGAAGGCTACTAATAAACACTATGTCAAAATGTATAGTTTTAAACTCAGACTTGAAAGCCAAGATAAGCAACTCCTTTAGTTATTATTCCAACCAAGGCAAAAAGAATTCACTTAGACAAAAAGCTTTCAAAACGTACCTAAAAATAGGATGGTTCATATATTTTCAAAACTGTTGCGGACAGCCCTTCATCTTTTTAAGACTTAGCAAACTTTGGCAATGCTCTCAGGTCAGCTTTTTAAGTTACTGAAAACTCCTATAAATTTAGCATCATTTCTCAAATCTGTATGGTTTTCTCATTCTGAATGCTTAAACATTTAGGTCAAAAATTAAATTATCAGTAGAAAAATATTCATATTTAGGCAGGTTGCATAGTTACCACATGGCAAGAAACTGATGAGAATATTTAAACATTCAGAGCATAAAAATACTTCAAAGCATTATGAAACTTGAACTTAGCACTTTCCTAAACTTTAGTAGTTCCAACCACAGGAAAATACAACTGCCATAAGGACTGAGATGATTTAAGCCAACTCAAACTTTTTCCCAGTTCCTGACATCAATATTATAGTTTTATTATAGTAACGAATAGTTGGTACAGTGAGACCTACACACATATACAGAATTATATTTAAATTCATATAGAATATTTACATTTTAAGTTATACTTTTGAAATTAGAAGATGAAGTACAGCTTAAGTTTGACAACAGAGAAATATATAAGACAAAAATAGACAGAGTTAACAATAAAAACACAACTATCTGTTCTTGATATAAGATGTGGAAACTTTTTGTCAGAAAGCTATATCTTCTTAATCTGATTGTCCAAATCATGAAAATATGGATGATTCAGTGCCATTTTGCCAGAAATTCTTTTGGCTGGATCGTAGATTAACATTTTCTGGGAGAAAAATGAAAATGAGATACTTATTTAGGAAATAAACCATTTTTTACAAAATCCCCGTAAAGCCTTAACTTTTCTAGCAATAAACCAAAACTAATACTGTCAGTGAATATCTATTAAATGAGCATTTCTATTAATTTAACACCAAACCACACAGATGTCTCATCCCCTATATTTCACCCTTTAGCTCTAGAATAACTCACTTCATAAATCATAGATATTCTCAATAACCTCTTTTTGTTATCAATTATGGTAAGACTCAAGCATCCATAAATAGCTTTAAAACCAAGACATAAATTTAGGAAAGATGACTAGTTAATTATATTTACACTGAGAATTAAATGGCGTTCTGAGTTATTTTATTTACAACATTCTTGAAATGGCAATTAACTATGGCAGTTTCTGATGTAGTGTCCAATAAGTTCCAAATAACCCCCCCCACAGCACAATGTGTTATAAAAATAGCTAAAAATGAGTCACTAAATGAATTATGGTCAGACAACTTAGTGTTAAAGTTAGTTTATGCACCACTAGAAAAAGCTAAATAAAGTTTAGGAGTGATGTTTAAATTTGATCTTTAAGAAATACTAATCTTAAAAAATCAAAATCAACAAGCAGACTATAGATTTTACTAACTAGTTACCATGTGAACTCTCATGTAACCAGCACCATACAAACTGCTACGGATAAATCATAGCACTCAATTCTCACAACTAAAAGTAGGTATTAGTGCCATCTTACAAATGAGAACATTGAGGCTCAAAGGGAAATAACTTTCCCAAGTTCACAGGGCTAAGAAATGATAAAGTTCAAATTTGAAATCAGTTTAATTTACATTAATGGTTCTCAACTAGGGTAGACTTTGCCCATCAGGAGATATTTGGCAATATCTGGTGACATTTTGGTTATCCTAAGTGTGAAGACTTACTACTGGCATCTAGAGAGCAGAAGACAGTGATGTCATACTGCTAAATAAGCTAGGATGCTCAGAACAATGCCAGCAACAAAGATTTATCCACTTCAAGATATAGCAGTTATGGCTAGACTAAGGAATATGATTTATAGTATTTGATTTGGGGGAAATCTAAGCTTAATTCGGTGGCATAATGAATTCTTGAACTGTGAAAGAAACCCAAAGACCAATGAGAAAATGTATACAATGTATAACAATAGATCTTTCTGATGGAGAAGCTAGGTAGAAAGGGAGAAATAAAGCTTATTCAGATGATGACTTTAATAATTAAAAATATCAACAATAAGAAAACACTTATGTCTAGCATAAACTAAGTGGGCTCAGTAGTGACAAAAATGCTAGAAAGGAAAGCCACTATAGTTCAGCAATTTAAAAACAAGAAAAATGTGTATTAACCCTGGCCTCTCCTTCAGAATGTCCATAGCTACTTGACAGATAAAACACAAGAACTAATGCTAAATCCTCCTCTCAAAGTCACTAGCGCCTCTTGATATCTAAAATGAAGCTAGTATAATACAATGTACATAAGATACCTAGCTCAAAAATGTTGGTTTTCTTCCTACTTCCTAGGTAAAAGAAAGAATTGAATGCATTCAGAATCATCAATAATTTGAAAGTTACTATAAAGGGCACTCCTTACTGAGAGCAAATCCAAGCCATTTTCATCCAAGTTTTTGACATGGGATGCTAGGCTTCCTGGTTTCCACTTGGGAAATGTATTCTTATAGTCCTGTAAGGATTCCACTTCTGGCCAGACTTCATTATTAGGAGTGCCCAAAGCTCTAAAAAACAGGTAAACAAAAATTTCTTAGTTAAAGCATAAATGTAATCTCATTGTTAAATGTGTTACCTTTATTATTTCAGTTTTTAATAGCTACCTGAAAATCCTGAAGAGTTGATCAATTTCTGAATCCCCATGGAAAAGTGGTTTCTTAGTTGCTAGTTCAGCAAATATGGTGCCTATACTCCAGATGTCAACTGGAGTCGAGTAACGAGCTGACCCCAGCAATACTTCTGGTGATCTGTACCACAGTGTCACTACCTATCAAAAAGCAAATTTTTACAATGAATACATGTGGTGCATAAAATTATCTAAACTTGAACATTTATATTTTTACTAGGGCTGTCCTTTAAAGGTTGTATGAACTGTCACCAATAATATTGTTTAAATCAATTAAAAGTACACAAAATTAAGATAAATATTTCATTTCTAAGTTCTATTCATTAGAATAAAAAACAGATAAAAGCATAATAAATCTTCTTTTGCTTTTCAAATCACTAAAGATCAAGACAGTTATACAGAGCCTTATCTCCCCCCACCCCCGCCCCCCAAACCACCACCAACCCTGCTGAAAAACCAAAATCATTGATTTGGGATAACACTGAACAAAGTGCAGGAAGGGAGGGGAGTGAAGGGGAGGAAGGAAGGAGCATCCAAATTGCAAATTGTCCCTGTGTGCAGAGATGATCTTATACATAGAAAAACTTAAAAGACTACACCAAAAATTCTTAGAACTGATTAACAAAGTTGTAGTATATAAAATCGAAATCAGCACACAAAAATTAATAGTTTCTATATACCAATAACCAACTAGCTGAAAAAGAAATCAAGAAAGCAATCTAATCTGCAATGGCTACAAAGAATACTTTTAAAAACCTAGGAATAAAATTAACCAAGGAGATGTATATATAATCTCTACACTAAAAACTTAAAACATTGATGAAATTTAGGAAGATACAAAAAAAGACAAACCATCCCATGTTCATGAATTGGAAGAATTAATATAAAAGTTACCATATTACCACCCAATGCAATCTACAAATTCAATGCAATCTCCATCAAAATATCAAGGGCATTCTTCACAGAAATAAAAAGAAATCCTAAATTCATATCGAACCAAAAGAAAAAAAAAACCCTGAAATAGCTTAAGCAATTCTGAGCAAAAAGAACAAAGCTGAAGATATCACACCACCTGACTTCAAAAATGTAGTACAAAGCTATAGTAACCAAAACAGCATGATTAGCATAAAAACAGATGCATAGACCAATAGAACAGAAAAGAGAATCCAGAAGTAAATCCATGTATTTACAGTCAACTCATTTTTGAGAAAGATGACAAGAACATTCACTAGGGAAAAGCTAATCTCTTCAATAAATGGTGCTGGGAAAACTGAATAATCCATATGCAGAACAATGAAACTAGACTCCTATATCCAACCATAAACAAAAATCAACTCAAAATGGATTAAATAAGACCTTAAACTATAAAACTACTAGAAGAAACAGGGGAAACACTATTGATATTGATCTGGACAAAAATCATATGGATAAGACCTCAAAAGCTCAAGCAACAATATCAAAAATAGACAAATAAGGCCAGGTTCAGCAGCTCATGCCTATAATCCCAACACTTTGGGAGGCCAAGATGGGAGGATCGTATGAGCCCAGGAGTTCAAGGACAGTTTGGGAAACAGGCTGAGAGCCCTGTCTCTACAAAACTTTAAAAAATTAGCCTAGCATGACGGTGCCCGCCTGTGTATGGTTCCAGTTACGGACGTTGAGGCTGCAGTGAACCCTGTTCCCACCACTGCATTCCAGCATGGGCAGCAGAGAAAGACCCTGTCTCAGCAACAACAAATAGACAAACGGGATTATATCGAACTAAAAAGCTTCTGCACAGCAAAAGAAACACATAACAGAACAAAGCGACTATCTGCAGAATGGGAGAAAATATTTGCAAATCATTTGTCCAACAAAGAATTAATATCCAGAATATACAAGAAACTCAATGGCAAAAAATAACAATAAGAATCCAATTTAAAAAATGGTGAAATGATCTGAATAAAACTTTCTCAAAAGATATACAAATGACCGGCAAGTATATGAAAAAGTGCTCAACATCACTATTCATCAGGGAAATGCAAATCAAAACCACAATGAACTATCACAACCCAGTTGGAATAATTATCATCAAAAGACAAAAAAATAACAAGCGCTGACAAGGATGCAGAGAAAGGGCAACTCTTATGCACTGTTGATGGGAATTTAAATTAGTAGAGCCATTATGAAAAACTGTTGAGAGGATCCTCAAAAAACTACAAATAGAACTGCCATATAATTTAGCAATCGCACTGCTGGGTATATATCTGAAATCCCGTCATTTATGGCGACATGGATGAGCAGTGAAATAAGCCAGGGACAGAAAGATAAATACCACATATTCTCACTCATATGTGAAAACTTAAAAAGTTGAACTAATGGCCATAGAGTAGAATGGTGGTTATTCAGGGCTTACTAGAGGAAGCTAGAGATAAGCTGGTTTATACACACAATTACAGCTCAGTAGGAAAAATAAGCTCTAGTGTTCCACAGCACTATAAGGTGACCACAGTTACTAATGATTTACTGTAAATTTTCAAATAGCCAGAACAAAGAATTTTGAATGTTCCCAACACAAAGAAATAATAAATATTTGGGGCAATGGATATGCTAACTATCCCAATTTAATCAATACACATTCCATACATGTGTCCAAATACCACACTGTACTTCATAAATATGTATAATAACATGTCAATAAAAAATGAATAAGTCAAATAACAGCTAATTAGAGATCTAGAATTAACCAACCATTTTAGTATATTTATCATAATGGTAAAAATATTGCCTCTAACTTAGAACAAAGCAAATGAGGTCAATAGTATTTGTTTAAGACAAAGAAAACAAAAATAATCTTAATTTATTTATATAGCCATGTAAAAAAATGATAAAAAGGGCTAACAAGCAGCCAAGACACATAATTAGATGAGCTCAGTTATAAGTTTTGATCTGGAGACAGTATTTGGGTCAAGGGTAGACAGCTTTTCAATAATCCTTTACTATACAATGTTCCCTTTCCTTCAGAAACTCTAAATGCCAAGTCAGCAATATAACACAGATCAAACATAATTATATTTAGTAATTCCTAAATGTATCAGAAATAATATACTTTATTATTCAAAAACAAAACTTATTTTTGAATCAATCTGACTGTAATCAGGGAGGGTCCAGTCAGGAGACAGAAACTGACATGGTAATTTGAATGGGGAAGAGTTTAATATAAAGAATTAAACTATAACAAAGGATGGGAATAATGTAAATAAACAGTAAAAAACAATGAGAATGTAAAACCTGTAGCCAGGGAATCCCCTTCCTCCTGTACCCTCTACCTTAACAACACAGCAGCTGGCAAAGAAAAAAAAATACTTAAAAGGCTTTGGTTCCATTTTCAAATAGCATGCAATGAATTTGGAGCTGAGAGGTAATAAACTGATACTGGCACAGAGTAGATATCTTTTATTGAATTATTTTTTGACTTCACAATTACGGAAAGAAATCTAGCAAACACACACATTCAAAAGCCATCAAAAACCACTATTCTACTTACCTCATGTGTATATACTCTAATAGGTATTCCAAAAGCTCTGGCAAGGCCAAAATCAGCCAGTTTAATTGTTCCTTTGTCATCAATCAAGAGATTTTGAGGTTTTAAGTCTCTGTGAAGAACTCTTCTAGAGTGACAAAACACAATCCCCTGTAGGATTTGGTATAAATAACTCTGGAAAAAGCAAATAAAAGTCAGAAACTTAAGTAAAGTATATGATTTCCTAAACAATCAATCTGTTTCAAAGATATAAAACATTAGGATGAAAGAAATAATTTAATCACTAAAGCTGTCAGGCCATTTTAGGCTAATAAGCATTTGTGGGTGGGAAGCCCATTTATATACAACATCACATTTGTATACTTAAGAAAATGATCTTCACCTTATAGACACATCTATAACCATGTGAACTCATTTCGTTTTTTAAAAAAAATTTGTTCCCGACCCTTAAATTACAAGTTGCTTTTCTACACAGAAGTTTCTTGAATTTTCTTCTATATACCTCTACCAACTAACTCTATTTTCTATCTTGAATATGGTTGGCCTTCTCTTTCATTTTTACATATTCATTTCCTTTTTGAAAAAATTAGATTCTAAAAGTGATGGCAAAGAAGATATTATATTTATATATTTAAATGGATAAAATTATTATAAAATGCTGCTTAGTAGTTCAGAGAAAAGTTCTTTACAACGTCATTGTCATTTGCAGTAACATGGCTATTACAAAAATATAAAGCAAACAGAAAAATTAGTTTGAAATTGGAAAGTAATACAGATGCTCCATCTTAAAGAGACGTGGCATTCAAAAACAAAACAAAACAAAACAGATGATCCATCCAGATAAACTCATTCTAAGTTGAAAATATCTTGTCCAAATGCATTGAAAACACCTAACCTACCAAATATAGCTAAGCATAGCCCACTTTAAATATGTTTAAATTACATTAGCATATAGTCAGAAGTGTTGAATACCTCGTTATTTATTGAATACTGTACTGACAGTGAAAAAACAGAATGGTTGTATGGGTAAATGAAGTATAGTTTCTAGTGAATGTGCATCACTTTCGCTTCATTGTAAAATTGAAAAATTTTAAGTAGAACCATTGTTGCCTGAACATAAAACCAGTTAGAACAACTGGCTAGCCATATGGAAAAAGATAAAGCTAAATCTGTATCCTAGCTTTTAAATAAAAATAAATCTTGATCCATACAGAATTTAAGACAAAAAAGTATGTGTGCAGGATAGGACTTACTAAACCTACCAGAAAAATACTGACATAAATTGTTCTAATACATACAATCTTTGAGTGAGGAAGACTTCAGCAATGCATAAAAGCAGAAAGTCCAAAAGTCATGCAAGATTATTAAAGATAGTATCCTGATAAAAAATAGTGGAGAATAGGTATAGGCTGTTTATAATTATAAATATGAAGTGTTAAATGCCATGAAATAGAAAATTAAAACAATATTAATAAGCCTTTTTCACATAATGGATTGGTAAAATAGTTAAAAGGTTGATAAAATCAAGTTTTGGAAATGATGTACTAAAACAGTAAGTGTTACACACCATAAATATTTAAGAGTAAATTGCTACAAGTTTTTTAGAGGGCAACTGGCAATATCTATCGAAATATAAATAAACATCTTTAATCAACCATTCCAGCTCTAAAAATTTATCCTATAAAGTTGCATACAAAGATAAATTATCTATAAGGACATTCAGTGTAGTACTGTTAATAAGAGCAACAATAATCGAGTTAGAAAATAAATGTTCATCCATATGGAAGTGGTTTAAATAATTATATCTGAAATGTAAATAGACATAGATCCACATGTCATATTTTATACAAAAAAGGGAAAACATGTATATATACACACACACAAACACACATATATGCAAATAATTCCCTTTTGTGTAAAAAAAATCTTTATATACATACAAAGTGAACATACAAGTAAAAGATTACAAATAAAACTAACAACAGCTGCCTCTGCAGAGTGGTTGGGTAGAAATGGTCTAAGAGTAAGACACTTTTATATTACTTCAGTAAACTATACAATTTTATAATTTAACTGAAATATAATAAATGTCTACAATAAATTGACCAAAACATATTCAAAACCAGAATAAAACACCTACATCTACCACTCTGCCCTAGGCTTTCATTACTTTGTATAGCTGACAGCCAAAGAAAGACCAGACTACCCTAGTTTCTAACAATATTTATCACTTCTATGCTATCTCAGGCGCTACTTTTTACTTAACTAGAAACACTATCTGAGAATAACATGAATAACTCTAACCTGCATAAACTAACTGTGAGGGAGAAAAATGAAATACGTTTCTTATTCTATTTTCTAACACTTTTTTCAAGTATATTGCCACAAAATGCAGGGACTTCTATATATAATCCCTTTATATCCACAGTACATAAATATTAATAAAATTAGGTAAGCTTTTACCTTAACAAGTGAAGAATCCATGTATTGGCCAGGAGGGATAGAATCTAAGTATTTCTTCAGATCCATGGAAAGAAATTCAAAGATGAGATATAACCTGGAATCCTGCATAAGCACATCCTGAAGACTAAAAAAAATATATATTATATGAAAAAAGAATCCAGCAAACATTTCTGACCTCTGTTTCACAAAATAAAACTCCTTCCATAATTTCAGTTGCTATAATAAAAAGTGGGGAAGACATACTAGCTTCCCTAATGAACAACACAAAACTCAAATTTGGAAGAGGAATCTCAGGGCAATAATTTAAAATTAAGCCTTGAACAGGACGTGCTTACTTATAAGTAACCTATATTCCAAAAGAACATATCTAGATTGGCTACTAATTGTTCAGAGCTTATCTTTTCATTGAAGTCAATTACACAAATAAATTTTAAAGTGGTATCTGACCTTAAAAGTTACTTCCAATCTCCAGCCCCAGCCAAATACGATTAGATTTTAACTTAGGCTATTAGGAAGACAACTCCCCAAAAACACCCAGTGCAAATACTTGAAGGAAAAAAATCTTTTTCATTTGACCTAGCTACCTTTCTTAAGACTCCGACTAAAGTGTCTTCAGGACTAGAACTCCTAAGTAAGAGAGAGTTGACAAAGCTCTATAAAAAGGGCTTTATTCCCATGGCCAATTTACCTTGCTTTTCCAGTCTCAAATATTAATCTACATCACCAAGCTCCTGTGACTGTGTTCCTGCTTTAACAGCCTATTCTATTTTACATATGTGCAGCATTCTCAGCTAACAAAAATAGTAGGGTTCTAGTCCACTCAGTAAAGCTAGATCAAGAAATTAAGCAAATGTTAAGATTTCCAAGTTGAAATTTACATTTGAAACAGCATGCAGAAAATGGCTTACATTCAGATATCATTCCATACCTGACTATATTTGGATGACGAAGTTCTTTTAATAGAGAAATTTCCCGAATTGCAGTACTAGGAACCCCTTCCTCTTCACTTTCTAGTCTGATTTTTTTCATGGCGACCACTTGACCTGTAGTTTTGTGTCTACCTTTATACACAACTCCATAGGTACCTGAAACAAAGTAAATAATACACTGTGTGACACAACCCACAAACTGAAAGATCTTTTTTTTTTTTTCCTGAGGCAGGTTCTTGTTCTCTTGTCCAGGTTGGAGTGCAGTGGGGCGATCAAAGCTCACTACAACCTTTACCTCCTGGGCTCAAGGGATCCTCACACTCCCATGTAGCTGAAACTACAAGCACATGCCACCACACCTAGTTAATTTTTGGCAGAAATGGGGTTTCACACCATGTTGCCCAGGCTGGTCTGGAATACATGAGCTCAAGCAATCCACCTGACTCACCGTTGAAAAGTGCTGAGCCACCATACCTGGTCAAACTAAGATTTTAAGATTATTGAATCCCATAGGGGTCACATGATAGAAATGTCTGGCATGGCCAGATGGGAAATATCTTACTCATACCCTCATTGCTTCCAAAAAGAAATTGAGAGTTGCCACAATCTGTATGGCTTAAAAATATGATTCATGTAGTCATCACAAGTTTTCTATACATTTAAATTACCGTTAATGTTCCAGCATATTTTACAGAAGAAAATAGATCATTTGCAAATTAAAATTAACCTCCTGCCAAAATCCTACCCAGCAATAAAGTCGGCATAAAATATAGTGTAAAAATGTGGGCTCATGAAATACTACTGATAAGAGTCACCATGATACTTTTAGAAAATTCTGCAGTGTTTTATGCTTTTCATAACACTTTCATCTATATCTCAAAATACAGTAAACAGTCCTCATTCTCAAAAGAATGGAGATAAAAGACCAGGTGTTTGTTTATTAGACCTATTAAAGCACATAGTATGTACTATATATATTAGGAAAGCCTCACACCCATTTGCAAGTTGATGAAAACACTGATTTTGATATATTGGCTTCAGGTAATGCGCAATGTCAATTGTAAGGGACAGTAGGGAGGGAGGAGGTGAATACAGGGAATGAAATGGCAATAAGCAAGAAGACTGTCTAAAATACATCATATATGTGGCAGCACTGAATTCCCTAGGTAAGTCTTTGTAAAATTGGGTCGAAGTTTAGGGAAATCCTGAACTCCTTAAGTACACATAAAATGTTGTTGAATGGCTTTTGCTTTCCATGGCATTGGTTTAACTTCAAAAGTGATTAGGAAGAAGGCCTCTTCTATAGCTTTTATGAGTTTCTCTGAAGGTACCAATATTTCAAAAAAGGCTAACAACCAGCAAATTACCAACTGCTTAGTTAGAATATTAAGCCCTTTGAGCAGTAGCAAATTGATGTTACTTAAGCTTTGTTCTAATTTTTTGACAGAGACTCTACACAAAATCTGTTTTCTTAAATACTGATGTCATTTTAAAACTATAAACTGACATAAAATTCATTTTATATTATTTCAATTGTGGATTAATGTATAACTTGTTGATAACCAAAATTACTCTGTTAAAGGAGAACTGACTATATTTTATCCTCACAGCCATCCTTAAAAGTAGGTAACCTTCATACACATAAAATCTATACTTTTTTGGATATAAATTAAGCTCACATTAAACACAAAAAGTAGGTAAACGAGTAGCACACTCATCTAGCATACTGTTAAAGAGATCTTGGGAAGATTAGTCACCTGCAAAATACAGTCAAATAAGCAGTTAATGGTAAATTCAGAACTAATTTTTTTTCTAACACCCTTTCTTTTCCCTCAAGTGTACAATCTCATCTAATCCTAAATAATTTTCAGAATTAACAATTGATTAACCAGTGGCCAACAATCAATGTGTTGAATTTTAGAGATAATATTACTTCTCACTGAACTACTGGAATGGGATTAAACAAAGCAGAACTATTCTATTGGTTAATCATCCAAAATTATTTTTTAAATACATCATATATGCTCCAAACTGAACTAAGAATTCCAAAGATAGAAATACTCTAGGGTATCTAACTAATTATAAATAACTAAGGAAGCAAAAATCATTAACACAGGTAAGCCTAGGAGATCAGCCTAAATCTACCAGAAGACTTATCCCAGGAAACAAACAAATAAAAAAATATGTAAAATATGATCAAGTTATGGAGGCCCATAAGCAGAAGAACTTCCTTAAGTAAGTATTTATCAAACGCCTACTAAATGCCGGGTAAGGTTTCACTACCATGGATACAGCTACTCCATGATCCAAAAAGACATTTTCTTAAGACAGGAAGGAGGAGTTCAAGGATTAGTATGACAACACTCAGATTTCTGTAATTCAGAAGAAGCCAGAGAACAATTTTTGTAATATTTAAAATAGAAAAGTCTGGATGTATTTAAGAAATGAATTAGGTTGTCAAGACTCACTGTCAACTGAGAGAAAAGGCAGAGACTGTCTTTTCAGAATTAAAAGAGGTATTAACTGCCACATGAAAGGCATGACCTTGGGTAAATATTCAGAATATACCCACAGATTTAGGGGAAGAATATCTCTACAACTTACTTGAAATGCATTAAAACGCAAAACATCTGAATGTTCTCACCACAAAGAAATGATGAAGTGATGGATAGGCTAATTACTCTGATTGGATCATACAACACATACATGTATCAAATCACCAAACCATACCCCATAAATATGTACCATTAAAATCTGTCAATGAGAAAAATAAAAAATAAATTTGTGTTAACATACACACAAATAAAGTAAATATGACAAAACACCAATATCTTCGTAAAGTATTACAAGTTCATGCATAAATCTTTCAGTATATCTATAGATTTGGAAATGTTCAAAAAGAAAAGTTGAGGGGAAAAAAATATAACTTTAAAAACAGTACTTTAATACTAGACTTTAACCAGATACCTGGCAGAAACAAAAAAAAAATTGTGTGTGGATTATTTAGGCTTCCAATTATTTCCACAAGTTCATTTTTCCAAAATAATATCCAGAACATAATCCAAAACAATCAGGCACTGGAGTTGAAAAGACAATCCAAGCCAGAAAAAGAAACAACAGAGTTCAGAAGAACAAACAAGGAAAATAGTTGTTATTATTATCTATTCATGTATCTCCTGTGTATTATGCACTACTGCCAAGGAGTGGGCAAACAGTTGTGAACAAGACAAAAATCCAGCTCTCAAGGACCTATGGTATAATAATTAAAAAGGATATTAAGCACGATGCAAAGGGAACTACAAAATGCTCTCAGACTAGACAAAATAAAAAAAAAAAATGAAGCTAGTAGAGACTGGCTTCCAGGTAGAAAGAACAGCCACTGCCAAAACTCATAGGCCAAGTCACAGGATACATTTGAGGACAAAAAAATCCAAATTATAGATGAGTGGCATTAGATGAGGCTGGTAAGGAAACTGTTCATAATAATAATTCAACCTTCAAATGATAAGCATTTGAAGGTTTTCTGAGTTAAAGCACTCAAATGCTTTCCATAACACTGTTCCATTGAATAATCATATCTTTTGTGGTAAGTCCAATTATCACCATTTGCAGAGGGAGAAACTGAGATCCAGAAAAGTTAGAGGGTTTACCACTGTCACACTGCTAGAAATGAAGAATGGGGGTCTTATGACTTACATGTATGTAACGGATTAAATTTAAAATTCCCTTCTTAACTGCTCCTATTTGTAGTAGCTATTAAAGTACTTTTTTCAGGTCAAACCTGTACTCTTGTATGCTTGGAGTTCTATCATCTTAAAGAATAATATATTTACACTTTAAGGTCTCCTTTTGCTGGGCGCGGTGGCTCACACCTGTAATCCCAGCCCTTTGGAAGGCTGAGGGGGGCGGGTATGGATCACCTGAGGTCAGGAGTTCCAGATTAGCCTGGCCAACATGGTGAAACCATGTTGTCTTAAAAAAAAAAAAAGAGGCAGTTGTCGTAGCAGAGCCCTCTGGCTGTATGTGTCTGAGGCTTCGGCGCCGGAGCCGCGGACGGTTTGCTGAACCCGTTAGTGCACCTGGCCAAGACACGCCGCCGCCATGTCCAGCTACCTGCATCCCCCAAACACGTCTCTGTTCGTCAGGAACGTGGCCTACAATACCAGGTCTGAAGATTTACAGCATGAATTTGGTCGTTATGGTCCTATAGTTGATGTGTATGTTCCACTTGATTTCTACACTCACCGTCCAAGAGGATTTGCTTATGTTCAATTTGAGTATGGTCGTGATGCTGAAGATGCTTTACATAATTTGGACAGAAAGTGGATTTGTAAACAGCAGATTGAAATACAGTTTGCTCAGGGGGACTGGAAGACACCAAATCAGATGAAAGTCAAGGAAGGGAGGAATGCGTATAGTTCTTCACGCTATGATGATTATGACAGATACAGACGTTCAAGAAGCCGAAGTCACAAAAGAAGGAGATCAAGAAGTCGGTCTTTTGATTACAACTATAGAAGATCGTATAGTCCTAGAAAGCGTAGACCGACTGGAAGACCACGGCATAGGAGAAGCCATTCAGACAATGATAGATTCAAGCACCGAAATTGATCTTTTTCAAAATCTAAATCCAATTCAAGATCACGGTCCAAGACCCAGCCCCCCCAAAAAATGAAGGCTAAATCACGTTCTAGGTCTGCATCTCACACCAAAACTTAGAGGCACCTCTAAAACAGATTCCAAAACACATTATAAGTCTGGCTCAAGATATGAAAAGGAATCAAGGAAAAAAGAACCACCTAGATCCAAATCTCAGTCAAGATCACAGTCTAGGTCTAGGTCAAAATCTAGATCAAGGTCTTGGACTAGTCCTAAGTCCAGTGGCCACTGATAGTATAAACCATGGTCATGTTTAGGCATGTATCATTTACTCATAGTTTTGTTTACTTAAATTATCAGGAATACAATGTTGCAATGATGCTTAAAAAACCCTTGTTAGTTTTCCCTGTACCAGGCAATGGTTATAATTAAAACCATATGCTGTTGAGAAGCCACTCTTAAGAGTCCAGTATGTTTAATGTTATGGGCGGGAAGCTACCAATTTGTGGTGTCTCTGTACATTTTTTGTAAAGATTCTCATTTTTTATGCTTGAAGTGTTTGGTGAAAAGATGTTAGTTGACCATAATTTGCAATACTGTCTCATTAAAAATAAACTTTCATATTCATATTTGGTGGAACTGTTAACCTAGAAATGTAGCTTGCTAATAAGATAAAATGATACAAAAGTGAAGTAGTAGCCACAGTACAGCACTGACTGCTCAGACACATTTAGGTTCAGGGTGGGCTTTTATGTCTTGTCAAAATGTCTAGGCCCGGCCAGGCGCAGTGGCTCATGCCTGTAATCCCAGCACTTTGGGAGGCCGAGGTAGGTGGGTCATGAGGTCAGGCATTCGAGACCAGCCTGACCAACAGGATGAAATACCCTCTGCTAAAAAGACAGAATTAGCTGGGCGTGGTGGTGCACGCTTGTAATCCCAGCTACTTGGGAGGCTGAGGCAGGGGAATTGCTGGAACCTGGGAGGTGACAGTTGCAGTGAGCCAAGATTGCATCACTGCACTCCAGCCTGGGTGATGGAGTGAGACTCCAACTCAAAAAAAAAAAAGTCTAGGCCCATGATAATTACTTATGATGAAGTGTGGATTAGTTCTTTTGTTAACCCCACTGTCTTGGGGGAATGATGCCAGCTGGGTTAGGTAGTATTTTCAGGGAGATTGAGTTTTTGACTGAAACACAGAGGCTTCACTGCTTTTTTTCTGGTTCCTGTGAAGATTTGGAACATAGAAAACACGAAAACTTATCCTAAAATTTGAGCAGGTCAACAACAGCAAAAATAATTTTAAGGAGAAAGGAATATTCTTATGTAATTATTCTGAAGTTTAAGGAGCATTGTTGACCATAATATTGCTTAGTTTTCTTACTGCTGTTAGAAGGGAGTAAATTGTTTCAAAGTAGCTTCTGTGTGTGTGTGTGTGCACAGTGTAAAAGAACTAAAATTTTTTGATGCTTACAGCACTTGGCCTGTGCATTTGTATCAAAATTTGCCTGCCTCTTTATGAGCGAGGCCTGCTTTTCACACCTTAGTTTATTTAATATGAGGCAAGTTGAAAGATAACACTCATTCTAGGCGATTCTGTGGTACCATGAAATTAAAAATAATTTTGGAAAAAGCATTAGTTTTGAGCAAGAGTCACATCTGAGTTTGTGATTATGAGTGTAGTAGCTGACTAAAAAATGAAGTAATATCCTTACCCATTTCTAATTTCTAGTATTTCTCTGAAAGATTGTTTGGGGGACAAAAGTGACTTGACATGCCCAATTTCATTTCAGAATAAAAAGCTAGCATCTTTAAAAATCAGATTGCTTGCTTACAGATATAAGTAAGAACTATGGAGAAACAATTCCTTTTAGAGAATTACTTTTTTCAATTTTGGTTTTTGGAATCTAGGCTTTGCCTGTAAAGAATAAAATGATGGATTTTAAATACTGCTTGTGGAATGTGTTTAAAGGACTGATTATTTTAGAACCTTTGTATATTTGATAGTATTTCTAATCTTCATTTCTTTACTGTTTGCAGTTAATGTTCATGTTCTGCTATGCAATCATTTATATGCACGTTTCTTTAATTTTTTAGATTTTCCTGGATGTATAAACAACAAAAAGTCTATTTAAAACTGTAGCAGTAGTTTGCAGTTCTAGAAAAGAGGAAAGTTGTGGGGTTAAACTTTGTATTTTCTTTCTTATAGAGGCTTCTAAAAAGGTACTTTTATATGTTCTTTTTAAGAAATATTGTGTACAACCTTTAAAACATCAATGTTTGGATCAAAACAAGACCCAGCTTATTTTCTGCTTGCTGTAAATTAAGCAAACATGCTATAATAAAAACAAAATGAAGGAAAAAAAAAAGGTCTCCTTTTATGCCAAACTGCAATCAACACTAATTCTCTGAAAATTTAAGAAACATACTACAAGGCATTAGACATACTTATCACATATTTGTAATTCAGCAGCAAAATTCATTTAGAATGGGTATGAATTAGGTATTTAAGTGATTAAAAAATATATACACACACACACACATCCAATCTACCACTACACTAACTTGTCATTCCTATTTCACTAAATTCCCTCCAGTATAGCCCCATTGTTTTTTATTATTTCTTCCCAAGTGGAGTCTTTGATCACATTAAAAATATAGTTGGGAATTTTCTTCAGCCAGAACCTATACAAACTGGACTCTATTAGCAAATTATTTTGTTCCCGGAGAATTGAGAATGTCAAAACTCCTGGAAAGAAACTGGGATGTTCTGTTGCGGGACTCAAGGGGACAGGTTAAGGGATATGATTTGTGCCATATATAGAGCTAAACATTCCTTCAAGTATCACAGAAAGGGAATGATTATATACATAAGTTATAGTTTTAGAATAGATTAAACACCTACATATGACAGGTCATTTATACTTAAGGTAACTAAATATCAAAATTAACTTAAGTCAAGACTGACTTAATAGAAGATTAAGTCAATTATTGTAACCAGTCTAGAAAATCTGAATAAAAACATTTATCATCTTAAAAATAACTGAGACTAAAAATATATTATGAAATTAGCATAATGCTGCTGCCCTAACCTCTGTCCCTAAATACATGTACAAGTTATCAACAGTGTCTTCAAAACAAGAGTAATGCTGTAAGTGTTGGGTATCAGCAGAATGTAAGACTATGGGGGTGAGGGGAAGGATCATTAGGGACTCAATAATTTTGATTCTCTTGAAATATGAACAAATTTGTGTTTAAGTTACTATGTAAACAACATATATTAATATACATTGATATTACAAGACATCTTAGTCGTTAAATTTTAACAAATATTTACATGTGTTCATATTACAGAAGTTGGTGGTAGCATTGTTAAATCATTCTAAAAAATGTTATATTACTAAAGCCACTCACCTTCTCCAATTTTCTCTATTTTAGTATAATCTTCCATAGTTAGTCAATAGGTATGGTAGATCCTAAAATGAAGGGAAAAACTGACTTAATTACATGCCACTAACTCGAGTAGTTTTAAGTATTGAGATACTATATATAAAGCATTTTCCACAATGCATACTGCAGTATAGTAAATATTCCATAAATATTAATTACATTCAAATATTTACAAGGGTAAGAACTCCTACAATAACTTTCCATCCTTCTTGACTCCTGAGACATTGGAAACATTTGTATATTCCATCCTAGTATAGTATTTAGCGTCTTCCAATCAAAATAACCCTCAAATTCAGAAATCAATTTGTCTGTTCTTTCCAAACAAAAACCAGAATGTTCCCTTTATTTGACAATTTAAAGTAGTACCAGCATGTACCAAAGTTATACCGAAATTTTTTTTGTTTATACCGAAATATTTCAACAAATTTATACCGCTTTATGATATTCCTAACATTATGCAAAACACGGTTTTTTAAAGATATAGAACTAAAATGTGTTCAGACTGTTCATTAGGAAGATTGTGTTTAAAGCGGCAAAAACGTGTAAGTGTTTACAGTTGCCCACGTGACAATTTTAATCTTTTTCCTTTGCTTGTAGAGGTCACAGAAAAACATGCTCAAGGCTTTCAAGATACTTTTTGCACGAGTAGGAAATACCACTTAAGCACGCTAAAACAAAAGAATGAAAAGTGCAATTCTACAGATAAATTATAATTATAGCCTACGCAATTTCAAGGACCAAGCAGAAACGCTGTATACTTGAATCACAATGAATGGTTAAAAAAAAAAGAGCTGACAATCAGAAGTTCAAGACTTCCTCTTAAGTTTGCCAATGAAACGTCAGAAGTCCAGGCATAATTACTTCGATTTTTCTAACACGCATCCCTGACGATAAAATCATTTATAAATACCACTCTGAATAGATTTTTAAGTTCTATTTCTCATTCATCTTCAAAGAAAAATCAATCCAGAAGGAAGCCGAGGTATATTTCTAAATGAAAACAACAACAACAACAAAAACTGCACTACACTGCTCTTGAGTGTTGAGTGCCTGGGCTGAGTGTTCTTAAAAACTCCAGGTGGGCCGGGGCCGTGGGCAGAGCCAGCTCGAGAAGGCCCACGAGTCCCGGGAGCTGTTTCTCAGGGCGGCCTGGCTTTAGGAACCTGCGCCCGTACCTGGCCCAGGTGCGGTGCCGCTTGCTCACCCCCGAGGCAGGATGGGAGGGCGCGCAGGGGGCGGGTGCAGGAAGGAGCCGGCCACTTCGCAGGCGCTCACCATAGGGGAGCGGATTGTGCTTCAACCTTGACCCGAAAGCCTCCCCAGTAAGTTTCTGAGAGAAGCCGACCTCGAGCCCTGACTGCAGGCAGCCCCAACCGCCACCCCCACAACCCCGGCTGGGCTCCGTCAGCCTCACTCTAAAGCCGGCCCGGTGTGGCTCACATGCCCAGGCCCCGGCCCAGGAGAAGGCCCTGCCTGCCCTCCAGAGACCCAGCCTGGCTCTGCGCAGATCCCTGCTCCCCAAGCCCGGCCTCCTATGAGGACTCCGTTCCTCAATACCCAGCCTCTGAGGCCCCTGGGCTCAGCCTCTAGGAGCGACCCCGACACCAGCCACTCTACCCGGCTTATTATCCCACGGCGGCAGCAGAGGCAACTACCACAGCCACGTCGCTTTCCGCTCAACTTCCAAGAGCCAGCTTTGAAGCGAAGTGCGAGCAGTTTCAAACTCGCCGCGCTAAAGGGTCCCAGATCCACCAATCAGGTAGCCCGTAGACTTTCAAAGCAGCCAATCAGAGCCCAGCTACGCTTGGGCAGGCCTCGTGGGTGGGTAGAGCGCGAAAGAGAGAGGAAAGGGCGGCTGGAGAAAAAGCAGGAGGGCGGGCGCTCTCCAGCCCTGAGAGTGTCGTCCTACTGTTTCTAGTCAGCGGAGCGGGAAGCTACTACTTGCTCCGTTCTTTTTTTTAGTTTTTTTCTCCCAGCATTGCCACAGTTCAAATTTATTACACTCAAAATAGCTCATCACTCAAAGCAAAAAAGGGATATTGTGTTTACATCCAGATTCCATTACTTTAACATCTAATACTTAGGGTAAGCAGTGTATAGTTACGTTTTTCTAAATGCGTGATTTGCGGGCTGGCTCCAAAGAGCACATTTCAGCCACCTTAAGAAGAAAATGGAAAACTCAACAGACCGCCTCAAAAATGTAAAAGAATATTTATTATTTATATCGTTGTGCTTTGTTTCTACTTCGTTTGAATTTTAATTTATTATTTACATTTTTGTTTAAAACATTTGAAATGTTTTAAATTTTAAAATATTTTCACATCAGAATTTTAAATATATAGAGAGACATATATTTAGAGACTGGGTCTCATCACGTTGCTTATTCTGGCCCCCAACTCCTGGACTCAAGCAATTGGCCTCAGCCTCCGGAGTAGCTGCGAGTACAGGCACTCGGCACAACGTCCGGTTTCACGCCCGGCTTAAATATTATGAAAACACAAAAATTCACAATTGTATGAGGGAAGAAAAACAGACTTAAATTATGCTTTAAATAATACAGTGTCAAAAACGCTGTCTTCAATGCCCTCCACAATATCCTTAAGAGCGATTTCTGCACTTACTGCACTTCAATATCTTTTTCCCTCCCTCTTTTCCTTCCTTCCTTCCTTCCCTTCCTTTCTCCCTCCCTCCCTCTCTCTTTTTTCTTTTCTTTCTTTCTCTCTCTCTTTCTCTCTGTTTCTCCCTTTCTTTCTTCTGCTTGTTTGCAGAGACAGAGTCTCCTCATGTTACCCTAGCTGGCCTCCAATCCTAGGCTCCATGGATCCTCCTGCCTTGGCCTCTGAATGTGCTGGGATTACAAGTGTAATCACCAGCTCAACCTAAACACCATTCTGACGTCTTTTTAAAATAAGTAAATAAAACAGAGCTAGACGTAATGAAAGTCTCCATTTTAAGGATTTTTAGTTGCATTGACCCTAATAGGACATAGAACAAAGACTGATTGCCACACCCACTACAAATATGTATTAGAAGACCCAAATTAGGATATGGAATGGAACTTCCTTATCCTTGTGATATAGACTATATCACATGCATTTAAGTGTTTAATACCTTTTTACACAATGAGCTGCATCTATCGTCTGGTGCTATACTTTGCATCTGGCTCAATCTTGAAAATTTTTGCTCCTAGGTGACAGAGGCAGAGCATTTGGGATTCATGGTGGAGGTAGGAATTTAAGAACTCCTGCTGGAGCCTAATAACTTTTAAAACTTTTAAAATAAAAAGTTCATTGTTTAAATGAAAACTGACTGCCCCAGAGAAGTGCTTTCAGGATCCAGGCTGTTCCGTGCAGTTTATGGTACTGGTTTTATGAATTTTAATATGTCTTTCTCTTTGAGAGGCTTAAGGAATTCAATTTCTGTATCATCTAAAAATGGCAACTAATTTATTATATCCATTTTACCTTCAACATAAAGAAGACCACAAGCTTCCACAACTGTGATGCTAGGTGTACCAATTAACTCAATCATCTTTCTATATAAAGTTTCAGAGGTTCTTGTAAATCCATGTTATCATCTTGGCAAATACAGTTTATTACCCTTTGGACCAACTTCTATATAGTGTCTCTAAAGTGCAACACTGTGCTTCATAGACACAAAAATGAATAAGATCCAATTACTGCTGGAGGTGTTGAGAGTAGGGGAACAGGATGATTACTGAGGGATTCTCTTCTGGTATTCACCTTGGAACTTACGTTATAGGGCGATGTGAGAACACAGAGGAGGAAATTGCTAATGCAAACGGAAGGGACATTTGAGCAAATGCTGGGGAAACAGAGGAAATTGTATGAGTAAAGCACAGAGGCCAGAAAGTCAACCCAAGTAATTTAGGGTGCCCTCTGTGGTAAAATGCAGGGAGTGCTGCATCCTGTGACGTTAAAGTCAGAAAAGGGAGTTTGGAGTCAGAATCCTGAGGAGCCCTGAACACTGTTCCAAAGGATCTGAGCAGGAAAGGGACACGCAGCCTTAGAACCATATCTTAGTAAAACTACCCTAGAGGTGGTATGAAAAAAAAAAATCTGAAGAGGAGAGCAAGGGCAGGCATGTGCTCTGAAAATTGTCATATTTATATTTTGGTAAATGCATTTTGGAAGGAAAAGAATGGTATTGCATGTAAGTCTTATTTATTTATTTTTATATTTAAGTATTGCTATGTTGAATGTTTGTTCTCCCCCGACTCCCCAAGTTCATATATTGAGGTTCTCACCCAGCTGGGGTGATGTTTGGAGACGGGGCTTTGGGAGGTAATTAGGTTTAGATGAGGTCATGAAGGTGAAGCTCTCATGATGGGTTTAGGGCTCTCATTAAGAAGAAAAGCCCAACAGCTTGGTAACTCTCACTCTCTGCCATGTGACATTAGAATTCCATCTGTGAGGAAGAGAGCCTGCATCAGAATCTGATGTTGCCCGCCCTCTGAACTTGCACACTGAGCCTCCAGAACTCAGGGAAAATAAAATTTTGTTGTTTAAGCCACCTAGTCTATGGCATTTTGTTGTGGCAGCCCAGGTCAAGACAAGTGGTTTTTTTAGATAAGAAATATTTGCGAACATTTGCTTAAAAATACACCTTAGGAGGGCACAGTGGCTCATGCGTGTAATCCCATCACTTTGGGAGGCCTAGGCGGGTGGATCACAATGTCAGGAGTTCAAGACCAGCCTGGCCAAGAGACCAGCCTGGCCAATAGGGTGAAACCCCATCTCTACTAAAAATACAAAAATTAGCCAGGTGTGGTGGCAGGCACCTGTAACCCCACCTACTCCAAAGACTGAGGCAGGCGAATTGCTTGAACCTGGGAGGTGGAGATTGTAGTGAGCCAAGGCTGCACCATTGCCTGGGTGACACAGCAAGACTCCAACTCAAAAATAAAGAAAAGGAAAAAGAAAATACACCTTGGAAAGGAGGTGGAAGAAACTAATAAAAATATGCCTCTGTGGAACACAAGAGTGACCTGGCAGAGGTGAGAAAGGAGAGTTTTGTATCTTTCAAATGTTGAGCCATGTGAATGTACTACCCCAGCCCCAAAATAAATGAATGAATGAATGAATGAATGAATCAGTCTTGCCAAGGCCTCCACTGCTACTGAATAAAAATTGTAAAAATTGGCCCAGCACAGTGGTTCACACCTGTAATCCCAGCAATTTGGGAGGCCAAGATGGAGGATCCCTTGAGACTAAGAGTTTGAGACCAGCCAGGGCAACATAGTAAGACCCTGTCTCTATACAGACAAATATATTAAAAGAAAGAAAAATGTAAAAGTTTCTGCAAAATATATCCAAAAGAAGAAGATTGATCTTTCTTCATGTTAATTCAGAAAGAAAAGTGATAGATTATGCAAGATATATAGATTCAAGTCTTTTCATCACAAGTGAAAATACTGAACTATTGTTGCTATGACACAGTTGGACATTTTTCTGATTATAAAAGTAATGTAATTTTTCTGTAAATTTTAAAAAATTAATTCAAAATGTAAAATACAGATAATAAAAGTTTGTCATACACAACTTCCATCTTCCCCATTTTCATTCCCTCCCCCAAAAGAGAAAGAGATCACTCTAAACCTCTTGGTAATTGTACTTTAAATGCATACATGTCAATTTACCTTAATCTCTCTGGAATTTTAGAAACTGGGCATGATGTAGGGAGAAGAGATTCATACATCAACCTTGGGACTAAAGAGGATCAAGGATACCAGGTGAGTAGATGTGGATCTCCACTTAGGTGGGGTACAAATGTTTACAATGCAATACGGTGAAGACTGCTCTGTGCAGAACCTAGTGGAGAGGTCATTAAGCAAGGCTTCATAGCAAAGGTGACTGAACCAAGTCTTAAGGATTGAAAAGAGTTTGACAAGCAGTTAAATGAATGTGGATAGCTTCTTGATCCATTGACAAAAAAGAACAATGTGAGTTTGCTGACTGAAATTAATTCAGTATGCTGGAACATAAATAGAGTCTAGGGGCTGAACAAGGGTCATAAACATTAGGCTAGGGAGTTAAATAATATCCACACCTTGAAGATAATGTTCAAAGTCATGCTAAAATATTTGGATTAAAGGTTGGACTCAAAAAAAATATGTGAATAAGGAAGTGACATAGTCATAAGTGGGAGTTAGGAAGGAAAAGTCACGAGAAGGGCTGATGAGGCAGCATCAGAGCCGGCAGACATTGGAAGGCTCTGCAACAGCCCCAGCAGGTGCTGAACTTGGGGAGATAGCAATCAGTTTCAAGAGGAGGAAATGATGATGAGATATTTTTAGGAGCTGGGACTGGATTAAATAAGGGGGAAGGAGCCATCAGGGATGACTCGGGTGTGTGTCTTTGTAACAGGCTGAGGGTCCTGCTGTTCCAGAGAGAGGCTAAGGGGCAGCTATGGGGCATGGAGCATCACTTTGGGCATACTGATAGTGAAGTACTGTGGGACAACCACATGACTGGATATGGCCAAGGGTAGGTGTGAGTTTCATGGAAACTGAAGTACATATCACTTAGGGATTGCTATGATTTGAAGGTATGCGCCCCTCCAAAACGCATATGTTAGAATTTAAATCCCAAGGTGATGGCATTAAGATGTAGGGCTTTTGAGAGGTGATTATTAAGCCTTGAGGGCTTTTCCCTCATTAATGTGATTAATGCCCTATTAATAGATGCTGCAGAGAGCTGCTGGTATCTTTCCATTTCTTCTGCTATGTGAGAACCCAGAGTCCATTCTTTTTGCCCTTCTGCCATGTGAGGACACAGCAAGATGATACCATCTGGGAAGCAGAGAGCAGTCCTCACCAGACACCAAATCTGCTGGTGCCTTGATCTTGCACTTCCCAGCCTCCAGAGCTGTGAGAAACAGTTTATAAACAACCCAATCTATAGTATTTTATTATAGCAGCAGGAACAAACTTAGAAAGGAATCCCTTTTTCTGTAAATTTTAATAAAATACCATAGATTAAGCAAAATTAAGTGTGAGGGGGATTATGTATTGAAAATAAGAAATCACAAAATCCACAAATTATCTTTTTATTAATTGCTAGATACATCTTTATAATGCCTTTTGTCCTACTTTTTTTTTTAGCTGTAGTTTTTCAAATCATATTTTAACTGTTTGGCTATCTACTCACCTTACAAGCTACTTCATCTTTGTATTTTCATGACACAATTTTATAATATTTTCTATGTACAGAAAAAAGATACTTTAGTCTTACCTCTAGCATGGTTAATCCAAACTGGTTTTGTATGAGTGATCATTTCAAAAAAGTTTCTTTGGCATCCTAGTTCATTATTGCTTATGTCACCAGACACCAAATCTTTGAATTTGAATTTCTGGTAAATTTTTGAATTTCTGTTCAATTTGAGAAAATATTTATTTCATATCTGAGCTGTTTGTACTGCTGCTCTAAGTGTGTGCCCCACAGATGTGAGAGTTATGGTAATTCTAATTTGTTGTTTCCACATATTCTGGATTCCAAAAATTATCTTGTGTTTTTATAATTGTTTATGGTGTATTAATGAGTATATTTCTGACATAAGAGAAGTTCAGTTTACATGAGGTAATGATGAAAATCAAAGTCCTGTCTGCTTATAATGTTATATGTTTAAGTTTGGTTGGTTGGTTGGTTTCTTTTTTAAATTATTTTGGAGAGGGTCTTGCTCTATCACTCAGGCTACAGTGCAGTTGTACAATCATGGCTCACAGTAACCACAAACTTTTGGCTCAAGTGATCTTCCACCTCAGTCTCCTGAATAGCTAGAACTAGGTCAGGCCACCACACCTTGCTAATTTTTTGGTAGTGGTGGTAGTGTTGAGACAGGATCTTGTTTTGTTGCCTCAGCTGGTCTCAAACTCCTGGGCTTAAGCAGTCCTCCCACCTCAGACTCCAAAAGTGCTGAAATTAACAGGCATGAGCCACCATGCCCAGCCACATCTGATAGTTGAAAGAACTTTCCACATGTTAACTTCTCCTCTGTTACCCACTACTTACTTACTTCTGGTTCAGTTAAGATTTTTTACCTTACACCTGCACTTCCAGATGCCAAGAGAGTTTGCAGAGCAGGTGGAAAGAGTTTCCTGGGAGTTGTGCCTACATTGGGACTGCTGGCAATAACTTGGAAGTGCTGTGGATAAACAACTGGATACCACTAATTCCAATCTAAAGTAGGTCTTAGTCCACTCAGGCTGCTATAATAAAATGCCATAGACTGAGTGACTATATACAACAGAAATTTATTTCTCACAGTTCTGGAGGCCGGGAAGTCCAAGATCATGGCTCTGGCAGATTCATTGTACAGTGAGGGCCTGATTCCACATAGATAGCTCTTTTCACTTGAACCTCAGATGGTAGAAGGGACAAGGGATCTCTCTCAGGCCTCTTTTATAGAGGCATTCTTCTCATTCATGAGGGTCCCTTCTTATGAGCTAACCATTTCCCAAAGACCACACCTCCCAATTCATTACCTTGAGGATGAGAATTTCAACTATAAATTTTGAGGGGACATAAATATTTAGATCATAGCAATGTATCCTCAACTCAGTTTCCCTGGGCTGAATCCCAAAAATGTTCATAGTCATTCAATGCCATTGGAGAGGTGGGAAAATGTGACTGATAGAGAATGGAAGTGGAAACAAACAGCAGCCTTAATCAATTGTAATTAAAATATCTTACTGTATACATTTTACAAAAACTTACTACATGAGCACGTTGCTAAGTATCCATCTCAGAGTCATAAGAGGGACCTGTGCAAAGCCAGGGCCCCAAAACTTAAGATTCATTAGAATCATGGTGCATCTAACTCCTGTGGACAATTTTATATATAGTTGAAGCTGAGATAAATGATCAGGGCAGTCATTGTAGTTGAACTGCTTAGGTATTTTTTATATTATTATGGATTCCTGATGTCCCTTAAACTTTATCACAACACTACTTATGACTAAGATAGGCCTTTCTTCCAGAACTAAAAATGCAGAGTGAGAAGTGATTCTTTAAGTTTTTATCTTTATAAAGTCATTGCACCAAACAAAGGCAATGGGTTATGATTAGATTTCTAATCAGCAAGTTAAGGAATTAATATAAAAGCTCATGTTCTAATGGTGTTGAATAAATGAAGTTCTAATTTAACTCACTATTCTGTCATCTGAAATGAAACAGGTCTGAGATTTAACATCACGAAATATTCTAGTTCATTTCAAATGTTTACTATAATTAATGAATTTCAAAGAGCAAAGCTACAATAACATTTCTCTTACTGCTAAAATGATCTGGAATATAATTTATTCTTTCCTCAAAAATGAGACAAGCACTTCAGAGTCTTGTAGTACCTGAGGGCCTCCTTATAAACATCCCTTATCTGGCTCTGTGCTGTGCATTGTTTTATAGCAGGGATGTGCTGCTGAAGTACTACACAGGGCACTATGCAAAAGGTTGAAACTGTGTCAGTTCCACTCACCAAATATGGAGTGTCTTCTGTTTACCTGACATTATCTGAGGACCATTAGATACAAAGATGAACTAGACTATCTGTTCTTTTAAAATTATTTAAAATTTTTCTAATTTCCATAGGTTATTGGGAAACAGGTGGTGTTTGGTTACATGAGTAAGTTCTTTAGTGGTGATTTGTGAGATTTTGGAGCTTGAGAGAAGGAGCCGAGATAAGAAATAATGCAACAAATGATTCTACTTTCTTTATGCTAATTATCTTCCTCCCTTGAGCTGGGTTTTTGAACCAAGTGTGGTGGAGATACAAAGAGAAGAGACATCACATCCAGATGAGACAAAAGCAAATGAAAAAAATTTATTTGCTGTGTTAATAACATTTTATAAAATTATCAGTGCCTTTCTTATGCCCCAAGCACTAGCTTAAATAATGGCTACACAAACAAGATTAAAATACAAGGCTGCCCTTCCATGCTTCAGAATCTAGGTGGGGAGACACATAAAAAGAAAAATAATTTAAAGAGAAAAATTAACCTTTTCTTTTTTTTCTTCTCTATTTTTTTTTGACGGAGTTTCGCTCTTGTTACCCAGGCTGGAGTGCAATGGCGATCTCGGCTCACCGCACCTCCGCCTTCTGGGTTCAGACAATTCTCCTGTCTCAGCCTCCTGAGTAGCTGGGATTACAGGCACGTGCCACCATGCCCAGCTAATTTTTTGTATTTTTAGTAGAGACGGGGTTTCACCATGTTGACCAGGATGGTCTTGATCTCTTGACCTCGTGATCCACCCTCCTCGGCCTCCCAAAGTACTGGGATTACAGGCGTGAGCCACCACGCCCGGCCAACCTTTTCTTAAACAAGACAAAACCGAAAGTTCTTCTTAACCCTGGAATTGTATTTTCCTTCCACAGCCAATTCCCTAAACCAGAGACTCTAAGGCATGTTGGCTGTGCTATCATGACAAAGCGCCCTTCTAAAATGAATATGCCGACAGGGTGGTTAAAAATTCAGATCTAGAGATGGCCTTGGCTCAAATCTTTTTAACTCCTGGTTCCTGCCTTACCTCATCTATGACTTTGGGCAGTATTTCATTTCTCTGTGCCTTCTCAACTCAAACGTTGATAATAATCGTACCCAGTTGCAATGCTTTGATCATAAAATGAGTTATCCAGGTAACGTTTACTTAGATCATTGCTTAGCTTGAGGCAATCTCTTCACACATGATTTCTTTTCCTTAATCTCATTGATTACTATCTATTCTTACAAAAATAGCTCTGGTAGTGGGTACTGGAGCAGAAAGTTGCATACATTGCTACTATGTCACAGGAGAAAGGAAAATAACTCTTGGGAAGGCAGATAAGTTTCCTTAATGATGTGATCCCTGTGGTGGGTTTGGAAGGAAAGATGATGTTATCCTTTTAAATGGTAATGAGGGACAGTGGGAGTGGCAAAAACATCCACAGCATGTGCAACAATGCATGTGCAGTGTCCTAAAGGCACCTGGCTTGCTCAGGACTGATGAAAGGAGTGTGTTACACTTGAACAGAGTGCCTTTGAAACAATTCTTGAAAGATGAGCACAGTTTTGGCAAGCAGAGATGGAAGAAGGACGTATCTAGGGTGGAGATGACTAGGTGTGTGGCATTCTAGGCAGAAAGAGGGAAACATGGGGAGGGTTGAGAGAATATCCAGGAGTGGGATTTGTTTGGAGGTAGGGAGGATACAGGGGGTGAAGGGCTTAGTGGAATGGAAGGAGAGTTGGATTCATATTGTGAAGAGCTCTGGAAGCCACCATGGGAAGTTTGCCAGCACCACTTCAAGCAACCCAATGGGAAGAATAGAAGGTTCTTTTTGCTTGATTGAGCAGGGACATGATAGAATCAAATTTTTCCTTTATACAGATTAATCTGACAGTACTTTCAGAAGGGATTAGCATGGGAAGATAGAGGAGCAAGAAAGCCATTTAAAAGACAATTCTTTCTAGGAGTTCATAACATCCAAGGCTGGGACCAACTCTATAAAGCTAAAATCAATAAATTTCTCTCTCTGTGTGTGTGTATGTGTGTGTGTGTGTGTGTGTGTGTGTGTGTTTAATCTGGAGGCTATGCTGCAAAGATATTACGACTGTGATTCCACTAGAGGGTAGTAGAGACAAATTGGTAAAATAGACGAAGCTGCTATTTTCCCTACCTGCTATAAGTCAACTATTTTCTTGTGTATATTTTGTAATGGTTGCAAGTTTAATTTAATTACTCCATGGATAAGAGAAATATGACAAGTACATTTAGTGATATATAGTTCTAGACAGTTTAGTAAGTTCAAGGGATCAATTTTTAGAAGAGAATAAAGCTGGATTGACAAAATCAGGAAACTGGATGGCATTTAGCCTTTTTACAATAATCAATATTTCATTATGGCATTTAATTTAAAAATTTTCGTTTAAATTGAATGGTGAATATTACATCCAAATCTCTTATTGATTATAGTAAAAAAAAGAAAAAGAAAGATTGGTAAAAGTTAATTCTGGTGTGTACTCTTAGTTAAGTAATTTGAGAAGGTATTTCTTTGATATATTCATCTATAGATAATATCCTAAATTAGATACCACTATATTATATTTATTGCGTATTTTAGCATACACACACATATACATACACTTTTGGAAAGTAATAAACAGTGTAAAAGATCTATAAGGTACATACTGTTTTGTTTTTCAACTTGTATTTTTTTTTACTGTTAATTTATCATAAGGAAATAATTCTACATGAATAAAACCACATACCTGAAAAAGTTCATTACACCATTTCCTAAATTAATAAAAATTTATAGCCAACCTAGAATCTAATAGGGAAATGATAAAATAGGTAAGTTAGGGTACTTTTCTTAATCAAATACCACATACACAGACATACATACAGTGATAGCAAGTTTGTAAAAGCATGAACTTATACTAAAAGTAAGTAGATAGACAATTATTCACTTAGTGTTATGGGATGTGTCATCATTTATAAACACTTTTTCCAACTAGTTTTATGTTGTTTTTATAATGACTACATGCAAAAAGGTTAATATACTGTCAATAATATTTTACTTATAATTTCAAGACATTGCCACTTAGCTAACTTTACAATTGTTCATAATCCAAAGATCACTATAATATATTAACACTTTAATCAGAGTAACTTTCTTCAATTACTTTATATTGTTAAAAGGAAGGGAAGGGAGGGAAGGAAGGAAGGAAGGAAGGAAGGAAGGAAGGAAGGAAGGAAGGAAGGAAGGAGCAAACTGAGACTCTTAGAATGCATCTGCTATCATATCTACGATGAATTATCTCTAGAGTAAGCTGTAGTATTTAAAAAGATTTCTAAGTACCTTCCTCAATAGCTTAAGGAAAGGAATGCAAAGAGTCCAACAGAGCAAACAGAATTCTGAAATGGAATTTGTCCATATACCATAAGTACAGTATATTACCAAATTCAAATGGGTATGTTCTATTACACACTCATTTGAAGATGATAGAACATCTTCTTCCATCTTTAAAAACCTAACAGGCCAGGCCCAGTGGCTCAAGCCTGTAATCCCAGCACTTTGGGAAGCCAACACAGGCTGATCGCTTGAGGCCAGGAGTTCAAGACCATGTGGCCAAAATGGTGAAACCCTGTCTCTACAAAAGTACAAAAATTAGCCAGGTGTGGTGATGGACACCTGTAATGCTAGCTACTCAGGAGACTGAGGCAGGAGAATTGCTTGAACACCAGAGGTGGAGGCTACAGTGAGCCGAGATTTCACCACTGCACTACAGCCTGGGCAAGAGAGTGAGACTCTGTTTCAAAACAACAACAACAACAACAACAACAAAAACATAACAAAACCCCAAACTAAAAATAAACTCATCTTCATTCTAATGGCTTTTAAACACTCACAAAGGCAATAAGCATAGAATTATAGAGTAATAAAATGTTAGAGGTGATGGAGCCTTAGAGACCATCTAAAGAAAAGGGAAGAGAGTGTTAAGGAGTATTAACATTTCTTTCATTTTTACAGCAACATGTACTTATTAAATTTGTCTTGTTATTTAGCTACTGATAATAGTGTAACTTTGTCAGTAAGTAGGGTGTGTGTGTGTGTGTGTGTGTGCGCGCGCGCGTCTGTGTGTAGGTAGGTAGGTAGAAAAAGTCATCAGTTAAATGCTTCAAGATGGTAATAATAACTGTTATAATATTTAGAATTGTGCCAGGAACTGTTCTAAGTACTTTAAATGGACTGTCTTTAAAGATGCAACAATTCTGCTAGTGCAGCGCCAGCTTCAGATGAGGAAACTGACATCTCAAGAGTTTAGATAAATCATGCAGTGCCAGACAGCTAGCAAGGGGGAGTACAGACACTTGAATCCAGGATTTTCCTGACTTCAAAGCCCAGCTTCTCTACCAGCATTCACTGTTCCACTTATGTGCAATAAAGTGAATATATGGCACTCATTTAAGATGATAAATTACTTTAAATATCATTATTAATTTTGATACATATAAATTATATATTTTGTCCCCTTATACTGTTGTATCTGAATGACAATTTCATTCTTACCAATATCTTCCTAAATCACAGTAGAAGTATACCATTTTCTTTAAATGAGAATGTGATTAGAGAAGGTTGAATCACTGGTTGATAGTAGAGTATTTAAAATAGTTTGTTCATTATTCTTGGAACGCCACAATCATTAGCTTCAGATGAAATGGATGAAATACTTTAGAACTCATTCTTATATAGCTGTAGTTTCAGGCTTTCTCACACCACTAGAATTTTCCACTCAAGATACATGGTTGTTTATTTTTAGTGCTTTTGTGGGAATAGGCAGGGGGTGACTTAAGAATACAGAAGTGAACTAATGTAATCCTTGGTTCATGACACATTCCCACCATTGGCGTGTTTATGGGCATCCTTATTTATATGATTATTAATTTATAGTAATAATGTAGTAAACACCAATGAAACTCTAACCCAACATTAAATCTGGATCCTGAACAATAACTTACGCGTGTGTGTGTGTGTGTATGATTCTCTTTGCATCATCTCATTTGACCACTGCGCAAACCTCAGGTAACTGCTGCCATCTTGAATCATCATTCCTTTGCTTACCTTTTTATTTAGTTGTGTCTTACCTGTACAGTCTTTAAAATGCACAGTCTTAAAAAGTCCTCTGAAAGTTTATTTAAAAAATGTTTTAAACCTCAAAATAGTTGAGAGTAGTAGCAATAAAACTCATATACCCTTACCATAGATTCCTCAATTATCACTTTACCAAATTTGATTTCCCTTCCCATCCTTTCTCTCCCCTATCCTTCCATTCCCTTCCCTCTTTTCTGCCATTCTTCTTCCTTCCTCTTCCTCCTCCTCCTTCTTCTTCACCTTTTCTTTCTCCTTTCCCACTCTCTTCCTCTTTTCTTTCTTCTCACTTCCTGAACCATTTTGAAGTAAATTACAGACATCATGGCTTCCTCAAATGCCTCACTATGCATTTCTTGAGAATGATGTTTTCCTATATAACCAAAACACCACTATCAAAACCTAAGGAAAGTAACACGAATTCCATAGTACTCTCTAACATAGCATTCGCATTCAAATATCCATAATTTTCCAAAAAATGTCTTTTGGATTTAAAAAAATCTGAGCTACAGTTGAGACATATGAATTATGTCTGTTTATTATATCTCTCTTTTAATAGTCTTCCATCTTCTGTTTCTTTTGTGTTTTGTGAGATTATATTTAAGCCAGCTGTTCTGAAACGGTTCCCACATGGTACATTTATCTGATCATTTCTTCTTGGGGTCATTTAACCTGTTTCAATATCCCTGTATTGCATACAATATTTTCTGTATTGTATACTGGTCTGGTAGGTTTGATTAAGTTCAGGTTATGCATTTTTGGTAAGGATACTTAATAGTGAAATTGTGCATTTCACATGGTAGTCTGTCGAGAGGGACATGATTCAGGTTGCCCACTTCACTTAATTGTAACTTTTTTTTTTTTTAAATTGGATTTTAGGTTTTGGGGTACATGAGCAGAGCATGCAAGACAGTTGCGTAGATACACACATGGCAGTGTGCTTTGCTTTCCTTCTCCCCTTCACCCACATTTGGCATTTCTCCCCAGGCTATCCCTCCCCACCTCCCCCTCCCACTGGCCCTCCCCTTTTCCCCCCAATAGACCCCTGTGTTTAGTACTCCCCTTTCTGTGTCCATGTGTTCTCATTTTTCATCACCCACCTATGAGTGAGAATATGTGGTGTTTCATTTTCTGTTCTTGTGTCAGTTTGCTGAGGATGATGTTCTCCAGATTCATCCATGTCCCTACAAACGACACAAACTCATCATTTCTGATTGCTGCATAATATTCCATGGTGTATATGTGCCACATTTTTCCAATCCAGTCTATTATCAATGGGCATTTGGGTTGATTCCAGGTCTTTGCTATTGTAAACAGTGCTGCAATGAACATTCGTGTACATGTGTCCTTATAGTAGAACGATTTATAGTCTTTTGGATATATGCCCAGTAATGGGATTGCTGGGTCAAATGGAATTTCTATTTCTAAGGCCTTGAGGAGTCACCACACTGTCTTCCACAATGGTTGAACTAATTTATACTCCCACCAACAGTGTAAAAGTGTTCCTTTTTCTCCACATCCTCTCCAACATCTGTTGTCTCCAGATTTTTTAATGATCGCCATTCTAACTGGCGTGAGATGGTATCTCAATGTGGTTTTGATTTGCATCTCTCTGATGACCAGTGACGATGAGCATTTTTTCATATGATTGTTGGCCTCATATATGTCTTCTTTCGTAAAGTGTCTGTTCATATCCTTTGCCCACTTTTGAATGGGCTTGTTTGTTTCTTTCCTGTAAATCCGTTTGAGTTCTTTGTAAATTCTGGATATCAGCCCTTTGTCAGATGGGTAAACTGCAAAGATTTTTTCCCATTCTGTTGGTTGCCGAACCACTCTAGTGACTGTTTCTTTTGCCATGCAGAAGCTGTGGAGTTTCATTAGGTCCCATTTGTCTATTTTGGCTTTTGTTGCCAATGCTTTTGGTGTTTTGTTCATGAAGTCCTTGCCTACTCCTATGTCCTGGATAGTTTTGCCTAGATTTCCTTCTAGGGTTTTTATGGTGCCAGGTCTTATGTTTAAGTCTTTAATCCATCTGGAGTTAATTTTAGTGTAAGGTGTCAGGAAGGGGTCCAGTTTCTGCTTTCTGCACATGGCTAGCCAGTTTTCCCAACACCATTTGTTAAACATGGAATCCTTTCCCCATTGCTTGTTTTTGTCAGGTTTATCAAAGATTGTATAGTTGTACGTATGTTGTGTTGCCTCCGGTGCCTCTGTTTTGTTCCATTGGTCTATATCTCTGTTTTGGTACCAGTACCATGCTGTTTTGATTACTGTAGCCTTGTAGTATAGTTTGAAATCCGGTAGTGTGATGCCCCCCGCTGTGTTCTTTTTGCTTAGAATTGACTTGGCTATGCGGGCTCTCTTTTGGTTCCATATGAAGTTCATGGTGGTTTTTTCCAGTTCTGTGAAGAAAGTCAATGGTAGCTTGATGGGGATAGCGTTGATTCTGTAAATTACTTTGGGCAGTATAGCCATTTTCACGATATTAATTCTTCCTAACCATGAACATGGAATGTTTCTCCATCTGTTTGTGTCCTCTCTGATTTCGTTGAGCAGTGGTTTGTAGTTCTCCTTGAAGAGGTCCCTTACGTTCCTTGTGAGTTGTATTCCAAGGTATTTTATTCTTTTTGTAGCAATTGCGAATGGCAGTTCGCTCTTGATTTGGCTTTCTTTAAGTCTGTTATTGGTGTAGACGAATGCTTGTGATTTTTGCACATTGATTTTATATCCTGAGACTTTGCTGAAGTTGGTTATCAGTTTCAGGAGTTTTTGGGCTGAGGCAATGGGGTCTTCTAGGTATACTATCATGTCGTCTGCAAATAGAGACAATTTGGCTTCCACCTTTCCTATTTGAATACCCTTTATTTCTTTTTCTTGCCTGATTGCTCGGGTTAGAACTTCCAGTACTATATTGAATAGGAGTGGTGAAAGAGGGCATCCTTGTCTGGTGCCAGATTTCAAAGGGAATGCTTCCAGTTTTTGCCCATTCAGTATGATATTGGCTGTTGGTTTGTCATAAATAGCTTTTATTACTTTGAGATACGTTCCATCGATACCGAGTTTATTGAGGGTTTTTAGCATAAAGGGCTGTTGAATTTTGTCAAATGCCTTCTCTGCGTCAATTGAGATAATCATGTGGTTTTTGTTTTTGGTTCTGTTTATGTGGTGAATTACGCTGATAGACTTGCGTATGTTGAACCAGCCTTGCATCCCCGGGATGAATCCTACTTGATCATGATGAATAAGTTTTTTGATTTGCTGTTGCAATCGGCTTGCCAATATTTTATTGAAGATTTTTGCATCTATGTTCATCATGGATATTGGCCTGAAGTTTTCTTTTCTCGTTGGGTCTCTGCCGGGTTTTGGTATCAGAATGATGTTGGTCTCATAAAATGATTTGGGAAGGATTCCCTCTTTTTGGATTGTTTGAAATAGTTTTAGAAGGAATGGTACCAGCTCCTCCTTGTGTGTCTGGTAGAATTCGGCTGTGAACCGGTCTGGACCTGGGCTTTTTTGGTGGTAGGCTCTTAATTGCTGCCTCGACTTCAGACCTTGTTATTGGTCTATTCATAGTTTCAGCTTCCTCCTGGTTTAGGCTTGGGAGGACACAGGAGTCCAGGAATTTATCCATTTCTTCCAGGTTTACTAGTTTATGCGCATAGAGTTGTTTGTAATATTCTCTGATGATGGTCTGAATTTCTGTGGAATCTGTGGTGATTTCCCCTTTATCATTTTTTATTGCATCTATTTGGTTGTTCTCTCTTTTATTTTTAATCAATCTGGCTAGTGGTCTGTCTATTTTGTTGATCTTTTCAAAAAACCAGCTCTTGGATTTATTGATTTTTTGAAGGGTTTTTCGTGTCTCAATCTCCTTCAGCTCAGCTCTGATCTTAGTTATTTCTTGTCTTCTGCTGGGTTTTGAGTTTTGTTGATCTTGCTCCTCTAGCTCTTTCAATTTTGACGATAGGGTGTCAATTTTGGATTTCTCCATTCTCCTCATATTGGCATTTATTGCTATATACTTTCCTCTAGAGACTGCTTTAAATGTGTCCCAGAAGTTCTGGCATGTTGTGTCTTTGTTCTCATTGGTTTCGAAGAACTTTATTTCTGCCTTCATTTCGTTGTTTACCCAGTCAACATTCAAGAGCCAGTTGTTCAGTTTCCATGAAGCTGTGCGGTTCTGGGTCGGTTTCTGAATTCTGAGTTCTAACTTGATTGCACTATGGTCTGAGAGGCTGTTTGTTATGATTTCAGTTGTTTTGCATTTGTTGAGCAGTGCTTTACTTCCAATTATGTGGTCAATTTTAGAGTAGGTGTGATGTGGTGCTGAGAAGAATGTGTATTCTGTGGATTTGGGGTGGAGAGTTCTGTAAATGTCTATCAGGTTTGCTTGCTCCAGGCCTGAGTTCAAGCCCTGGATATCCTTGTTGATTTTCTGTCTGGTTGATCTGTCTAGTATTGATAGTGGAGTGTTAAAGTCTCCCACTATTATTGTGTGGGAGTCTAAGTCCTTTTGTAAGTCATTAAGAACTTGCCTTATGTATCTGGGTGCTCCTGCATTGGGTCCATATATGTTTAGGATCGTTAGCTCTTCTTGTTGTATCGATCCTTTTAACATTATGTAATGGCCTTCTTTGTCTCTTTTGATCTTTGTTGCTTTAAAGTCTATTTTATCAGAGATGAGAATTGCAACTCCTGCTTTTTTTTGCTCTCCATTTGCTTGGTAAATCTTCCTCCATCCCTTTATTTTGAGCCTTTGTGTATCCTTGCATGTGAGATGGGTTTCCTGGATACAGCACACTGATGGGTTTTGGCTTTTTATCCAATTTGCCAGTCTGTGTCTTTTGATTGGTGCATTTAGTCCATTTACATTTAGGGTTAATATTGTTATGTGTGAATTTGATACTGCCATTTTGATGCTAAGTGGCTGTTTTGCCTGTTAGTTGTTGTAGATTCTTCATTATGTTGATGCTCTTTAGCATTCAGTGTGATTTTGGAATGGCTGGTACTGGTTGATCCTTTCTATGTGTAGTGCCTCTTTTAGGAGCTCTTGTAAAGCAGACCTGGTGGTGACAAAATCTCTGAGTACTTGCTTGTTCGCAAAGGATTTTATTTTTCCTTCACTTCTGAAGCTCAGTTTGGCTGGATATGAAATTCTGGGTTGAAAGTTCTTTTCTTTAAGAATGTTGAATATTGGCCCCCACTCTCTTCTGGCTTGTAGTGTTTCTGCCAAGAGATCTGCTGTGAGTCTGATGGGCTTCCCTTTGTGGGTGACCCGACCTTTCTCTCTGGCTGCCCTTAATATTCTCTCCTTTATTTCAACCCTGTTGAATCTGACGATTATGTGCCTTGGGGTTGCTCTTCTTGCAGAATATCTTTGTGGTGTTCTCTGTATTTCCTGCAATTGAGTGTTGGCCTGTCTTGCTAGGTGGGGGAAATTTTCCTGGATGATGTCCTGAAGAGTATTTTCCAGCTTGGATTCATTCTCTTTGTCCCCTTCTGGTACACCTATCAAACGTAGGTTAGGTCTTTTCACATAATCCCACATTTCTTGGAGACTTTGTTCATTCCTTTTTGCGCTTTTTTCTCTAATCTTGGTTTCTCGTTTAATTTCATTGAGTTGGTCTTCGACTTCAGATATTCTTTCTTCTGCTTGGTCGATTCGGCTATTGAAACTTGTGCATGCTTCGTGAAGTTCTCGTATTGTGTTTTTCAGCTCCTTTAATTCATTCATATTCCTCTCTAAGTTATCCATTCTTGTTATCATTTCCTCATATCTTTTTTTAAGTTCCTTAGTTTCTTTGCATTGATTTAATACATGTTCTTTTAGCTCACAAAAGTTTCTCATTATCCACCTTCTGAAGTCTAATTCCGTCATTTTGTCACAGTCATTCTCCGTCCAGCTTTGTTCCCTTGCTGGTGAGGAGTTTTGGTCCTTTCTAGGAGGCGAGGTGTTCTGGTTTCGGGTGTTTTCCTCCTTTTTTTGCTGGTTTCTTCCCAGCTTTGTGGATTTGTCCGCTGGTCGTCTGTGTAGTTGCTGACTTTTCGATTGGGTCTCTCTCCGCAGACTCAACGCGAGCTCCAATCCTGGGTTGTTCTCACATCGCCATCTTGAGTCCTCCCCCAATTGTAACTTTTAATTAAATCTTTTCATTTTAGGCTGGGCATGGTGGCTCATCCCTGTAAACCCAGCATTTTGGGATGCCGAGGAGGGCCGATCACTTGAGCCCAGGAGTTTGAGACCAACCTGGGCAACATCATAAAACCTGTCTCTCCGAAAATTACAAAAAAATTAGCTAGTTGTGGTGGTATGTGCCTATAGTTCTAGCTACTCAGGAGGCCGAGGTGGGAGGATGACTTGAGGTCAGGAGTTTGAGACTGCAACAAACCATGATGGTGCCACTGCACTCTAGCCTGGATGACAGAGCAAGACACTGTCTTGAATAAAATAAAATTTTCAAATATAAATTTTTCCATTTTATAGTTGTGTCATAAATTCTTGAATACTCTTCCACTCATGAAGCGGATCTTATTTCTTCTCCCTCCAGCCATTATGCCATGAGGACACCTATGCCATGGTTGGAGAGGCCTATGGATGAGAAACTAGTCTCCTTCCAAGAGCCAGCAGTGAACTAGTTCTGCTAGTGAATGAGCTTAGAAGTGGATCTTGTGCCAGCATTTGGTTATTAAGTTATATTTTTCAAGAAGTTTGTCCACTGGGTACCATTTTTCAAGTTGTTGGTATACAGATTGTAATAGTATTCTCTTATTATGTTTTGTATTTCCAGTAAGGCTATACATTGTTTTAATTCATAATACTATTCATATGTGACTTTTCTCCTTTTCCTGGTACAATCTTGCCAGAAGGTTTTCTGCTTTGTTCGTTTTTTCTTAATGTTGTTTTTGTTTTGTTGTTTTTTAAGACAGAGTCTCTCTCTGTTGCCCAGGCTGGAGTGCAGTGGCACAATCTTGGCTCACTGCACCCTCCGCCTCCCATGTTCAAGCGATTCTCCTGTCTCAGCCACCCAGGTAGCTGGGACTACAGGCACATGCCACCACACCCAGCCAAGTTTTGTATTTTTAGTAGAGATGTGGTTTCACCCTCTTAGTCAGGATGAAATCAATTTCATGACCTCGTGATCCTGCCGCCTCCACCTCCCAAAGAGCTGAGATTATAGGCATCAGCCACCACACCTGGCCAGCCTGCTCATTTTTGAAAAACCAACGTTTATCTTCATTAACATTTTCTGTTGTATCTGTAATTTTATATTCCATTGATTTCTGCTTCTATTTGTATCATCTCTCTTCTATAGGATACTCCTATGTATTGAGTATCTTGTCTTTCTTAATATAAGCATTAATATCCAAAAGGTCCCTTATATCATTTTTGCTGTGTACTATGAAATTTGATATATAGGGTTTTAACTTTTTGAATGTATAGAGACAGTAAAAATAACTGTTTAAATATTATTGTTTGCTAATTCTGATATCTGTGTCAGGTCATCTTGCTTCTTAGTTGATTTTCTCTTCATTATTGGTTGTATTTTTCTGTTTCTTTACATGCAGTAATTTTTACTGCATCAGCCATTACTTTTACCTTGTTGGGGGCCAGATCCTTTGGTATTGCTATAAGTATTTCTGAACTTTGTTCTGAGGTGCAGATTAAGTTCCTTGGAAACAATCTGATTTTTTCCAGTCCTGCTTTTATGATTTGTGACAGAACAAATAGATAGAACCAGCGTTGTGTTTAGTCTGGAGCTAATTGTTCCCCATGTCTGAGGCAAGACCCTCCTGGTTACTCTTTTGGTTGTCCCAGAAATTATGAGGTTTTTTACTCTGGCAGGTAGAAGCAGACACTGTTCCTGGCCTTGGGTAAGCAGCAGGTACTACTCCCTTTAATCTTTTGGGGTGGCTGTATTAGGCTCCTCCAGAGAAATAGAACAAATAGGGTGTGTGTGTGTGTGTGTGTGTGTGTGTGTGTGTGTGAGAGAGAGAGAGAGAGAGAGAGAGGGAATCGGCTCATAAGATTATAGAGGCTGAAGTGGCCCCAGATCTGTAGCCAGTAAAGCTGGAGACCCAAAAGAGCCAACAGCATAATTTCCACTCTGAAAGCCAGAAGGGGATTCTAGAACCAAGAAGAGCTGATGTTTCAGTTTGAGTCCAAAAGCAGAAGACTGATGTTCCAATTCAGTCAGGCAAGAGAAATTCCCTTTTACTCAACCTTTTGTTCTAGCTAGGACTTAAGCTGATTGGATAAGGCTGACTTCTCCCTAATTAGGGAGGGCCATTGCCTTTATACAATCAATTCAGATGTTAATCTCATCCCAAAACACTCTCACAGACACACCTAGAAGCATGTTTAACCAAATGCCTGGGCAGCCCATGGCTAAGTCAAGTTGACACATGAAATTAACCATTACAGTGGTTCTTTTCCTGCCCTCTGCAGTTCATTCACTTGAATTCTCAAGGGAGACCAGCTTCACATTTGCAGGGGATTCTGTGCTCTCCTTCCCAAGATTCTGTCCTGTAAATGTTAGTCTTTTTGGTTTGTTTCTCTGGATTCTCAGCCCTGTCTCTTCAACTCAGAGATTTTACTGCCTCTGCCTGGGTCCCCTTCCTGCACCAGACTGTCTCAAGGTAGTGAACGGGGGCAATCATTGGGCTTACTCTATTTGATTCTCATCTCTCATGGATCACTGTCTTAAATTGCCTCATGTCCAATGTTTTGAAAACTATTATCTCATATATTTTGTCTATTTTATTATTTTCTATAATTCTTTGAGATGGGGGAGGATTAATTTAGTACCTGTCACTCCAGGCTTCCAAGCAGAAGCACCTATAGTAGTCTACATTTTATTTTTAAATTTCCAGTATAATTTTTTTCTTTAACCCAGGGTTATTTAGAAATATGTTTTTAAAACTTGTAAATATTCTTCATTTATTATTTTAAAATTATTTAAACTTAAAACAGAATTTTGTTTATGTCCATTAAGTTCAGGCTCATTATTTGTGTTACTCATATATCTTTATCACTGTGGAATTTTTTTTTTAATTTTCAATCCTTGTTTGGTTGAAAGCACTGTTGAATTTCTGACAGCCTCATCTATCAATAGTTAAGAAAAATGTGTTGAAATCTCTCATTATTATAGTTGAATTTATCAATTTCTACCAGAACTTCTACCAAATTTTGCTTCATATTTTAAGAATGTTTTCCTGTGCAGCTCTGTATTTGGTATTTCTATAACTTCTTGGTGAATTGAACTTTTAATCATTATGTAGCAACCAAGTTTCTTTCTTAATAATGCTTTTGTTCTTAAAGCATATATCAGAATTGTCTAATGGAAATATGTGAGGCATATGTGTATTTTCAGATTTTCTTGGAGCCACATTATAAAGGTAAAAAGAAACAGGTGAAGTCAATTTTAATAATACGTTTTTTTTTTTCTTTGACACAGAATCCTGCTGTCTTTCCCAGGCTGGAGTGGTGACATGATCTCAGCTCACTGCAACCTCTGCCTCCGGGGTTCAAGCATTTCTCACGCCTCAGCCTCCTAAGTAGCTGGGACTACAAGCATGCACCACCATGCCCAGCTAATTTTTTTGTATTTTTAATAGAGATGGGGTTTCACCATGTTGGCCAGGCTGGTCTCTAACTCCTGACTTCAGGTGATCTGTCCACCTCGGTCTCCCAAAGTGCTGGGATTACAGGCATCAGCCACTGTGCCTGGCCAATAATACATTTTATTTAATTCAATATATTTAAAATATTATCAGTTAAGTGGATAATTCATATAATTATTAATGAGATATTGAATATTCTCTATATTTTGTGGTAAGTCTCTGAAATCTGGTATGTGTTGTACACTTAAAGCACATCTTAGTTTACACTAGCCTGGAGTGTGGTCAGTGCCTACCTTATTGGACAGTGCAGTTCTACCTAGCTATAGCAGCTTACATTTCGTTACTGTTAGTCTGTTACTTCTTTTTCCATCTTGTATTTGAAACTGTATTCTTAAGCTCTATAGCCTTGTAAAAGGCACATGCATTATTTTATGGAGTCTAAGATAAATATCAAATTTGGCATTGGGACAACGTTGAAATCAGGATACATCTTATAATTAATGGAAAGTTACAGTCTCTGTCAGCCAGGTGGCATTTGCGACATAGTTTTCATTGCCTGTACATGCACAAGCATCAAAAGAGCCTGTATCAAACTTGAAGAATGGGTGTCAGTGGCTTGGAATCAAATTTTAGTAGAGCATAGTGGGGGCTCTTTTAGCCCCTAAGGTTCACATGGTTGTGGGAAAGGAGTAGAGAAAAGTGTTAATCCAATATGTTTGGCAACATTCATAAAGCAAGAGTAAACAAAATGGACTAGTTCTACATAATCGCAAGGTTGTCTTAAGAGAACAGAACCAATGTTTTTTAGTTATTTTATGGATTATTTTAGGAAGTGCTGAATCACCTGTGCTTTTGATAGCATGAACAATAATATTGAGAAATAAAAAGGTGATTCATGAGAGCTGAGTGGAACACTTTAATCAATTTTCTTTGCTTTTGTTTTACTTACTTTCTCCTCCTCCTCCCCCTCCTACTCCTCCTTCTTTCTTCTGCTCCTTCTCCTTCTTCTTCCTCTTCCTCTTCTTCTTCTTTCTTTTTTCTTCTTTCTTCTTTTCAGATGAGGTCTCTCTATGTCCCCATGCTGGTCTCAAACTCATGAGCTCAGGCAATGCTCCTGCCTCAGCCTCCCAAAGTGCTGGCATTACACAGGCCTGAGCCACCACACCTGGCCCCAGCTTCTATTTTACTTTCTATATGTATGTTAGTTATATAGATTAAAATATATGTCTAAATACATCTAAAAGAGCCCTTTAAGCTAGCATAAAGTCTAAATGACTGGAAAGATTTTGTCATAATGGATAGCATTTCTTCTTCTCCCCTTAGATTTACATATATAAATCTTACATTCTATGGTATGTTAGATTTGATGAAATAAGGTTTCTAGATCTCAGTTCTGCTTTTATACAATGTGACAATCTCTTTTAATTAGTAAGTTTCGTTCACTTAAATTTATTGTAATTATTAATATATGTAACTATTTATATAGTTTATTATTTATATATATAACACTTTTTCAGTATTCCTTTTTTGGTCCTCTCTTTACATATCTTTCCATTTTGGCAGGTTCTCACACCCCTTAATATATAAAATATTAAATTTGGGTTATTTATGGATATTTCTCTCTCTTTCTCCCCACTACTATACAGATATAGAAATGGCCCAATAATGACCTTCAAAGATAACTGTATTCTAATCTCTGGGACCCATGAATATGTTACTTTACATGGCAAAAAGGTCTCTGCAAATGTGATTAAGGTTAAGGATCTTGAAAGAGGGAGAGTATCCTGAATTATCCAGTTGGGCCCAATCTAATCATAAGTATCCTTAAAAGTAGAAGAAGGGACTGGGCACAGTGGCTCATGCCTGTAATCCCAGTACTTTGGGAGGCTGAAGCGGGTGGATTACTTGAGGTCAGGAGTTCGAGACCAGCCTGGCCAACATGGTGAAACCCTGTTTCTACCAAAAATATAAAAAATTAGCCAGGTATGGTGGTACACACCTGTAATCCCAGCTACTTGGGAGGCTGAGGCAGGAGAGTCACTTAAACCTGTGAGGCAAATGTTGCAGTGAGGTGAGACCGTGCCACTGCACTTCAGTCTGGATGACAGAGGGAGACTGTCTCAAAAAAAAAAAAGAAGGAGTCAGAAAGTCAGACTTAGAGGTGACTATTTTGAAGAATTACTGGAAAGAATCAAGGTTGCTACTTTGAAAATGGAGAACAGGGCCATGAGCCAAGGAATGGGACAGCCTCCAGAAGTTAGAAAGGGCAAAGAAATGGATTCTCTCTTAGAGCAGGCTCCCCAATTCCTGGGGCCACACCATGGCCTGTTAGGATCCAGGCTGTGCAGCAAAAGTTGAGCAGTGGGGAGAGCATTACCACCTGAGCTCCACCTCCTGTCAGATCAGCGCTGGCATTAGATTGTCATACGATCGAGCACAAATCCTACTGTGAACTGTACATGTGCAGGATCTAGTTTGCATGCTCCTCATGAGACTCTGAGGTGGAATGCTTGAGAATCGGAGGAGGAATGGTTTCATCTCAAAACCAAACCCCCAGCTGTCTCCATCGTGGAAAAATTGTCTTATATGAAACCGGTCTCTGGTGCCAAACAGGTTGGGGACTGCTGCCCTAGAGTCTCCAGAAAGGAATGATACCATTCTTATGCTTTTATTTCATCCCAGTCAGATGTGCATCGGACTTGATCCTACAGAACTGTAAGGTTCTGGTGTTGTTTTAAGTCATCAAGTTTGTGTTAATTTGTCACAACAGTAATAGAAAACTCATGTAGAAATTTTAAACACCACAAAGTTTACCCGGTATTTGAAGACCTTTACTTCATATATAGTTTTCATATTTTCTAGACTTGTCTTTTATTTGAGTGCTTTATGTATAATTTTTCTCAGGGTAGAATTTTGTGTGGTATGTTTTTTGAGGCCTTCTATGCTTGAAAATATTTTTTTTAACAGACCCTTATATTTTAGCTGTGTAAAAAATTCTAGGTCCTTATTCATTTTCCTTTTTTTTTTTTTCTTCGATTACTTTCAAGACAGTCTTGCTCTGTTGCTCAGGCTGGAATGCAGTGGCGTGATCTCGGCTCACTGCAACCTCAGCCTCCTGGATTGAAGTGATTCTTCTGCGTCAGCCTCCAGAGTAGGGGGGGATTACAGGTGTGTGCCACCATGCCCAGCTAGTTTATGTTGTTGTTGTTTTGTTTTTTGTATTTTTTAGTAGACATGGGGTTTCACCATGTTGCCCAGGCTGTTCTCAAACTCCTGACCTCAAGTGACCTGCACACTTTGGCCTCCCAAAGTGCTGGGATTATAGGTGTGAGCCACAGCACTGGCCCCTCATTTTCCTATTTTTAACAAACATGTCTGCTCTTTCTATAAGCTTGTAGAATTTCTTTTTCATTTGATATTTAAGTTTTCCACTTAGCAGATCCAGGTGAAGTGTTTTTTCTCTTTATTTCTTATGTTTTGGGCTTTATAGATTATTTCATTCTCAGTCTTATATCTTGCTTTAATTTTAGGATTTTGTCTTCATTATTTCTTTAAATAATTATTCCTCCCTATTTCTATTTTTCTCTACTTTGGTGACTCTTTTACCCAGGTGTTGACAACTATACTCTTTCTTATCACCTAGCTTTACCTTTGTATTTTTAGCTTTTTTTCTCCTTCTTCCTTTGATGAGAATTCCTCAGTCTGACCTTCCAATACATCAATTTTCTTTTTTTTTTTCTATATGTATTTCCTCTCTTCTTGAATATATGTTTTAGGCCTTTTTGATTACTTGCTTAATTTTTAAGTTTGTTTTGAATGCATTGTCTCCTCTAACACTGCTTCTGAGGCAGTCTGTAATCACTTGCTATTTTTCCTTATAAATAGGTATCTGCTTGTTTTAGCCTGTGAGATCCTATGTTCTAGAAGTAGTACCTGCTTCACATGTTGGGAAAAGCCAAAGTCCATCCCTGGCTAGGTGCTGAGGAAGTGAGAGGAGTCTCAGAGAAGACAGTACTAGGCACAGAGAAGCACCATTAATTACTCTTCCCTCCACGACTGGCTGCATGAAGCTGCTGTCAGTGGAAATACTGCTTCTGCTGAGAGAAGGAGTGTGTAACTGAGCCCAGGAGTGGGCTCAAGGGCGAGCGGTGGGGAAGCAACTGCTTAAGAGTACTCTGTCCCTGCCGGCTTTCTCTGCTCTTCACCTGCAAAGCTCTTCTGTGCTTCAATCTGATCCAGCATTTCTCCCCAGTCTCCTCATGGCTTCTAGTTGTTTAATTTAAGAAGATAAGAATGCAAACTATGTGAGCCTGGAGACAGTGACTGTTTATCTTTGCATCCACAGGGACCAGGATAGGGTCTGGCACTTGGTAAGGGTCCAATAAATAATTTTATAGTGCATTTCATTACATGGAGTTAGAGAGTGGAATGATAGAGAAAAGAGATTGGGAAGGGTGAGTGGGAAGGAGGAGGGAGGATGAAGAGAAGTGGGTTCAAGGATACAAACACACAGTTGACAGAGGAATGAACTGCAGAGGAGGGTGGCTTTACATAAGCAAAAATGTATTGTGCTTGGATGATGGATATCTATATTGGATAGTGATCGAGTCAGGATATATACCCTAAATATCCTGACTCGATCACTATGCAATATAGATGTGTAGCAAAATTTCACAAGTACCCCATAAATTTGAACAAATGAAAATAAATAATTAAAATTCAAGATTATGAAAAGCTCATTTTTTTTTTGCAGTGAAATAATCTGAAATAGTTATAAACTATACTGGGGGTGACACAAGAATGCTACTTACAAGTCAATACAAACATATAGACAATTTAACAAAGATTGAAGATAGAATGTAAGGCTCTAAAAAATTTTTGAAAAAAATTAATTTCATCAGGTTCTACAGAAGTAAAAATTATTTGGTTTACTATTCATACACACAGAAAAGCCAGACAAAAAGTACTTATTTTATGTACATATATGTATATATATACATATATATTATATACATATGGTTTTACACGACCTCTATGAGACATTCAATATTGTTGCCAAAACATTTTTTCTTGAAACTCTTTTTAATAGATGCATTCTTTCTACTAACAGCCTCTCTCATGGTTTTTCTCTTACCATTGATTTCTTTTACTTTTCTACTTTTCTTTTCTTTCTTTCTTTTTTTTTTGAGACAGAGTCTTGCTCTGTCACCCAGGCTGCAGTGCAGTGGCACCATCTCGTCTCACTGCAACCTCCGCCACCAGGGCCCAAGAGATTCTCATGCCACCCTGCCCAGCTAATTTTGTTGTATTTTTAGTAGAGAGAGTTTTCCTCACATTGGCCAGGCTGTTCTCAAACTCTTGGCCTCACATTGGCCAGGCTGTTCTCAAACTCTCAAACTCTTGATCCACCCGCCTCAGCCTCCCTAAGTGCTTGGATTACCAGCATGAGCCACCATGCCTGGCTGTTTTACCATTGACTTCTGCTTCCCAATTTCCTTCATGGACTAATTTCTTTTCTCTCCATTGTGGATCCCAGGGTTCTGTCCTGGACACTCTTCTCACTCTATTTCCTTGCATGATCTCATCAAACCCCAGGATTACAGCTATCACTTACATAATGGTGCTGTTTTGTATTTGCAATCTTCACCTCTCCTTTGAGTTCTAGGCTTTCTACATACTAAACTTCTCCACCTAGAGTTCCCACTGGCATCTTAATCTCCAATATCTTCTCCCACCAAATACAGCCTGTTCATCTTACTAATGGTTACCATTTTTACCCATGGCAGAAATCTCAATGTTGATCTTAAAGATCATTTTTCGCCCTGAGTCACACCTAATGCAACATGTCCACTCTACCTTCTTCTTTCTTTCCATTCTTACTGTAACTCCCTTGTTTTAGGCTTCCATCAATTATGTTTACCATTTCAGTATCTGCCTAACTGGTTGTCCTTCCTCCAGTCTCTCCACAATCAACCCCCTCCATAGCTGGGCCATGACCTCCCTGAAAATCATTCAGTAGTTCTCCATCACGGAGATAATAAAGCCCAAACCTATTAGTATACAATTCCAAATCCTTCAATCCCAGTCTATCTGATCCATGACATCTCCTGCCAACCCCCATGCTTTATTCTGTGCTCTAGTAAATTCTAACAACTTGTGATTCTTCAAACGTGTCATATTGCACTCTCCCTGTCAGGAATGTCTACCTGCTTTACCTACTCTTTCTTGAGTAAGAAGGTTCAGCAAAAATCTGGCTAAGTGAAGGAGAAAGGTTTCAAGTTTAGCTGGTAAAAATGGAAGCAATAAATTCAGTAACATCAAGAGAAAGAGAAGGTCAGCCAGAACATGAGACAAAGTAGCCTTGTAGAGTGAGAAGGAAAACAAGGAAATAGAACTGTTGGAGTTTGATTGTCCAGTATCCAGTTCTTGGTGGCCTGGCAATGGTGTCATCATTTTACAGTAATTATTCCAAATGAAATAAATAATAATTAGGGATCTTGGACTAGTCACCATCTCCTTGGAAGGAAGTCAGGAGATGATGTTGGGAGGGGGTCTGTGCTGCAAACAATGAATGAAATTATGAAGGCAAAGGAAATGTTGTATGTATATACAGGATTAACTTGATCCTGCACTTGGGAGAGCTTTCTGGTACTACACACCTGTTTTCCCCACTATTTTTGGTCAGAGTCAGTGAAAATTAGTAAAGCCGGTGATTTTTTTTTTTTTTTTTTTTTTTTGGGATGGAGTCTCGCTCTGTTGCCCAGACTGGAGTACAGTGGTGCAATCTTGGCTCACTGTAACCTCCACCTCCCTGGTTCAAGCGATTCCCCTTCAGCCTCCTGAGTGGCTGGGACTACAGGCGCATGCCACCACACCTGGCTAATTTTTGTATTTTTAGTAGAGACAGGGTTTCACCATGTTAGTCAGGCTGGTCTCGAACTCCTGACCTCACAATCCACCTGCCTTGGCCTCCCAAAGATTACAGGCATTAGCCACCATGCCCGGCCTAAAGCCTATGAGTCTAAGTGTCTCTCATACTCATTTTGTTATTGGAAGGAACCCTAGAAATCAAGAACCTAGACTTGGGAAAGACACTCACTGTCTACCCCGGTTTGGAACAATCCAGGCAGTTCGCTATTGACCTGCTCTTCCTGTCTTTGCTATTAATAGGTGACAAAGGGATAATGGGGTAGACAGGGCAGCATCAAATCTATCCAAACCTACTCTAGGAATTAGAGCAGGGAGCTGACATCAGTAAAGTACTTGTTATATAAACTGTAGTTTCTCAAAACATAATCCTGTGCTACTGTTAAAAATTAAGGTTCAAAGGAAGAAGGACGGGGGTGGAGAGAGAATTTTTTCTGTACAAAAATGATATCATCTTTAATATATTGTTTTTGTTCCTGTTTTTTCTTAAGACAGAATTTTACTCTTGTTGCCCAGGTGGGAGTGCAATGGTGCAAACTCGGCTCACAGCAACTGCTGCCTCTCGTGTTCAAGTGATTCTCCTTCCTCAGCCTCCCAAGTAGATGCGATTACGGGCATGTGCCATCACACCCAGCTAATTTTTTTTGTATTTTTTAGTAGAGACAGTGTTTCTTCATGTTGGTCAGGCTGGTCTTGAACTCCTGATCCCAGGTGATCTGCCCACCTAAGCCTCCCAAAGTGCTGGGATTATAGGTGTGAGCCACTGTGCCTGGCCCAATATATTGTTACATGACATAAATCAGATGCAGAACAGTGATTATTGCATGCTAGCTTTTGTGTAAGAAACAGGAAAATAAGAATATATGTGGAGTATTTGCTATTGTTTGCATAACAACACTAAAAAGTTACAATAAGAACCTAATTAAAACAGTTTCCTATGGTGGGAGGAAATAGAAAGCAAGGTGAATGAAGATGGTGTATTAGCAAGATATCTTAATTATGACTTTAGATATTGTTTTAATATTTATGCAAATATTTTATATATTGAAATAAAACTAGCCATTGATATGTATTTGTCACCTCTTAGAAACATCAACAAAACTATCTGTTGATTATCAGATAACTGGCAGAGAGAGAGAGAAAAAGGTTCGTGACAGTGTTGTTTTTAGAACAAAGGAAAATAACTGCGATAGTCACTGATTAAGCACAATAATGTGCAATTATACAGCGAATACCTAGAGTTGTTATGATGTAGATACATATTTATGAACAGTCCTAGTGGGAAAATGTGATATCAAATAGTATGCACAGTATGATCTCTGTATATGCAGATTAACAACTGTGGAACAAATACAGCAAAATGTTAATTTGAAAATACAGGTGACTGTTGTTTAACCTTTGTTTGCTAATATGGCTAACAAGTTTTTTTTTTTAATCTATCAGGTAAATTAAAGTTTAAAAAAATACTAACTCTCACCGGCCCTTGTCCTCTCTCTACTCTTTCAACGGTATGTCCTTCCATATTTGCTACTACTAGCATATATCAGTAGCAGAAGGATTGATGTTTATTGTTTACCATGTCCCAGGCACTGTTATAAGCACTTTGCAAGAATTATATAATTTAATAATCAGAACAATATCATGAAGTAGGATTTACTCTATTTCCATTTACAGATAATCCCATGGCAACATGAGGGTATGTAACTAGTCCCTTTCACGTGGATAAAATCAGTGGTGTGGATCATCAGCTTAGACGATTTGACTCTAAAACATGCGACTGCCCTGACTATTCTATCACATTCCACAGGCAGCTGCACTAGATTCTTCTCTCACTTCAATATAACTATACAAGTCTGGCAACCCTGGCACTCTCTTTAATTTCTGGGTTCCTGCAAACTAGCTCAGCACCTTACTTTTAACACACAACTTCATGTTTGTTGGATGGATGAATGAATGAATTTTTTTTAAAGCTGTGAAGCTGTTCAGCTTTGGCGGCTCTCTGGCTATGATCTAGTGCGATCGTTCTTAATCATATAGGTTGCTTTCCTTCTATGTTGCCTGTCAGAAACAACTGTCCAGACATATTACTCTGAAGTCCATGTTTTTGACAGTCATGCATTAGTTGTACTGTATAGTTGAGATATAATTTTTTATCCCATAAGCCTGCCAAGGAAAATTTATAACACATGTATTGAGTGCCTGGCATATAGCATGCTGTGTCCTAGGCACCCAGTATACCAAGATAAAAACTCAGTTTATGATTGTAAGGAACTCATAGGCTGGAGCGGGAGGCAGGGGAAGGGTGTATCTAGTCATGGATCTTTACAAATGAGATGGAAGAACACACAAGTTGCCTGAGAGCCAGTGGAAGAGTAACTCACTCCAACAGGGTTGGAGTATCCTGCAAGACTTCCCAGAGGAGGTGGCAGTGACTGCACTGAGTTTCAAAGGATGAGTAGGAATGAGGCTAACAGTAAGGAGGCAGACAAGAGGAGGATAAACCAGCCAACACTTCTCATAGGAGCTTGAAGTCAAGGGAAGTCCATTTTATCCACTGAAATTGTGAAAAAGTATTTTTCTGATAAGAATCCTAACCATTTCTATGCGGATGGATCTCTTAAAGTAGCCAGAAGAAGGAGGATTTAGAAATTGTGTGAAGAGAGAAGTGCAAGCCTATATGAGTGTACAAGATGAAAGGAAAAAAGACCAGTTACATTAAGTGGAACACAGAATCTTGTTACACATCGCATCTTTGTTTTCTGGCGTTCTTAACAGTAATTGCAGTAATTGTGAGTGGGCCAGTCCCCTCTGCTCTGGCTTAGGCACATGAATTCCTTTCACTGACTCTGATAGCCATGTGCAAATGCAGAGTAATTTTCTCATTATGACTCACTATTCAGTGACTGGGAAAAAATTAACAAGCCTCAAAATAATGCCTTTTTTATCCAGACAGAATTTTAGCCTTTGTAATGTCAGACAACATAAATATATGACATCTTCTAATTTTAAAACCTTTTTAAAAACAAAGGAAGTGACTAAGCTTATTCTTCATGGTGCCCAGAGGCTGAAGGAAAATTATTACAAGTGCTCTAGGTGACCAGGTGAGGATATGGGAAAAAACATCCTGATAGAGGACTGAGTTCATTTAGTCAAATCATCCAATTAAAAAAAATTACAACTGCCTTAATTTCAGTTTAAATACTGGAAACTATATCCCAAATTTCTTTATCTCAACCACTGTGCTTGTCAGAGTGGAAGAATTAATTAGAAGTTAATTAAATTCCAGGCAATTTTTAATTAAGGGGTTTAAAAACAATTAAGACAGGCATAGAATTGTTACTTAACTCTAATTAGAAGAGAAGTAAAAATCAACAAAATAATCCAATAGACTTACATTTTACCTATAAAGGAAGTTTTACATCATCACTATCTAATTAAGTAGACAAAAATGTGGGGGGGCGCGGGGGGACTATCTTTAAATATGAACAATTTGGGGAAACGGTACCAGAGATGGTGCCTTTAATCAGATCAGATGGGTATGATCTGATTTTTATGTCTTCTGTGCCTTCAGTGAATTGTTTTCAGATCTCTCTTAATTGAACAGCTGGTAGCCTGGGGCGATCCCGGACAGGAAGTAGGTAGATCTTTATGTTTAATACAGAGTGCATTCTTGGCATACATTAAGTGCAAAGTACTAGCCGGTTGTATCTTTCATCAGGCAAGGTTATGGAGAAGTTTATTACAGGGCTTCTTTTGTAATGAATAGGTATTACTTTTGCTAGTTAAATGATGAAATCGTGCTAGTGATTCAGGATGGGTGTAATTTGTGTTTGATGTTCAGAGTGGTTGGCTAAATAGCACATTTTCCATCCCAAAGCTATATGTATCCTCTATTACCACCCCTTGTAAGGCAGGAATTGCTGATGTGAAGATAGCCATTGCCCACACACCAGGAAAGAGCAGGGATTAGGTGGCGGGGAGTTAGGGCACTAAAGTCCTTGAGCCGGAGAATCTTAAGGATTGCATATCTGACCTGTTTACTTGATTTTCTCTTTTTTGTGTCCAAAAATTAGTCTTTACCTCTGTCTCTGTCACCATCCCCAGGTCTCCCAATGACTTAAATTGTGCTTCTCAGTCACTTGAACCCAACCTCAATACTGTAAGGTACAACTTTTGCTGCCTGCAGACATGAGTTTTTCAGTAAGAAGACTGATATCTTACAGTCACTGACTTACTATCATTAGACTTACAACTTTTCAATTTTACAATGGTGCAAAAGCAATATGCATTCAGTAGAAACCGTATTTCAAATTTTGAATTTTGATCTTTTCCCAGGCTAGCAATATATGTAGGTCAACATTTTATTATAAAATAGGCTTTGTGTTAGATGCTTTCGTCCAACTGTAGGTTAACAAAAATATTCTGAGAATATTTAAGAAAGGCTAGGTTAACAATGATCTTTGAAAGGTTAGATATACTAAGTCCATTTTCAACTTACAATATTTTCAACTTATGATGAATTTATTGTGACGAAACCCCATTGTAAGTAAAAGAGCATCTGCATTAAGCTAAAATTCATGTCTATAGCTTCCTCATGATATTTAATATGTGACAGAGATGGTGTTTTACTCTTGACTGGGGTCTCCTGACCATGGCATTATGGACATTTGGAGCTGGATAATTCTTTATGTATTCATACATTTATTTATTTTTGAGACAGGGTTTCACTTTGTTGCCCAGGCTGAGTGCAGTGGTGCAATCACTTCTCACTGCAGCCTCAAACTCCTAGGCTCTAGTGATTTTCCTGCCTCGGTCTCCTGAGTTGCTGGGACTACAGGCAATTCTTTTAAGTTTTATTTTATTTTTAATTTACACATAATAATTATATATATTTATGGGGTACAGTATGATGTCTGCAGGCATGTATATATTATATAATGATCAAATCACAGCATTTAGCTTAGTCATTACCTCAAATATTTATTTCTTTGTGGTAAGAACATTCAAAATCCTTTCTTCTAGATATTTTCTTTTTTTAAAATTTATTTTAATTTATTTATTTATGATCAAGTCTCACTCTGTCACCCAGGCTGGCGTGCAATGGCACGATCTCAGCTCACTGCAACCTCTGCCTCCCGTGTTTAAGCAATTCTCCTGCCACAGCCTCCTGAGTAACAGGGATTACAGGCACCCACCACCATGCCCAGGTAATTTTTGTATTTTTAGTAGAGATGGGGTTTTATCATGTTGGTCAGGCTGGTCTTGAACTCCTGACCTTAGATGATCCATCTGCCTCAGCCTCCCAAAGTGCTGGGACTACAGGTATGGGCCACCACACTATTTTGAAACAGTATTCTTAATTATTGTCATGCTACTGTACAATAGGACACTAGAATTCATTCCTTCTATCTAACTGTAATTGTGTACCTGTTGACCAATCTCTCCTCCTGCCACCCTTCTCCTACTCTCCTTAGCCGCTGGTAACCACTGTTCTACTTTCTACTTCTGTGAGATCAGATATTTTAGATTCCATAAATGAATGATATTATGCCAGACACAGAAAGAGATAGTCTCTTTAAAAATGCAAATTATTGGGCCTCACTCCAGACTAGATTAGATGTCCTCCAGGCTCATCCCTGTTGTTATAAATGATAGAATTTTATTTTTTTATGGCTGAGCAGTATTCTATTGTGCATTCATACTACATTTTCTTTATCTATTCCTTTGCTGATGGCCACTTAGGTTGATTCTGTATCTTGGCTATTGTGAATAATGCTGTAATAAATACGAGAGTGAGGACACTCTTGGATGTACTGATTTCTTTTCCTTTCAATAAATACTCACTAATGGGATTGCTAGATTGTATGGTAGTTCTCTTTGAAGAACCCACTTACTGTTTTCCATAATGGCTGTACTACTTTGCATCTCTACCCACAGTGTGCAAGTGTTCTGGTTTCTCCACATTCTCATCAGCATTTACTTTTTTCCTTTGGATGATAGCCCTTCTAACTGGGATGAGGCGATATCTTGTGGTTTTTGTTTGCATTTCCTGGGATGGTTAGTGATATTAAGCATTTTCTCATATACCTGTTGGCCATTTGTTTGTCATCTTTTGAGAAATGTCCTCAGGTCTTCTGTCCACATTCTACTTACATTATTTAGTGTTTTTGCTATTGAGTTGCTTGAGTTTTTAATATATTCTGGATATTATTAACCCCTTGTCAGATGGATTATTTGCAAATAGTTTCTCCCATTTGGCAGGTTGTCTCTTCACTCTTAATTATTTCCACTGTTGTGCAGAAGCTCTTTAGTTTTATGTTGGAACTAGATAATCCTCGTAGAGAATAATAATATTAACTCTGTGTATTGCAGGATATTTAGCAGCATCCCTGGCCTCTGATCATTAGATGCCAGTGCAACCCTAAAGACTGTGACAATCAAAACTGTCTCCAGACTTGGCCAAATGTGCCCTGGAGGAAAAATAGCCCCCAGTTGAGAACCACTGTGCTAGATCTCCTTCCCATCAGGCATAAGGAGGAAATTCTGCTTTCTGGCAAGTTTGAAGAGTGCTGTATCTTATCTCTGTATTTCACACCTTGACCTAAGAGGAGAAAGAAATCCTTCTGACCCCACCGTGATAAATCGAACTCTAACAGAAAGCTCCCAAACCAGTTTATCAAATTTCTATTGCTGTTACCCAATAGATAGCCAGTTTCTCATTTAATGATTTTGCTGTTGGTAATTCATTTCTCTTTCCCTACTGTTTTGTTCAAAGAGATAACTCTTTTTTTCAATTTTATTTTTCAGGTCTCTGGCTTACTGGGAAGTGAGATCTTTTTTTCTCTATAGTGCCAGTCTCTTGGTCATGCTGGTTGGAATTGTTTTCCTCGTGGTCACCCCAGACCACACTCCTGAATTTCTTGAATGCATTACACAGCATTATGCACATGCTTCCATCCTTTGATTGTTGAGCTGCCAGTCAGTGCCTTTTGTCCAGTCAGTCATAGAGTTTTCCACCCAAACACACCTGAAAAGAAAATATCCTCAACCCATAATCATTTCCACAGACCTCCTCTACTTGGAAAGCCAGCTGTGTTCTCACTCTTTCCTTCTGCCCACTGAGCCTCTTCACCCAGAGAAAACTGGCATTACTTTCAGGAAGTTGTTCTTACACTGTAGCTTACAGCAGAGTCACCTGGAAGGCCTGCTGAAGCATGGATTGCTGGGCCCTAACCCCAGACTTCTAATCCAGTCTGTAGTGAGGCCCAATAATTTGCATTTTTAACAAATTTCGGATAATGCTTCTGCTCCAGTCATCTCACCTTGAGACCACTGCCATAAGGCATAATGGCAGAGGAAAAAGCCCTCCAGGTGAATCTGATTGAGATAGGGTGCCCACCTAGTGCAGGATCATGGTTTTATTTCCTCCTTTCTCCAAAGATCAATGTGTCTTGAGGGGTTCCATCCTGCCAGCAATGTCAGTTGAGCTTGGAAAAGGCTACGAAAAATTTCCAAAGCTATGGAACAAAGCGCATGGACTCAAAATAGCCAACACTATAACACACATACACTTGGGTTGTTCTACCCCTGATCACACGGTGAATTTCCAGCTGCACTGGCTTTTAGAGGAATGTTTCACCACAGTCCTTCCACAAAAGAGAGAACATTTGCTTACTTAAAAACTATGGACAATTACATTCAAAGCTTTCTAAAGAATGTAACAATTAAATTCAAATCTTTCTAAAGAAATCAAGGAGAGACCAGGGACTTGGAGTGTAAACACTTGGAGTCTAATCTGACAGGAATTCAGGGAACAGAGGAGGTAGGCTTGGACAGATCCTCTACAGGCTCCCATCTTCCCTCACCTCCAGCTCCTGTTCTGGTGTCTTGTGCCCAGCTGACAGTAAGCCCGTAATAACATCTAGGAAGCACCCACAATATGCCATGCCTTGGGCTAAACCCACTATCTACTACAACAGAGTGCCTATTAGAGATACTGCAATTTGAATAATCGTGGAACTCTCTAAGATCTAAAGAAAGGCAGCCATGTTGAAGGGCAGGCAATGTGATTCATTAGAACACAGGGCACCATTTGTCAACCTTCTGATTTACCAGCTATAGCTATCCCTATTAAAAATTTCCACTTTGGGAATCAGGAGAGTGTATGTGGTCCTCTCTTCACCTGGCATCCTGTCAAGCTGATCTTCTCCCTCCCTCCCTTTAAAGGGCCCTATATGCATCTCTCTGCATTCACTGACATTGTCCCAGAAACCTCTATGCCTTCACCTTCTACCACACACATACTGCTGTCTGAGAGGCAGAGGAGCTCACAGGCAGTAGGATTTAGGAAGATTTCAGGACCGTCTCCTGAAAACAAATGTCTCTCATTATTTTCTCACATCCCTGAGAGAGTTGAACAGGTAAGGCAAGCATGTGGCACACATGGTCTCTTCCCCGATCTCTGACCAGTGACATGCATCACCAATTGATGATGGCACTCTCTCCATTGAACTCAGACCAATCAATTGGAGGTGACACTGTAGAGGAAACTCATTTGACATGCCTAGACTATGATATGCATTTGAAGATGAGGTACTCTGTGATCTCTTCCTAAGTTGTGAATCCACTTAGTAATTTCTGAATTCTAACCTTTCATTAAAGCCCAGGTCCCATCTTATGTATTTTGAGAAGCCACCTCTTATCTTACTGTTGTCTCCCCTACATTTCTCTCCTCTGATACTGATATATCCAAGGGAGAATTCAGATTTTGCGGGGACTGAAACCTGACAGCAGTTTTGTAATTTTTCTATAGAGAAAATGAAAAGATAATTCAATTTTTCCTCTAGGTTGATCCAAATTTGTTTAGAAAAAATTATTTTGGCTTCAGACTAATTATTGATTATGTCATGTAAATTTTCAAGATGATCTCTAATATGGGAAAACCAGTATCAATTTTATTTCATATTTGAGCTCTAAGATTTTAGAGCATCTCAAGTTTGCTGTGCAGTGTCTAATCAGAAACAGTCTTGTAATGAATGACACTCATTGGCCAGTTTGTCCTCATGTCCTCAAGTTTTATTTCTAAGTGGAATGCATCTAAATATCTAAAACCATTGTGGGCAATTCATCATGCCCTTGCAAAGAGCATCAAGCATGTATCGTGGAGCACTGAGTTAGGCATGTTTCTTCCCAAGCACTATGGACATGATCACCTCAGTGTGAGCAAAGTGATGTCCCTTCTGAAGCAGGAGCCAGGCCTTCTATTCGGCTGTGTGTCTACTGTCAGCTCTTCAAGGATGCTCAGAGAATAAATCCAATTTCTTTATCACCCATAAGAAAACCCAGTCCTTAAAAAATGTCATGTGACTTACCCAGAAAATTGGAGGTAGAGCCTGGACTAGAATCAGGTAGGTGCACTCTAAGATTCATGCAGTCTCTCCCCTCTGCTTAGAAAGGTCATCATGTCCTTGCTATTTGAAAAATATTTCTAAAGCTCATCATATACTGGGTATTTGATAAATATCCCTAAGTTTCAGTCCTCTCAAAACATCTAGTAAAATGCCTATAAGAATTCAAATACATATCCTTTAATTAATGAATGAGCAACTAAGTGAATGAAAAATATAGTATAAGCATCTCCAAATATTCTGGTTGCTCTTTTTAATATTTTTTTGTATTAATGGTGTTTTATATTAGTAGCCATAATTTCAGGCTTTTTTTTTTCCTTCTGAGATTAAAGTCTTGATGAAATCATAGACTGGTCAGTACTGGAAGACACCCCAACAATCATATAATTCAATCCTTTTTTTTTTTTTTTATCCAGTGGATAAGGAAACTGAGATTGCAAAAGCTGAAGTTATTTACCCAGGGCCTTAGAGTAGTTATTCTAAATACTTATCCTGGCTTTTTGTCATGCTCTTTAGTATCACAAGACAAGTGCTTATCATTTATTTTTAATAGACCCAGAATTTAGAGAGTCTGAATCTGCCTTGAAATCAATCACTTCAACTGCACCCACCCCTTATTTTTCACTTACGACATTAGAGTATTTATTAAATATCCTGTGTGTTCAGTGCCAAGGGGAAAGCAGAGACATGGTCCTTACCCTTAAAGAACTCATAATCATATATGTTCATAGAAACATATGACCTTATTTATGACAGGACATAATTATGGGAAACATTTTGTCAATTTCATTTGAATTCTGTATGAAATAAAAGTTATTTCTCTTTTAGACCACAACTTTTTCATTTTTAAATGAGACATTTGAAGTATGCACTCTAAAAGCTAAATCATTTCAGCAAGACTGCTTATCTTTTTTTTTTTTTTTGAGACTGAGTTTTGCTCTTCTTGCCCAGGCTAGAGTGAAATGGTGCAATCTCGGCTCACTGTAACCTCTGCCTCCTGGGTTCAAGTGACTCTCCTGCCTCAGGCCTCCTGAGTAGCTGGGATTACAGGCATATGCCACCACACCTGGCTAGTTTTGTATTTTTAATAGAAATGAGGTTTCTCCATGTTGGTCAGGCTAGTCTTGAACTCCCAACCTCAGGTGATCTGGCTGCCTCAGCCTCCCAAAGTGCTGGGATTACAGGCATGAGCCACCACTCCCAGCCAAGACTGCTTACCTAAACAATCAAATTTAGCCACATCAAGATGGGGCTGTCACTTTTAAGGGTATTATTCATTGAATGGACCATATCTTCATCTTTGGTCATTGAACTAACTGGCTAAACATCATTCATGTATTTTGTTTTTGTCTGCTATGTCCATGGGACTATAATTTAAGGAATGTGAATAGAGCAGCACAAACCAAATGCTTCTCCCCAAAAACACTATGATGCATGTCATGGGAAATGGCCTCAGCCAGTCCTGGGAGGCAGTAAAATGTGAAGAGCATGGAAGTTGGGTTAACAAACATTCATTTATCAGATATTTATAAATAATTATTAAGTCCTTACTAAATGCCAAGCACTACTGGATACTCAGAGTCAATATAGTGGTGAATAAGAGAGAAAGAGATCCCTGCTTCTATAGAGCTTATGCTCTAGTGAAGTAAAGAGGTCATGAACAATAGAAAATCTACATAGTAATAAGCACTATGCAGAGAAAAAAAAGTTTGATGATAAAGCATAGATTGGAGTATCAGGAAAGGCTTCCAGGGGACAGGGGACAGGGAGTGACTTAGATGCTGTCATTCAAATGACAAGAAGGAAGCAAATGAAGAAGACTTGTGGGAATAGCGGGGAAGATTATCTGGGCAGAAGGAACATGATGGGCAGCGCCCATAAGGGAGGAGGCATGGCTTGGAAACAGAACTCACGCTGGTGTGTCTGGGGTCTTCAGGAGAAGAATAGGGCAAAGATGAGGTCAGAGAGGCAGGCAGGGGCCAGACAATGTCATACTTTGTAGGCAGGGTGAGGAGTTTGGGTTTAATTTCAAAGGCAAGAGAAGCCATTGTAGGGTTTTCAGTAGGGAAGTCACATGATGTAATTTACATTAAAAAAAATCATCCTGGATTCTGTGAGAAGAGTCAATTGTAGGGAGGAGGAAGGGAAGCAACGAGGTAAATTAGGACACAATGGCAGTACTGCATGTGAGAGACAGTGGCCACTAAAAGGAGATGGGGCTGGCACATGGACAGATATGGCTACTTGACTCACTGGCTGGGGGAGCTGATCAAATCAGCCTTTTAAGTATGAATTTTCTTACCTATGAAAAGGGTATAATAATGTTCTCTTGGAAATTTGTTCTGGGCATTAAATGTGATAATCCCCAGCACATACTAAGTACACAGCGACATTCTAGAAAATGAAAGGATAGTGTGCTAGTAACCTGGATCAGTATCAGCAAGCTCTGGCCCATCCAGTCCATTACCTGTTTTTGCTGATACATTTTATTGGAACAGAGCCATGCTTGTTTGTTAGATCTGCTTCCACACTGCAATAGCAAAGTTGAGTAGTTGCAACAGAAACTATAACAGCCTGCAAAGCCTAAAATATTTACAGCCTGGCCCTTTAAATTAAAAGTTTACTGATCCCTGATTTAGATTGTAATGAAGAGTAGAAGGTAGAAAGAATGTAAGAGATATGAGATGTATCTTTACAAGGAGGAGGCAGACAATTCAGAGGAACATTAGTAGTGTGTCATGCACTATATTTTTTAAGTGCTCTGCAAAAGAAAAGGCCCCAGCTGTAAAGACATGATTAATAAAAGGAAGCATTTGAAATAAACTTCAAATGTCATCATCACACAAATCAACCAATAGTATGTAACATTTATATAGTGCCCTTATATTTCCATTATGTTCATCAATAATTTTAGTGTAAGAGAAGACAAGTAATGGAAAACAGCTAGCAATAAATTGCAAGAATCATAAATAAAATACAGAGTTCATCCATGCAGTCAATAAATATAAATTTGGCACAAAATTTATACTAGGTCCAGTGCTAGGTGCTGGGATGCACAATGGTAGACATGACAGCCACAGTCCTTGCTTTCATGAAAATTGAGTTTAATGTTTCCTTTTGGGGAAGGACTGTCCCCAGCTTCATGTAAGTACCTTTGTGTAAATGAAGAAATACCCTCTCCTCCTTCCTCAAGATACTTTATCTCCATCTGTAAGAAACATTCCACAAAAGATTAATTTTTCTAGAGCTTTGATTGGCATCTGCCAACAATTTTAATATAAATGTTCAACTCTACTGTAATTATGATGTAAATGGCTCTGGGGCATGACACCTATTGGAGTACAGAAACATGTTTAACTCTATGCAGAAGCATGAAATGTATGTGCCCACAACAGAAAGGGATGATAATATGGAAAGAAGGTACTGCCTGAGCTGAAGATTATGAAGACTGTTTCTCTAGGCATCAATTTTTACTAAGTTGATGATCCCTAATTATGGTTTTATTAGTAGCCTGCGGGTATCTGGAATAATTTTATATGCCATTTTAAAACTTTCAATGTGAAATTTAAGCAAGCAATATATTATACTTGAAAGAGTGGACAAGGGGAAGATTGTAGTAAAATGAAATGATCAATTATAGGATGTTCAAGTAACAAAAAATTTTGGGGTCTCTCAGAGCAAAGCCGGTTTGCATAGTTTTGGGGAGTTGTGTTGGTATGTTTCTATTTTTATTAAATTTAATTTCTTTATTTACTTTCTAGTTTAAACAGAAAAATCCAGATTTGAAGTTCAAAGCTTTATATCACATAAGTAGTATATGATTAGAATTCCTAGGGGAGAAGTCCCATATGGGGCCATTAGAAACAGTTCTATAAAACACAAAGGCTAAAACAGGCAATTCCATTGGCACTGGAATCAAAGCATGCATGGAGTAGGTCAAGCACCTTCATGATTTTTTTCCCTTTGTTCAGAAACAAAATGAAAAGATGTATGAATTGAGAGAGCCTAATTCTGGTTTAGAATCAGAATGGAGGAGCGTAAAGGGTGAAACAAGAAAGAACTAAGAGTAATATGTGGGAAGAAATAAAAATAATTTTTTATTTTGAGACAGGGTCTCGCTGTTGCCCAGGCAGGAGTGCAGTGGTGCAATTGCAGTTCACTGCAGCCTCCACCTCCTGGGCTCAAGCTATCCTCCTGCGTCAGCCTCAGAAATAGCTGGGACCACAGGCATGTACCGTCATGCCTGGCTCACTTTTAATTTTTTTTTTTTTTTTTTTTTTTTTTTGTAGAGATGATGTTTTGCCCAGGCTGGCCTCAAACTCTTAGGCAAGTGATCCACCTGCCTCAGCCTCCCAAAATGCTTGGATTACAGGTATGATATACGGCACCTGGCCAGATGAAAATATTTTAATTATAAGTCTGGTCCTCTTCATTCTCCCAAATTCTATTCTGAAGGTTTTTATTCCTCTTCCCCTGTGTCCTAGATGCCATGCCAATGAACAAAATAAAGTTCCTCTTTACTTTTCTTTCCTAAACACCCTCAACCAGAACTAACATAGTTCAATTCACTGGGAATTCAGGCAGAGATAACAAAGTTTGCTTTTCCTTATTAATAAGTGGCTAAAAGTTACCAGTTTATTTTCCATCACTAATTAGTTTTGCTTTACATTAACTTTATATGTGTATTTTTAAGGAATGATATTACATATTGTCATTGCTTTAAATGTTTTTGAAATCCCAGACCAAAGTGAATGAAAAGAAGTGATGAAAAGTTCTGATCAAAACGTGGAGATAAAGTAGAATGAATCATACTGATTATTTTGTGTTCTGTAAATCTATTGTGAAGTTTCTTATCCTATTTCATAAACTACTTTGGGCCTGGAGTTTTAAAATCAACAATTAGTTATCTCAAATATGTTGAGTCATAAAATGTTTGTCATTTTACAGAATATATCAGATAATCTCTATTTCCTTTCAAATGTTTAAAAAAAAAACCTCAAAGGATTAAGAAATGGAAATAGACACTAAAATAAGTCACTTAACCATATCCTACATGGGATTGCAACACTAACTCGATAAATAAACACTATACTCTCATTCCACTTGACCTTGATAAAAAGATTGCTAAGTCATGATCTTTAATGAGTGTTTAGAAGTATGAGTTTCTACCCAGTTGAGACCATTCTTGAGGGGAAAGGCCAAAAGCCACAGGAGAGAAAACATTTTGGTTCAACTTTGTGCTTGGTGAGCTGTTTTCCCTCACAAATTCACAAATTAAGGGACATATTTCTACATACTATCATACTCCCATGGCTTGTGGTAAGCAAATATATATCTCTTCTACTTGAGAAATGTTTTCTATTACTTCTTTTGTGAAAGAAGCACACATTCATTAAACATCCTCTCTTGAACTTTAAACAAAATTTCTCATAGGCGAAAACTTTCTGTATTAACTCGTTTCCTTGTTTCTTGGAGATTTCATAGAACCTACGTAAGAAACCAGCTTTTTGCTCTTGCGAACGGTCAGGTAAAGAAATTCTGCTGTTTAAACATAATTGTTAGTGTCTAATTATAGTAAAAACTACTTTGGAAGGAACAGTGTCTCATGGTAGCTGTGAAGAAATGTCATAAATTCAGAAGCTGAGTGAGTGGGAGAGAGGAAAGTTCATACAGTCCCCTTTCTACTGATGGTTCTTGATGACATTAGGTGGCTTAAGGACAGGGGATTAAATAATATTGGATCACGTAATATGTGACTGCCTTTTCTGCTTCTCTTTCCCTCCTGATAATGTCAAGGAGAGAGTTTGCATCCAGTTCTGGTTTTCCTGTCCCTTTAGAGCTTTCTAAGTTTTCTTTTTGACAGAGAGGGCTTCAGACAGAATATAGAATAAAACAAGAAAGGAATAATATAATAATACTTTGTTTTAATCCTGTGTGTTCAGTGCACATGAAAGTGATTTTTCCAAAGATACTAAAAGAAAGTTTCTTTTAAAGATAAGTGTGTTTAGAACTTCCAGATGACCGAATACATGGAGGTGTCTGGAGAGTGGTACCTCAGGGAGGGCACGGAAGCTTTCATGCCCCTTCCCCTGTACCTTGCCCCATGCATCTCTACATCTGTATTCTTTGTGATATCCTTTATAAGAAAATAGTAAATGTAAGGTACTATGTCATTCTTTATGGTACCAAGTAAAGTGAGAGTCCTGTTGTCCATGGTCAGCCAACCTGGGACTGTCAGGGAAGTCCTGACCATTTATTTACTATGGGAAACATGATTAGAGTTTGACCAAATTTGTTCAAATTGGGGGAAATGTAACTGAAACACCAGTGGCTTGTGTATCGCACCATTTGAGGGACCAGATCATATGACCACAGTGTCATCATGAGGAACAGACCAGAATCTCCAGCTTCAAGCAGTGGATGCCTAGGAAGGAAGATCTATGACCACAGACAGAAATCTGGTGGCTCTAATTGGCCAGTCCCGGTCTATGTGACCCTGACTCAGTGGCTGTATTTCCCTGTACCTCAGCTTCCCTTTAACAAAATTGGATAAAGGGTAAAATATGTGTTTAGATAAAAAGTAAATTAATGTAAATAAAAACATTAAGTAACAAAGGTGATGCAAGAATGTGATGAACTACAGGGTCCTTGGCTCATGCCTATAATTCCTAGTACTTTGGGAGGCCTAGGTGAGAGGATTGCTTGAGTGCAGGAGTTTGAGACCAGCTTGGGCAACATAGTGAGTCTCTGTCTTTTTTTTTTTTTAAGGAAGAGGCCAGTTTTATTTAAACACAAAACATGCACATAAGCTGTCTACTCAGTTTCTTCGCTGCACAGCCTGGCATTGGAGTTGGTGACTTTGATGGCCAGCTGGGCAGCTCTTTCCACGATGGCTTTGCGGTTCTTGGAGGAAACATTGTGAGCGATCTCAGTGCAGTAAGATTTGTTACACATCAGCAGCACTTCCAGCTCCTTGAAGTTGTGGACCAGGAACTTCCGGAAGCCACTGGGCAGCATGTACTTTGTTTTCTTATTGCTCCCATAACCAATGTTAGTCATTAAGATCTGGCCCTTGAACCTTCTACGAACCCTGTTGTCAATACCTCTAGGTTTCCGCCAGTTATGCTTAATTTTGACATATCGGTCTGACTGGTGCGGAATGAACTTCTTGGTTCTCTTTTTGACGGTCTTGGGTTTCACAAGGGCTCTAAGGGCGGCCATGATGCCAAGGAGGAGATCGCTGCTATCTCCATAGGCAGTGCCATGGAAGAGAGCGAGTCTCTGTCTTTATGAAAAATCAAAAAATTACCTGAGTGGGGTGTCATGTTGCTGTTAGTCCTAGCTACTCAGGAGATTGAGGGAGCTATGATTGTACCACTGCACTTCAGTGACCAAAAAAAAAAAAAAAAAAAAAGGAAAAGGACAAATGCTATAAAGTGACTGAGTTTGGAACCCACTGTTACAGTTCTCTAAATAGAGATTAATTCGCCTTCCACCAGACTTCATCTTAAACAAACAAACAAAAAACCACTTCCTTTTCTTCTTTCTCTCTCCCTTCTTCCTTTCTACCCTCTATCATTTAACAAAATGGATTCCTAGTATATATAATATGCCTGACATATTAGGCACTGCAAACTCAGAAATGCAAAGATCAGTAAAGGTATTATCATCTTTCTTCTCAACCTGCTCAGTCTCACTGGAAAGACAGATGTGCAAACAATTATTCTATAGTTAGAAATGTAACATGTATAGCTGAGCATGGTGGCGCATGCCTGTGATCCCAGCTACCTGGGAGGCTGAGGCAGGAGAATTGCTTGAACCTGGGAGGCAGAAGTTGTGGTGAGCTGAGATCACACCATTGCACTACAGCCTGGACAACAAGAGTGAAACTCTCAAGAAGGAAGGAAGGAAGGAAGAAAGGGAGGGAGGGAGGGAAAGAAAGAAAGAAGGAAAAAAAAGAAAGAAATGAGGGAGGGAAGGAAGGAAGGAAGGAAGGAAAGAAGGAAGGAAGGAAGAAGGAAGGAAGGAAGGAAGGAAGGAAGGAAGGAAGGAAGGAAGGAAGGAAGGAAGAAATGTGACATGTACGCAAGGTGTATAGTAGCCTAGAGGAGGAACAAGCATTTGGGAAGCAAGGGGAGATGTCAGATTTCAACCTTGAGAATCAGTTCGATGAAATACAGTCCAAGTTCATAACTATACCCTTAATTTATTCAGCAAACTTCTACTGAGCCAGATGCTGCATTAGGTCATGGTGATTTGGACATGAAAAAGATACAGTCAAAGCATCAAGAAACTCATGATTTAAGTGGGATATAAGCAAGGAAAGAAATGGTTATATAGGTCTATAACCCTTACCTGAAACCCCTGAAGGCAAATATGTTCACAATTCTGAATGCTTAGTATAGTGATTTGGCATATGCACTATATATCACATAATAGTAGTAAAAGGGCCTGGGGAAGTCCCTCATAGTTAAGACATAGAACTAGTCATACTAAATGGAATAAAGAGTATAAATACCCTTATGTCAATTCTGTTTAGGTGTTTAGTTTTTGTAATTGTTTAGATTTCTGAATTGCAGAAAGTGTTTGGGAACATATTCAAAATTGTTAAGAGTTATGCTGCAGAGTATTTTGGCAGAACAAAGAAAGGGCAACAAACTATGCTGTAATAGAAAAAGAGTCATGGAAGGCCTCCCTGAAGATGTATTTTCTGAGCGGAGTCTTGATGGATGAATAGGAATTAACCAGGCAGAGAAGATGGGTGAAGCAGAGAACTGGAGGATGGGGAGAAAGGTTTTCTTGAGAGAAAGGTTTTCTAGGCAGAAGAAATGGCTTGTAGAAAGACAATGGCCTTGGTGTTTGGGGGGAAACTGCAAGTAATTCAGAATGGCTGTGCTTGTGGGTTGCCAAAGTAGATGGAGAAGGGGATGGAGATGGAAATGCTGATGGAGAGCAACTGAGATCTAGTGGAAGAAGTGGACAAGGACCCATGCTGAGTTAACCTTTATTGTGAAAGATAGAATGAGATACTAAGTAATATTTTAACATTGTATAATCATATTAACAGATTTGAAATTTTAGACAAACCATAAGATTGGATAGAGCTGATATACTACACAAAATTAAGAGGATATTGAAGTTGTTCAGGTAAGAAATGGTGAGAAAATGCAAGTTGGCATGGTTTGGCACATAGTAATTGCTCAATAAATCATAGCCCTTAGAGGATCAAAGGCAGGGATGTGGTGGAGATAAAGAAGAAGGGACATTCAAGGACTCAGTATTTGATTGGGTTGGGAGGTAGGAGGCAGTCTCCTCCCCTGACTTCAAGGTCTTGGTTGCTTGGTGGAGCTAAGACAGAGCATTGGTAGAGCACATGATTCTGTTGTCCTGGGCAGCAGAAAAGAAGAAATGTTTTCCATTTTGGATGAAATGAAATTGGGTTTGGGATTCAGGGAAATTGTCTTAGATGGATTTGGGAGTCATTATGTTATAGCTAAGCCTTAATGTGAATAAGATCATAAAGAGAGAAATAAGGCAGACTAAAGTTAAAGTCCCAGAAGATGTTTAAAGAGGAGATAACAGCCCTATCAAGTGCTCTTGAAAAAAATCTAGATAAGGGTCTAGAAAAGACTTTCATGGCTGTAGCAAAGAGGAGATCAACTATAATCTGAAAAGAGAAGTTTCAGTAGCTGAGGAAGGGCAGAGTCCTGATGATTATTAATAAAGGAGTGTGCAAGTGAGAACATAGGGACCCCAGTGTCAACTACTGTCCCTTTAAGGTACTTGGCTGTGAAAAGAGAAACAGAGAAGAGACAAACTTAGAGACAAATGTAGACTGCACGGGAAGATTTTTGGTTTAGTTTTTAAAGGTAGGAGCGATGTTGCCAGACTGTCAGTTACTTCTTGCCGTTAGCTTTTCAGCTGTGTTGCAGCCTGCCTCTGGAGGAGGGGAAGTGTCTTTGATGCTCCTGAACACAAGCATTTCTCAGAAACAGATGGCCAGATAAACAGACTGGCTAGGAATAGCTCTGCAGGGAAGTACCCCTTTCTGGGCTTCGCTCCCAGGTGCTGCTCCTTATGCTAACTTCCTGTAGAGTTGTTTTTGTTTTTGTTTTTGTTTTTTTTCCTCTCCCTCTATTGTCTACCTGGCTGGCTGCTTGCCTCTTAAGATGGCTCTTGTGACTGTATCAGTGCCAGGGAGTTGGCTTGTAAAAATACCTGTCTGTGTCTGTGGAGGCTTTACCAAGGTGATGTGCCTCCCAAGCCACCAACACCTGGCCCCTGTAGTGTGAATTGTCTGTCTCACACATTCAATTTGGCAACCAATTTTTATGAGTGCCTGAAGGGATAGACAAGTAGGCTAGGCACAGTGAGAGATAAAAGAAAACAGGACCTTTGCCCCAACGGACCTTAAAATCCAAGGCATAGGATAGTCTTGTAAATAAGGACGATAGTGGTTCTTAACTTTCTGGGGACACCCAAATCCTTTTGAAAAGTTGATGAAAATCATATGCTTTCTCCCTATGAAATAGCACACAGAATTTAACATACAATTTCAAGGGGTTTATGAACTTGCTAATTCGGAAGTCGCTTATAAATCTCATGTGATGAATGCCTAAAGAGTTATTGTTGCCCTAGTAGCGTGTGACCTTGGCTAAATAATGCTTCTGAGATTGTTTCCAGATTATGCTGCCTGTCTTGTAAGGGTTTTCTGAAGACTAAATGAGACAACATGAATAAAGTGCTTAGCACAGGTTCCAACACAGAGCTAATGCCCGATAAATGTTATTCCAGTTTTCTGTGTGTTACGGAGAAAATGAGCAAGGTGTTAGATGGGAGTTACAGCTAACTTGCTGTAGTGTTCTCTGGCAATGAAATCATTCCTGTATTTAGCTGTTACTTGTGGCAAACGTATGTTTCTCATACTTTAGTCATTCCCTGCCTACCTTTTGAAATTTTGCTTATCCCAGTCCCACCTGGACAATTACTCTTTTAAAATATTTTTTAAACATACACACTTGCTTAGGAAAGAACTTCTGGATCTCTACCTTAGATAGAAAAACCGCTTTCACTTGCCTTAAATGGAAAATAACAGTATCAATAAACAGTGAAACTAAACAATGAAAATGAAACAATGTTATAAATTCCAGTTAGATACCAGTGCTTACCTAGGGCTTTGAGCCTGGGGCCTGCTCTGTGATAAAAAGGGAGTTTACTGTTTGAGAGAGAATACTTTCTCCTTGTATGCAGAAGAACTGAAAGAGAATCCGAAAAGAAATACATTTCTTACTGTGTGATTCATAGTCATTTAACGCCCTGGCCCTGCTAGCATCTTCCCTGGCTCCAAGTGAGATGTCCTCCCTTTGGGAGACATTAAGTGAGGGCAATCGCTCCCCTCGCCCCACGCCAAGCCAACTAGAATAGTAAATTCTGTGGGGGCAGCGGCCTGATATCCACCTATCCTGCCGGCCTTGTCCAGGACAGGAGTGCAGCAAAACTCTTGTCATAAGAGCTCCTAGAAACAAGGACACTCAGAGGTCCTGCTCCCCATTCTGTTGCTGGATCAGGCTCAGTGCCTTCGTCACACCCCGGGCAGCTCCGGAGTTTCATGTTTTAATTGGGCATGTAGCTGAAGCAATCTGAGGGCTGCCGGAACCTCGGTGGGGTGGAAAGGAGTCTGTCTGTGGGCATTGCTTAGAAGCTATCTGCCCAGCAAACACTGCTTTTACATAGATCGTACCCTACAGATTAATAATAATAATAATGCAAAACCCAAATTGCCTAATTTTATTGCCTGATTTTATTCCCTTAAGCCCTAATAAGCACCAGTAAATCGTAGAATGTTATTTTATTATTATTAACTATTATCATTATGGAGATGGCTAATGAAACTCTATTCAGCAGCCCGGAGGAAAGGGGACTCGCCCTCCCTTTCTTCCTGGAACTGCCTCTGATGCCCCCAGTCACCCTGAGGCCACCCGCCTCTTACTCTGGCCCCCTGGCCCACTGGGTGTGATCTCAGGGAGGTGGGAGCAGCGCAGCCTCGGCCTCCGGCCCAGCCGCATCTCTACCTGGGCCGGGCCCGCCCCCCGCTCACCGGCCCGCGCTGGCACCTGGCGGTCGTCGCGGACACAGCAGGAGGAGGAGGAGGCGCCGCGCGGGGCGGGCGTCGCGGGGCCGCGCTTGGCGTTCCTGAGCCGCGGCCGAACTTTTTCCCAAGAAGTCCCAAGTCTGGGGGACGGAGGAGCGGGACGGGGAGGAGAGACCGGAGTTCCTGGAAGGAGCAGCAGCAGCAGCCCCACAACATGGCCTCCTCTGCCTCCTCCTCTCCCGCAGGCGCCGAGGACTCCGCTCCTGCGCAGGTGAGCACGGCGCCGCCCCCCTACCTGTGGCTGCCTTCACCCAGGGGCACTCGGGGACCTGGCAGGCGGGAGGCCCGGGCGGGGTTAGAGGCAGTAGCCCTGGAGACTGCCTGGAGTCCTGCCCTCCTGGGGTGCCAGGCGGCGCCGCGAGGCTCAGGGAAGGCGAACGGAGGGGACCTGGTTCCTGCTGTTCGTGGGGGTCCGGTTGCGCTCGGAGCGCGGGGCTGAAGTTGCGGCCCGGGACACAGGCGCGAGCTGGAACTCGGTCCCAGTGCTGGAGCATCCCCAGGAGAGAGAGGGGACCGAGGACTTGGGGCATCTGCTTGGAAACATTCGTCTAGAAAAAAAAGCGGGGCCCGGGCTCAGGACGCCCTCACCTGGGTCTCCCGTCTTGGGGCTTCCTTGTTCCTGGCTTGCACCTCCAACCCCTTGCCAGGCTGAACCCTTCCTAAGGACACGACCTAAGCAGGCTGCAGAGGCTGCATGTTTGGCAGGGAGGAAATCACCTGGTTCTGAAATCACCTGGTTCTCAAAGTTACCTTCAGAGTTAGGCTTTTTTTCCTCCTTTTTCTTTTTTGAAAAGTGAGTCTATTTAACTCTGTTAAAGAATAGAATATACTTTATAGATTGAGACAGAAAAGTACAGAGTAGGGTGGCGATCGTGACAGTGCCCGGGGGTGGCTTTGGTGGGTTTACCTTCTCCCGGATCTCCGAGAGCCTTGTAAAGGCACGCAAGCAAAAACACGAAGTGGAAATCGGGTGCCTGACGAGCAAAACCGCAGCATCAAGATGATCTCCTTCTTCCCACCCCACACCCCCCAGCAGATTGCCACCTTTAAGCCCGGAGGCATTTAATAGCAATTTTGGAGCTGCCACTGCGTGTATAATGTGGGATAATTGGTTTAAAACACTCGCTTATGTTTGCATGTGCATAGAATGGCTAGGGCAGGGTTCTTGAGAAACAATAGTTGTCCCGGGAAGGGGGTTGGGGAGACAAATGAGAGGGTGAGGAGGGAGACTTACCTTTCGCATACCTTTTAGGACTTTTTTTTTTTTTTTTTTTTTAATCCTGGGGCTTGCTCTACCGATTTTTGCAAAAGAATAGATACTATGTGTTTTAAAAGTGAGGCACATTAGAATCGTCTTGAAAACAAAAGTTCAACTAGTTTTAAGTTATGCAGAATCGCCCTTGAAACACAAATCTTGCCCATGTCGTGTTTTTCCTTTAGTCGTTATCTCTAAAAATCCTCAAGGAATCAAGGAGTCTTCAAAAGAAGACTGAAGTTTTGACCAAGTCAATTGCTGATTTTGCTTTTGCTTGTTTGAGTGTGGCTTGTCTAGTTTTGAAAGAGTTCACTTTCTCTTATTAGTAAAAGCATAGAGGAGTCATCCTGGGGTTATACAGGACCCCATTCCAGGAAGGTAGGCCAGGGTAGGTAGGCTTTAGAGGGAGACAGTCTCAGAGTGGACACAGATTGCTGCTTTGGCAGTTCAGGCAGCCTTATAATCTGCTGACCTGGACTCAAACGGTGCACGTTTAAGGAAGCAAATTTCTGTATTGAAAGTGAACGTAAAGTTAAAACCACAGTTCCAAAACGAAAACTGACTGAGGCAAAACAACCGTTTGATTATCTCCAAATCAGCTACTCACATCCAGAGAGCCAGCTTCTCTTAGTTCTCAAATCAGTGGAGGATAAATAAGTAAGTTGGGAATTTGGACTGTAGACTGTTATTAATGATGGTTCTCAGTATTCTTTTTGTTAAGGCACAAATAAATATGTTTCATAATCTACACAGTGATGTGTAGGCCTCACAGCAGATCTTGTAGCCTAAGATTCTTCAGACAATGTAAAGGCCAGGGGTGTGTTTTGGAATCCAAGGAAACTATGGATTGTGAATCTGTTTGCATTTTTGTGTAGTTATATAAGTACTGTTTTCTTTTTTTCAGTACTTATTTTTTTTTCTTTTTACAGTGTTCATGAGTTTAATGAAAGTGAGTGTCTTTAACTCTAGAATAATATTGATAATTGAGAAGAATATAATTGTTGTGGACTCTTAGCAGTTTTTCTTAGGTTAATCTCCAAAAGTTACTTCTCTATTTAAAGTTATTCATTTTTATACACAAAATGTCCATATATTTTTGTAGAGCATGTTATTGTAATTATATGGAACCTGTATAATCCAAATTGGAGATATGTAAAATTCTAACCTATATAAATGGGGTTTTTACCTTTTTGAATGAAGTAAATACCTGACACTGATGAGTCCAACTATCTGACACTCTTACACAAGATTCATTCTGAGTTAGAACACATGATGAATTTAAATTGGAATGTTTAGCTTTGATACAACTTCCCCAAATGCATATTATTAAAGTTAATCCTTCTGGAAAGATCAAGGTTACTAAAGATCTAATCAGATCTGAAGTAACTTTTCTCTGATTGACTGGGCTGATGTTCACATAACTATATCCTTGGATCTTGCAAATGTGAATGCCAGTCAGATGCAGCTTAATGTTAAGGTACCTGGAACAATAGGGCCATTTAGTTGTCATAATTTTCATCCAGTGTCAACGTGTGAAAATAGCTTAAACATTTTCAATTGCCTTCTATCCATGACACAATTTTAAAAGTTGATGTGATATAGTGTACTTTCTCTTAGATGTGTGTTTTAAGTACTAGAAGCTCAGTTGTTATTAGTTATAATTTGAAAGTTCTATTCGAGCAGGCATGGTAATTTATGCCTATAATCCCAGAACATTGGGAGGCCAAGGTGGGAGGATCACTTGAGCCCAGGAGTTCGAGACCAGCCCTGGTGACATAGTGAGACCCTGTGTCTTCAGAAAATAAACAAATTAGTGGGGCATGGTGGCAAATGCCTGTAGTCCCAGCTACTCTGGAGGCAGAGGTGGGAGGATCGCTTGAGCATGGGAGGTTGAGGCCACAGTAAGCAGTGGTCATGCCACTGCACTCCAGCCTGGGTGACAGGTTGAAGTGCAGTGGAGTGAGACCCTGTTTCAAACCAACAACAAAAACGCCTTTAGCATTAAGTTTAGTGTGTGCTTGAGGACCATGCATCTTTTTTCCTGATTAGACTGTAAAAGATGTGGTAACATTTCCAAAATATACATTCATGGTTGAAATATACCCTGTACACTGTCTCAGCATGCTTGAAGGTGGACAAACAAAATCTTCCAAAGGGTTTGTCCATTCACAAAGACATAGATTTTCTCAGGAACTGACCAGATTCCTGTTTGACCATGGGAGTGAGATCAATGGTACCAAAATAGAAGCAATTCATTGATGTTTTATGGAAATTAATCCTCAATTTTCTCTCTTGGGAAGGTCTTGTATGGATCAATTACCAAGTGTCATATGGTGTGATGGGCAAGAAGAAAGCAATCACATGAAAGTTATGTGTTTTCAGTTCTGAGTAAACGGTAGTATTTTCCCAGAATAAACTGGCTCTACTATTTGATGTATATTAATAACCTGAGGTTAAATGATGTAATGTTTTGAGTTAGAGCTTTAAAATATGAAATAAATTATTTTGGTGTTTTTTTGATTAGATGATGCTTTGGCACTGTCATTTGCAGATGATAAGAGAAGGGAAGTAATGAAAAATGGCCCTAACATGTATTTTGGACCTGGCCTGGTAAGGGAAAGTGGCAGAAATCAAGTTAGTTTGAATGCCATTGTTGAATTAAGTTATGTGTTGCTAAATTGGAAAGGCTGTTCTCCTAAGTGTTTTAAAGATAACTATGGTGATTAATTGGTAGCTGTTATGTCATCTAGCTTCATTTCTGGGCTGGGCTACTTCTCTGGCAGATGCCAAGGCTTCATGCTAAGGATCTACTCTACAAATGTAGGGCCTCTCTTTCCCCTACTTTTTTCATGTTATGATGCTTTATAGGGAATCTAGCAAAAAGCAGCTCTGTGACTGTGGTGTTGCTCGTTAGCATCAAACGTAGGGCTTGATACACATGAAGGCCAATTAATGTTTGTTAAATTAAGAATCTAAAAATGATGAGGACCTGACATTCGGATTTAGTAGCAGCTTCAATTATTTAAACAACACATACTTTTGAGCTCCTATCATGTAAAAGGCACTCTTAGGGTACACAATGAGAGCATGGTTTTAACTGTTAAGTAAAAAGAAGTATGCAATCCAACTAGAGAACACATATGCATCTTGAAAATATAACTGCATTGTCTAGTAATAATAACAACCATGACTTATTATGCCTCTCACAGTAGAGGTACTTCACAATCAGCTTGGGGTTTGGTATTGTTACCACCTCCCACCCCTGGCATTTTATACATCATGAAATTGACCTTCAGGAAGAGTATGCAAGTTCTAATGTGGTAACCTGAAACTTGATTGGAACCTTTGTCTAGTAACTGATGGAGAGAGCAATGAGAGTAAAACCAGGAGTCAAGGAATGAAGTCCCTGTTCTCAACTAACTAGTTCTGTAACCTCAGAAATGTGTCACCTCCTGGGCTTCCATTTCTTCACTAGACGAAGGAAAGCATTATATAAAATATTTCTAAGGTTTATTCCAGCTCTAACAGTCTATGATTTAAAAAATTTAACTGCTAAAAGAGTTACAGACAATCAGTAATAAAGTGATACATTTCCTTGTTTCCAGGGCACATTTTTTCTCCTCACATTGGCATTCCTAATGTTAGGATAGTTTTCCAAATGTTGGGAACTTTTACAATTATCGTATTTTAAAAAATGATTTATTTTTCCCTGAAAGTCTGATTTTCAAGCAATTGTGCTTCCTACTATTGATGGCATCTTAGACAACAAGAAATTTGTTAGTTCCAACAGGAAGTGACAAGGTGACATCTCAGTGAGTTTGGGCTGGTAATTGAACACTCACCAAAGAAAAAGAACTTGAGTGTAGAAGAATGGGGTCATTTCTCATAGTAGGTGGAGAACAATTGAGAATAACTACTTGGCCTCTGTGGGTCTTTGAGGTTTTCTTTCTTTTTTAAACAAGTTGAGATATTATCAGTGGTATGCTGGTAAAATGGATCTAGAAAAAAAAAAAAAAAAGCCCTGATTTGTAGCAGTTGCCTATTCCTACCTCTACCATGGCTGACTTCAAGTTACCAACAGATGAACATGGAGCTGGAAAGAGCAGTACAGAATTCATAAGCACACCACTTACATACAGTGAGATGCACAGAGGTCATTTTCAGTTGGATGAACAGTTTGCTTTTTCCAATTTATATGACACCAGGTGGTATCAGGCACACATGGGGAAGCACAGATAAATAACATGTTCTTACTTTTCATAATGTCATTATTTAGCAGACTGTTTCCATGAACTTTTATGTAGAGAAAGGGCTCTTGCACTGAAAATAGTTGATTAGGTCTCTCTTTTCCCACTGAGAACAAAATAAATACCCAGTAGATCCTTAAATACCTAGATTAGGTCTGAGAGAACTGAGGTCTGTAACTGGCTTATTTGATGTTAGAATGATGGATTATGATTTTTAAGACCCTGTTTCTAAGGCTGTCAAGCATAATAGATTCTGGTTCTGCTGTGTACGTGTTAGTACATGTGCATGTCTAATTATCACCTTTATTGAGGTATAATTCACATACGATAAAACTCACGATATTTAAGTGTACAATTTGTTGAATCTTGGCAGGTCTCATACCCTATCACAATAGAATATTTTTACCAAGCGAAGAATTTACTTGGGTTATTTTCCAGTTAAACTCCCAACCCTCCAGGAGAACGCCATTCTGATCTCTTTCACTATAGATAAGTTTTGCCTATACATATTTTTGTGTGTCTAGCTTCTTTGAGCATAATGTTTTTGATATTAATTTATGTTGTTTTAGGTATTAGTAGATTCTTCTTTTTTATTGCTAAGTAGTATTTCATTATATGAATATGCCACAGTTTGTACATTCATCAGACATTTGAGTTGTTTTCAACTTTTGACTATGACAAATAAAGATGCTAAGAATATTTTTGTGCAAAAATATTTTCCCTTTCTTTTCTTGAGGATGGTATGTAAATACTTAAGGCTAAAATTGTAGGATCCAAGGTTAGTATATATTTAACTTTATAAGAAAATATTCCTGTCTTACCTCACACCTCTAGGGAATGAAAGATTATAGATCAGAATGGTAGGGTAGAGGAAAACCCATTGGAGAAAATATTACTTTGGCGTTTACTTGAGAATTTAAAGAAATGCAATCATAACTATTGATGAATGTAAATACTGAAAAGAGACACTGATGTTAAATCATTCTCAAACAGGAAGTACCCATTTACAGTAAAAGACAAACGAACAAACAAAAACCAAAAACAAAACCATGGTTTTAGCATTAGAAGAGCTATGTTTTAGTCTGAGTCTTACTGGTATAGCAACTGTGTGACTTTGTAAACAAAATCTGAGCCTCCACATCTTTCAAATGGAGATGAAGCAGCTTTTTACAATGTTTTTATAAGGATTGTAACTAAGGCACATGGAGCACTTGGTACATACAGAATATTAAGTAGATTATAGTGTTTATTGTTGAACCTTGTGTGCATCTTTGTCCTTCCTGTGACATTTTGTTCATGTCCTTCTGTCTGCCTCTGCTACAAATATTTTTGAACGTATCTTTTTGACAGAAATTAGATGGAGTGGAAAGGAGAAACCTGGACTTTAAGGAGCTAGAGTTTTCTGGCTGAATGATTTAATTACTTGACTTGGCAAATTCCTTACCTGTGTCTATTTTGTTATATGAAGAATTAAAGTCATTACATCCACCTTGTGGGATTGTTTTAAGTGTTTGAGAGAAACTATGTGATATGCTCATATAATAGATGCTCAATAAATAGGAGCTGTTCCGTGATACCAGGAGCTACCATCTGTGAAGTCATTATATTTATGTACAAAATTCAAGACATATATGGAAAATTTGGATGTGTTCTGTGTGCGTATCTGCTGTATGATTTTTTTATATTTTAGGATTAGTAGAGGACCCTGTACATAGTTCTTAATATTTGATGAAATAAATGCGTGGATGAGTAAACAAAGAAGAAAAATTATTTTCCCCATTCTGTTTCAATTTCCCCATGTTTGGGTATCCAGGAGAAAGTTTCGTTTTTTAAGCTTTAGGCTTATTCACTTATCTCCTCTCTTTTTGGGGCTGGGATGGGGGGATGATAGTTAGAAACTTTTATTATAAGAACAAAAATAACAATGCTAACTGCTTTTACCTTTGTAAGCAGCTATTTCTGTATTTTAAAAAGTACTTTCATGTTATGTCTTTGCATTCATGTCTCACAACCATATCAGGTAATTGAAGTAGAGAGTCTCATTATATTGAAAAGGAAAGAAAAGTGACATTCAGGGTAGACTTGTTCCTGGTCCTTACGGAGCTAATCAGCATAATAGCAAAGCCAAATTAGAGAAGGAGGGAATAAATAGGAAGCCTTGTGTGTGCTGGTGGAAGCACAGACAGGGGCTGCTGTTCTGGAAAACAATCTGGCATTACTTAAGCAAATTGACTAGTTATCTACTCTGTGAACCAGCAATTCCATTCCTACAGGTGGACACAGGAATGTGTGCCAGAGGTCCCCAAGAGGACATGTCCAAGGTTGTTTACTTCTGTTATTAGTGGTGGAGGGAAATGGGAGGTAACTGAGCAAGCATTGCTGGGGGGAGAGGAAAAATGGCAGGTGCCCATCATGTAGTTGTCTGTGGCCATAGATGCAAAAGATTAGATAAGCAAAAGCAACTCAAATGCACTTTAAGAATATGGTGCTTGGTGAAAAGGTGAGAGTGTGAAATATAAGTATTAAATCCTTTGTGTGAGTTTGAAATGCATAAACCCACACAGTACACATTTTGTAAGAGTGCTTACAGAAAGATGCTTCTTAAACACATTAGAATGGCTGCCTGGGTGGGACCCAGAGCACTGGAGTGGGCTATGGAGATAAAAAGGAATAAAGAAAGAAAGAAAATAATAATGTACCATGAACCGGGAAGTATAGTTAACTCAACCCTCTGGATGGTAAAGTTAAACAAAACTAAACAATACATTGTTATTTGATACAGCTTGAGTTCCTTTTATTGTGATTAACTCGGTTACCATGAGGCTTAACCAAAGAGATCCTCACATTATCATTATATGGGATGGATGTTCCAAGTGAAATACAATTTGGATTGGTTTCTAAAGTTTCAAGTGAAATTTCAGAGTAAGATCTTTTTTCCTTTTAAAATGTTTACAAGAGAGTATGCTCGATTTAGTGTGATTTAAAAATTAAGTTCCTTGTTAATTTTGCATTTTGGATAATAGAGACAGATGTGTCATATAGTACTATCAGTTTTTACAGAATTAGAATGCAATATACTAAATCTTTAATTCTAAAATGATACTCAAAGCATTGTATCTTTATCATACTTCATGGATTTAGAAAGTACTCGGTATCCTATGGTACCTAAAAATATTTTGCTGCATGTATCCTTAAAGGATTTTGATATGTAAATTTTGGGGGGAGGGCAGATATATCACATTCTATTGCAATACTTGTTTTTCAAGTTAACTTTGAAGTATAATAGATCACCTTTTTGTGGTGGAGTGGACTAAAAACAATACAGATTTACTAGGTGCAGTTCTGGAGGCCAGAAATCCACATAGGTCAGCAGGGCTGTGCTCCTTCTGGAGGCTTTAAAGGAAAATCCATTTCTTTACCTTATTCCATTCCTAGAGGCTGCCTGTGTTTCTTGGCTCTTGGCCCCCCATCACTGTGACCCCAGCTTGGGTCATCACATCAGAGTGCTTTTCAATTTACCTTCTCTTTCTACCCACTATTTGTAATTCTGAAATGATAGTTATAGAAAATGGTTATAACTATGTTTTATATATGATGTACATTTTTGTAAAATCAGCTATCTCTATTGTTTAAAAAACCAGGCCCCACGTAATGTCACATGCCTGTAATCCCAGCTACTTGGGAGGCTGAGGCAGGAGAACACTTGAACCCGGGAGGCGGAGGTTGTGGTGAGTCGAGATGGCACCATTGCACTCCAGCCTGGCAACAAGAGCAAAACTCTGTCTCAAAAAAAGTTGGGGAGGCGAGGGCCCTAACGGTTAAAAGTTCTACTCAAAATAATCAGCCTTTGAGTATTTACCCATTGCTACTGAGGAGGTGTTGCTGGTATTCAGTAGGAGAACTCTGCTGAGTCAAGAAGGTCACCCAATTATTTTAATGGTAGGTGTAGGAGCTGGAGAAAAGCTGATTACATCTTTGACCCTAGAGTCCACCTGTTGGTGAGTGGCATTCAGGTGAGAGTTTCAGGTTTATCTGTAAAATGCAGGAAAAGGCCGAGCTCTTGTGTGAGAGTCTGATCTACACTAACACTTTGTTGTGTAAGTGTGCCTCTTATAAATTTCAACGAAATGTTAACAACAAATAATAAATTTTAATGTTGTGTTTTGGTTTTCTCCACACTGAAATGAAATACACAGAAAAGGAGGGTGTTGTGATCTTGAGAAGGGATACAAAGAATGTCCAGAGCGTAAGTGGTAAAAATTAGATTCAAGTGTGTGATTATGAATCGCTCTACCATTTAGTTTCCACATCTGCAGCCTGGGAATAATAATTCCTACTTTGTCTCAAGACATAAGGTTCAAATTGTATGATTAGAAAATTCAAATTGCTTAGTGCTATGTGAAAATATTGATATGAGATTTTTTAATGTACTTTTTAAAAAATGTGCTGCTCTTTTCAATATAATAGTTTTTCCATTGAAGTAATTTAGTGTGTGTTAGTTTTTGTATTGCTATAAAGGAATATTTGAGATTGGGTGATTTATAAAGAAAACAGGTTTATTAGTTGGCTCATGGTTCTACAGGCTGTACAGAAAGTATGGTGTTGGCATCTGCTCCTGGTGAGGCGTCAGGAAGCTTCCAATCATGCTGAAGGCAAAGACAGGTATGTCACATGGTGAGGGAGGGAGCAAGAGAGAGAAGGGGAAAGTCCCAGACTCTTAAACAACCAGGTCTCCCATGAACTCACTAGTGAGAACTCACTCATCACCAAGGGGATGGTATTAAGCCATTCATGAGGGATCTGCCCCATGATCAAAATACCTCCTACCAGGCCTCAACTCCAGCATTGGGGATTATATTTCAACATGAAATTTGAAGGGGACAGACATCTAAATCACATCCTTTAGCATCTTGGCAAATATGATAATAATAGCAAAAACTATCTCAGTGATAAGTAAACAGTTTAAAATTTGACATCTGAAAAGATTTGTGATTTTTAGCCTCTCTTTGAGGTTCTGGCAATTAATTTTTTAACAATTTTTAATTTTTTTAGAGACATGGTCTCATTTTGTTGCCCAGGGTGGAGTGCAGTGGTGTGATAGTAGCTCACTGCAGTCTCCATCTCCTGGGCTCAAACGATCCACCCGCCTCAGCCTCCTGAGCAGCTGGCACTACAGGTATGTGCTGCCACACCTGGCTGACAATTAAATTTTATTAAACATCAGATATGCCAGAAAACTTTGCTTTCAGGCTGGGTTCAATGGCTCAAACTTGTAATCCCAGCACTTTGGGAGGCTGAGGTGGGTGGATGATGAGGTCAGGAGTTCGAGACCAGCCTGACCAACATGGTCAAACCCCATCTCTACTAAAAATACAAAAAAATTAGCCATGTGTGGTGGTACATGCCTGTAATCCCAGCTACTTAGGAGGTTGAGGCAGGAGAATCACTTGAACCCAGGAGGCAGTGGTTGTAGTGAGCTGAAATTATACCACTGCACTCCAGCCTGGGCAACAGAGAAAGACTCTGTCTCAAAAAAAAAAAAAAAAAAAAAAAGAAAGAAAAAGGAAAGAAAAGAAAACTGTGCCTTCTTAGGTACTGAATTCAACAGAACAGGTGCATAAGCAATAATTAAAATCTTTTTGCAGCCCTATCCTTCATTTTGCAGAGTCTGGTTAGATTAAAAAGCTGCTATGGGGTATAAGCGGTATGAAATGGCATGGTTTAAGTTGGTGTGGATGTCCACTTAAGTCTCTCTCAATGTGTGCAACAGATCAACTAGAAATTATTCAAATGTTTGAAATGTCATGAACTGCTGTCTGAATTGGGACATTTGGATTAAACCTATCATTCAAAATGTATATACACTTGACAAAATCACTTCTGCAGTGTTTCCTCCTAACTGGTAAGATTTCAACCAGTTTAAAGATTTGAACTATGATGAAGGTGTCAATGAAAAGTAGTACATGCTATTTTGCAAAACCTCCACTGAACTAATTTTAAGCTGTAGGTTTACCCAGAAATTGATGAAGACTCTGCAGGAATGGGTAAATACTTTAATGTGCATTTATGTGGATTCTTGAAGCAGCTTTTATCTATTAGTGATTATTGTTTGCCCAAGTTAGAAATCTGAGTCACTAATAAGTGTCTCTTTCTCCCTGTCTCATGGAAGGAAGTACAAATTGTTTAAATACTACCCCATAAATGCCCATTGAATCCAATCCTCTCTCCAACCCTCTGCCACTGCTTTAGTTCTGGACCATTTTTCACTTGGGCCATTTGAGCAACTGCTTAAAATTTCTCCTTGTTTCCACCTTGTCTTTAAATAGACAGCTAGTCTCACCATTTATCTGTACAAAACAATGATATGATGGCATTCCTCTGTTTAAAAACCTTTTAAGATTACCCATTATAAATAGAATAAATTCCAAACATCTTAGGGGGGTTATACAGAATATCTTTTGCCATCTTGATGCAATACATACAGTTTACCATTTTACTCTTTATTTTTGTGAGACATCTGATCCTGTGACCATGCTATACTTAATTTTTCAACCTTTCTTTACATGCACTCTGCCTTTGCATGTTTCCATGTCTTCATACAAGTCTTCTTTCTGCTGATTTGTGCCATTCTCATTTTTCTCTTCCTGGCAAATATCCCTTCAAGACAAGACAAGCACAAGAGCTCAAGAACTCCTCTTCTGGGTAACTTTCATGGTCTTCTGCAGATGGTGTCAGTCAGTCTATCTTCTATAGTGTTGCAGTACTTCATGTACATTCTGCAGTCATGGCATTTATCACAGTTTATTGGAACTATTTACTGTTTCTTTCCTAACTAACTGGACAAATGGACTCCTAGAGGCTATTTTTACTAATTGGTCATTTTTGTATCCACTTACCCACATCTAGGATCTAGCACATCGGGTGCTCAGTTGATGGCTGTTAAACAAAAAGATGCTCGGTTGGATGGTATTTACTAACATGGTCTCCTGTAGGACAGTGTTAAGGTCACTTTGACCTTCAAAAATCTTCAAAAGGACTGGGCTTGGTGTTCCATGCCTGTAATCCCAGCACTTTTGGAGGCTGAGGCAAGCAGATTGCTTGAGCTCAGGAGTTGGAGAGCAGCCTAGGCAATATGGCAAAACCCCGTCTCTACAAAGAATACAAAAATTAGCAGGGTGTAGTGGTGTGCACCTATGGTCCCTGCTACTCAGGAGGCTGAGGTGGGAGGATTGCTTGAGCCCAAGAGGTGGAGGCTGCACTGAGCTGTGATTTGTGATCACATCACTGCTTTCTGGCCTGGGTGACAGAGCAAGATCCTGTCTGAGAACAAACAAAAAACCTTCAAAAATATTTACATTTAAGTCAGACATAGATATATGATAAGATTTTAGAAATGTGTTAGAAATCTGTCAAGACTATACATTTATAATATAATTACATTTTTTAAAAATTCAGTCTCCATAGAGACTGTCAAAAATTGCCAATGCCGACTATATTTCAAGTCATCATGGCGGGGTATTGGGAAAAGTTTTCATTTAGCAATAATTATGCCTCAGATAAACCTCATTGGCTATGATACTGCCACTGTGCAAAGCTTAATATATAATCGCTTTTAATTGTAAAACCTGCAATTACTTTTTTTTAAATTGCATTTTAGGTTTTGAAGTACATAAAACTGCAATTACTTTTGCACCAACCTAATAGTATTTTGTGTTTCTATATTTTTGGAAGCTTTGACCCTGCAACAATTTTCGGCTAAATAACATAGTGTAGTGGATTTTATAGTAGCTGTGTGACAAGGGTAACTGAATTCATTTCTCAAAGACTCATTTCCTCATCTTTAAATAGGGTGCATATCTCTTAGGGTTGTTGAGAGAATTAAATGTGATCCTTCATGGAAAGCACTTAGCACATTGTCTCGCACGTAGCTACCATCTTATGAACATCTACTGTTAAAGCTGAGTTTTACTATGTGTGTGTAATATCTGTGCTAATATATGTTAATAATATGCATTTCTACTGTGTATTCTTGTAAGGAAGGGACAGTTCTCATAAATTCTCTATTGCAAAAGAACAGCAGATTCTTTTGCTTAAACTTCCTCCTGTTATCTCATCCTCTTATAATAAAATGATGGGAATTCGTTCAGTATTTTTCTTTAAAGTGATCTTAAAAATATTGATTATTGATATAATCAGTTGATGTTAAAATGAAGCCAATCTCTCTTCTGCTTGCTTGTGATAGATAGCAGCTGGAGTCTTTGAAGACTACAGTGATCTCATGCACAAGGCAAACAGTGCCATAATGTGCTTACTGCACCAAAATCAATGCCATATATTTTTATTGGTTTATAAAACTTATAACCAAGTAATATAGCAAATCGCATCATAATTAAAGTCACAAGAAAGGTTAAGAAAATATTTATAATAATGTGACAAGATATTATATCTCTAGTATGCAAAGAACTTGTATATATTTCCAAGAAAAGAACAAAGCACCGAAAGGAAAAATGGCTATGGGGTATGAATAGACACCTCACAAAGGAAGGAAAGTAACGGGCTAATAAATGTGTAAAAATACATTAAATTGACAAGTCATAAAAGATTAAAATGACTAATTTTCATTTGATAGCATTTTATTTTTCAGATTGGCAGAAATAAAAATCTTTACAATGTTGAATATATGGACACTTCCAATTATTGCTGATTTGAGCATCAGTTGGTACAACTTTTTTGGTGGAAAGCATAGGCAAATGATTAATCTGTTAAAATAAAAATATGCTGACTGTTTGCCACAGCAACTCACTTTGGGGAACTTCTGCAACAGATATAAAAATATTAATATGTAAGGATATATTAATATTTATAAGGATATTTATTACAGCAGTGTTTGTAAAGCAAAAAGATCAAAAACAAACTAAATTTACCTTCATGGGACTGGTTGAATATATTTATGGTTTCTTTATTATATGGAAAGTGATAATTTAAAAGTGAGTTAGAGCTACAAATAGTAAAATGAAAGGATGTACGTTATTCGTTGTTAGGCAGAAAAGCAAGTTAATGAGCAGTGAGTATTGCATAACACTAGTTTAAAACCAAAAAAAAAGTCATACTATTTGTCTGAATTAAGGTTGTTCTTGGGTTTGGTTGTCTCAGGGAATGAAATTTTGAAGGGAGGAAAATTTATTAGCTTTTCTTTCTGCTGTATAATTTGATACGTTAAAATAAACATGTGTTTTATAATAAATCCAATAAAGCAACAAAAACAATCAACAAAAGAAAAATTTAGGGTGAAGTAAAAGCAGAGAGCAGTTTCCTCTTGGACATGTTTTCCTTGCATACATTTTGTGTACTATCATTTGTTGTACATTTGGTCTTGTGAGTGCTCCTTATTCACATAGTCACAGAATCTCACTCTGTAAAATGGCTTAGTTTCCCTCTGAATGGGATGGCCATTAAAAAATTTTTTTGAAGTAAAATAAAATGGCTTGGCAATTGTGCTTGTGGAATATTTCTCATGGCTAGTTAAGGTTTTTGTGATGTATACAGTCCTACTGTTTAGAAATTACATTTGGAACTGAGCTGGAGCATATTGCTTTTGTTCAGATTGTCGATAGTACAAACATGTTTTTATAGAGTAGAATTAAGGATGCGTTTTTTTCCCCCTTCTATGTTTTATGCCCAAAATCAAATAGCCCTGTCCTCATCCCTTTTAATTTCAGGTAAGTAAATTCCTTGCATCATTGACTCCTCCCATTTTAAATTATTGCTCAGGTGAACAAATTCCTTACTTCATTCACTCCTCCCATTTTAAATTATTACTTTGCCTGTAAAGTTTAAATGTTTTAAAATAATGGTTTTTTTTAAATTACAAAAACAAAGGTTATTACTGAAAAATCAAAGTCATGTTTAAGTAAATACCAAACAAAACCAATTTCTTTTCTTTTAAAACAACAACAAAAATGCTATTAAACTAAATTTGGCCTAAAGCTGTCTCTGCATGTAGTGAGTTCCAACCCAACTTAGCATGTAAACAAAGTGCAACAAAACAGCATATATTCTTGTAACAAATAGCTAAGTCTCAGCCAATCACAGCAGGCGAGTCTCAGCCAATCACAGGCTAATACCTGATCAGACCACTCCATAGAAGGCAAATACCTGATGGCATCCTGCCTAAATAAGACAGATGTTGAGCTGTAACCAGTGAAACTGTTTGTGTGTTATTTCCCTTTTCTGTCTATAAATACTGTCTGCTCATGTTGCTGGTAGCTCAGTCAACCTTTTCTGGTTCTGAGGGCTGCCTGTCTTATAAATTGATTTTTGCCCTAATAGACTCTACAAAATTTAATTTGACTGAAGTTTTTCTTTTAACAACGCAAATCTCACCAATTTGGTGTCAATCTCTCAGTCTCTTGGTAACTTTCAAACTTTTCATTACAAATAGTTTTCATGAATAGTAATGAAGTTCAAGGGATTTCAGAGTTAGACTAATCTGAGCTTTCATTACTTGATTTTGTTGACTTGTGTCTCAGTTTCTTTTCTGGAAAATGGGCATAATAAATATTATTAACTTCCCACAGGATTGTTGCAAGCACTAAATTGTAAAGCTCAGTGCTTGGTTCACGGTAAGTTCTTCTTATTGTTAGGCTTAAAGATTTTACATATGTTTATTACATATTGCTTAAATCATCCATGTTCAGTACAGAGATGAACCTTTTTAATAACATGGCACACTAGACTCAGAGACAGGCTACTCCCAGCTGAATTTGATGCTGTGGAGTGGTAGTTACACTGGACTCTGCCATTGCCCTGAAAACTGAGGGACTAACTCCTCACTCCCAGAACCCTTGTCTGGCACAAGTTATCACAAGTGGAACATGCATAAATGGTGTGGATAGTTTTAACAGTTTTATGCCCCCTTTGTTTTTTGAGTACCGCTACCTCTTCCTCTTGATAGGTTATTCCAATTTACATCTCACAGTGTAGAAGAGATCCCAGTTTCTAAACTTTTCACAGCATGGTATTTTTTTTGAGATGGAGTGTCGCTCTTGTTACCCAGGCTGGAGTGCAATGGCGTGATCTCGGCTCACTGCAACCTCTGCCTCCTGGGTTCAGGCAATTCTCCTACCTCAGCCTCCCGAGTAGCTGGGATTATAGGCGCGTGTCACCATGCCCCGCTAGGTATTTTTTCTTTACTTTTGCCAGGGCGATTGGTGAAAAGTGGCCTCATATTGCTTTATGCTGTGATTATAAATTTTGGTCAATATAAAAATAAAATGTGGAATACTGGCTTAATAAAAAAATCCTCAAGGGATAAAGTAAGGAGGAACTATACCTGATAATCTTATAAATCACTGGCTGGATAAGTAGCAATTTCTGGGTCTCTGTTCTTTGTATGTTTCTTATGAGCCAGGCTACTCTTTTTTCATAGCTGCTCTTTGTGATTCTGGTGACAATTGTGTAATCTGTTACTAAATGAAGATTGAATATGGAAATCTTAACTCTCAGCTTTTTCCTTTTTAACATTGATGAAAGCTGGTCACAGTGGTTCATTCCTGTAATTCCACCACTTTGCGAGGCCACGGCCGGAGGAACACTTGAGCCCAGGAGTTTGAGACCAGCCTGGGCAGCATGGCAAGACCTTGTCTCTACTAAAAGTAAAAATAGTTAGCCAGGCATGGTGGCATGCACCTGTAGTTCTAGCTATTGAGGAGGCAGAGGTGGGAGGATCACTTGTGCCCAGGAGGCGGAGGTTGCAGTGAGCTGTGAATGTGCCACTGCACTCCAGCCTTGTTGACAAAATTTTGTTTCTTAAATTATCTAAAAAAAGGCCTAAAAATTAAAAAAAAAGTTGAGTGTGAGATTGTAAGAGAAAATAGAGAATAATCCATGACTTGAGTGGAAGACTGAGACTTACTTTCTTGGCTAGAGTTTCATGAAAAATTTTCCTACACGTTTTTGTTTTCCCCTAAGCAGTTTTTCTTGAGAGTTCAAGAAAGTTAATTTTTTGAAAAGTAATTATATACTTAGAATGACATTTTAAAAATTTTCTTGGATTTTGATGTTAAAATACAATTTTTATGAGAGATAGTATTCATGATTCTTGATAGGAATTATTTTCATGTAATATTCATGTCTGGTAATAGGTACACAAGAAAAACTTGAATATGTATCACATGTAGCGACAGTGTATTAGCTTTCAGTTGAGAGCATGACATTTCTAACTGACCACCTGAAAGGCATCCGCTTGAAACACATTTTCTGGTGTTGAAGCTAGATTTACCTTACTTTGTACATACACATTTCTAATTTTTTGTACAAGGGAGAATATTTCGTTAAGGAATAGAGCCAAGTTGATTTGGTCAACATGGTCCTTAAGTTTCAAACCTTTGATCTTCAGGTTAGAACCTTAATGGTTTTGGCCAAAAGCCATTGTAAAGTTGAATTAAAAAAAAAAAAAGGTCAATCGAAAATAAATCATAACTTTCATGGTAGAATAGAGTTGCAAATATACAAAACCTACCATTTAAGAATACATTTTATCAGTAGTCAATATCACTACTCAAGTATCTGAAATAACTTTTATACTGGTTTTAGAAAGAAATACAGAGTCTCCAGAAGTTACTCCTCTTGCCATGACCCAAATATACCCCCTTCCCTGTCTTTGTGTTTTGGTTTAAATTGTTTTCTTTATGTATTCTCCCCACCCTTATCTACCCAAGAAAGGTCTTACGTACTTTATGCTCATTCTTTGAATTCACTTCTTTTATAAAACCTTGGATTTGTGTTTTTCTCACCACCAGATATTGTGTGTATATATGTGTGTATTTTCATAGCTTGTGTTCCTTTATGCATTGTTCCTTTAATTTATCTGACAGTGACACACCTCTTTGTGCCAGGCATTCTGCAGGGTACTTGATTTACAATGGTAAATCAAATACTGTGTTTGTCTTTACAGACTTTACAATGTGATTTTACACACACACGGTTTGTATATGTAAATATATATAATATATTTTGTACCAAATTAAAAAAATTGTAGACTTATTTTCTAGAGCAGTTTTAGGTTTATAGAAAAATGGAGTAGAAAGTGTAGAGTGCTCCCATATATCCCACCTCCCCTAAACCCACACATGGTTTCCCCTGTTAATAAAATCTTGTGTAGAATGATACATTTATTAAAATTGATAAAGAATATTGATACATGATCATTAACCAAAATGCATAGTTTACATTAGTGTTCACTTTTTGTGTTGTACAGTTCTATGAATTTTGACAAATATATGATGCTTATATTCTTTGTTACAGTGTCATGCTGAATAGTTTCGCTGCCTTAAAAATCTCCTGTACCCCACTTATTTATCCCTCCCTCTGCCCATGAATCTCTGGAAGCCATGTTTCCCAGACTTGTCTCAAACTTTAGGGGCTCAAGCAGTCAGCCTCAGCTACTTGAGTAGCTTGTAGATATAATGCTCCTCTTTATCTGATATTTTTCCTTGCTCTGAAATCAGCATTTTAAGAAATTAATATAGCTACTCAGCTTTTATTTGATTCATGTTAGCATGGTATATCTTGTCCATTCTTTTACTTTTATTTTATTTGTTTCTTTATATTTAAGGTGGGTTTCTTATAGACAACATATAATTAGGTGTTCTTTTTTGAATTCATTCTAACTGTCTCTGTCTCTTAATTTGTGCATTTAAACCTTCATGTTTAAAGTATTTATACAGTTAATATATACCATATTTTTCACTGTTTTTATTTGGTGCCCTTATTCTCTGTTTCTTCTCTGGTATTGAGCACTTTATAGGATTCTATTTTCTCTCTAAGCCTATAAATAGTATTCTTTAAAACATATTTTGGTGGTTTCCCTAGAGCTTGCATTAATAACCAATCCAAGTTTAGTTTCAAATAATACTTATACCATACCAGTATATGAATAATACAAATGCCTTATAGCAGAAGCTATTCACTTCCTCCCTTCCATCCCTTATAATATCGCTGTCATTCATTTGGCTTATTCTGCAGAATGTCTAAATTACTGGTAGATTGACAGATCCAGAAGGATAAGCTATAATCACTGAATTACAAGCTGTATCACCAAACAAACTATAATAACTGAGTACCTTGTTACTATTATTATTATTTTAGAGATGTTGGGCTGGGAGGTCTTGCTGAGTTGCCCAGGCTGGCCTTGAATTCCTAGGCTCAGGCAATCCTCCCACCTCAGCTTCCTGGATAGCTGGAGCTACAGGCATATGCCACTGTGCCTGGCTTACTGTTATTGTATGGCAGGTCTTCTGGTAACATATTCCTCCAATTTTTGTCTGGAAAAGTCTTTATTTCTCTTTGCTTTTGAAGAATAATTTTCTTGGAAGTGAAACTATAGGTTGATGGGTTTATTGTTTCAACACTTTAAATATTTCATGCCACTATCTTGCTTGTGTGCATGGTTTCGGAAGAGAAATTTAATGTAGTTATTATCCATGTTCCTTTCTTAGGTAAGGTGTTTATTTCCTATGGCTTCTTCCAAAGTTTTTCTGTTTACCTTTGATTTTCTGCAATTTAAATATGATATGTCTAGATGAAAATTTTTTGGTATTTATTCTGCTGGCATTCTCTGAAATTCCTGAATCTGTAGTTTGGTGCCTGTCATTAAATTTGGAAAAATTTTGGCCATTATCTCTTCAAATACTTCTACTGTTCTTTTCTCTCTATCTTCTCCTGGCATTACCATTATATATTTATTACACCTATTGTAATTGTCTCACATTTTTTGAATATTCAGTTTCTTTAAAAAAATTTTTTTTCTTTTTGTATTTTATTTTGAGAAGTTTCTACTGACATCTTGAAACTCACTAATTCTTTCCTCACCTGTGACCAGTCTACAGCTGAGCCCATTAAAGGCATTCTTCATATCTGTTAGTGTTTTCATTTTTAACATTTCCATTTGATTCTCAGAGTTTACATCTCTCTGCTTACATTACCCTTCTATTTTATATGTTGTTCACTTTTCCGGTTACAACATGTAATGGTTATTTTATGTGTCACCTTGACTGGGCCAAGGGATGCTCAACTAGCTACTTAAACATTATTCTGGTGTTTGTTTGTCAGAGTGTTTCTGGAAGACATTAGCATTTAAATTGGTAGACCTAGTAAAGTAGCTGGCCCTCCCCAGTGTGGGTGGACATCATCCAATCTGTTGAGAGCTTGAATAGAACAAAAAGGCAGAGGAAGGTTGAATTTGCTTTCTGCTAGACTAATTGAGCCAGAACATCAACCTTCCCTTGCCCTCAATATACCTGGTTTTTAGGCCTTCAAACTTGGACTGGACTCTGCACCATTGGCTCTCTGGCCTTTGACTACACCACTGTTTTTTCTGGGTCTCCAGCTTGCTGATGGCACATTGTGGATCTTCTCAGCTTCCATAAATGCATGAGCTAATTCCTAATAAGAAACCATTATATAGGTGACCCTTGACAACGTGGGTTTAAATTGTGTGGGTCCTCTTACATGTGGCTTGTTTTAAAAAAGTATATTGGAAAAGATTTTTGAGATTTGCAACAATTTGAAAAAACTCACAGATGAACCATGTAGTATAGAAATGTTGAAAAAAGTAAGCAAAAGGTATGTCATGAATGCATAAAATATATGTGGATACTGGTTTATCATTTACTATCATACAATATAGATAATTCTATTATAAAAAGTTAAAATTTATCAAAACTTAGAAATACAGACCATTCATGGTACCACTTACAGTTGAGAGAAATATAAACAAATGTAAAGATGCAGTATTAAATCCTAACTCCATAAAATTACCTGTATTACATACTGTACTTCTGTAATAATTTTGTAGTCACCTCCTTTTGCTATTGTGGTGAGCTCGAGTGTTGAGCAGCTGCTTCAAATGTGATGCTAGTCATCTCCGTGTGAGCAGTTCGTATCTCCAGTAAATTTTGTATTGCAGTAAAAAGCGCTCTCTTACAGTTCTCATGTATTTTTCATCCTTGTTAGTGTAATACTGTAAACCTTGAGTAACACTATGGGATCCATACAAAGGGCCACTAGTGATGCTGGCAGTGCTCCCAAGAAGCAGAAAAGAGTCACGTCATTAAAAGAAAAAGTTGAGTTGCTTGATACGTACCTTAGATGGAGGACTGCAGTTGTGACTGCCCATCATTTCACACAGATGATTCATCTTATAAACAGATGATGTAAACTTCTATTGACAAATACGATTTAGAACTATAAATACATTTTCTCTTTCTTATGATTTTCTTTCTTTTTTATTTTTTTAGATGGTCTTACTCTGTTGGCCAGGCTGGGGCACAATCATGACTCACTGCAGCTTCAACCTCCTGGGCTCAGGCAATCTTCCTACCTCAGCCTCCTGAGTTACTGGGACCACAGGCGTGTGCCACCATGCCTGACTAATTTTTGTTTTTATTTTTGCAGAGACAGGGTTTTGTCATGTTGCCCAGGCTGGTCTCAAACTTCTGGGCTCAAGGGATCCTCCTGCTTCAGCTTCCCAAAGTGTTGGGACTGTAGACATGAGCCACTGCACCTAGTCATGATTTTCTTAATAACATTTTCTTTTCTCTATCTAATTGTAAAAATATAGTACATAATACATGTAACATACACATAATATATTATGTCAACTCTTTATGTTGTTGGTAAGGCTTCCAGTCAACAGTAATCTAGTGGTAACTAAGTTTTTGGGGAATCAAACTTTTGTACACATTTGTAATTGCTCAGGGGTTGGTGCCCTAGCCTAATCTCCATGTTGTTCAAGGGTAAACTATGTGTAGATATAGATATAGTCTATTGGTTCTGTTTCTGTGGAGAAGTCTAAAACAGAGCCCTTAGTATATACATCATTCTTGCTTACAACTTCCAGTCTAATAGTTCCAACATCTCTGTCGTATCTAAGTCTGGCTCTGATGCTTGCTATGGCTTTTCAAACTGTTTTTGGCCTTTCAGCATGCTTTGCAAGTTTTTTTTTTTTAATAGCCAGACACAATAAATCGTGTACAAGGAACTGAAATCAATAGACTTTATTGTGAGATTTTGTGTTTATCTTGCTAGAAATTAGGTTGTGTTTATTGTTTGTTGTAGCTTTGGTGTGGTGGTCTAAAATATCCTATAGTGTCTTTGTTTTTGTCTCTCCTGTTGCCTTGGAGTTCCTTAGAGACTCTTTCTTAAACAGGGTTTGAGACTTGCAGTTCTTTCAGGTGTAATTTCCTGTTATTACATCGAAGCCCAATTGACTGGGTCTCACTCAGTCTTTTAATGTGCCTGTGCTCCTGAGCTGTGACCTTCACAAGTGCTTCTCAGTCTTTCTTTTCCTCCTTAGGTGAGACAGAAATGTCAGGGGGTGCTGGAATTGGGTATTTCTTTTCCCTCAAGTGGGTTAGGATCTGGTAAATCCCAAGTCAGTTATGCTCTGGCAAATCAGATTCTTTTGAGGAAACACTTTATTAAGGAAAACAGAATGTTCTGGATGTATTTCAAAATGGCTACTTTTCACCTTCCCCTGCTGAACTCATGAGAGTGGTTTTCTTCTTTCTGCTCTGAGAACTTTGTGGGGCTCTTAGAGGTAAAAATCTCTACCTCTTGAAATTTAACTCATTCTTCAGGGCTTATCTCACATGTATTCCCCTCTGTGAGGTTCTGTTTTGACCATTTCTTCTCATGGATTTTGTTTTCTCACCTTTGGTGTTGTACCTCTGACATCCCCAAAACATGGAATGCATTGAATTACATTTGGCTTTTGTGTTTTGACTTGAAGAGAGGATTTCTTTGTAGGTAGGCAGGATTCTCTAACTGTAATAGCAGCAAAAAAAAACTTTGAAGACAAATGGAAAATTAAACTGTGGCAGATTACTGGAATTCTGGACTTGACTAAGGTTTGGGTGTCTTAGCAAGGTTAGAGGTAAATATGATAATGAGATAGCCAAGTGGGAAGGGCTCCCTGGCAGAACCTCTGACAACCTGGATGGACACATGGGAATTTCATATCCTTTGCAGTGGGGAGGAGCCTGGCCTCTCCTGTCCCTGGATGTGGTATGTGGGATTCAATCTGCGAGGCGGGAAGGGCACTAGCAGGATTTGGGCTTTGCAGAATGTCCCTGTTTCCCTTTATTTACTTTTTGCCCAATAAATCTTGTTTTTCCTCACTCTTCAAATTGTCTGCAAGCTGTATTCTTTGTGGTTCTGTGACAAGGACCTTGTCTTTAGCTGAAATAAGAAAAAGTCCTGAAACACTAAAACTTCTGGAATGGAGTTTTTTTTTTATTAGAAAAGAAAACACCAACAGCAAAACATACAAATTGCTAGCTTAAAAAAACTCATAATATGCACAGAAATTATTTCAAAATCAACTTGAATTTTTAAAAAATTGGCATTTTAAATTCTATAATCATGTCTAAGTGTATCAGAACTATATTTTGTGGAGTTTCAGGAAAACTTTCTATGGTGGCCCAAGTCAGAGTATCTGTAGTTCTGCCACATTCTGTTAATTATTATAGTGTTTTCTCTTGATGATTTTAGATTTAAATCACTTTATCAAGTTTAGAATTGAGGCTCTAATTTTACAAACCTGCTCCACGCTTGTGTTTGTATTAATTCAAGCAGGGTAAGCAATCTCTGAACTCAATTGAAATGTGACATCTACAGTTTTAAAGTGAGTGGTTAAAATGTCATATTTTGATGTAAGGTTTCATATTGACTTTTGAGGTATGTAGCTTGTAAATAATTTCATATTAGGACTTCTGTCATGTAAAATTAGATTTTACATGATCCAAATAATTCATGATAATGATTTTTGACTATAAGATTAGGGTTGGATTGTGGGTTTTTTAAAAATTATTTTTTGGCAAAAAAATGACATTAAAGTAATTATTGTCTATGAACTCCTAGAATTTATAGTAAAGGAATATTTACATATAAACATACATTTGTATATTATTATTGGGTTTGAAACATAAGCATGTTTATATGAACACACATATATACCATATTCATTTGCTTTGGTTTCAAATATGTAGTCAAATTATGTCCAAAGTATGCCAGGGAATGTAAAGTTTAAACTAAATGACAGACCTGAACTTACTGTGCTTTAATTATTTATTATGTGTTCTACAGGTTGTTTGACTTGACTTTGTTAATTGTCTAATAAACCTGAACAATTTGTCTACTGGACACAATAGTAGTAATTGTGGCCATCTTGAGAATAATGAAGGCCATAGAAAAAGACAATCTTACTACTCACAAACATTATTCCCACTATACTCTAAAATATGAAGGAGAGATATAAGAGTTAAAGAAAGAGGAAAGAAACATGAAAAGCAGCTCAACAGTCAAGACAAGTTTATTTTGGAGACTATATCTGAGAGGGCCTTCTGGCTGATTTCAGTCAGGAGCAATCTCTCTTACAGACTAAGAGTATTTATTGGTGAGAGAGCTCATCACAGGCTTGTAATGTTTCTGTTTGGGAAAGTTTATGGTGGGGTTCAAATGTCTTGGTCAGAAGGGCAGTTATTTTGAGCTGACATCTCTCCAACTGGGAGGGAGGTTATTTTGGGGCTGGCATGTCTCTGGTCAGGGAAGGATTTATATTATGGTTGGAATGTTTCTGGTCAGAGATATCATTAGTGGTTTATGGTCATGCTGACCTTAGCCATTAGGCTGATACCCTTTGAATTTAGATGGTTTTTGATCAAGGGGAACTTTAGAATAGTGGTTCTTGTCCAAGATGGCAGTACTCCTGCCCAGTGTCAAGAGAGAATCAGAAAATAACCTTTAGTAGGTTGGGTGCAGTGGCTCATGCCAGCACTTTGGGATGCCAAGGGGAGCTGATCACTTGAGCCCAGGAGTTTGAGACCAGCCGGGGATACATGGCAAAACCCTGTCTCTACAAAAAATACAAAAATTAGCCAGGCATGATGGTGTATGCCTGTGGTCCCAGCCACCCAGGAGGCTGAGAAGGGAGGATCACCTGAGCATGGGTGGTTGAGGGTGCAGTGAGCCCTGACTGCGCCACTGCACTCAATGGAGATGACAGTGAAACTGTCTCCAAAAAAAAGAGAACCTCTAGTAGAAAACAAAACTGGGAATGTATATTGATACCAGAGGTTAAATCATTATGGTCCATAATAGCACTGGTGATAGCTTTTCCTTGTAATAGATGGGCATGTACAGATGCTGCTTGCTTAAAGGGAGGTTTTAGTGTTTTTTGTACATTCATATTTTGTTTGGGGGAGGGGAGGAAAACACATCTATGCCATTATCTAAGCTTTAAGTAAGGAAACTTGTCATAAATTTTAGAGACACTTGAGTGTCATGGTAAGTTAAGGACATAGACTTTGGAACCAGTACTCAAGTTAGTTTCATATAACTTAGAGCTTCTGTTTTCCTATATGCTAAATTTCCTGTATCCTAAATTAGGAATAATAATATTATACCTACTTCATAGGATACCCATGGGAATTAAATATGAATATCATTTAAAAATTACATAGTGTCTGTTACTCTGTGAATGTTAGGCAAAATGTTACTATCATCACCTTTATCTGTTTAAGTAGATGGTTATAGAAGTAACTTGTCTTCCCTTCTATGGATATAAATCAAAACAGGTATTGAAGTTTAAAAAGAAACTATTTTAGGAAAAGAATTCTCACTTAACTCAGAAGAGACACTAGAGTTACAGTCTTGTAAAAAATCTGACTTAATTAAACTCTAAGAAATCTCAGTCTTTAATACTGAATCAATAAGCTTTAAAAATAATATCTGTCAAACAATGATATTCATAGCAGATTTTGAAAAGTAATTTATTTATTTTTAGCTTTTCTAGGAAAGCTATTTTTTGTCTCTGAATGGGTTAATTGGCTTTCATTGTTCTAATAAAGATTAAAAACCAGAGCTTTAAAAATGTTTCATTTTACCAATGAAGAATCTTTAAATGAAGATTCTATTGATTCATTTAGAGAACGATAGATACCACCTGTGATCTAGTTCTAACTTTAAAACATAGTTATTTTTCAGTTATTTGCACCTAACTTGGAGTGCTAGGATGTATATTAATAAAATATGTTGCAATTGTCCCACGATGATAGCACTGTATTGTTAAAAGAAAATTTCTGGCTAACCCCCAGCTGAATTAAAATGAATTTGAAATCTGAGCGGAACATTAACTGTCTGATGCATCTGGATTCTTTTTTCATTCACATTCATTTCCTAGAGTGACCTTTGTACTTCCTCTTTGTAGCGTTTCTTTGTTGGAAAAGGTTAGGAGGACAACATTATTAAAATTCTTTTTTTTTTTTTTTTTTTAACTTCACCCCCATTATTGATTACTTTTTCTGGGATTAGTTTTTTCTTCTGGGTTTCAGGATGAAGGCCTTTTACTCTAAAATCTCTATTTCTCAGATACTTTTTTGTATAATTACACTAAACTTCATTCAGAATTTAGGCATATGTTGATTGCTGCTATTTATGCAAGCTCAATATTCAATCTGGATTGATTAATATGTATTATAAGTCTGATGTTTATTTCAGCTGGTTTTAAATTGAGATAGTGTAAAAGGAGAAATAAAACTGATAGTGAGGTGAAATGGTTTAAAAACACTGTACTTGACATTATCTACTATAGTGACTTTAAAGCTTCTTGGAGGTTTAACAGCCTATTGTTTGATTTTGATATCACATCTGCATTATTAAGCTTATACTTATCTGACAATGCACAATTAACTTTTGTAGAGGCAATAGGATGTAAGGATTGAGAGCATAGCCTCTCCATGTGGTGTGGGCTTCTCACAGTGTGGCAGCTGGGCTCCAAAAAATAATGGCCTAAGAGTAAGTATTTCAAGCAATCCAGGTGGAAATTGCAGGGCTTCTTATGACCTGGCTCAAGAAGTTACACAGTGTCAGTTCCACCACATCCTATACTGATCAAAAGCCGGTGTTAAGGTCAGCCCCAATTCAAGGAAAGTGGTCCGAACAAGGGCATGAACACCTGGAGGTGGTCATTGGAATGCTGTCTTTGAAGACTAACTATTAGGCATATGGAACTACTCATCACTAAATTCAAAACAGGGGTTACCTTTGGGGAGGTCAGGGAGAAGTTCACAGAGGGTGAAATACAATTAAGTAAACACTGTATTTTTTATATATGTTGTACTAGGTGGTAGATACATAGCTGTTAGTTCTATTATGCTTTTCGGTATTTTTGAAATATTTCATCATTTTCTTCTCTCCTTAAGTGTGTATTTCCTTTCCCTTCCTGTATGGAATTACATCTTAATAAAATATATTTGTATGCTTAATTAAAAAAATTGATCTTTATATTAGACTTCTTGGTAATAAATACGTATATAAATTAAAAGTAATTGTTTAAAAATTTTCTATGACCAGAGGCTTTAAATGCTAAGACTTTTTTTTTATTGGTTTCAAGTTCCTATTATAATTATTTGCATAAAGTCTATACAAATAGCACAAATATATTAAAAGATTTGATTATTATTGCATGTTTTTAAAAAGTAAAATTTTATTGGAAATGCATTTCTTAAAGAGGTGGGTGAGACTTTTTACATATCTTCTTGGAATATTAGTTACTTGAATAAAACAGGGTTCAGCAATTCTTTTCCTGTTGGTTTTTATTACTATAATCGTAAGAAGCCTAGATCACATGCACAATAAGTGGTAATAAAATAATTTTTGGTAACAGTGTCATTCAATTCTTTGACCTTCCTCAACACCATATGACAAAAATCACATAATCTGTTATCTGTTATCAAAAATCACATTTAACAATCAGCTAAACACCTGAAGTTTGCCCTTCTGCTCTGTTTAAAGCAGAGAATTGGAAATACCTGACTTGCAAAAGGATTGGCTAGTCAGATGTTAGAGTCTGATTTCTTTCTGATTTTACCTTATTAAGTTGACTGTAGTAAAATTTAAATTGTCTTTTATTTGGAGTCCCAGTGGTTGTTATACCCTGACACCATGCACCCTAGAAAAATTCAGAGTAGGAAAGAGGTTTGTGGGTTTTTTGTTTTGTAAATTGAGCAGACAGGAATTATTAGAGGAGGAGAAGAATGTGTGACACTTCCATACATTCTTAACAGATCAATTTTGAGAAAAGGTAGAAATGGAAATTGAGAACTTAGGAATAGGTATACAGAAATATCTATGCTCAGATTTGTCATCCTGAACCTTGTGGGGTACACACCATAGCCCCAGTTTGAAGACCCTCATTTGAGACAGCCCGTGACAGAAGGGACAACACCTTGGGCTACATTGGTCTTGTCTAACAACAAAATGTACTGCAGCTGGAGCCAGCAGAGGCAGAGGTCCTGCGCTCTGTAAAATGTATGCCACTATTGCTTTATGTAGGAACGCTACCCAGTGTTGTGTTACTGTCGTCACAAGAATGTTTTATGCAAGTTGATATATGGTTGGTCACTCAAAACAAAGCAAAATCCTTTATCACACATTGGGTTTTAATTCTGTCCCATAACACCTATTTGGATCTTAAATAATGTGGTTCACATAGCTTCGGTCAGTCTACTTGATGATGGCTTGAATTTAGCTAGTGATGAGGAATAGAGGGCTACTTGGCATATTCCTTACCAGCGAAGGCTATTATTCATAACCCATCCTACTGGGTTTAAGAGATAGTAATGAACTGTTTTCCTGTTGGAGATGAGTTTGTGGTGCAGATACATGTGCATATGCATGCATGTGCTTTGGCAGAAGACATTTTAGAGCCACGGCCTTAAATTATTCAGTCTTAAATATTTAAACCTCAACTCAGCTCTTGAGGGAAAGAGGAGAGCGGCTGAAAGCCCAGAGTTGGGAATTAAAATGCAGATACTGTATTTGGTATTGCTGTGTTAAAACAGTAATTTGTTAATCATGCAAGAGGTATAATTGACCTTTTATAATAGGTCAAGGATCCAGACCTATATTTTGGCTGGGAAACCAGGTCATCTCAACTTACCTTTTGTGAGCAGCAGGGGATCCCCTCTGTAGGGCAAAATGTCCTTTCAGAAATTACCTTTGACATGCCAGTAGTTTAAGTAAGTGAAAAGTGGCAACCATTTATTGGATGTTCTGTGTGTGCCTGGTACGATTCTAAATGCTTTATACTGGTCCTTTAATTTAATCCTCATAATAACCCTCGTGAATGGATTTCAGAGATACTGATCCTCTCAGTCTCAGAGTTGGCAATTTGCCTACAGCTCTGAGCAGCCTTTTCTACTCACCAGACATGCAATTGCAAAGAGTATTTTTTTTTTTTCAAATTTCATATAGCTTCAGGGGTACATGTTTGTTACCTGGATAAATTGCACGATGCTGGGGTTTGGGCTATGAATGATCCTGTCACCTAACTACTGAGCATAGCACCCAGTATATTCTATATGTGTCAAGAACTGTAAAAGATTGGGAGACTTGCCATGGAGTCTAGGAGAGCTGACTTTGATCTAACAGATCTGTGGGTAGATGCCATAAATGGACTCGATAACACTAAAAAGAGATAAAAACACATACACAATTGACCTGTTCAGTGAAGTTATTAATAGAGGTCTTCATGGTGAAGAAAATCTGTATGGGTTTAATCCAGGAGTTAAAAATTAGTGGTCTGTGGGAAATTGAACCTACAGATTGTGTGATAGTCCAGTACGATATTTAAATAAAATTAGCATTTGCCTGCCTTTTCATGGGGGCAGAAACAATAACAGCTCCTGCTGATGCTGTAGCCCCAAAGCTTCACACGTTTATGTTTTCCTGCCTGGCTTCTGAAGGCTTCTGAGTGTGTAGCTCTTGGTTAAATCACTCAAAGGAGGTGGTAGGTCATACATGGTTGGTAGGCTATGTTAACTATTTGTTTTAGCTATTTTTACCAGAGATTTGGGAGATGGTGGTGGTGGCAGCAGCCCTGGATTTATCCAGCAGGCATATTTTAAAAATGCTTAAGCACCAGCTAGTTAGAAGTACAACAAAATCCTCATTTCTTTTTTGAAAAATTGGTTGGAAAAAATTTATTTAGTGTTTCATAAAAGTATTAAGTTTTAGGAAAAAAAATGCCTGTCATGAAAGTATTTGGAAAATGATATGATTTTCTGTAATTATTATTAGTAAAAATCAGAACTATTTTGGATTTCCTTATACAATATTTCAGGTTTTGAAAAAAAATTGTATTGCATATTTTGAGAGAAAGAGATACCATGAATTTTGCATTGGAGCAATGATCATCTCCTAGGGGGAGGTGATTGTTAAGAAAAAAAAACTTCAACCTGAAAATCACTCCACAGTTCAGGTCTGTACAATGTACCTACCTTAATTATCATGATGGGTTGTGACTAGTAGGTATCACACAACAAACTAATTTCCTTTAAAAACATTTTCTTAAGTTTTTCTAATATATAAAATTATAGTGAGTATTATAATGATCATTGGTGAATGTACCAGCAGCTTTATAAAATCTTACTTTTTTTCCCCATAATTGTTCCAGATATTTCATAAAAAATAAATTATTTAAGTACTATTTATTCCAGTTTTTAGCACTTCCTAATCTGACTTCTTCCTCATTACATGCCCAGGATACTACCTTAAAGTTGATACTTGCTATTCTCAACCATGTTTGTATACTGCATTGGCACATTTGAATCTACAGAGAATGTGGAGTACTGTTTCATATTTAATATGTTTCAAACATGATATTACTGTGTTTATACTGTACATACAATTTTGTACCCTTTTTTCCTCAACCTAATTTTGAAGTTCATCTATAGAAATGGAAAAATTCATATAAATATAAATTACAAAATGAATGTCTCTAGTTCATTTTTTTTTGTTTGTTTTGTTTTTTCGAGATGGAGTCTTGCTCTGTCATTCAGACTGGAGCATAATGGCACGATCTCAGCTCACCGAAACCTCTGCCTCCCGGGTTCAAGCAATTCTCCTGCCTCAGCCTCCCAGTAGTTGGGAATACAGGTGCCTGCCACCATGCCTTGCTAATTTTTGTATTTTTAGTAGAGTCAGCATTTCCCCACATTGGTCATGCTGGTCTCAAACCCCTGACCTCAAGTTATCTGTCTGCTTTGGTCTCCCAAAGTGCTGGGATCACAGGCCTGAGCGACCGCACCAAGCCAGTTCATTCATTTTTAACTGCTGTATGTGATTTCATTTGATAAAGTCACCTTTATTTTTATTCATTCATTTATTTATTTATTTATTTATTTATTTATTTATTTATTTATTTATTTTTGAGACAAGGTCTCACTATGTTGCTCAGGCTGCACTGCAGTGGCACGACCATAGCTCACTGCAGCCTTGACCTCCCAGGCTCAAGTGATCCTCCTACCTCAGCCTCCCAAGTAGCTGGGACTACATGCTTGTGGCACCACACTTGGCTAATTTTTTATTTGTTGTAGAGTTAGGGTCTCACTATGTTTCAGGGATGGTCTTAAACTCCTGGGTTCAAGCAATCCTCCTACCTTGGCCTTCCAAATTGCTAAGATTATAGGTGTGAGCCACCGTTCCTAGAAAAATATATCTCTGTAAGCTTCCGTTCTCTGTTGACAAACATTTTATTTGTTTCCATCTCATTATATGAGAAACAGTCAGCATTACATAGTGGCTGAAGCGGGGATACAGGACGTATTTTCTAGGTTCAAATACTGATTTTATATTTTAATAGCTGCTTTGCCTTGGGCAAGTGACTTAATCCCTCTTGCTTTACTTTCCTCATTTATATTATGGTATATTCACAAAATGGAATATTATATAGCAGCTGACAGAAATAAAATCTAGCTATATCAATCTTAAGACTTTTTATTGTGGTAAGAACACAACATAATATCTATCGTCAATAAATTTTTAAGTGTGCAACAGAGTATTGATTATAAGTACAATGTATCACAGATTAACTTATTCATTTTACTTAAATAAAATTTTGTGCTAATTAAATAGTAATTCTGGGCCAGGCATGATGACTCATGCCTGTAATCCTAGCACTTTGGGAGCCTGAGGTGAGTAGATCACTTGAGGCCAGGAGTTCAACCCCACTGTGGCCAACATGGTGAAACCTTGTCTCTACTAAAATACAAAACATTAGCCAGGCATGGTGGCATGTACCTGTAATCTCAGTTACTTGGGAAGCTGAGGCATGAGAATCACTTGAACATGGGAGGCAGAGGTTGCAGTGAGCTGAGATCGTGCCACTGCACTCAAGCCTGGGTGAGGAAGGGTCTCAAAAAAAAAAAGTTGGAAATTCTTCATTTTCCTCTCCTCCCAACTCCTAGGAACCACCATTTCACTCTGAGTCTATGAATTTGACTATTTTAGATGACTCATAAAAGGGCAATCATGCAGCATTTGTCTTTCTGTGACTGGCTTATTTCACTTAGCATACTATCCTCCAGGCCCATCCATGTTGTTGCATATTGCAGATTTCCTTTATTAAGGCTGACTGGCATTCCATTCTATGTATATGCCACATTGTTTTTATTTATCTCTCACTGGACATTTAGGTTATATAACCACATCTTTGCTATTGTGAATAGTGTTGCAGTGAACATGGAACTGATAATATGAATATCTCTTCAAGATCCTGATTTCAATTCTTTTGGATAAATACTCAGAAGTGTGATGACTGGTTCATATGGTAGTTCTGTTTTTAATGTTTTGAGGAACCTCCTTAACTGTTTTTGGTAGTTACTGTGCTATTTTATGTTGTGACCAATAGCGTGCAAGCGCATCAGCTTCTCCACATCCTCACCAATGCTTATCGTGCTTTTTTGTTGTTGTTGTTGTTTTTGTTTTGATAACAGCCTAACACATGTGAGGCAATATCTCATTGTAGTTTTGATTCGAATTTTCCTAATGATTAGTGATATTGAGCATTTTTTTGTATATCTGTTGACCATTTGTATGTCTTTGTATGTCTTCTTTGCAGAAATGTGTGTTCAAGTCCTTAACCCATTTTAGAATCAGGTTCCTAGGTTTTTGTTTATTTTTTGTTATCGAGTTGTAAGAGCTTCTTATATATATTTTTGGAGATTAATCCCTTATCAGATGTGGTTTGTAAATATTTTCATTTCCTAGGTTGCAATATAAATACTAATAAACCATTGAGAGGGGATGGACTGCGATATATATAGTCATGTGTTGCTTAATGACAGAAATATTTCTGAAGAATGTGTCATTGGGAGATTTCATACTTGTGCAAACAGAGTGAATTTACACAAACCTAGATGATATAGTCAACTACGCTATTTAGGCTATAGCCTAATCTCCTAGGCTAAAAGCTGTGCAGCATGTTACCATCTGAATACTGTAGCAAATGTAACACAGTGGATGTATTTGTGTATCTAAACATATTCAAGCATAGAAATGATGCAGTAAAAATATCATATTTATAATCTTATGAGACCATGATCATATATGTGGTCAATCATTGACTGAAACATTGTTACACTTTACACTATTTTGTGAGGTGCATGATTGTACATGGCTAGATGTAGGTTATTGTGAAGATACTAGGATTCCTGTTGGGTACTGAGTTTATGGGTGCTTGTTACATCTGTAACATAATTAACAAAGTAGTAAGTTCACGTGGTTCAAAAATGGACCTATGAAGAGACTATGTTGTGAATGCAGGATAATAATTCATATTGTGTACATGAGGTCTAAAATTATACCAAAATAGAAAGTAAAAATATAATACCTACAGTTGTTAGAAGGATTAAATGAGTTAATATTTATAAAGAACTTTTATTAATGCCTGGCACATAGAAAGTACTAGACAACTGCTTGTTATGTAAAATATATGTACATCTTTAACTTTACAAGGTACTGCCAGACTGTTCGCAAACTATTAGTACTAATGAATTGTATAGCTTCCTCCCACTCCAAATGCCACAGACATGCATGAGATGACATTTCTTCATATTCTTTTACCATTTGAAATCATGAGGTTTCTAAATTTTTATCAATGTTTGGTTGTGAAACAAATCTCACTGTGGCTTTAATTTGCTACATTTTCCTAATTTCAAATGAGGTTGAACAACCTTTAATATGTTTAATGTTATTTTGATTTCCTTTTTTTATAAAATGTATAATTACATTCTTGACTCATTTTCTTTCCTGTAAGGCTCTTTGTGTTTTACCTATTGTCTTAAATACTAAGGTTTGTAAACACTCTTGGTGTCTAATAGTGTACCTCCATGCATACTTGTTTAAAATTGTCTGAGCTATTCTTGCTCTTCTAAAAAACATTATCAGTTTGTCAATTTGCCTAAAATTTCCATTTTTATTTTGGTTGGAATTGTTTTGAGTTTATAGATCAATTTTGGGGAGAATTGATCCATGAGAAAATTTTACTAATAACTTTTTTTTTCTATTTATAGCTAGTGTTGCTCTATTATTTTGCTCTGTATTTTTTGTTATTCTATTTGTATGTTTATATATTACTTCCCATTCTTTTGTGTTTGGAGCAGATGCATGCACTTAATTGGTAAGTTTGACATCTTTATTAAAAGTCCTCTGTTCTTTACATGTTCTCCTTCTCAGATCTTTCTAGCACTCACAGTTCCAACTATCATCACGTGTAAATAAATCCTCAGTCTCTTTCCCATCTTGTCTAGTCCTGCTCTTAATTCCCAAGGTCATCATTCTAGGTCTTTGTTTTTCATTCCCATTTTCAGTTACAAACCTTCTCCATCCTAAAGTGTATTGCCAATGTTTTTTACATTAGCTGAAGATTAGCCAGCCTTCTTTTCATGAGTGTGGGTTATTTCTATATAACAAACATGCTATAAATCTTCAGCAAAGGCTAATAATTTGACTATAAGGCTTTGTAAACTAATGTTGGTACAGTTACAAGGTCTTTCTTTTATCAAAGGAAATAAAAGCATTTGGATATCAAATATTGTTGGCCATTTTGCCTTTTACATGGGTTTTTGAAAGGTTTTTGGCCATTGTGCATTATGAACAGATTAGATGTTCTGCCTGAAAAGCACTCATCCTGAATTTCTGCATTAAAAAAAAATATAAACAACGTATTTAAGACTATGGTTTGCATGACCATTCCTCAGATGCTAGAACTTCAAGTTCTTCTGAAGGCAGCTGGGGCCTCTCTAAGTGGATGAGGCAGCTGCATTTTTCCATTAGGGTTTTGAGCAGTACTGCCAAGGAAAATCTAAATGATTTGAAACACATCGTCAGTACAGAACTTTAATGAGCATTTGCTAATAACTGAGGGAGGGGCATTAAAAACCACATCCACATTCTTTTTTTTTTTTTTTTCCCAGTTCTTTAAAGTTTTATTTCATTAACTTTGGGTCAAATTTCCACAACTATGTTCTAGTCAATTTCCCATCCTTGCTTGGCTTCCCCAAATGTACCAAAAGATTTGTGGGGTAGGGAGAATCACTGCATTTACTCCATCTTCCATGAGGCAGGAGTTGGGCATCTGACTGTCCAACAAAACAAAGATTTGATAGCATCCAGGAGGGCGGACAGGCAAACCAGGCTGTAGATACTCTTCTATTTGTCAGAATCAGACCAGACAAAACCTACTCCACACAGATATAATAGATATTGATATTCATCTTTTCTTTTTCTGTTGCCACAACATTTTTCTTCTTTGAACGATCATACCATGTAGTTTCTCAAGCCCTTCCTTTAGGCCATCTCCTTTGATTGCACAGTTAGGCTGAAAATGCCATGGAGTTGATGAACTCAGTTCACCCACTGCTAACAATTTCTCAATTTCTGAAAGAGACACTGAGTTCCTCAAGTCTTGTTTGTTAGCAACTAGAAGCACAGGGACTCCTTGATTTTCTGATATCCTAGTTATTTTGTGAAGTGCTGTTTTGGGTTTTTCCATCCATTCGACATCAACAGAATCCACAACAAATACAATGCCATCGGTGCATCTGTTGTATAACTTCCACAGTGGCTGTAATTTCTCCTGACCACTTACATCCCAGAAATGAAAAGTGACTGTTTTATAATTTCCCAGGGTTACCCTACTTTTCTCAGCGTTAAATCCTTTGGTAGGTCCAGTATTTACAAATTTATTGAACTGCAGTCTGCATAAGACAGTTGTCTTTCCAGCCTAGTTCAAACCCAGAATAGCAATGTGGAAGGACTGAAATGAAGGCAGGCTGGACAGGATAGAAATCTGGTCTGATAGTCCATTCCCCATTTCCAGCTGCAAATCAATGTCCCAAGTTGACATGCATTCTTCTTCTTGTTTTTGAACTTCTCTTCGTAGGTGATCCAGCCATAAGACTGACTAGCCATCCTTCCCTCCTCTTCACTCAGTCTCTCTCTCAGCTGCTGGGGAGGCGTGCTCACTGATACCTGTTAGCTGGCCCCAGGGAGGTGAGGGCGGTGGCAGAGGATTGGACACCCAACGGGCGGCATGCGCCAGTCTGCCCTAACGGTGCTGGCCTGGCAGCTCCACATGACAGATCCCGCCCCCTGCCTGCGCACCCCTAATCACACTAAGGATTATCAGAGATGTCAAACTGCTTCTCCCTACCTTCCAAGAGAATTATGATTCATTTTTTCGTTATTTAATGTTAATACTTTTCTTGCTTCATCCATGATTGTCCATCTATTTTGACCCTGTAGAATCACTTGATACGTAGTTCTTTTGATTCACATTGACCGAGCAAACAAACAAAAATTAAGGGCACATAGCTCAAAAGGATTTTTAGAGAATGATGGTATTTCCATGAGTTTTGAAGTGGATATGGAAGAAGGCAAACCTTGTTTCTAAAAGGAAACCCCACTTGTGAAGTGTCTTCAAAGTGAAATTCATAGTCATGTTTCTAGTTTGGCTTCCCTTTGGGGGATAAGGACAAAGTGTTACATCCTCTGTAAAGAGAGTGATATGGTTGCAGCCAGTCCCGCATTAATTACGAAGCTCGATAGCATGGATTTGACTTATTTTACTACTCTCTTCCTTCCGAAAAGCCCCATGCTTTGTCAAAGTTGGTAACTGTACCGGATACCGTGGGATAGTTTCAGCACTTACTGAACAATTTCTAAAGGCCAGAAATTATCAATTGTCATTTATTTTATGTTAATAACCTTCCTAAACAGATGTTGTGATAATCATTTAACTAATATATAGGGGGAACCTTTGTCAAACTGTGGGTTTTCTCTGCTCTCAGACCACCACAGCAGTCATCATCACAGAAAACTTGCCCAGGACCCAGGTTCTTAACCATTGCACCCTGCTGTGTCTAATCAACAGAGAAGATAAATTCGGTTTTGGTCATGCTGAGGTTGAGGCACCATCAAGACATCTAAATGGAGTTACCCACTGATTTGGAGTTTAAAAACAAAATTTAAGCCAGAGAGATGGATTTGAGAAACATTTACCTGTACACAGTAATTGACCTGTTTGAGGAGGAGGAGGTAGAGTAAAGGAGGAGGAGGCCTGTTGGGAATACTCATTTAGAACCATTCCCGGAAGACTGAGGTTGTGCAGCCTGCAGAGGTAGGAAGAAAACCAGGAGAGCATGGGCTAGATATTCAGTGACATCTTTATGGAGGTAACAGGTTTTGAAAGGAGGTCTCTCCAGCCCCTACTGCTGCTCCCTCTGTGACTCAGAGCCCCTGGGCTATGATGGCACTCACTGCCTTGTCCCTGGCCTTAAGGCATGCCCTCTTCTGCTGTGGTGGTAGCAGCAGTGAATCTGTATGGGTTGGCAACAGCTCAATTCTTGTCTTCTCCGAGAAAATAATTCTGCTGAAGAGTGTAAAGTCAAGTGGGAGACCAAGGCAAGTTTGTTTTTTTTCCTTAACTAATTTTGTTTCCTTTTTTTTTTTCTGAGACAGAGTCTTGCTATGTCTCCCAGGCTGGAGTTGCGGTGACATGCTCTAGGCTTATTGCAACCTCTGCCTCCCAGATTCAAGCGATTCTTGTGCCTCCACCTCCTGAGTAGCTGGGACTAAGGTGCCCGCCACCAAGCCTGTCTAATCTTTGTATTTTTAGTAGAGATGGGGTTTCACCATGTTGACCAGGTGGATCTTGAACTCCTGGCCTCAAGTGATCTGTCCACCTCAGCCTCCCAAAGTGCTGGGATTACAGGCATGAGCCACCATGCTGGGCCCCAAGGCGAGTTTTAGAGCAGGAGTAAAAGCTTATTTAAAAGTTTTAGAGTGAAAATGAAAGGAAGTAAAGTACACTTGGAAGAGGGCCAAGTGAGTAGCTTGAGAGTCAAGTGCCTGGTCCAACCTTGACTTGGGATTTTTATACATTGTCAGGGTTCTGAGGTTTGCATTTCTTCTCCCCTGATTCTTGGGGTGGGCTGTTCACATGCACAGTGGCCTGCCAGCACTTGAGAGGGGCCACATGCGCAGTGTGTTTACTGAGTTGTGCACATACTCATTTGAGGCATTTTTTTTTAACCAGTCAAGCATTCCCAGAGGAAGGTCATATACTGGCTAAACTGCCATTTTGACTCCTGGTGTGCATGCTTGAGCCCACTCACTCAACTCTTGAAATCTTAATGGAAAGCTGCTCATCACCAGCTTCTGGTGTTTTCTATCTAATGGGAGATTGCCTTTCCTTGGGGTCGGATTGTGACCCATTATTATTTTAGAGAAACTGTTTAACAACCACCTGACCATCACCTTGATGGTTCCCTGACATTCCCGGTGGGAGGGGGGCCCTCTCCTGCCTTGCTTATGTCTGTCTACTTACTGTAATAGTACTCCCTTCTACTCAGGCCCCAATTATATATCACCAGAGTATTTTATCTCAGACCAAGCTCTTTGCCTGCCCTGTCCATGCAGCATTTTTGGTATTTTGCATTCATGTGCAGTCTGTGGCCTCTGTTTAAATCATTGCCCTCCTTGGTTGTATAATCCGGAGACCCATGTTTTAACTATTCCCTAGGCTGAGGACACTGCTGTCTGCACCCTGAGCACTCTCTGTAGCAAGCCTCTTTCCTGTTCCTCAAATCCCTTTATTATGTGATTTCCACCCTTGCTTTTCAGTTCAGCCTGTTCTCTGTGATCAGCTTTTGAACCCTTTAAAACCCAATGGTAGACTCTTCCCAGGTAACCTACTTCCATGTCCAAGTCTGAGCACTGGGTTAAACCTATGGTTGGTGTGCTTATTTTTTTCTGAGCTTCTGAATATTATAGAAAAAAGTCACAGAACTGCATTAATTTGCCTCCAAATATTTTGTTTCTGAAACTGTGAGGTCTTAGTCATCTCCTTATTTTTGTCTTAATATTCAATAATCTATAAATGAGTTCTATAACATATAAATGTTGACTACAGTGGAATAAAATAAATGTTTGCTAGTGGTCTGTTAATATTATCTGTAATAGCCTTTGTAGATTTTATTTAGGAATAATATTTGATATAATCTAGTAAATACTTTTTGAAGTATTTTATAAATTGAATATTTTCTTAATTGCAAGGAAAAGAAAGTCATATTGTGTTTATATACTAGGGTAAGTCTGGTATTTTGCTTATATACATATAATCTTATCTAGACTTACGGATTTTGTGGTTTTTAAAGGCTATGCCAAACTCTCTTAATTTTATTCTCCTGACCCAATGTTTAGAAACCTTGTCCACTTAATTGTTTCTTAAGTAATCACTTGTTTTTCGTGTTTTTCATGTTAAAGCCAGTACTACAGTCAACATATGGTATCCTATTTTACTAAGCTGACAATTTAATTCTCACAAAAGCCCTATCAATGCATTTTCTTGTTGGATTCTGCAACCTTAATAAACTTTAAAATTCAATTTCTGTTATAGTTTTGAAATATTCAAGCTAACTCCCACAGCTTTTACCACTGCCTTTGTGTACATGAATTGTAAGAAAATTGTTCTAAAGTTATTGTGCCTTTTTCTCAGTGTGTGTTTTATGTCATTTGTTCTCCATCTGTGAGGGTAAAATCACCAGCTTACAGATAACAGCCTCATTTCCATTTCTTCCCTAAGTTAGTATGGCAAAGGACTGTTTGTAAGTAGGGCATTCTGAGCGGATTTGGGCAGCTGGGATGGAATTTGGACTTCTGTGACAAAGGACGGGTAGAAGTCTAGCAGGACCTGGCATTTGAAAGGAGTATCATGTAAGGAAAAGCTAGTAACGTGGTAGTGGTTTTCTTTTCTTTTCTTTTTTCTTTTTGGTAGTTGAGAAAGGATTAGTTTGGGATTCAGTCTCTAGGTGAGGTTGTGAGAAACAGCTTGGAATTTGAGAGTCTCTGGAGATCAAACCTAATACTTCAATGAAAAAGCCAGTGCTTTTATTATTCATAAGTCATTTTAAATATTCCATAACCATTTGTACATCTAAGGCATTTAGGTATTTCAAATATACTTACTTCTCTGAAAACTGGAATGGTAAGATTGCAACCTTGTAAGCTGCTTCTTTGAATAGGAAAGCTAAATGATGTACGTAAAATTAGTTGTTTAAAAAAGTTGTTATCTCTGTAGCCTCTAAACCAAAGATTTTCTTTTGATAAATGTTAAACTTTTGAATGATGTAATATATTGTAGACTAATATCTCTGGCAGGTACTGATTTAACTCTAGGAAAGATATGTTCTTACTACCACATAACTATAAATACATATAGTTCTTTTTCTTGTCTTAATTCCTTCTCCAGTTGACTGCCTCACTGTCATTGTGTCTCATTAAATTGGGGTCAGTCAGTTCTTTGAAGGAACAAGGTGGTTAGAATGTTGATGTTTCTTTGATCTAGGTTATTTATGAACATTGCCGATGTACTTTCTCTGGACCATAACTGTACCATTCCATTCAAGGGCATCTGGTCTTGACCACCCTCTGCCCTGATAATCCATCCTCAGGTATGAGCAGACCTGGTAGCAAAATCGCTTAACCCTCAGATTGTTAAGAAAATGTTTTAAAATTGATACATAATAATTGTACAGATATCACATGGTACATGTGATATTTTGATACATACATAGAATATGTAGTGATCAAGTCAGGCTATTTAGGATCTCCACCAACACAAGCATTTATCATTTCTTTGTGTTGGAAACATTTCAAGTCTTCTCTTTTGGCTGTTTTGAAATATACAATAAATTATTGTTAACTGTTGTCACTCTACTGTGCTAAAGAACACTAGCTCTTATCCTTCTATCTAACTGTATGCTTGAAACTGTTAACCAGCCTCTCTTCATTCTCCCTACCCCATGCTTTTGAATGGATAAGGAATCACTTTGCTTCTGTCCTTTCATCATAGTTAGGCATCTTTAGTTTCCAATATGTTGTACTCCTTCTAGTTATTGCTTTCCAACACAACATTGAAGGAATCATGATGATTAACGATCCTTAATGAGTCCTATAACTATATTTTACTCTGAGGTTTGAAATGTATTTATGTTAGTGTTTTATAATTGATGAGTATTATTATTATTATTTTTTAGGGAGGGAAGGAGGAAGGGAGGAAGGGAGGAAGGCAGGAAGGGAGGGAAGGAGGAAGGGAGGGAGGAAGGAAGGGATAAAGGAAGGAAGGGAGGAAGGGAGGAAGGCAGGAAGGGAGGGAAGGAGGAAGGGAGGGAGGAAGAAAGGGATAAAGGAAGGAAGGGAGGAAAGGGGGGAGGGAGGGAAGGGAAGGGAAGGAAGAATTCAAGCAATGAGAGAGACATTGCCGACCTGGATCTAGAGGTTTACAAGTTGATTTCTTTTTTTGAGAGAAGGAGAGAAAAAAAAATGAGTAAAGGAGAGAAAGAAAGAGGAAGAGAGAGAGGGAGGGTGAATGGAAATGTTGCTTTATTCTGAAAAAAAATGGGTATTAATAATGGCCAATCAATGTTTCATTTAAACCTATGAGTAGGTGTGATGTGGTATTGACAAGAATGTATATTTTATGTATTTGAAGTGGAGAGCTCTATAAATAATTATTAAGTTTACTTGTTCCGGATCTGAGTTCGAGTCCTTGATATCCTTATTAATTTTCTGTCTCATTGAATCTAAGTCTCTATGTATCTGGGTGTTAGGATTGTTAGCTCTTGTTGTTATATTGATCCTTTTACCACTATATCTTTGTTGCTTTAAAATGTATTTTATCCGCTACAAGAATTGCAACTCCTGCTTTTTGTTTATTTATTTATTTATTTTTGCTCTCCATTTGGTTGGTAAATCTTTCTCCATTCCTTTGTTTTGAGTCTTTGTGTATCCTTGCATGTGAAACAGGTCTGGATGTAACATGCCGTTGGGTTTTGGCTGTGTCTTTTGATTGGGGGATTTAGTCGACTTTAAATTTAGGGTTACTGCCATTTGATGTTAACTGGTTGTTTGATCCATTCATTGATGAAAATTCTTCTTTATGTTGGTGCTCTTTACTTTTTGGTATATTTTTAGTAAAGCTAATACCGGTTGTTTCTTTCTGTGTGTAATGCCTCTTTCAGAAGCTCTTGTAAAGCAGGCCTGGTGGTAATAAAATCTCTGAGTACTTGCTTGTTCATAAAAGATTTTATTTTTCCTTCAGTTGTAAAGCTTAGTTTGGCTGGATATGAAATTCTGGGCTGAAGGTTCTGTTCTTTGAGGATGTTGAATATTGGCCCCCACTCTCTTCTGGCTTGTAGAGTTTCTGCTGAGAGATCTGCTGTAAGTCTGATAGGCTTGCCTTTGTGGGTAATCTGACCTTTCTCTCTGGCTGCCCTTAGTATTTTCTCCTTCGTTTCAACCCTGGTGAATCTGAAGATTATGTGCCTTGGGGTTGCTCTTCTTGAGGAGTATCTTTGTGGTGTCTCTGTATTACCTGGGGTTGAATGTTGACCTGCTTTGCTAGTTCAGGAAAATTTTCCTGAATAATATCCTGGAGAGTATTTTCCAGCTTGGATTCATTCTCTCTGTCGCATTCAGGTACACCTATCAAATGTAAATTTGGTCTTTTCACATAGTCCCACATTTCTTGGAGACTTTACTCATTCTTTTTATCCTTTTGTCTCTAATCTTGTCTTCTTGTTTTCTTTCATTAAGTTGGATTTTGACCTCTGTTATCCTTTCTTCTGCTTGAACAATTTGAGTGTTTAAACCTGTGCATACTTCTCGGAGTTCCTGTATTGTATTCTTCAGTTCCATTAATTCACTTATATGCCTCTCTAAGTTGTCTATTCTCAATAGGATTTCGTCAAACCTTTTTTCAAAGTTCCTAGTTTCTTTACGTTGGGCTACAACATGTTCTTTTAACTCACCGAAGTTTGTTATTATCCATTCCTTGAAGAGTGATTCTGTCATTGGGATGCGCTCGTTCTCCATCATGCCTTGTTCCATTGTTGATGTGGAACTGTGATCATCTTTAGAGGGAGAGGCGTTCTGATTTTGAGTATTCTCAGCCTTTTTACGCTGGTTTCTTCCCATCATTGTAAATTTATCCTCCTGTTGTCTTTGAAATTACCAACTTTCAGATTAGGTCTCTTGATTGGACGTCCTAGTTGTTAGTTCCCAGGGCCAGAATGGTGGCGTTAAGACTGATCGTGCTTTTCTGCCCAGGATTCTCCTATCTGGCTTCCTTCTTGTGTCCGTAATGGGCGACTCTGCCTTCCCCGGGCTCCAAACCTTGGTCAGAAGGGGAACCAGTCTCGTTTACTCTGCGCCGAGAGCTGCCGCACTGAGGTGCCATCACAGCCGCTGCGCTGATCTCAGGAGTTGTGCTGGGGACCCGTGTGGGTCCTCCAAACCTTGGTCAGAAGGGGAGCCAGCCCTGTTTACTCTGCTCCAAGAGCTGCCGCGCTGAGGTGCCAGCGAAGCTGCTGCGCCGGCCACAAGAGTCGCACTGGCGACCCGTGTGGGTCCTCCAAGCCTTGGTCAGAAGGGGAGCCAGCCCTGTTTACTCTGCTCCAAGAGCTGCCATGCCAAGGTGCTGGCGAAACTGCTGTGCTGGCCACAAGAGTTGCGCTGGCGACCCGTGTGGTTCCTCCACTGGGGATCTTCTGCTCCGTGAGCGACCAGAATTTGTCTGAAAGTGTGGTGTCCTCTAGTTCTCTGCGCTTTGACTGAGAGCTGCAATCCCAAGCTGTTATCGATCGGCCATCTTGGATCGTTCCTCGATGAGTATTATTTTTGCTTTAGAAATACAGAAATGGATTCTTCAGCAAATATGACAAATTACTTATATGTGTCATGATAACGGTTTACTGAAAATGAATATAATAGACCTTAATTTATAATTCAATTAGCATATACTTGTAGTGATTTATAAAAATGTAGAATAACAAATTTGTATGTAAAACTGATGGTCTAATCCTTATTTTAAAATGTAATAGACATAATCAACATATACATCCTTTTATGCCCATTTCTATTAGTTCATTCTTATTGAGAAAAGGGAAAACATTTTCAAATTACTTGCAAGCATTATCTACTGTTAGTTTAGTAGAACAATATTCCTTTTAAAAATAGCAACACCAGCAGGGCGCGGTGGCTCACGCCTGTAATCCCAGCACTTTGGGAGGCTGAGGCAGGTGGATCATGAGGTCAAGAGATCGAGACCATCCTGGTCAACATGGTGAAACCCCGTCTCTACTAAAAATACAAAAAATTAGCTGTAGTCCCAGCTATTCGGGAGGCTAAGGTAGGAGAATTGCCTGAACCCAGGAGGCGGAGGTTGTGGTGAGCCGAGATTGTGCCATTGCACTCCAGCCTGGGTAACGAGTGAAACTCCGTCTCAAAAAAAAAAAAAAAATAGCAACACCAATTATTTTGCTTTGTTATAGTATTTTCATTTATTTTATTGGCAGTTTCATAGTGTTCTATCTTAAAATTAAGTAAGCTTTGCCTTTTGAGCTAGTCATAATTTTTATAATTTCCAATGTACAGATGAAGTAGAAAAGATAAAATATTCTTGTTTTTGAGGTGAACTTGTATTTAAATGTATAAACGGTGCAATTTAACTTTTAGGTTACTCTTTTAAATGTGGATTCTTTTTTTTATTATTTTTTCATTCTCCAATTATCTCAACATTTTAATTTCTTTGTTGGCTATGTTCCTGAAGGACTGTAGCCCCAAATATGTAGAGAATTGTGATGCCTAATTGACCTCCTTTATATATCTTTTTGATTTCTTATCACCTTTTGGGACTAAAGTTCATTTGGAATCTGAAGAATGTGATACTGCCTCTTTTGAGAACAATGAACATATTTATAAACAAAATTTAGTGAACTCTGGCTCTTTCTATATGTAGATACTATTCTGGTCTAATTTCAGAAAGTACTCAAATTTAGTATATATTACTTGTTTCATGGGAACTTCCTATTTCTATAGGACTATTTTGCATTTATTAAAAAATACTTATCAATCATCAGTTTTGTGCATGCTATAGAACTTGGGTACTGAGAAGAAGCCAGAAATTCTCAGAGAAATACAAATCTATACTGTCTTTTGCACAAATTTAGAGGACAAATTGTATGGACTGGAGTGGTCACGGATGTTCTTGGGTGTGTTGGATTGAATTTGGCTTAAGAAAACTGGGAAGATGGGTGGAAGAAGTGAGTGATGCTAGTCTGGCTGCAAACATTTAGTGATGACTCAAACCCTGGAATCCTTATATCTTTGAAGGGAGATAGCCTAGATCCTTATAGGATAAATATGTAGGCTAGAGCAATGTTTTTCAAACTTGAGTAATGTACTGACTCCTTTTAAAAGAAAATTATTGTGGCCTGTGAATGCTGACTGAAATTATTTTTATTTAATGTTACTTAAATATGTAAAAATATAAAACTTAACCTGAATGTTTTATGTTCATAACTCTTATGCAACTGTAAAATCCAAAACTAATTTGAAAATTCCACAAACAATGATAATGATATGTTGCTGCAAATAAATTGTCACTTGCAATGGACATGTGGTGCTGGCTTTTATGGCATGAGTTCTTTTGAGGTCAGCTTGCCCCTGATACCAGGACTCAAATGTATGGTTTATGTGTTTGTTCTTTTCCTAAAAATTGGCTTAAAAATATTTGAAATATTACTACCTCATATCAACTTGACTGTAAAGATAAAATAGGCACAATAATCAGTTGTGAGATGGTCATCCAGATGACTCAGAATATATGTGTTCATTTATTAAAGATCATAATTGCTGTGGTTATATAAATCAGAATAGTGGTTATCTCTATGGGGAGATTGACTGTAAAGCGGCCTAAGATAATTTTGGAGGGTAGTCAAAACTTCTAACAATTTGACTTGGGCATTATTTTCATAGGTACACACATGGTATGGTTTGGATGTTTGTCTCCTCCAAATCTCATGTCGAAATGTAATTCCCAGTGTTGGAGGTGGGGCTGTGTGGGAGGTATTTGAGTAATGGGGGCAGATCCCTTATGAGTGGCTTGGTGTCCTCCCCGCCATAATGAATGAGTTCTTTCTCTGAGTTCACATGGAATCTGGTTGTTTAAAAGAGTGTGGCATCTCCCTATTCTTTGCTTCCTCTCTCGCCATGTGGCATGCCTGTTTCTCCCTTTACCTTCCACCATGATTGGAAGCTTTCTGAGGCCTCACCAGAAGCAGATGCTGGCATCATCCTTCCTATAATGCCTGCATGTACAGGAAGAACCATGAGCCAAATAAACCTTTTTTCTTTATAAATTACCCAGTCTCAGGTAGTCCTTTATGCAATGAAAACAGCCTAACACAACACATTTATAAAAACTCATCAAATTAAACATTTTATTTCACTGTAGTAAAGTTTACCTTAGCAAAGAAAAAAATTATTGAAATGAAGATATAAATTTTTTTTAATACAACAACTCTCATACTCTGACTTTATGTATATGCACTTAATTGGGGACCCACAGTCAAGGAAGGCTACTGAATATTTACGACCCCAGTAGGCTTTGGCCCAAACTTATGTGCTGTTTCCTACCCTGAAGAATGGAACTGGACCATATCTGGGCAATGAAGACTCTTTGCACCCAGTGTAGAGACAGCCTATGCAAGGTGTCTTATGCCACCAAGCACCTTGAACCATGCTGATTTCAACTCAGGCTTCTAATTGGAATATTACTCTGAATATTTTTCCTTTCCCCATGGTAGCCACGTAGGGGAAGAGAGAGGAGGGTTACTTGAAGAGTGCAGAAAGAAGGAGAACCAATTCAAGTTTAGTAGATACTTTTGTCCTGAAAAATCTCTATTTTCACAGTGAACACTTGAGGGACATTATTTAAAAACTTGTCTCATGATCAGGTGTGGTGGCTCACACCTGTAATCCCAGCACCTTGGGAGGCCAAGACTGGTGGATCACCTGAGGTCAGGAGTTTGAGGCTAGCCTGACCAACATGGTGAAACCTCATCTCTACTATAAATACAAAAAAATAGCTGGGGGGTGCAGGGACCTGTAACCCCAGCTACCCAGGAGGCAGAGGCAGGAGGATCTCTTGAACCTGGGAGGCAGAGGTTGCAGTGAGCCAAGATTGCACCATTTCACTCCAGCCTGGGCAACAAGAGTGAAACTCCATCTCAAAAAAAAAAAAACTTGTCTGAAGAGAGGTAAAAATTAAAGCTAGATGTCTAATCCTGTGAGTTATTTTGTATTCTTTGGTTTTTCCAGCTTGTTGAGGAGAAGGAATGGGACCTTATAATCTCTCATGAATGTCTTTCCTCTTCTGTGCCTATGAAAAAGAAAAACAAATGTGTTTTTGAGCAAAACATGTTCACAGCAGCAGTTTCTAAATACTGAAGAATTATTTGATCATTCTATCACATGAACTCTTTTACCTTTTATAGGTTTTAGATAGATGGTCCTCATCTACACACAAAGATGATTTTTTTTACCAGATTTAAATTACAGAAATATGTATTGTATCAGGAAAACAAAACATGTTTTCTTCTCTTAAACAGTAAACACTCATCATACTTCTGTGACCAGAATGTGTGGGGATTTCTCCCTACTAACAACCAGTTTTCCAGTGAACGACTGGGCGTCCTAAACATCAATTACATTCAGACACTGTTTGCCTAGAGTTAGAGTTGGCTCTCCTAGGTTAGGTACAAGGTCCCACAAGACTGTCCCTCTGTTTAGATACCAATCGCAGATGGTAGGTTGTCACCTATGCTTCTGATCAACTGCTTATAAATCAGGGTTCCTAGGACCCACTTCTAGAGTTTGATTACTAAGATGGCTCCCAGCACAACTCAGAGAAACACGTTTACTGGTTTATTATATTAATAAAGGTTAGAGATGAATAGTCAGATGGAGAAATACAGAGGGTGAGGTCTGGAAGGGTTTTGAGCACTGGAGCTCTTGTTTTCGTAGAGTTGGGATGCATCACCCTCCCTGCACATGGTTGTGTTGTCAATCTGAAAGTTCTCTAAACCCTGTAGTGCAGGGATTTTTTTATGGAGTTTTTATCAGGTAGACATGTTTGATTATTAGCTCAATTTCCAGCCTGTTGCCTCTTCCCAGAGGATGGGGTGGGGATGAAAATTCCAAGCTTCTAATCATGGCCTGGTCCTTCTAGTGATCAGTCCCTGTCTAGTGGCCAACTAACAGTCACCTCATTAGACAGAAGATGGCTCCTCTCAACAAGGAAATTTCAAGGAATTCGTGGCTCTGTGTCAGCAACTGGAGGCAAAGACCCAATATTCAAACAAAAGATGCACCTAGTTCCTCTGCTCAGTAAATTACAAAGGTTTTAGGTGCTCTGTCCCAGAAACCAGGGTTGGAGACCAAATCTTTTTTATCACATTGTCATAACTGTTTATAGTTGAGTAACAAATTACACCAACAGCTTAGAACAATAAGTGTTTATTATCTCATGTAGTTTCTGTGGGTTAGGAATCCAGGAGCACCTCAGCTAGGGTTTCTGATTCATGATCTTTCACGAGGTTGCTGCCAAGATGTCAGCTGGGACTGCTGGGTCTGCATACATGACCCAGAGAAGCTTGTTTATAAGCCTGGCAAGCCAGTGCTGGTCTTTGGCAGGAGGCTACAGTTACTCAACAGGTGGACTTCTTTATATGGTGCCCTCACAATTGGAACCCTCCATTGGGCTGCTTGAGCATCCTCACAACATGGCTGCTGGATTCTTCCCACTATGAGTGGTCCTAGAGAGTAAGATGAAGATTGCAATGTCTTCTGACTTAGCCTTGTAAGGCACATTCCTGCATTTCCACAGTGTCCTGGCTGTGCTGCATACTGGGGTACAATAGTGAGCAACAGATATACACACATTATGTGGCCTTACAGCTTGCAGCCCAGACAGGGGAACACCTATATATATATACATTTTATAAGTTCAGTAACAAAAAAGAATATTTTCCAAGGCAGAAATTGCTGTGACAAAAACAAAGGAAGTGCTGAATTAGAGTGTAACTGGGAGGACCCACTTAGATTGAGATACCAAGGAAGAGCTCTGAGAGGAAGTGACTTTTAGGCCCAGCCTAGAGGCATGAGTAAAACCAGTCGCAGAAGGGTTGGGAGGGCAGAGGGAAGATCCTGTGCAGAGGCCAACAGAAAGCAAAGCACTTGGCCTATTTGAGCAATCCAGAGGAGGCCAAGGTGACTGAAATGTAGTAGGAAAGAGAGGACGGTGAGGCACAGGTGGGAGGTAAGTGGAGTTGGATCATGCAGAACCTTGTGGATCATGGAGTTAAATTGTTAATACAAATGCAATGGAATATGTATATTTAGGTTTAGCTGCATGTAAGTGAAACCAAAGATTAGTTTATATAAGATAAGGGTTGGTTTCTCTTATGAAAGGAGTCATGTGGTAGGAAATCCAGGGTAATTTCCGACCCGGGTTCCTATTGATTCACTTATTTATTCAACTATTTTTGGCTTCATTATTCTATTGCATTTGTATTGACTTTCACTCTGAAATTACATTGTGCCTTAACATGGCTGGTACAGCTTCAGTTGTTACATCCTTGCTGTAGGTCAGAAGAAGAAGGAAGATGGAAAGAGCAAAACAGGGACTTCTCCCAGCTGATAGTCCCCTTTGGTGGCCTTCAGAAGTGCCGCAAACACTTCCACTTTGAGTCGGCTAGCCAGACCTTAGCCACATGCCCTTCTTCAATTGCAAGGGAGAGTGTGCGTTTTATTTTGGACAAAGAGTACCAACTAAATATCATGTCCCTGCTACTTAGTGGAAAGTAGCAGGAAGTTGGGAAACTGAGTGGGGGCCTGGTCAGGCAACCAGCAGCCTGTGCCGCAAATGGGAAGCCCCTGCAGGGGTTAAAGCCAGGGAGTGTCATAGTGCTGTATAAAAGGAATATTCCAGCACCTGGTGGAAATGGCTTACAGAGGAAAGGAGAGGAAGCAGGGAGGCCAGCGAGGAGCCTATTGCAGTAATCTAAGGGCTAGATAATGAGCCTGGGCTAGGTTAGAGGTGGTGGTTTGGAAGCGGGTGGATCTGGGATGTATAACCCAGCTCAGATTTACAGGTCTTGGTGATAAGCGAGGTGTGAGGAAAGGGGAGGAATCCAGATGAAATCCAGGTTTCTTGTTTGAGCACTTTTGAGAGTAGTGGTGCAATTTATGGAGATGAGGAAGACTAGCAGGGGAGGGTGGTAGAACTGGCCTGGAGGGAAAATTAGGGGGTTGGTTTTGAGCATGTTAGGGTTGAGAAGTTAGGGTTTGGAAGGTGTTGAGTAAACCGTTGATGTACATTTCAGGAGTTGGAGGGGAGGCCAGACCATATTCATTGTTTTTGCAGCCATGGGCTATTTAAAATCAATTAGGGGCTGAGCACAGTGGTTCATGCCTGTAATCCTAGCACTTTGGGAGGCTGAGACAAGAGGATCCCTCGAGCCCAGGAGTTTGAGACCAGCCTGGGCAACATAGCGAGACCCTGTCTCCACTAAACAGAAAAAAAAAATAGCTGGGTATGGTGGTTTGTACCTGTGGTCCAGCTACTTGAGAAGCTGTGGTGGGAGGATCACTAGAGCCTAGGAGGTCAAGGCTACAGTGAGCTGTATTCACACCACTGTACTCCAGTCTGGGCAACAGAACAAGGTCCTGTCTCAAAAAAATAAAAAAAAAAGTAAAATCAACTAGGGTGAGATTATAGAAAGGGAAAGGAAGTAGGCCTGTGTCCTAGCTCCAAGAGACATTAACATTTTGAGGTTGGATAGAGAAGAAGTCAACCAAAGAAAGTGAGGAGGGGCCAAGGAAAACCAGGAGGTGTGTGCTGCCATGGAAACCTGGCCAGGCAGGGCTTCAGAATGTAGGGTGTCAACTGTCCCAGGCACCTGAGAGGGAGGCTAAGATATGGTCAGAAAGGCATCCATCAGATATGGAAAGCTGGCAATCACTAGTGATTCCCCAGGCCAGCATCATAAGAACATTCCAGGGGAGTGGTGAGGATGGAAGCCAGAGAGCAGTGGGTCGAAGTGGGATTAGGGACCCAGCAGTACCCACCTGCTGATATAGGGTGCAAGCCTCTGAAAGACAGAGTGTTTCTTAAGACAAAAAAATCAACACCAGTAGATAAACAGAAGAAGCAAAATGGAGCCCATAAAATGGGTGTAAGTGGCTGCCAGCAGGAATGCATTTGAAAAATAGTTTTTGAAACAAAAGCAAAGTTTGTCAAGTTATTGAGCACTGCACTTCTGTGCTGACACTTGTCAGGAGCAAACTTGGTTGTGAGGGAGCAGTTCCAGGGCTCTGTCCTGAGTGAAGCTCATAAATACAATCAGTTCAATCCTCAATCCAGCCTGGAAGGAGAAAAACCTGTTTGACACGTGTGTGGAGACAACGTAGGCCTGGCCATTTAGCCCCATTTTCAAAACTAGGAGATCACAGCGAAGAATTGCTGACCCCCACAGCTGCTACAGTGTCATATCTTGTGTTTGCAGACTTTTGGTTGGGAACAAGCTGAGCCTGGCTGACGTGCACCTGCTTGAAAGTTCCCCTCACCTCCCAGTGGAAGAGGGACTTTCTTCTGTTCTCTTAGCATTTCTTCTATATAGCAGGAATGAGCAATATCCCTGTGATTAAGAAATTCCTGGTGCCTGGTAGCAAGAAAAGCCCACACCCTGATGCCAATGATGTGAAAACAGTTCACTAGATCTCTATATTGTAAAGCTGGTATTTATTTATATCTGTGAGTCGGTCAGCCTCCGTGGATTGCTGTGCCCCTTAGGTACTATAATCAGTGCCACACTGTGGTGGTCCCTAGGCCTATGAATAACTACTTCCTCAGCAGTTCTTATGTTTCAGGGGTACCTTCTCTACGGAAGATCTTAATTCGCTCATGAGTAACTGGGAGAGAGAGCAGCCAGATTTAAGTAAGCCCTTCATCTGATGAGTTATTCCCATCTCCTATGGCTAGTCCATCTTGCTGTGGGTGAGGGTGAGAATTATGTTCTCCTCTAAGTTTCCTCTTTCTTTTCCTTTTTAGAAAGTGAAGTGAGATTATTTGGAATAGGTCAAGGATCAGGATTGTGTTTATTTCTTAATGCAGTGGACTTTAAAATGTGATCCCCCAAGCCAGCATCATCAAATTCACCTGGGAATTTGCTAGATGTGCATTTTTTAACCCTAATTTAGACTTACTGTACACAAGCCGAGGGATGGTTCCCAGCAATCTGATCCCAAGCAAGCTTATCTTGTGCTTTTAACAAGTTTTCCGGGTGATTCTGTTGTAAGCTAAAGATTGAGAAACATTGTCCTAACCAGGAAAGAGAGATTCAGGCTCATTGCAGAATAAGGGACACTGATGCAAATTACTGAGGATAGAACTGAGCTGAGGGTTGACCATGTTACATGTCAATAGAAAGCTACAGGTTCCGAATCCACTCTGAGGCCCTGGAGATGTCCCATGTCCTCACTGGAAAAGAAAGGAGTGGAGGACATCTCTGACTCAAGACAGCTTGAGTAAGACAAGTTAGGTTGCAAAGGGAACAAAAAAAGACAAGGTTATAAAATATAAAAATATGCATTAGAAATATTTCCGGAAGATTTTCTAGCTTCCTTTACGATGCTTTTGATGTCTCTTTAGAGATGGACAGTTTTAACTTTTATAAAATTTTTTGTATCATTTTAATGCTTTGGTTTCTTTTTCTGTTACTCAAAAAATAATAAGAATCACTGTGTTTAGCAAAACCTGTTTTTAGTGTGTTAATTTTTTATTTCAATGTCTGTAACACATTTTTGGTTGTCTTTATTTGTAGTTAAGAACATTCTGGTTTGGTTCTTTAGACTTTTAAAAGTGGTCCTTTTCAAATCCTCCTAGTAGGAAATGGGGGATAATTTTATATCTCTAAAGTCTAGCTTATCTCTGTAATGGGGTGGCTCTTCTCCCTTTCTTCAAATATAATATAACATATTTTATCCTAGAAAGAAACTCTGAAGAAACTGGGGTGTGTGCCAGATTTAGCAAATAGAAATACAGGATGCATAGTTAAATTTGAATCTCAAACAATTAACAATTTTTTTTTTAACAATAGTATCAGTACACTCCCTGCAGCATTTGAGACATACTTATATGAAGAGTTTATTCATTGTTCACCTGAGATTTAATTTTAACAGGCATCCTCTATTTTATCTGACAACCCTAAATTGGTAGTAACTCTAAAATTAAAACATCTAACTATTACAGTCTTTCAGAATTGCTCCAGCTCTTATTAATTAAAAGTTTGAAGAGAAGAGTTATCATCTTAGATAAGGTTGGCTGTGGGATATGTGCAGTTTTAGGTGCCCTGAAGGAAATGCCACCTTTTTCTTTCCTTTTTCAGAAATCACACTGGAATCAGTGAATAAGAATGATAGACTTATAGGGATCATCTTGTTGATAGTCACTTTTTTTTTTTACAATATAGTTTTTGAATAGGTAATATATACACATCTCTTTTTTCTCTCTCTCTTTGGTTTTCTACATTTAAGAAACCTGTTGGTATACTTTTAAGAACTGTGGTCAAATACAAGTAAAAGTCACCATCTTAACTATTTTAAAGTGCATAGTTCAGAGGCACTAAGTACATTTGCACTGTTGTGCAAACACTCATCTCCAGAACTCTCTTCATGTTGCAAATGAGTGTTACTCTGATTTAATGACTGTAGCTCTGCACCCACTACACAACAACTTCCATTTCTCTGTTTCCCATCCACTCGCAGCCCCTGGCAACCTCATCCACTTTCCATCTTTGTGAATTTCACTACTCTAGACACTTCATGTAAGTGGAATCATACAGTACTTGTGTTTTTGTGACTCGCTTATTTCACTTTGTATACTGTCTTCATGGTTCATCCACGTTGTAGCATGTGTCACAATTTCTTTTCTTTTTAAGGCTGAATAATATTCTATTCCACATTTTATGTATCCATTCATCTGTTGATAGATACTTGGGTTGCTTATACTTTTGGCTATTTTGAGTAATGTTCTTATGAACATATGTATACAAATATCCTTTTGAGATCTTGCTTTCAATTTTTTTGGGTATATGCCCAGAATGGAATTATTGGGTAATATGGTAATTCTATGTCTAATTTTTTGAGGCACCTCTATACTGTTTTCCATAGCAGCTGTACCATTTTACATTTCAACGAATAGTAGATACATGTTCTAATTTTTCCACATCTTTACCAACACTTTGTGTTTATTTCTAGTAGCCATCTTAATGGGTGTGAGGTGGGCACTTCTTATATTTAAAAAATAAGTCACTAAAAATATAATTCTTTATTATTGGTAACATTATTTGATTCAAGTGTATGACCATGTTGTTACATGGTGGTTGAGAACTGCTATTCTATTCTATGATACTAGGTTGGCAGAAATTGCAGTGGGATTAGGATGGAGAAACTGGATAACTCTAACAAAATATCTCAAGATATGCTTCATAGAATGGCTTCTTGATTTTATTTTTCATAACTTCCCAGAATGTCAACTGTATTTATATTAAAACAAATACTGAAGGCACAGTCTATGTTGGAGTATAAGTGAGTATGTTTTGTCTGGAATACCACCCTTCTCCCCATGACAATGTGGTAGCCTCAAGAGCAGGATTTATGGTCAGAGGATTTGTTCAGCCTGTATTTCATAAGCATCTGCTACATGCCAGGCAACATATTTGATGTTGAGGACACAAAGAAGAATCAGGCCATTTAGATTTTGTTCAGTGCTCATCAGGCACAATGATGAGCATGCTTTAGAATCTTAGAAAATGCTCTTTGAGTATAACTGCATTTTGATGTATTTGGTCTTTTGTTTTACAGTAGTTCAAACAAAATGAGAGTGGACAATATTACCGTAGCATATTTCTTTAAATAGTAATATACTTAAAAATATTTTTTTAACAGTATTTTGGGCTCCCCAGTGTTCCTGAAGGAGGTATTAGTCTCATTTTATTGATGAGGAGGCAGAGGCTTCGCATTGTTAAGTGACTTCTACAGAGTCCTAATCTGAGTACCTACTGGGGCTGGGAAGCAGCTAAGTCATTATAGGCAACATTCTCATTCTTTCTGTCGTGGTGTGCTGGCCATTCTGGATAGGAAGTGCTCTCTGTGTTCTAATTTTGTAACAGGATCCTGTGAAAATTTATAATTGATTCTGTGGTTTAATGCTTATTCTTTTTAAACTATGTTGCATATTGGATACAAAAGCAATTTAAATCCCTTATATTTCACTCCTCTTACGTTCTTGTTAATCAACATTTAGCATCTATGCACTTGAAAATATTTCAACTTCATTCAGAACTAATTATTACTTTGTGATTTGAGTATTATCGTATATGACATGAAGCAAATATCTGAATACCGTGCAATACCTTCTGAAAATAATCAGTACCTTATTTAATGGAGGTCATTGTTAGAATTTTAAATTTTATGCTTTTAAATGGATCTTGGGGTTAATTCTTTTTTACGTTTTATTTCTGTCTTAACTCCTGAGTCTTCTGCTAACCATTTTGGCCTGCGGTGGTTTCTTTTGAGCTAATTTATTCTGGTTTCTCTGTGTTTTGAGACTTTAAATGGCTAACTTTACATGAAACAAGCTTACACTAGGACCATCTGGTATAACAAGGTGACCGATTCTCAACTTGTTTGATTAAATGTTTCTTTCTGGAGTGTTCTCTGCTATCTTTGTACACACATAGATATCTTTATCTGGTATAATATTTTGTATTTCAGATTTAAGACAAGGTCATTGCTTCTTAATTTTTGTCTCCTTATTTCACAGTATGTGATAACTATTATTTCATGCATAATTATAAAATTATGCCATAATAAAACCTCTTTTACCCTTTGCCCTAACTTGACAGTATTAGTAAAAGAAATTTGACACTAAACTCTTCTTTATTCATCTGAACCGTCTAGAAATTATTAGAAGGGCTGGATCAGATTTTAAGCTGAGTTCGTATCAGGGTTTGTGCTGTCTCATGTGTCCTCCTGCTTTCCGCCCTAACAGTGTGGTGGGAAGCTGCGTGGGTGGGTAAACGGTAGACTGCATTTATGTTCCCAGGAAGGCTGTTTGTTTTGCCTTCCGAGACAGGCAGGATGCAATAAGAGGAAGAGTGCTACATGATTAGGCAGATAAGATGCATTTGATTTTGAGTAAGCCCTTTCATCTGTCTCATTTCATTTCTTATTGAAAATATTAGGATCTGCTCTGTTCTAACTACCTCACTGCTTATTGTTGCAAGAATAAATAAGACACAATTTGTGAAAGCTCATTGTAAATTCCAAAGCTTTATACCAGAATAATCTTGCATGTATTAATTTGGAGAAATAAGTTAATGTGCTACCTACTAAAGATGAAAGCATGAAAAATACTTTACTTTAAATGGTACTTTTACAGTTTCAAAGTGCCTTTACATGTAAGTCTCATTTGAGCATTTTAACACCATTGTGAAGATAGAAGGAAATGCTATTACCAGAGGTATTCTGTGAAGGAGAAAACTCAGGGTTTTGGTGCTGTGACTGCAGTCAGGAATGGAGTCTAAGGATTGAGACTCTGGGGCTTCCCTCCAGATCTGGACCACTATCACTACCTCTGTCTTCCCTTTGTGCTCTTGAGCAGGTGTAAGGAAGTCATAGCCCTGGACAGAGCAGACCCGCTGTGCTTTCATATCATCTCCTTTCAGCTGAGACTTGTAATACTGGTCAAGGTAGAGCTGCTTGGGTTGAAACAAGCAATGAGGGGCTTGGGGACCCTTTCTGTTAGCCAATAGCTTCAACGAGGAGCCTTAGTGGAATCCGCTTCTGCCTTCTCCTTATAACCACTCTATCAAAATCAGTAGCCCTTTTCCCACAAATGCTTGTTGTACTAGTTTCTGGAATCGGAATTTTAAACCTCCTAGTGGCCAAGAATGTATACATAGGAAGTGCTTTAATGGCAGCAATCTGATGGGGGTAACGTGTGCTGTTTGCATGGCTAGCACATTATTTTTAGGTGAAATGCTCCTTTTGGGGAGTGATTTCATGAGGGGAGTTCATGGAGGAGAAAAAACTTGGTATTACCAGGAACTCTTACGTTGTTTGACTTGACTCATTTCCTCAAGTAGTTTGTTCTTCAGGACTTTTGAAGGACCTTATGTGAGGCTTATTTGTATAGCTCACGAGGTCTTACACAGGTGTTCTGAAAATAGCCCAGAAACCAAATGAATAAAACATAAAGTCCTGGAATAGTTTGTTTATCTTAAAGGCCTGTTTAATAGTAGACTGTACTCTTAATATATTCATCCATTCAACAAATATCTTTTGAGCACCAACTACATGCTAGACCTGGCTCTAGAGACTCAGGATGATGTAGTGAAGAAAGCAGGGTTCTGTCCTCTTGAGGCTTGCATTTATGTTTCAGTTTAAAAACATACATATAAACATTTGCTAGGAATTGATAATGGTATTTGTTCTCATTAAAACTTGCTTAAGAAAATGATCAGTATATTTTATATGTTTATTTTAATAAATGATTCAGATTACCTGTTATAAAGTAACAGGCAATAATGAATGTGCATACACACACACACACACACACACACACACACACATATTTGGCTGTAGGGCTGTAGGTTAAATTGTTAGAATTTGGTTCTAACACTTCCTAAGACTGTTAAGGATTTGATTCTAGAGATTATATAGCTATTATTCTTGTCGGTTTTCCCCAGAAATTTGTTGTAGAAATATTGGTAAAGGATTAGTTGAATTCATATATAATTTCCATGTTATACATTTTTCTCTTTTAGTACTTAACAAAAATATCCATCAGATATGAAGTAGGCACATACTACACTTCAGAGTGCAGCATGTCAGTGGGCCAGTTGAAAACATTTTCATTTTCTTCTCATTGCAGGCCAATCCCACAATTATAATTGACTAGACGTGGCATTTTTTTCATCATTTATTTCTTTTTTTCCAAAATAAACTCAAAAGAGACCAATAGCAGTCATAGTCTACAGATTTCTCATAATTTATATTATTTTTTGATATATTCTAACTGATTTAATTTAAAAAAATCTCGCCAGATTGATTGAAAATAGATATTTAGCCTTGGTTCCTACTCTTGACAGCCTGATAGTACAGCAGCTTGGAGCTACAACTGGGACCAGATGATCTGGTTCAAAACCCAGTCTGGCTTTGTTTGGGGGATAAAAGTACATACTGGTGTTTGAGTCCACTCAAAAAAAGTGAACTTAGAGGAAATAATAATGCTTTTCTAGCCCAACTGAGTCAGACGGAAGATGAGGGTCTGAGGGCCTCCCAGTGGGTGGCCGGCATCATTCCTGTTGATACCATTTTCAGATGCTTTTTCTTGCAGCTACACCTGGAAACAAAATGTTTGTCATTCATCTGTGCAATGGCTGCCTGAGACTTTTGAGTCTGCAAGCTCATGTATAGTGAGCAGACCATCACTGTGCTGCGAGCTTAAAATCCAAAGTAAAGAAACAATAAAAAAAGGTAAAATATAGGTTAAAGTTATGGAATCTTCCTGGAGTCAATTGATATCCATAAGCAAAGCTGTAGAATACACAGGTGAAAAAAATGAAGCTTTTCTAGGCTAAGGAAAAGGAAACTAGAAGGGCAGATGGTTATGCCCTTGTAATCTCTATGTCTGGGCATGGTGCCTTTTATGAATTGGAAAGACTCCCTGAAGAGCATTACCTTGGTAGATGGAAAAAGAAATGTCTAGAATTTACAGTAGTTTTATTTCTGGCTCTCATTCTTTCACTTTCTAAGAAACAATTCCTTTAGTTTTATGATTGCGAATTAGAAGTGTAAATGTACAATTTTTGTAATATGTGCTTATATGTTTATATGTAATTTTGACAAGTATACATAAAACTGTAACTTAGATACTGTCAATATTCCATCATTGACAGTATTTAAGAAAAAAACAAAACCAAACATTTCCTCTCCCTGCTCTACCCCCATTACTTCTCCCTCTGTATTTTATTTTTCACATTGCTGCCAGAGTCATCTTTCTGATCATTCTACTTACCAGCTTAGGAACCTTTCTTGGTGGTTTCATAGTTTTACAGAGGTAAGCCTAAACTTCTTGATATAATTTCCAAGTAGATTGGTTGTACATTATGGGTTATGTGTTATACATGTAGGGTGTGTGTGTGTGTGTGTGTGTGTGTGTATGTATGTATGTATTTAAAACTCTGAGTCGTTTGCTCCTTTTTTTCTCAAGGCTTTAGGCAAGGTCAATTCTTGATTCCTGAGATGACTTTTACAGTCACACTGCGCAGCTCATACCATGTTATTAGCCTCTAGTGGTCCCCCATCCTATCCCTAATTCTCTGTCTAGGAGAATTATCTTACTTCCACTTTAGGGACCAACTTAAATGCCAACTCTTCCATGAATCCTTCCAGGAAACTATTATTATCCTGGAGAGCTATTAATACTTTTCCCTATTCCATATCATTTATTCCATATCCTCAAAGGAACCCAACACAACCCAGAGTTGCTTTGTTATCCCACTAGACATGCAAAGAAACAAGAACATTTGATGTATACTCAGGAGAAAGTTTTCAAGTAGGAGGGAAATGACAACAGGGGCAACTTGGATCCACAGGAAAAAAAAAATGAAGAGTACCAGAAATGATAAGTATGTACATAAATACAAATATGATTATTGTTGCAACAGTAATTATGACTTGACGGGTGTTTTACTTAGTGATAAGTATGACAGTATCTAACCTGATTGAGGCGAGACATGCTTCTATTTGAAGCCTCTCTGCATCCCTAGTGCCTAGAGCAGTGCCACACACATGTAGTCTTTGCAGTAAATATTTGACATATTCATGCAGAGGCATGTAGATCCATGAAATATTTTAGTGCCTGTATGTGGTAGGATCTTCAGTGAATAGGAGGGTGAATAAAAGAGGATTCTTGTTCTGACACAGCTCAAAATTTAATATGCAAGCAATTGTCTAATCAGAAAAATAGATGCCACCAAAAAGGCATAACTCATGAGTCCTGGGAGTTCACAGGAGAAATGTACTGATATACATTCATGTACACCTACCTGCCTACTTACCTACCTGCTTTTCTATCTAGATAGCAACAACAATCTCTAGTATTACCAAATTTTAAGAATAGGTAGACTACTGATAAAATTTTAAAAAGCAGAAAGAAATCCTAAAAGTTTGCAGATAATATTTTGGAATATTTTATCTTATTTGTTGCACAATCTCATGGAAACAAAGGATGCCCATTATCAGATTCCTTTGTACCCTTTGTCCCATTTTTCAGCTTTCTAGATCTTAATGTGCCTTTGTGTAGAAGGCAGTCAATTGACTTTTCCTATTTGTATTTTTTCCCCATTGATTTTACATTTACAACAATGTACCTTAAAGCAAGGGGCAGTCTTTTCCTTAATCACTTTAATGATGATTGTATCTTATAAAAAATGTATGATAAACTAAGGATACACTCTTTTTATTAAAAATGTTTACATATACAATGAATATGGTGTTTCAGAACGGCCAAATAACAATTATGTACCTTTGAGTTTTAAAGTTGTACAACTGCCAACTACTTTTAGCATAGGCAGAGAAGTAATAGGGTCACACAGTCACTCTTGCAGATAACTGATAAAAATAGAATAAAGTAATAATTAAAAATAAGAAACTACAATTATTTACAGATACTGGAAAGTGTCACGGAGCAGATAGAAACTAGAAAAGAAACTAGAAGAGAGCAAATGGAACTGGAAAAAAGAACTGTGACCGAAGGGGGTCAACAGGATGAGTCGTACCATTCTGGCCTGATAGTACCTTTTCCCTGCCATAATTAGGTCAAAACTGCAGCTTTGTTGGCTAAAGGTACCAGAGATTAGAAATCAGAGCTGGAAAAAACAGCACATTATTAATTCCACTTTTTGTGGAATTCATTGCATAACTCAAGAGCACAAAGATTTTTTTTTCTTCTATAAGTTTTCTACCTTTAGTTTTTATATTTAGGGCTACAATTCATTTAGAGTTGATTTTTTAGTCTAGTATGGGGTAAAGTATGTTGTTGATTTTCCCATATAGATTTCCAACTATTATAGTAATATTTGTTGAAAAGATCCTCCCTCCCTTCCTTCTTTTTTCTTTCTTTCCTTTTCTTCTCGTCCCTTCCCTTCCTTCTTTCTTTTCTTTCTCCCCTCCTCACCACTCTTCTCTTCCTCCCTCTCTCTGTACCTTTCCCTTCCCCAATAGACCAATCAACTCCTATTAGAATGAAATACCAATAATCTTCAGAGAAATGCAACACATTCCAGAGTTGCTACAATGTATTATCCCACTAGACAGACAAAGAAACAAGAACATTTGACGTATACTCCGGGGAAAAAATTTAGGTAGAAGGGAAATGATACCAATTGCAACTTGGACCCATAGGAAAGAATGAAGAGCACCAGAGATGGTAAATATGTGGGTAAATACAAAAGACTATGACCACTTAAAGCAAAATTACAACTCTATATTATAACTCTGGTTTATAAAGTATATAAATATAACATAAATGATAATAATAGTTCTAAGAAGGTGGTAGAGGTCAAGTAAGTAGAAATATACCATTGTATGGTTCCTATATTTTACCTGGATGAATTCAGTATCAACTATAATTAGAGAAGGGTAAGTTAAAGATGCATATTTAATTCCCAGAACAACTGCTAACAAATAATGAAGAGATACAGCAGAAAGCCAATAGTGGCAATAAAATTGAGTTTTAAAAAGACACTTGATTAATAGAAAACAAGGCAGGAACAAAGGAACAAAAAAGATGAGACAATTATTTTAAAAGAAAGGCAAACCTGAATATAGTCAGATGGATACTTACATTAAATGTTAACACTCCAATGAAAAGGCAAATTATCAGACTATCTTAACAAAAGCAAGGACCAAGTAATGCTCTCTACCAAAGGTGCATTTTAATAACAGGATACAATTATATTGGCAGTAAAAGGCTGGAAAATAATACAGCATGAAAACAGCAAAAAGGAAAGAAAAGAAAAGAAAAAGTTGAAAGAGCTATAGACTTCAAAATAAGGAGTAAAATTAGAGGCAATGAGGAGTATATAATGATAAAAGAGTCAAAATAAGAAGATGTTAACACTTATAAATGTATATGCACCTGGTAATAGAATTTCAGGACAAACTAAAGGAATAAATAGAGATAACCATATAATAGTTGGAGGCACATCTCTTAGTAATGACGTTTTTTGGATATAATTAAACCCAAAACATCAGTAAGGATATAGAAGATTAGAACAATATTCCTAACCATTGTAATGTAATTAATATTTATACCACACTACACACAACTGCAGAATACTCTTTATTTTCAAGTGCATATGGAATATTCTCACAGATAGACCATATACTGGGCCCTAAAACAAGTTTCAATAGATTTCAAAAGATTGAGATCTTGCAGAGTATGTACTCTGGCCTCAATAAAATAAAACTAAAATCAACAATAAAATATCTAGAAAAGCCCCCAAATACCTGGAAATTAAATAAATTTCTTCTAATTAACCCTAGATCAAAGAAGAAATCAAAAAGGAAATTAGGCCGGGCATGATATATGTACCTGTAATTCCATTGCCTAGGGAGGCAGAGGTCATAGGATCACTTGAGGCCAGGAGTTTAAGACCAGCTTGGGCAACATAGAAAAACATAGACAAGGTTTGGCTGTGTCCCCACACAAATCTCATCTTGAATTGTAGTTCCTATATTCCTATGTGTTGTGGGAGGGACCCAGTGATGACTGAATCATGGGGACGGATCTTTCCCATCCTTTTCTTGTGATAGTGACTACATCTCACAAGATCTGATAGTTTTATGAAGGGGAGTTCCCCTGCACAAGTTCTCTCTCTTCTCCTGCCACCATTCACATAAGATATGACTTGCTCCTCCTTACTCTCTGCCAGGATTGTGAGGCCTCCCCAGCCATGTGAGAGTTTTAAACCTCTTTCTTTTGTAAATTGCCTAGTCTTGGATATGTCTTTATCAGCAGAGTGAAAACAGTCTCATACACCCCTTAAATAAAACAAAACAAAACAAAAAATGCCAACAACAATTAGCCAGGCAAGATGGCATGTGTCTGTAGTCACAGCTACTCAGGAGGCTGAAGCAGGAGGATTTCTTGAGCCCAGGAGTTTAAGGCTGCAATGAGTAATGATCATGCTACTACACTCCAGTCTGGGCAACATGAGGGATACTGGACTCTTAAAGAAAAAAGAAGAAATTAGATATTTTGAGTTCAATTATAATGAAAATACAACATACCAATGTTTGTAAAAAATAAATTGTATGGGGTACAGCTGAAAGTGCTTACAGAAAAATTTATAGCTTTAAAATATTTGTATTAAAAAAGAATGACTGTAAAATCATCGATCTAGGCTTATTCATTCACACTTTAGGAAACTAGTAAAGGAAAAACAAAGTAAACCCTAAGCAACCAGAGGAAAGGAAATAATTATTACATTGGAAATTAGAAAAATAGACAAAAAGACAAACAATAGAGGGAAATCAGTGAAACCCAAAGTGGATTCTTTTAAAAGAGAGGTAGCATTGATAAATCTCTACCTAGACTGATTTAAAGAAACAGAGAGGACACAGATTACCATTTTCACAAAATAAACAGAGGATACCAAGACAGATACTACAGACATTAGCAGGACAATACGGGAATATCATTAATAACTTTATGCCAATAAATTTAACAACATAGATGCAATGTACTAAGTCTTTGAACCACACAAATCATCAAATCTGACCAAAAAAAAAAAGAAATAGAAAATGTCACTAAACCTACATTTATTTAAAATGTTAAATTTGTCATAAAAACTTTATGAAGAAAACCCCTGGCCAAGATAGTTTCCTAGGGAGTTCTGTCAAACAGACTCATGAATTACTTAATGATATAGATACATATTGAGAAATTCGTTAGGTGACTTGGTTATTGTGCGAGTGTCATAAAGTGTACTTACGCAGACCTAGATGGCATAGCTGACTACACACTTACGCTATATGATATAGGCTGTTGCTCCTAAGTTACATGTTACTGTATCATGTAACAGGGTACACAGGAACATGGTACAGGAACATGGTACAGTAACCATGTACAGTAACATGGTCCTGTGTACCATGTTACTGTAATGAGTACTGTAGGCTATTGTAACACAATGCTATTTGTACATCTCAACATAGAAAAGATACAGTAAAATATGTGTCTAAAAGATAAACAGTGGTTCACCTGTATAGGGCACTCACGATGAATGGAGGTTGCAGGACTGGAAGCTGCTCTGAATGAGTCACTGAGTGAGTGGTGAGTGAATGTGAAGGCCTAGGACGTTACTGTACACTACTGTACATCTTATAAATGCGGTACACTTTACACTAAATTTATAGAAATATTTTTATTTTTAATAATCTCAGCTTATACATTTTTAACTTCTTAATAAACTTTAATAAAGTACATACAAACCTTTTAATTTTTAAAAAGTTTTTGATGTTTTTATAATAGCACTTAGCTTAAAACACAAACATATTGTACAAATGTCCAAACTTATTTTTTTCTATCTTTATTCTAGAAACATTTTTCTATTTAAAAATTTTTCCTTTTAAATGTTTTTGGTAAAAGCTAGACACAAATATATGCATCATCCTAGGCCTATACAGAGTTAGGATCATCAATATGACTGTCTTCCACCTCCGCATTTTGTCCCCCTGGAAGGTCTTCAGAGGCAGCAACATGTCTGGAGCCGTCGTCTCCTGTGATAACAATGCCTTCTGGAATCCCTCCAGAAGGACCTGCCTGAGGCTGTTTTACAGCTAATCATTTTTTCTTTTATAAGTAGAAGTATGCTGTAAAATGATGATTAAAACGTATGCTATATTAAATACATAAAGCAGTAACAATTATTTATTATCATCATCAGGTATTATGTTCTATATGTAATTGTGCAATACTTTTATGTGACTGGCAGCACAGTTTTGTTTACACCAGTCGTACCACAAACATGTGAGTAAGGTGTTGCATTATGCTGTTATGATGGCTATGATGTCACCAGGATATAGGAGTTTTTCAGCTCCCATATAATCTTATGGAATCTCATCATATATGTGGTTTGTCATTGACCAAAATGTCAATGTGCAGTACATGACTGTATTAAAAAAGAAGAATAACAATAAACCTACACAAATGCTTTCAGAAAATAGAGGAAGGAATACTTTTCAATCCGCTTTCTAAATTCATAATTGTTAGGATACTTAAAGGCAATATAAGGAAAAAAACTATAAATAAATACCTTTTATGAATATATATATAAAACACCTCAAAAATCTTCAGAAAGAAGTCCAATAGTATATTTTTTAAAGGATAACATGTCATAACCATGTAGGATTTATCTCAAGAAAGCCAGTTTAACATTCAGAAATCAATGTTACTTACCATAGCAACAATATACAGGAGAAAATGTTTATGATCATCTTAATAGATGAAGAAAATAATATATCATTTAACACCCTGATATTCATCATAAACACTCTCAACAGATGAGGAATAGAACTTCCTCAACTTCAGTAAAGACATCTGTGAAAAATCCATAGCTACCATTATACTTAATGGTGAAAAACTAAATTCTTTCCCCCAACACTGAGCAGAAGGCAAGAACATTCACTTCTTTTCAGCACAGTACTGGAGGTCCTAATTAATGTAGTAAAGCAAGAAAAATAGATAAAATTTGTACAAATTAAAAGTAAAACTGTCTATTTGTAGACAACATAATTGTCTATGTAAAAAAAAAAAAATCCCTGGAATGTATAAAAGCTACTAGAACTAAGAAGTGAGTTTGGCAAGGTTGCAGGATATAAGAAAAATATACAAAATCAATAGTATTTCTATATAGTAGCAATAACAAAAATAAAATGTTAGTACAGTTCCATTTACAATAGCATTCAAAAACATGCAATATTAAATGATATACAAGATATGTCAATGAAAAATACAAAAACATTGCTGAAAGAAGTTTAAGAACACTCAAACAAATGGAGAGATATATTTATGAATTGAAAGACTCAGTTTGCTTCTTAAACTGATCTATAGCATCAGTGCAATGCCCATAAACATCCTAACCTAGAATAGCCAAAGCAATTTTGTTTGTTTCTGAGACAGGGGCTCATTCTGTCACTCAGGCTGGAGTGCAGTTGTGCTATCTTGGCTGGCAGCAGCCTCTACCTCCTGGACCCAAGCAATTCTCCCACTTCAGCCTCCCAAGCAGCTGGGACCATGGGTGTGCACCACCACCCCTGGCTCGCTTTTGTATATTTTGTAGAGATGGGGTTTCATTGTGTTGGGCAGGCTAGTGTCCAGCTCCTGGCTCAGGGATCCTCCCACCTTGTCCCCCTCCAAAGTACTGAGATAACAGGCATAAGCCACCATTCCCAGCCCCAAAGCTATTTTAAAAAGAACAAAAGAATTACATTACCTGATTACTATAAAGCTACAGAATTGGGGAAAGGAGAGATACATGTATCATTGGAACAACACAGACAGAAAGTCCAGATAAACACTAACATATATACTTTCAATTTTCAACAAAAATATCAAGGCAATTTAATGGGCAAAAAAATTTTTTTAAAAATACTACTGGAACAACTGGAAATCTGTATTTAAAAAGTTGACACCAGTTTTTACCCCATACTATACTAGAAAATGATCTCTAACTGTATTGTAGCCCTAAATATAAAAGCTAAAGCTGTAAAGCTCCTAGAAGAAACTAGAAGAAAAATGTTTGTGACCTTGGCTGAGAGTTCTCAGGGCACAAAAACCTGACTACAAGAGAATAATTCATCAAGTGGCTACTTTCAAAATAAAAACATTTGTGTTTTGAAAAATAATAAAACAGAAAGAAAGTGTCAGAATAGGGGAAAATATTTGTGATATATGTATCTAATAATGTATACCTAGAAATTATAAAGGTCTCTTATAATTATAACTAGACAACCCAAGAAAAGTGTGTAAAATATTTGAAAAGACACTTCACAAATGAAAATATATAATTAGTCAAATAAACATAGGAGGAGAGGCTCACCATCGTGAGTATTTGGGGAAATACAAATGTGTAAAGGTCTGCGCTTTGTAAAATCTACCCAGACTCTACCTCCTGTCTGGTCTCTAGAGAGCCCTTGCCCAGTTTTCTGTAGAATCATTTTTGATATTCGTTTCATTCTTTATCCTGCCTCTGCTCCAACTTCTAAATACTTCTGGTTCAAAGTTACCAGACTGGAACCTTTGTGGTCCCATTTCTTTGCCCAGTTTAGGTTTTTTTACATTTTTCCTGGAAGAATGTCAATTTCGCAAACAATAATGTAGTGAACAAACTGGTGTCTTCCCTCCCCAATGAAAACCACCCAAGGAATTTCAGTACTTGGCTAATACTGTTCTAAATTGTTATGCTTTACACAATCATGCCCCTATTTATGCCTCTGTCTCCATTTCCTTTTCTCCTTAGGTTTTGGTTAGGCTTTTATTAAGGTCTTTTTCTCAATAAGACCTTTTTTAGGGTTCTTTATCTCTCCTTTTAATTCCATTAGCATAGTACAGTTTTTGTTGTTGTTGTTTTGAGACTGGGTTTCGCTCTTGTTGACCAGGCTGGAGTGCAATGGCATGATCTCGGCTCACTACAACCTCCACCTTCCAGGTTCAAGTGATTCTCCTGCTGAGGCCTGTGCCATCACACCCAGCTAATTTTGTATTTTTTTTTTTTAGTAGAGATGGGGTTTTACCATGTTGGTCAGGCTGGTCTCAAACTCCTGACTTCATGATCTGCCCGCTGCAGCCTCCCAAAGTGCTGGGATTACAGGTGTGCGCCACCATGCCCGCCTGTTGTTTTTGAGAAAGGTTCTCCTTCTGTTGCCCTGGATGGAGTGCAGTGATGCAATCATGGCTCAGTGCAGCCTTAATCTCCTGGACTTAAGTGACCCTCCTCACTGAGCCACTTGAGTAGCTTGGGCTACAGGCTGTGCCACTATGCTTGGCTAATTGTTTTATTTTTATTTTTAGTAGAGATGAGGACTTGCTGTATCTCGAACTCCTGGACTTAAGCAATTCTCCCACCTAGGATTACTTGTGTGTTGGCATTACTTGGCCAAATGCTGTGATTACTTGGCCTCCCAAAGTGCTAGGATTACAGGCATAATCCCTGTCCCTTGACTGTTAATATAGTCTTTGAACTCACTCAGATGATACCAGTTCTTCCAGGAAAATTCTGTTATTTTTATGGGCAAAAATTAAAAGTTTAATATTTTTTTCTTAAAATTATATTTTATAAGACTATACTGTCTAGTTTTTAGACCAACAATCTTTTAACTGGGTATTATTTGAGTGTTTGTTTTGTTGTGTGTGAGAGGCCAGAGTGCCTAGAGTGGGAGGGAGGACAGTTGGGTGCATTTAATTTACAAACACTTGTATAGTGCCTCCTATATGCCAGGCACTATTCTTAGCACTATCACCAATATAACTCTTCTTCATGAAAACCCAACAAAGTAGATACTCTCATTATCTCTATATTACCAATGAGAAAACTGAGGCAGAGAGAAGTTAGGAAATCCACCTCAAGGTCAGACAGCTAATAAATAAGAGAGCTTTTATCTGAAGTGAGAGTCTGGCCCCAAAGTCTATCTAAATTGCTAATCTGTGCTACATTATATAGCAAAAACATGCATGTTAATTTACAATGTTATTGTTAAAGTAGAACATGTTCATTTGCATTTTACTCAAAAAAGTATGTTTCTTGTGTATGTCCTCAATCTGCCACATTAAATTTCTTTATGAAGTTTTTTTAAAGTTTTGGGCTTTATGTGATGAGCTCTGTTAGTTTTGATGGAGGCACTTGCTGAAACAGCTTGACTAATTTCTATAGGAAAGTGTAGTGGGCTCCATATGTCAAATGCTGGAATAACCACTGATCTTGATGTGTTACCCTTGAACACACAAAGCATCTGTTTTCTGGCTAAGAACATTTTCCAAGACTTCATTACTTCTATCACTAATTATATTTTACTAGTAGCTAATTTTATTTCAGGGCTAATTTTATACAGGTACATTGTGTGTGTGTGTGTGTGTGTGTGTGTGCACGCGTGTGTACACATTTACATATATAAAAATATACACACATATGTATATAAACAATATGCATATTGTTTTAGAGAGGGAGGTTCTCGCTTTGTCACCCAGGCTGGAGTGCAATGGCTCAATCATAGCTCACTGCAACCTCAAACTTCTGGGCTCAAACAGTCCTCTCTCCTCAACCTCCTGAGTAGCTGGAACTACAGGCATATGCTACCATATCTGGCTATATATATATATTTTTTTTGGTAAAATTTTGTATGGACGGGGTCTCACTATGCTGCCTAGTCTAGAACTTCTGAACTTAAGCAACGCTTTTTGCCTTGGCCTTCCAAAATACTGAGATTACAGGCATGAGCCACCATACTGGGCCCAGATGCATAATATTTTTGACCTTTCATGACAGTTTTTTTGAAAACTTTGAAGCCGAGTGGAGAATTACAAAGTTGTGATGAGATACAATTATTGTAAACAGCCTACTGGGGTCCATTATTAGATTAGTGCCTTGTCTACAAAGCAGTCTCTCCACCTTCTAATTCAAAGTCATGCCTCTATAACATTTCAAATTTTTCACAATATCTTTCATGAAAGCTAAAGAAGAGTCACAATTATGCCTATTAGAACTACACATGCCAATGTCTATTACACTTCATGTAGGGAGCAAATTTTGCCTTATGTTTATTTTGGCTGATTCAGCACTTGCTGTCAAAGGCCATGGATCTATTCACCTTAGTTTTCTTTAGCAGTACTCAGCACGGAACTTTAAAGCAGGAGCTTGTAAAAAAAATTTTTTTTTTTTTTTGGTGAAGGAGTAGATAGTACTTTGTGAGCTATTCAGTCTCTGTTACAGCTATTCAGCTCTGCTGGTGTGACTCTAAAGTAGCCTAGCTAATACATAAGTGAATGGGTGCAGCTGTCTTCCAACAGAACTTTGTTTACAAAAACAGGTAGCAGGCTAGATGTGGCCCTATGCCACTGTTTGTTGATTCCTCTTTAGAGCGTAGGTTTAGCAAATCATCTAGCAGTCAGAAGGGTAGGCTGCACTGCATAACAAACACATAACTCAAAGATCTCAGTGGCTTTGCACATCAATGCATAGTTTTTGCTTATGCTTTCTGCCTAGTGGGAATTGGCAGGAGATTTCTGCTCCTTCTAGACACTCAGGGACCCAGGCTGTCGGAGACTTCATGTAGACATATGTTCTCATCCAGTAAACAAAAGGCAAGGTGACAGATCATGAAGTGTCTCTTAAAGCTTCCATCTGAGGGCGACACATTTCATTGGTTGAAACAAGTCCCATGGCCAACCTTAACTTCAAAGGGAACAGGCAGACAGATTCAACTCTATCATGAAGCTGGAAGAAAGAGAAATGGAATATTTGTGAACAGCTGAAGAATGATAACAGATAAAACATACAACAGCATAAAAACAAATGCAGAGCTGCTCAGGTTGAAGCTGTAGTGAGGTGGCTAAAAGTTCTCTCCTAACACAACTTCAGGGGCCTCCTAGGACTCAGCAGATTGTAGTTTAAAAGCCTCTGCTTTAGAGAAAACTACTGCCTACTCAATTGGGAGAACTAGTTCTAGGTTTCAAAGATGTGTATCAAAAATATGTTCTGCTGAATGGATTACACATGTCATTTTTGAAGCAATTCACTGACTTTACTAAACTTTTATGATAATTCTTACCATTGGTATTTTATCTAAGATGTTATCAGAAGTACTATTCCCATGAACATATTAAGATGCCTATGCTTTAATAGGTTAAATGGTTACTTTGGTAAAAATCATTATACTATTAAAGAACTGTAGAGACCGTGTATCTTAAAAAGTATTATTTATTTTTGGTAGTATATTTTAAATGTATTTATTAGGAGTTCATGTTGATATGAGTAGTTTTTTGATGGGGAGGCTTGCCAATGATCAGATCTTGGCTTGCTCTATGCTCTTCCCCCTGTGGAGTTCCTGGGAGAGCATATGTCACAATACTGGCAATCCAAGAAGCAAATGCTCTGTCTTAGTAACTGGGAAGCTGTGTTGGAGTGTCTTGAATCTGTCTGGGAACAGAAGTTTAGGTGGTTCTGCACAGAAAATTAGCCAGTAATGACACTGATTCCCTTTATATTCCCTAATGAATGGAACCAAGAAAAGAGACATGGGAGCACTCTTTGTGCCTTCATAAAGGCCACTCACCTTGCTGGTTATGGTTGCCCTGGGTTCTGGCCGATATGATTAGCAAATTCTCCTTGGTTTTGGGGGTCCAGGAGCAGAAGGCACTTGGAAATAGCTGGAAGTGGTATTTGAAGTGGGAAGAGGAGCAGAAGATATCTCCTCCCAACCATTTTTTTCTTTTTAAGGCAGAGTCTCATTCTGTTGCCCAGGCTGGAGTTCAATGGTGTGAACTCAGCTCAGTGCACCCTCCGCCTCCTTGGTTCAAGTGATTCTTCTGCCTCAGCCTTCTGAGTAGCTGGGACTACAGGCATTTGCCACCATGCCTGGTTAATTTTTATATTTTTTGTAGAGACAAGGGTTTCACCATGTTGGCCATGCTGGTGTTGAACTCCTGACCTCAGGTGATCTGCCCGCCTCAGCCTTCCAAAGTGTGGAGATTACAGGTGTGAGCCACCATGCCTGGCCTTCCCAACAAGATGTTAAAGAAACTTCCCAAAAGGCAGACGTTGTTTCTTTCTTGAAAATTTGAAAAACTTGTTTTTATTCCTTAAAGTGTGGTTTCAATTGAAAAGGAAAAGATTTTCCTCTATTCTGTGATATACAATGATGTGTTTTTAGCCTCTAATTTGTTCCTTGTGCAACTGATATCTATAAGCAGTGTTATAGACAGAATTTGTCCTTCCTTTTCCTGCTCCACACAGGACATATTGTAAAACCTTTTCACAAGGCAAGTTTTTATTTTTACTGTTTTTAGACACTATGAATTTAAATTTTTATTTAAATTGGGATTCTTCTATACTATTTAGATATTTGTATTGTGTTTAACTTTTGTTATAGGGAGTTTAAAAAATATTTTACTGTTCTAATCAATCATCAATTAAGTTGTCCAGTGATAGGACTAAAGAAACCTGTCAAAGAAAATTTAAGCACTATCCAGTAGATGGCAGCATGGCGTTGCACATGAAATAAAACTTTGCTGAGGCCATTGTATTGCAGCTGCAATTTGGCATTATTAAGGCAAAATGACTTCATATTTCATTTAGAAAAGTACATTTTCAACAAAATAGCTTTTAGATTAGAGCTGAGCAATTTCTTCCTTGATTATAACCTAAATTACATGATTTCAAGTGTCTTGGCTTTGCCTACCCCATAGCCAACACCTTGAGGTTAGATGTAGCATGTTATAGCTTTTATTTCTCCTCTAAATATTGTTCAGTGCAATGCCAGGCACATAATTGTGCACCTACTTGCTCATCAGTGTTTTGGTTTAAAAATGATTTAAATGTGTTATTGTGCTTTCTATTCAAAACAGTGTCCCATAAAGCCCTGTTAGCCTGTCATGACTGTATACATCACACACGCACACACACAACACATACAAATATACCCCAATGGCCACGCTACCTAGAATAATTTATATTAGAAAGTTTGATATGTAAACCCTCCGTGAAGGCTATCAGGGATTTCCATGTTGCTAAATCCCAGGACACATTTCAGGCCTCATCTTTCTTGTCCTTAGCAACTTCTGCACTGGGGTCTCTTGGCTTATAGCGTTCTACCTTTTCCTATTTTTCCTTCCTTTTCCAGCAGCAACTGCTTAATAGTCATTAGCTTTCTCCTCTTGTCTTCTTGAGCTAAATGTTGGGGTTTCTCAGGTCACAGTCATCTCAGACAGCCTTCTTCTTCTTCTTCGTTTTTTTTTTTGAGACGGAGTTTCACTCTTGTTACCCAGGCTGGAGTGCAATGGCACGATCTCGGCTCACCGCAACCTCCGCCTCCTGGGTTCAGGCAATTCTCCTGCCTCAGCCTCCTGAGTAGCTGGGATTACAGGCCCGCGCCACCATGCCCAGCTAATTTTTTGTATTTTTAGTAGAGACGGGGTTTCACCATATTGACCAGGATGGTCTTGATTTCTTGACCTCGGGATCCACCCACCTCGGCCTCCCAAAGTGCTGGGGTTACAGGCTTGAGCCACCACGCCCAGCCTCAGACATCCTTCTTTCATGCCCTATAATCAAAGCAGTGAATTCTCTCCATGACAGGGGCTCTACCCCAGGGAGGCCACAGGCCCTGAGCCTGGAACTGGATCTCTGTAGTTGTCTTTTTGTTCTTGAAGAGATGGAGTCTTGCTGTGTTGCCTAGGCTGGTCTAGAACTCATGACCTCAAGCTGTCCTCCTGCCTCCATCTCCCAAGTAGCTGGAACTGTAGGCACGAGCCACCTAGTGCAGCCTGCAGTTATCTTTTATCTGGTTTTCTTATCTTTAGGCCCACCTTCTACTAATCCCTTCTCCACATTTCTCCAGAAAGAGCTTTTCCAAGGTGATCTTACTTCTATTCATAGAACACTTTCAAGTTTCTTCATTGCTCTTAAGAATCAAGTCCCAAATCCTTAACACCGCACTGTATTTCTGGCCCAATTAATGTCAGGTCAGTCTTGAGCCATTTTCCCTCACTCATTGTACTCTAACCAAATAGCTTTTTTTTTTTTTTTTTTTTCATTTCCACAAAAGCCCTTTCTGCAAAAGCTCCCGGACTGCAGACATTGGAACATGTTGTAATCTTTGCCTGGTGCTCTCTTAAGGCCCCCAACCCAGTATCAGTTTAAATGCCACTTTCCTAAGAGTGCCTTCTCTTCCCCATTGTTGATATTAGATCCTCCTCCTCCTGTAACAAGTTCTCATTTCAGGTTGCATTTATTTCAGAGCATTTATCACAACTCTAATTAAATACAATTTTGTGTAACCAGGTGTTCCCTCCTAGACTGTAAGCTCTGCAAGAAGGGAGACTATAAGCTCCACAAGAAGGGAGACTGTTACTACCTGGTTCTTTTTGTACCCTGATTCTTAGCAACATTTTTGAGACAGACCAGGCTGCTGTGAACATGAGATCAACTGTGTTTAATAGATGCCTCAGTAACTTCAGAAACATTTTATTCTTATTTCTTTTTTTTTTTTTTTTTTCTTGAGAGGGAGTCTCCCTCTGTTGACTAGGCTGCAGGATGCAATCTTGGCTCACTGCAACCACTACCTTCTGGCTTCAAGCAGTTCTCCTGCCTCAACCTCTCTAGTAGTCAGGATTACAGGCGCCACCACCATGCTCAGTTAATTTTTGTATTTTAGTAGAGATGAGGTTTCACCATGTTGGCCAGGCTAGTCTTAAACTCCTGACCTCAAGTGATCCACCCACCTCAGCCTTCCAAAGTACTGAGATTACAGGTGTGAGCCACTATACCCAGCCTGTTCTTATTTTCTGAAGCTTAGCTTTTCATTGTCATAGATTATACATTAACTTACTAGGCCAATATCTTTGACAGAAATATCGTTCGGAGAAATGTGTTTAAAATTACTCATGTCAAAATGCAATTTTTAGAATAACAGGTATATTTATAAGAAGTGGCTTAGTTTTCTTTTTAAAGATCAATAATTTTTCATAGAATATATGCATATTTTTATTTATTTATTTCTGTTGTTGTAATCCCTGTAGAAAATTGTGGAAAAAATGAATTAGGTGACAAAAGAGGATTTCAAATTCTGGGCATCAAAAAAAATCTCATTAGGAAACATTTTCTTAGGATATATGAGAATTATATACATCTTAGCCCACATTTCCAGAAATATCTAAAATTAAATGGAAAAAGCATTAAGACATTTGTATGAAAGCCTCATCATTTTTTACAGTAAATAAAACTTTAGTCCTAATCAACCTTGTAGACGACAATTACTCCTAAAAATATGCCTGAGTTTTATGTTTAAATTTGAATGTCAGGGAAGAACTGCGATGACTCATCATTTTTTTAAAAAACTAAAACTATCTGTAATTCAGGCCTGAATTTCAGAGCATTTTTTTAACTGAATTAACTTCCTTGGATAGCTTTTCTTATTGATTTGAAAATTGTCTTTTGGCATAATAAAAATTGAATACCTCCCTGCTACACGACTCACAATTATACTTTTCTGTAAGATACATGATCTCTTGCATTATCTAATCTAGGAGAAGAGGGAGGGGAGGTTGAAGAGGATGAGTATGCGGCTGGAGGAGAATTATTTGCCAAGAATAGTGTAATCAATCCCATAAACCAAGCTGCAATTTTAAGAATCCTGTTGTGATGGTGATTAGACTCATAAATCTCTTTGCTGCATTTTTTTTTTTTTCAATAGGTACTTTAAAGACAATTATGCCTTCCTTTGGTTCGAAGAATAATTTAAAACCTGATTTTATTTAGTAGTGAATTTATTTACTTAGAAACATATAACATGAAGGAAAAATCTTCATGAACTTACAGTAGAAATTTTTAAAAAGTCTTTTTTCATGCTACATGAAAACATTTTAAAATAAGAGTAAAACTGTATTTTAAAGGCTGAAATAATTAGTGGAATCTACTTTGTTTATTTGTTGGTTTGGGTAGGTGCTACATTCTCCTTATTTTCTCTGGGCAGCTCTATCAAGAGATTGACCGTGCCTGATAAGCCAATACCTGCAAGGCAGATATAGATAAAACCAAGAGATGGGAAGTCATCTTACATTCATTACTCTCTTCTCCAACAGACAAGCAAAACAGAAGTTCATTAAATTACTCTTTTACTGTTAGTCTGGGTTCCAGGCATAAGGGTCGGAGACAAGGACTCAAATAGCACTATTACATTTATGTTTCTTTCCCTTTGATATTCAGCACAACTTCCCTCTTGGTAGCCTCTTGTCCTAGTAACACATTCTCTGGGAATGACAAAGGTTTTCTTTCCTGGTCCTGGATTACAAGTCCCTCTGTTAAAAATGTCTTCCAGCATCCATACAAATCCTTGAACACTGAACCTGCTTGGGTCATGTCCCACTTATGGATTAATCATGGGACTTTGAGGAATGGGGTCATATGTCAATCTGGGCCATGTGGATAACCCATCACTATGCAGAGGTTGTAGTCACTCAAACTGAGAGCTCTACCATGTGAGAAAGGTTGGTTCCTAGAAGGTAAAATGAGAGTTTGTGTATTAGGGTTCTCTAGGGGGACAGAGTTAATAGGATGGATGGATGGATAGATAGAAATGAGTTTATTAAGAATTAATTTATACAATCACAAGGTCCCACAATAGGCTGCAAGCTTGAGGAGCAAGGAGAGCCAGTCTGACTCTCTAAACTAAAGAACCTGGAGTCCGAGGGCAGGAAGCATCCAGTACAGGAGAAAGACATAGTCTGGTAGGCTAGGCCAGTCTCGAGTTTTTACATTTTTCTCCCTGCTTTATTCTAGCTGTGCTGTAAGCTGATTAGATTGTACCTACCCAGTTTGAAGGTGGGTCTGCCTTTCCCAGTTCACTGACTCAAATATTATTCTCCTTTGGCAACATCCTCACAGATACACCCAAGATCAATACTTTGTATCCTTCGATCTAGTTAAGTTGGCACTCAGTATTAACCATCACAGTCTGTCACCAGGTCAAGGAAGGGTTGACAGATAAAAATAAGGTGGAGCTAGGATACCAGGATTATTAACGTTGAGTATGTGCTTACTGAAAAAATCTGAAATACAGAAAAGTATAAAAGAGAAAATAATGCTTAACATTTTATTATAGTACATTTGTTTTTATATGTGTGTGTATGTTTTAATTATGCAGCTGAATTTTCTGTTCTGTCAAGTTTAATATGTATAGTATTTTGAAGCTCTGTTATTGGACACATGCATATTCTGAATTATTATTAAACCTTCTAGTTAAATTAACTCCTTATTATAAAATACCTGTCTTTATCAATGATAATATTCTTTATTCTCAAGTCTACTTTTCACATATGAATTTAGCCTTTTGGCTTTTTCTTGTCTTAGTATTTATATGATCTATCTTCTTTCATCATTTTACTTTTAACCTGTATCTATAAATTTCAAGCAGATTTCTCATAGAAAACATATAGGTGAGTCTTGTTTTTTATCCAGTTTGATACTCTCCTTTTTCATTGCAATGTTAAATGATTTATGGTAAATGTAATTATTGATCTGATTTGGTTTACATCTGTTATTTTGCCATCTGTTTACTATTTGATCCGTGTGTTCTTCCCCCCCCCATTCTTCTTTTGGAATAATTATTTTTAATGATTCTGATTTACCTCATTTATTAGCTTATTGGAAATGTCTCTGTGTTTTATCTTTAGCAGTTATTTATTTTAGTGGTTTCTCTATGGATTGTCCTATGTATATTTAATATTATTATATATTCAAATACTAACATACCACCCATATAAGAACCTTACAACAGTATACTTCTATTTGTTCATCTCATTGTTTTATTAAGTTTTTATTATACATTTTACTTCTACATGTTACAAACACCACAATATATAATTGTTATTTTTACATTAAAAAGTAACTTAAAATATAACTATACTATTTTTAATAGATTAAAATATTTTTAAAACTACTTCTTATATTTGGTGCTTTGGACAATCTTCATTTCTCTGTTAAGACCTTAAGACCTACATTTCCACCTTTAGTGGAAGTCTGGTGGTAATAAATTCTCTAAGCATTTTTTTTCTTTTTATTTCTTCTTCATTTTTGCTGGATATAGAATTCTATGCAGTTCTCTTCTTTCAGAACTTGGAAGCTAACATTTCATAATCTTCCAATTTACTTGGTTTCTGACAAGACATCTTCTGTTGTTCTTATTTTTGCTCTTAATGTGTCTTTTTGTCTGGCTGCTTTTAGAATTTTTTCTTTATCATTTTATCACTCTTTATCAGCAGTTCAATTATAATATATTTTTTGTGGTTTTCTTTATATTTATTGTCTTTGGGGATTGCTGAGCTTCTAAAATCTGTATACATTTTATCAAATTTGGAAAATTTTCAGCCATAACTTCTTTAAATACTTCTGTACCTCCCCGCTTTCTTCGTGATTACCATTATGCATACGTTAGACTGCTTGATATTGTCTCGCTTGTCACTGATACTCTGTTCATGTTTTCAGTCTTTTTTCTGTCTGTGCTTTATTTTGGATAATTTATATTTCTGTCTTCAAGCTCATTGATCTTTTGTTCTTATGATGTCTAATTTTCTATTAAACTCATCTAGAGTATATTTGACCCTAGAAGTTATTGAGCATATTTTTAGTTCTACAAATTTTATCTGGGTGTTTATATATTTTTTAAAATTATCTTTTTATGATGGTCATATTTTCCTTTATAGCCTTGAGAATATTTATAATTTTTTTTCTTTTTTTTTTTTGAGATGGAGTTTCACTCTTGTTACCCAGCCTGGAGTGCAATGGCGCAATCTCGGCTCACTGCAACCTCTGCCTCCTGGATTCAGGCAATTCTCCTGCCTCAGCCTCCCGAGTAGCTGGGAGTACAGGCACGCACCACCATGCCCAGCTAATTTTTTGTATTTTTAGTAGAGACGGGGTTTCACCATGTTGACCAGGATGGTCTCGATCTCTTGACCTCAGGATCCACCCGCCTCGGCCTCCCAAAGTGCTGAGATTACAGGCGTGAGCCCCTGCACCTGGCTGAGAATATTTATAATATTTTAAGTAATTTTGCTAACATTTTAATATGCTAATTCTATCATCTGTCATTTCAGTTTCTGTTTTGATGGATTTTTTTTTCTGCTTCTTTGAATGTCTGCTAATTTTTGATTAGGTATCAGGCATTAAGATTTTTATATTGTTGAATGCTGGATTTTGTTTTATTCCTTTAACCAGAATTGGATTTTTTTCTCTGTTATGCAGCTGTTACTTGCAGATCAGTTTAATCTTTTGGAGCAGCTTGTAAGTTTTGTTATGACAGGTCTAGGGTAGTGTTTGTTATCAGGCTAATTTAGCCCCACTACTACAGCATGACCTTCTTGAGGTCTACCCAATATCGCATATATTACAAGATCTCTCCACTCTGGCTGGCGACAACATGAGCTATTTGTAACCCTGTGTAAGCTCTAGGAATTTTCCAACCTACTGGTTCTTTCTTCTACCTCATGGAGGTTCACCTCATCCATGCATAGATCTGTACTTATTTAATGATGTAGCGAACTTCTTTGCAGATCTTTGGAACCTACAGTGCAGTTCCCTCCCCTCTTATACTCAGTTCGCAAATTCAAATTATTTCTGAGTGTTTCATATGTTGGAGTTCTTCCTTCCTGCACTGTGGCTTGAAACTGGCTCTCAGAAAGTTGGTGCAGTCCTACTGAGGGTGTGGCAAAATGAGCACACAGGGCTGAACTCACTCCTCCCTCTCCACTCAGGAATCACAGTTCAGAACTGCTTGTTTTTCAATGTCTGAATAGACATTGGAACAAATATTGTTTAGTTTACATCAGAAAGGAAATTTCTATAGCAGTTAATATTTTAGGGTTAGAAACAGAAATAAGAAATATTATGTAATTGGATTTATTTTAGAAATGCATATTTCACTTAACATTATAGTATTTTTCTCATATCAACTGGTATAATCTCATTTTACCCAGAGGAGGCGCCATGATTTATTTAACTCTTCCCTTATTTTTAGAATATTACACTTGTTTCCAGTTTTCCTTATGTCAGAGAAGGCCATGTTAAAAATCTTTGAACATGAATTTTTGTTTTATATATATTAAGCTATATCCTTGTGATATATGTCTTAAGGTAGAATTATTAGTTTGAAGAATTTGAGAGTATTAAGATGCTACAAATATATTGCTAAATACTTTCCAGAAAGATTGTACCAGTTTTCCTTTGGCATTCTATGAAAGTGCTCATTTTGCCACACCCTCAATTGCACTGTCTGTTTTCTTCTTTGAGTGAAAGCATATGAAATGCAATTGCTATGCAAGGTGACTTGCCAGGAAGAATCAAGCACAACCTTCCCTGCTAATGGTTTATAAGTAAGTCATGAAGAGAGATAGTAAGCCAATCACCAGCACGTGATAAATTAGGGAACTTAGTAGCATGGGGAAAAGGGTGATCAAATTCTGCCTAGGAAGAACCTGTAAAGTTTTTTATTAAGTATTTGAGGAAAAGTGGTTTTAATAAGATTAAAGAGAGAAAAAATGTTAGAAAAGTTAATAGATTATTTAAAGTGACTGAAATGTGAAACAGCATGGCATATGCCCTGCATGGTTTAGCTGGCACTGTGGGCATGTTTGCAGTGAGAATGTACTAGGATATAAAGCAGAATTTGAAGGTAGGAAACAGATGCAAAGGTTTCCGCATGGTCTTGAGCAAGTGAAAGTCACAGCCCAATCTTCTCCATTTCATGGGGTGTGCAGACACTTTAAATGTAGTGAAGTTCAACTGTTTACCATTGGGTTTGTTTTTCTTACTTTTTACAAATGGTCCCAAGTCTTTTTATATCATGGGCCTGTTTCATTTGAGAGTTAACACCCAGTAACTAAATACGGTAGCAACTCTTTTCTGTTGCTTGTTTGTTTTTTAGGAGAGTAGGTCGAGGCCTTGTCTGTTCTTGTAAATTCTTTCTTGTCATCTAAACAGTAGACATTGCACTTCTGTGCAGGCATAGCCCTGCCTGAAGCAGTCTTTCTTGAGCTGAACACAGAATCTGCTGTTTTTTGTGGTTGAGTGTTCTGTCTGGGCTCTTACTAACTCAGGCTCTCTCAGGATGGAGATTTCATCTTGGCTGTCTGCCTCATTAGAATATAAGCAAATCGTAGGTATTTTGTACTAAAAATTTGAATGCAAATTAGCCATCCCCTGAAGAGAGGAAAGTTGAACAATGTTAAGAACAGAGGAATTGAGACTTTGGAGGTTGCTTTTTTTCCAGCCTAGTTTAGTGATTAATAGATTGAGTGATCTTGGTCAAGTCACTAACCCCTTTAAACCCCTGCTTCTTTGTGAATAAAGTGACCTTTATATTCTCATTAGATCTAAGCTTTGAATGTGTAAGCAAGGGTAAAAAATTTTTTAAAAATGAAGAAGCCAAATTTTTCTTCATTGTGGATTTAGAAATTAAATTTGTGTTGCTTATTAAAAGCAACATTTAGCTATATTATGTAATGATTTAAATTTCCAGCTTGCCAAAGATTCTTTTAATAAGCATGATTCTAGTTTTTTAACTAATTTTCTTCTCACCATGATGTGTCAGCTTAATTTGTAAGCAAAATATATTGGGTTACTTTTCATTTATCTTAGCATATATTTAAGCTTAACATGTTTCACTATGAATATAGTTAAAATAAGGTGCTTATATGACTGTCAGATATTTTCTTAAGAGTTCTCAAATGTCAAGACTTAAATTCAGAGTAGTAGTCCTGCTTGTGGACATCCCTGGCCTTTGTCTATTTCTACTTCTGCCATAATTTTAAGGCTTTTACCTGTCCTGCAATGTGAGATGAGAGAAAAGGCTGTCTGGGGCTGTGTATTATAAAGCGCTATTAATCTGATTCTAAAGTTATTTTTGGCTTCAGTAAGCTTTTTGCTTAATATCCAGGCTTTAAACTACAATAATTAATTTTTTTAAATGACTAACAAACATTTTAAGTTCCGAATAATGGACTTGTGATTGAGTTTTGGACAAATGCCTCCTCATGTTTTGGATTTTACTGGTATAGAGGGCACATGTGAAATGTTCTATGAATGACTTGGAACCACTTATATGAAGTCAGGTGCAAACTGATAAGGTGTTCAGAAACTATTGATGTTAGGTCTATCAGGCCTTAGGAGGAGGGGCCTTTGGTTGTTGCACTTCTATCTATTCAATCTAATTTTATAGATTTTTTTTTAGGCATGTTTGCTGCTTTCACATTTATATTAACTGCTTCTCATATGATTCATACTGGGCTGAAACTCCAGTTATATGAGTTTATTCAAATTATGGAAAAATCAATAGATACTAAATTTGAGGGAGTCTCAGAAAGACAACTCTCTACAGATAGATGAAAGGAAGTTAGGTGAAACTACCTTTTGAATAATGAGAGGTCTTTCATCAAGACTATATCTGGAGGTATAGAGTAGGATAGAGAGTTAAGAAAACTGAAATATGCCTGAAGTTTAACCCCTAAATTAGTAAGGTTTTAGAAATGTGTGAGCTCCCAATAGTATTATAAAACTTTAATATTCAGTAAATCATATTTCTTATCAGCTGATTTTTCTACTCAAGCTATAAATTATAAACAAGTTCGGTTAGGGGAGAATTTTGGAATACAAATACTTGACAATCTTACACTATTTTCCTCTTCTTGTTGAATTATCATGTGCCTTCAGAAACTTCTACCCAACCAAACTAGACCAACCGAACAAAACACCAACAGAAATAGTAGGTAAAAAACTCAAAGTAATTTCAAGGATTCTGCATTAGTCTGTGTGTTGTAAAGCTTGTTGTATTCCGTTATATAGAATGAGTGAATCAATTGCAGTGAATTATTCCCCACTCAAATAGTAACAATTGAATCCCATGCACTCTATTATAATTGAGATATATCTCTTATTTTGATCAAAGCATTAGAGTTTACACAAGCTCTATGAGATTCATACCTTATTTCTTTCCTTGTCTTATGTTAAAATACACTTTCTATTGTGTTTGATTCTAAGGCAGAAAGCAAATATTTGTTAGGCAAAAACAACAGCAGATATTCACTGGCAAGCATTAATTTTCAACTCAAGAGAAAAATGAAAGAAAAAGAGAGAGAATCCAATACGGATACTTCAGATCACATGGAGGTTTAGGAGATGCTCTGCCATTGATTTCCTTTACCATGTTGCATGTTGGTAAATATCACCTACAGTTATCCAGAAAACCAAAGAGGTAGACTATCCTTATCCAATGCCCAGACCTCCCTGCCCAGCTCTAGTTTTAAAAAAAAATCCATTTGATTTTATTGGATTGGCCAGCTAAAATTTAAAGCAATGAATCATGACCATGTTTTATATCCAAATCTGTACATTTGTTTAGATTTGCTTAAATATATATGTTCATATTGCACAAAGTTTACATCTTTGACATTCTCTAGTAAGGACTGTTTCCTTTATATCAATACATGTTTATGTGTTTTTAACTTACATGATGATTCATTGTGTTTGCTTAAAAAAACTCCAGTAGTCTATTATTAGAAAATAAATTATTCCTAGCCATATGATAACACTTAAAAATAACCTTAAAGGAGTCTCTGTGATTTACATTTTTTTCAGTCTTAGGAGGTATATTTTTAGCATTTATTTAATGTGCCATTATTGCATGCAATGAAATGTCTTAAGCTTTGCTGTATGTCATGTTAGTGCTTATTTTTAGTAGGTATCTTGACAACTGTATTGTTTTGCATACCTACTAAATGTGGATTTAATCTAGGTGGAAATTCCATTTCAAAAATTTTAAAGAAAATTTTAGTTATACCCAATGTGAATAATATTAAACTTTTAAACATAACTTTCATTTGCTTTTATCAAATTGAAGTATAGAATCTCTATATACACTAGTCTATCTGGAACTACCTGATAGAGATAATAACCTCAAAATAGAATATTTAAAAATTCCTATAGCTTTAATTTGTATAATAAAGTCAACTATCAAAGCAAGAATCAGTAGTGTTTGTATTGTGTGTATTTTGTTTTCTGTTTTTGAAGACAGGTTCTCGCTGTGTCACCTAGGCTGGAGTGCAGTGCTGCGATCATGGCTCACTGCAGCCTCGGCTTTCTGGGTTTAAGCAATCCTCCTGCTTCAGCCTCCCGGAGATCTGGACTATAGGTATGAGCCACTGTGCCTGGCTAATGTTATTAAATTTTTTATATAGGTGGGTTCTCACTACGTTGCCCAGACTGTACTGAAACAGTTGGGCTCAAGTGATGTTCTTGCCTCAGCTTCTTGAGTAGCTGGGACCACAGGCATAAGCCTGGCTAATTTAAAAAAAAAAATTTTGTAAAGACAGGATCTCACTGTGTTGCCTAGTCTTCTCTTGAATTCTTGGGTTCAAGTGAGCCTTCATCCTTGGCCTCCCAAAATGCTGAGAATACAGGTGCAAGCTACCATGCCTGGGCAAGAATAACTAGTTTTAAACAAAGATTTATCATCTTAAACTTTATACTTTCCTACGTCTGTTTTTTTTCCCTTTTTGCTAACAGTCAAGGTTTTCAAAAAGCAAATGATTTGAATTCTATTGAGCCATGATATAGAATTTTAAATACTATATGTAAGTGTTCTCTTGTAAATAAATTAGAAGTAATTGAAAATGTGATTAAAGGATTACTGTCTTGATGATGAAAGCAATTTGGTTTTTACCTAAATAAATAGGAACTATATCAATTATAAGGCAACATAACATTAAGGGGTATTTTTTTAAGTTCATTTTATCTGAGCTGAATGTTGATTTTGTAGATACAGGGTTTGAAGGTAGCAGTTGACAGCAGGGAACTAGTTGATGGGAAAGACCAGCATCCCAAAGGTTGGCTGGGTGCTCCCCACCAACTGGTTTCATTCTTACGTCTTTATTTGGGTTCCTTGGCTGAGACTAGACATTAAGGAACTTGATAATATCTAGACATAAATTGTAATCCCCTAGTTCATTTCAATACTTTCTGAAATGTAAATTTTAATTTAATTAAATTTTTATTTATTTATTTGTTTTTGAGATGGAGTCTTGCACTGTCACCTAGGCTGGAGTGCAATGGTGCAATCTCGGCTCATTGCAATCTTCGCCTCCCAGGTTCACGAGATTCTCGTGCTTCAGCCTCCGGAGTAGCTGGGATTACAGGTGCACACCACCACACCCGGCTAATATTTTGTATTTTTTTAGTTAAGACAGGGTTTCACCATGTTGGCCAGACTAGTCTTGAAATCCTGACCCCAGGATCTGCCTGCCTTAGCCTCCCAAAGTGCTGGGATTACAGGCTTGAACCACAGTGCCTGGCCAGTATTAACTATTTATAAGGAAATCTATGACTTTGGACTGGGAAAATATTTAACAGGCAGATCAGTACAAAATAGAGCCCTTATTACCTGGCACAGTCCACCTTTTCCTGCCATCCCAAACCTGTTCACATCTTCATAATTCCCATTGCAGGAGATGGCATCATCAGCCTCCAGTTGCTCTTGTCAAAAACCTGGGAGTAATAACTGATTCCCCCTTGCTTTTGTCTCCTGGGCTTAAATCATCAGCAAATCATGTTTTCCGTACCTCCAAGGTAGATCTTATTTATGTTCACTTCTTGCTGTCAGCAGTGCCACTTACTTGGCACAAGTCATACCATCATCTCTCATGTTGGTGATGTCATAGTTTCCTTTCTGGTCCCTCTATGCAATCCATGTCCACACAGTCATAAAATCAGATTCCTACTTTGGCTTTCTCTCCCTCTAGGTTTTCTCTGTTCTTTAACCCCACTGACCTCTGTGCTTTCTTGTCAACCTATTAACCTCTTTCCTACTGCAGTGTCTTATAACAGCTGTCCTGCTGCCTGGCTGTCTGTCTCCTCCCATGGCTGACCCTGCATCCTGGTTCCATTTCACAGCCCCTTACTTCCTTCCAGAGCAGAGCACTGACCTGCAATGCATCTTGACCTGAACTAGCCCACATCTTAAAAATCCTCTTTAATCACTTCACTCTGATTAGTTGCTCTGTAGCACTTTCACATTTCTTAGTTGCCTTTGTTTACTTACCTATTCTCTAACATTTTCTGCTGGAACCTAAGCTCTATGAATGCAGAGACCTACCTACCTATCTATCTTGTTCATCTTGCTGTTACAGCAACAATTGGTAACATAATAGGTACTCAATAAATAATCATACATCAAAATAGTTTATAATACACATGGATTTAATACATGGATCTTTATCATTAACTTCAGTGTTTTAAAACAGAAATGTAAATAGTAACATTTTAGTTTTTTTCTTTAGCTGTATTAATTTTTTTCACAGAGTACTTATATTTATCTAGCACATTTTGTAGCAAATTGGTAACGAGGAGGAGGGAGATATCATGCCCTTTGACAGATAAGTAACTGACACTCAGATTAAATGATTTATGAAATTCATATGCTGATAAATGGTAGAATAGGAATCATAGAGGCTTTAATGTCCTTTAAATACAACCTCCTTTTGCAAACAAGAATCCAAGGCTTTCAGACGTTACATAGCTGAATTCTTGAAAAGAACACGAACTAGGAAAAATGCCAAAATAAAGTAAAATAAACCAATAAAAATTAAAATCTACACAAAGTGTTCTTGTGTTGCTTTGAGGGTTCACATTGCAATGTTGCATGCACATCTTTTGCAACTGGGGAAAGATATATCCATTTTCACAAAAAATTGTGAGTCTATATTTAAAAATATAAATTACATGTTCTCATATTCATTATTGTATTGACATGAATTCTTTAAGTACCATAGGCATTTGGGTTTTTTTAGAAAAGATTTTAAATACGCCTTTTATATTTTCTAGCTAATACTGTCTTTCAACACTGATTTTGTTTATTAAATATACAAAAGCATCCATAACATTTGTAATAAATGTTACATGAGCTATTTGGTCTCCAGACATCACCTCTTTGACTCTCTGTTGCTATGGGTTTTCATTAGTATTCCATGGAGCCTGGGTTGCCATAGAAAATGTGTGGTTGTAGAGGAGTTACCATGGCAACAGTCCGCCATTATGTATTTTTCAATATCATCTAGCTCGAGATGATAGTGAATCTAAATGATATTTATTTAGTGATTCAGTAATAAAAAATAAAGCAAACATAATATTTTGATATCCTAGTTAAATTCAACAGATATTTTAAATATGATGCTTCTTACCTTTTATTTAAATAAATTAAATAGAAATTGAAAGCTGCTCTAAAAAGCTAGTTTTTAGCAGCCATTTAACTTGGTCTCTGGAGATACTAAAAATTTAAATTGCCTTAAACATTTGACATGCATATAAACTTCCATGTAATAAAGCTCCTTGTCAAATAAACATACATTTTGTTGTAATGGTCTCCTTAACAACCTTGAACCCTAGCAGCTCAGGTACATGTGAGAAGACAAACAAGAGTATGTTTTTCAGTATCACATTACACCTATTTTGAAACCGACCACATAAATGGAAGCAAATTACTCTTCAATATTTGCATAGCATTTCACAGACTTTAATGAAATATTGGTTGGCTGTTTATTTTCTTTCCGTTAAAAAAAAAAAAGAGTATTTTTTTTGTCTTTCAAATGGAACTCAGAGATAAAGAGGGAAATCACCTGGTGACTCATTGTTCAATGTAGCTTTTCAAAAGAAAAAAAAATCAGAGAAACTATTTTCAATAAAATGGCAAATCCCTGAGTTGAAGAGAAGTTTTAAACATACTACTCAAAAACTATTTGATATATTCCGTCCTTTAAAAATCATTTTGAAATTCCTAACCCATCGTAAATGTTAGGCCTGACATGTCAATTATCTACAAATAATCATTTTTAACTTCATAGAGTGACAAACCATTAAGTGGGAAAAGTGGTATGACAGCAAGTCAGCAAATTGGATCCATGTAGCTTAGAGATATTTTTTTAAAGATGAGTGAACTTCGACAGTTTTAATGTTGCGATCTGGTTACTTATTTATTTAACTTGCCAATTCTGGCAATACATGATGAAATTGTGGCCATACGTGATGTTGGGACTCCCTTGTTTTGTTTTCTTCAAACGATTTTGTCTGGGAGCTTTCCAACAATCTTTCCTGAAGCGGGGGTTTCCCGTGGGACATGTAAAGCTATTCCTTTCTGCAGCAGAGGCTAAGCACAGAATCATAGGGTCCTAATTTTAGCACTTCAGAGAATCAGAGAACACATGAATTGCTCCTGCATGATCATGGGAGATTTGAGAGAAAAAGATAAAAGCAAACACAAATCAGGTGGAGCCTGCAAAGAGGCGGTATGTTGGGTTTGATAGAAAATCAAAAGCAGATATCCTAATCCATGATGTTGTCATATCATAAAACCTTTAGCAAAGAGTAGCTTCAAGTAAAATGAGAGTAAATTACCCTGAATTCCAAGCTATGGGGTTCTCAAACAATGACATTCACCTATAAATGGCATCTGACCTAGTCCTGATAGTTTTACAGATAAGGGAATTAGTAACTTAATGGATATTATCAATTGAGGATGGGAGTATTGAATTTAGGAAAAATACAAAATGAAATTCTTGGTATTCAGTAAATTAAAGGTTTGTTGTTGAGAATACATTAAAAATATTATTGTGTGCATTCATTTTCTCTGCCACAGGATATCTTTGAGCAGTAGGCAACAGAATATCCCGCTTGAAAGCATGAATTTTGGAGTTAGACTCCCTGAGTATTAACTCTGATTTGATCATTTACTAGCTCTGTGGTCTCGGATAAGTTAATCAACCTCTGAGGGGCTCAGTTTCCTTATTCTTATAATGAGGATAATAACTCTAATGATGTTATGGGGTTATTTTGAGGATTAAATGTATTTAAATTTGTAGAGCTTAGAATTGGGTCTGGTATACAAAAAGTACTATTCAGGTGCATGTGAATTAAAGAGAAAAAAAGTACAAAGTTTGGGGTTCGGAGTCATTCAACTGATCATAGCCAATCGGAGGGCAAACTCTTGACCAAATGAAAGAACAATTCAAGTCAAATAAGTCAGATAAACAATACCATAGCTAATGAGCTTGTTTCATGTTTTTCAGATTTAAAAAGTTACATGTAAAACGTTGACATAACATTAGTAGTCTTTTATACTCTATGCCAAGGTTCCATTTGCTAGCAAGCCTACCCAACAAGGATTAATTAATTAGCCTTGGTCATTGTGACGTTCATTCCCTGGGTAGAGGTTTCTGGCAGCAGAATACAGATGCCTTTTTTTTTTTATGATAGAAGATAATGATGTCAAGTAGAATTTGTTATTATGATATATAACCCTCCTTTACCTGTGTTTACTCCCCTTGATAGATCTTCAGTCAATTCATAACAAAAGAATTAAATAGAAGATAAGTACAATTCTTTCTAGAAATTGCAGTTTGATTTGATACATAATTTCATGTTATAGTTAAATTCTTTCAATATCAATGAATTTAGTGATGCGTATTTAAATTGGATATCACGCTAATCCACACCTCTAATTCGGACTCTCGTTTCTTTTCTGAGGTGACCCTAGACTGAATGAACCTTGTGCTATTTTTCATTCACTACTTTCAAGCCCTTCTCCGTCCTCAGTTTCTTCAGTTTCTTTCTCTCCCTACATTTGGTAAATCCCAAGGCTCTGTTCTCTTTTTCCCTCCTGTCTTTTCCAGGGCTTTTTATTTCCCTCCTCCAATCTCATGGTCCTACTTTTGCCTCTATGTGGTTTTCTTGAAAACCATCCTGTTCCTGTCCTGATCTCTCTCCCTAACTGGTCCTCAGTCTGACTACAAGCTAGTATTTCCACTTGAGTATTACACTGTTAAAACTTCAAATAGGCATATAGCCCCAGGCCCTTGGTACCTATTATCTCTGTCCAACTCTGCCTCTTAAACTCATTCCTATTGTCCTGTCTTTTAAAGCAGGTGTTTCCTTTTACCTTTTAAATTTTGTCAGGATACTAGCAGCTCCCAGGCACCGAGGCTCAATGTTTTGGAAGAACTGTGAATTCAGTGCAATTAACAACAGACCTGTCCAGGGCTTTAATGCAAAAGGTTTAAACCAACTATCTGTGAATACAATTTTTAGGGTCTCTTTGGATGGTAAAAAATAGTCATTTCAGTAATCCCTAAATGAAAATTTACCTTTTTCTTTAATTATGAACATAGGCATAAACCACAGGAGAATGAATTGTGACTTCGCCACCATAGTAATTATGAATATTATTATATTTCATTATCCTTGTTGAAGATGTCTTGAAGCATTATTTATGCTCTTACCTATTTAAAACTTATAGATGTTATTAGGCCTATTACTTGACTGTACAATATAATGCATTAATAAAGAAGCAAATATATTCTCACAAATTTGAAAATATCTTGAAACTATAATATTGCAATCCAGTAAATATAATTCAACGATGTCATTGTCTTTAGCTAATTTCTTTATTTAGAAAATATGTAATCACCCAAGATAGTAGAGGTCAGGAGAAATAATGGGATGTCCATTGGTTTGGCTTTCTTACCAGCCTTGTTTTGTTTCATGCCTTTGAAAACAGTATTCTGAGAAGGGCTCCAGAGGTTCTGTCAGTCTCCCAATGGGAACACCTTCCCAAAGAACAATAAAGAAAAATTGAACCCTCGTTCAATTTTTTTTTCTTTTTTGTTTTCCTGTTCAATAAAGAAAAATAAGAACCCTTATTTTCCTGGAACAAGTGCTCCTATAAAAGTTGACAATTTTGAATGTCACTGCTCTGATTGTTCATTCAGCATTTTAAAAATATGTACTATACGTACTAATGTCCTAGATGTTACTGTAATCTCTATTTCGTGTCAGTTTTTAGAATCAAAATATCGTAATTTTATAAGAACCTTGGATTCTTTTGAAGAACTTTTAGAATAGCAAAATAAACCTAAGATAGAGATGTGTGTGTGTGCGTGTGTGTGCGTGTGTGTGTGTGTGTGTGTGTGTTACCTTCTAGAATCCTGGCAAAACAGAACTAAGTGAGCTTGCCAGTAATTTATCAAACAGGATAAGACTGTAGATATTAATAAGCTGGAAATAATGGAGATAGTAAACAAGCGGAGAGGATGAGCCAGGTAACATTAGAGACCCAACTGAGTACATTAGCCTAGTGGCTCCTTAACACATAAATTAGGTATTTTGGGAAGTAAACTGATTTTGATAATCTATGGCCACATAACAGAATGTCGTCAAGCTCTTTGGGTCATCTGTGGATTTTAATTAGTTCTTCTTCTGACTCCTGAGTGCCATTATCTTGGGTGATCACATACTTTCCAAATAAAGAAATTAGGGACAATGATTTAGGTGAATTATATTTATTGTCTTGCAATTCGGATGTCTATTACCATGTAACAAACCACCTCAAAGCATAGGGGTTTAAACAAGGCATTACCATCTCTCATGGCTCCGTGGGGTTCTTGTCTCTTACATGTGTGCAGCCATCTAAAGGCCCTACTGCTCTGCTCATCCAAGGGGGCTTCTCCACTCCCAGGTCTGGTGCCTTGGTGTTCCCCTCTGTGGCTCCTTTCTGAGTAGAGTAGCCTGGACTGTTTCATATGGTGGCTTAGATTGCCAAGAAGCAGGAAGCCGTCCTCTTAAACACTAGATTCAAAGTGGCTACAGCGCATGGCGGATACTTGTTCTGCTGGCCAGACAAGATTCCAAAGGGTAAAGAAACAGACTTCACCTCTCAAGGGGGTTATTGGTGTGTGTGCACAGGGAAGAAGGAATTGAAGTCACTCGTACTTACTTCACATTTCCCCTGCTTCACCTTGTTTTCCTCCTGAAACCAGATCTGTTTTCTTAGTTCTCAATTTTCATTGACTAACTATTTAATTATTTTCTCTCAGGCAAACTCCTTTAAGTTTCCTATATCGAATCAGATCTCTATCCATTTGTGTTTGTTTTCTATAAAGTTCTAGCACAGATGCCTCCTCGATTCCACCCTGTTTTCTTTTAAGCCACCAGCACCTCATGCACTGCTGCAGAGGGTTTCTTGTGTTGATTGGTGTAAAGATAGGAAGATCACAGGACCACGTTCATTTCTGACACCAACTGTAAGTTTTTGAGTTTCAAGGTCACCCTCAGGATTCATAACTTGCTAGAAAGACTCCTGGAACTCTGAAAGCTGTCATACTCACAGTTCCAATTTATTAAAGCAAAAGAACACAGGTTCAAATTGAGCAAGGGAAGACTGGGGAACACAGATCAGGGTCTAGAAGAGCTCCAAGCTTCCAGTTGTTCCTTCCTGGTGTAGTGGTGTGGACATTGCCACTCTCCCAGCAATAGTGCGTGACAACATACATGGGGAGTGCTAACCAGGGAAGCACACTCAAGCCTTGGTGTGCATAATTTATTTCAATACTTTGTACTTTATTGAATATATTAAATATATTACATACATCCCCATTAGCTTTGACTGCAGTGATGAGTACTTTTTTTTTTTCCTACTTTTAATTTAGTTTCAGGGGTATATGTGCAAGTTTGCTATATTGGTAAATTGTATCATGGGGGTTTGGTTTACAGATTATTTCGCCATCCAGGTAGCAAGCATAGCACTCAAAAGGTAGTTTTTCTGTCCTTACTCGTCTCCCTCCCTATACCCTCAAGTAGGCCTCAGTGTCTGTTCCCTTTTTTGTGCCCACCTGTACTCAGTGTTTAACTCCCACTCATAAGTGAGAACATACGGAGTTATGTGGCTGAGGCTAGTCACACAGGCATGGTTGGTCACAGAGATATTGTTGATTGCTCCTAATACCATGTAGCCACAGGCGTCCTACCATAAATCAGATTGTTTGCATAGACTGAGATGTGGCCTAAAGCCCCAAGGTGAACAAAGCCACTCTTTTCAGACAGGATATCCCAAGGGCTTAGAGCTTCCTGGGTGAAGACCAGAGTTCTCTTTGGGCAAGGTTAATTCCTTAGCGCTGAGGTCCTTCATCTCCCTCCCTCTCCATTCCAGTTAATACGCTCTTGCCAGGTAAATTGCTCTAATAAATAGTTTTAGTCATTGTCAGTTTCCTGCTCAACAACCTATGATATCTTCTTAATGCATTTTTGTCCCTGTGTTCCAATTTTTTTCAGGTGGCCTTTATTATAAATTTTTTTATTTTTGGCCCCACAAACTAACAAAATGTCAAAGTGGTCCCAGGTTTCTTAATCACTCTTTGTTTTCCTACCTGGCCTTTCTGCTTGCTGTCTTCTCAGCCTGCTGTGTCCTTGCCCATTGAACTCCAACCTGTCCTGTGGTCTCATCTGTATGATAGTGCCCTCACTGTCAGAAAGGCTTAATTGCTTAAAATAGATTTATTTGATTCCTTTTTGGATCCCTTTCTTTGTACCTCTGTGTGGCACTTGCTATGGCTGGCCTTGCATTACAGTTATTTTTGTACCTGTTTTATTCTCTTTCCAAGACAGTAAGTGCCTCCAGAGTAAAGGTTGTACCTTATTCCTCTTCATATTCCCCGCAGGAGCCAAGATCATGCCTGAATCTGGAAGGGATGGAATACGGGGAGAATCTAATTCCTACCTTCCTGGGGAAGACCCAATACATGCTTACTATCACAAGTACAGACTCCTTAAAATGGTAGCTTCTCTGTTGTATTTAAATCCAGATAACAGTTTCTGTAATAAGCCTTCTTCAGTTCTATAGTGGGCTGTGGTGGTTAGGGGAAATTCTTTTGAAGAGTTTTAAGTAACTGAATTTACTTAAGCATGTAAACACTAGCATTGCATTTTTTGGTCAGTATGCAGCATTTGGCACTACATATAGATCAGGGATTTTGTGGAATCTAACCTAAAGGATCTGACTGGGCTCTGTTGGTCCCATGTGAAAAATAACCTTCTAGGATTCGCTTAACTTCAGATCTGTGTTCTCTCCTCTCTCTCATTTTAGAAGCCTGTTTTCTCGCCTGCCAGAATTCTAGTATGCATTTCACTAAGATAGCTCTTTTAATATATCATTCATATAATGATTCAGCATGTATTTAATAAGCATGGTTTATCAGATACTATGTAAGGTGCAAGAGATATAGCCAAACAGCAATAGCTCCTGTCCTCAGTTTCTCTCTTAGAAATAACTTTAAAAGCCTCAAGTGGCCAGGCACGGTGGTAAACACCTGTAATCCCAGCACTTTGAGAGTCCAAGGCGGGCAGATCACGAGGTCAGGAGTTCGAAACCAGCCTGACCAACATGGTGAAATCCCATGTCTACTAAAAATTCAAAAATTAGCTAGACATGGTGGGGCACGCCTGTAATCCCAGCTACTCAGGAGGCTGAGGCAAGGGAATTGCTTGAACCCAGGAGGCAAAGGTTGCAGTAAGCCGAGATCATGCCATTGCATTCCAGCCTGGGTGACAGAGTGAGACTCCGTCTAAAAAAAAAGCCTCAGGCATATTTTTTGTAGGTTTAGTTAACCTATAAACTTACTAGCTTACTGGTGTCTGTAAGCACTCCAGTTTCACAGACACGAGTGATAAGATCTCCAACAGCTAGTATTTATTAAGCATTTACCCATTCTACATCTATCACTTCATTTTATCCTAACAACCTGTTAGGTAGAAGCATAATCATTATTCCATCATAAATGAGGAAATTGATGTGATATTTCAAGAACTGCCTATTTTAGAACTTGTACTCTTCACCACTGTGTGATTACTATGAGATTGAGTAAGCGTGAGCACCATTTTGCTTGAATTGACTTTGATCTTGCATTGTTATTTCAGGCCAGGCTTCAAAAGTCTTCCATCCAACTGTATTAAAATTTGCAATTTGAGTTGCCACTATATTATCAGCTAAACAATGGGATCGAACCTGTTCCTGGGTCCATAGTGGTGGTATTTGTCTTTGTTCTTTACAGAGCCTCATTATATTGCTTGAATATCATCTTGAAAAAAACATAGATGATGTTAGAAATATTTTTTGACTAGATAAAAATTGCTAACAATAAATGTGCTACTTGGAATTTGCTAGTACTTCATTCTAACTGTAAACATTGGTCTGAGTTCAACAAGTGAATGATGACTTTTTTCAGCAAATGGGTTGACATTATGCTCCTCAAACCTGCCATGAATTACACGACCCCGGGAGAGTCTAGAATATTAGTTTGATAGCGACGAATTGTTGCACTGCTCTCTAATGCAAAATATTATGAATGATAGTTATTTCAGTTTATTTATTCAAGTATGTTTGAAATTATATATTTGAAGTTCTGTACTTTCTGAGCTCTGTAGTAGACTTATTTCTTTATGGAAATAAAAATAAAATGTCAAATTCAGGACCAAAAAAATCTAGAATTTTAGTTATGTAAATGAGTGAGATAAATAGTACTGTTTTAGCACCCCCTCTGTCAAAGGTCCTTTACTGAATGCTTCATCCCAGTAGGCACTTCTCTTCAACATCTTGGCAGGTTCGTTTGTGAGTGTAAGTAAACACATTGCATTGCATTGCCTTGTGTTGTTTGCAGTGGAGAAATATTTGCCCAAATTGCTTTTCTCTAATCTAGCCAGTGTTATTTCAGTAGAGAAGATTGCAGGCAGGTCACAGAACAGCTAGCATGTACATAAGCTGTACATGTACATAAGCTGTGTAACTTTGGACAATTTAGTTAATCTAAGTGTCAGACTCTTCATCTATAAAATGAGAACAATACTAATTCCTACCTCATCTTGTTTAAAGGATCAAATATGGCTTCTGATGGGTGTACATTAAATGCCCAGCAGCTCCAAAAGGCTGTTTTACTTGTTATTAGAGAAGTATCCACTTTCTTTATTTTTATTCATTAAAAAAATGCAACTTTAAAAGAATAAGTGGTCTTGGTAATTAACATTATTGTGAAATATGAAAAAGCCACTTCAGGGTAGAACAAAAAGCAATAACACAACTAATAGTTTCTTAAGTGGGTTGTCAAGATGTCACACTTTGATTCTTGTGGTCAATATAATAACATTTCAATTCATGCCTAACCCTCGGTATCAAATGAGTCTCTGGAAACCACAAGTTACTAAAACTTTTTGGACTCTAGAGTCTCTCAACCTGGGTTCAGATAGAGTCTCTGTTACTTATTTACGGTGTAACTTTGGGTTACTTATTTTCTTTGTGCCTCAGTTTCCTTTTATGTAAAATGGGATAATAAAAGTACCTATCTCATAGGGTTGTTAGGTGAGGATTAAATAAGACAATATTTGTAAACTCTTTAAAAGAGTACCTGGAAGATACAAGGATTAACTTCAGTTATTTAGATGGATGGTACTAGTAGAACTAGATTTTTACACAAATTTAATAAACACCTTTGATGGAGACGCATTTTGAATCTTTTTTTTTTGAGACGGAGTTTCGCTCTTTTTATCCAGTTGCTGGAGTGCAATGGCGCGATCTCGGCTCACCACAACCTCCATCTCCTGGGCTCAAGCAATTCTCCTGCCTCAGCCTCCCGAGTAGCTGGGACTATAGGCATGCGCCACCATGCCCAGCTAATTTATGTATTTTTAGTAGAGACAGGGTTTCACCATGTTGACCAGGATGGTCTCGATCTCTTGACCTTGTGATCCACCCATCTCGGCCTCCCAAAGTGCTGGGATTATAGGTGTGAGCCACTGTGCCCGGCCCCGCATTTTGAATCTTGATAGAATAATTTGAATAATTTATAGAATAAATTTATTAAATCATGGATAGAATAATTCTTTATTATCATACACATTGACTAGCTGGAAATGTGAAATAAGAAATATGTCAGATATGGAAAAGTCACCAATGAAAGATCTTTTTGGAAACAGAGTCATTATTGAAAAGAAATCATTTATAAGACGGTATATAGTTATTGTAAATGATGTTCAATCCTTTTAATTTAGCATTTGTAGGAATATTATAATTTCCATTCCTGCCTTTATAAATGCAGGCATGGTTTGGCCCTTATATCCTGGCTTGTTACCAGAAGAGATTATTCAGTCAAGGAAGAAACAAGAACTGTGTAAGACAGTCTCAAAGTAATCACTGTGGACTTCAGAATAGTCTTATTGGAGAGCGATTTCTGAGAAATGAACCACGATTGCTTCTGTAGCTCCAGTAGCAATAGTAAATGTTTGGTAACTAATGGTTCTGGAGACTGTGGATATCAGTTTCAAGAAACAGGAAGAACTTGGGACTTGACCACAGAAGTCCTGGATTCAGGTTCTCTTGCTTCCATTACTGACTGTGTAGCTCCAGGCGCTTCACTCATTTCTTTGCTTACCAGTTTTGTCTTGTATCAGGTAAAAAGAATAACATCTATTCTGATGCTCTGCAGGATTGTTTTATGAGTCAAAGAAGATACAAAGTGAGAGCCCTAGGCACATGACTGTGCTTTCCATTTTTACTAATGTCAAGACAAGAGTCAAGAACCAAGCATTTTTGTTTGTGGAACCTAAATACATGGCCTGGCCTATGAGAAGAGAAAAGCAAAAGAGATATATTCTCTTTAAATTGTATTCCACTAAATTTAATTATAATTAGTTTAATTCTGTTTAATTATTCAAATTCTACTTAAGCACATCACTTTACCTCATAGCATATCCTTTTACCTGTTTGGCAGAATGAGATTGGGGAAGAGGAATATAGATTGGGGCAGGGTTAAGGGAGGGGGAGAGGGCCTTGGTGTACAGCTGGTTACCAGAAAATGTGGGTGTGGGTGTGTTTTGTCAAGACTTGGTCATCAGATGAGGTCTTAACAAGATAGACTCAAGACTCTTTGGGAGTGGGCCTGGGCATGGGAAAGGAAAAGAGGGTAGGATCTATATGTTTTGGGATACAGAGAGGTTTGGGAGGGGCAGGATCTGGGGTTTCCGTTAGGGAGATGGGAGAAAGCCTGGGGGTGGGGGTGAAGGAGCTCTTCCAGAAGAGGGCACAACTAACCCAGAGAAAGATAATGGCCTGGGTAATTTTCTTCTAGGAACCACTGCAGGGTCAACTTTGATTATGAAGCTTTTTAATACAGGACATTTTTTTTTTTTAATTTCTAGTTTTAATTGACAGTTGCTAAAGTTAAGTTATCCTAGAGTAGCACAGAAAGACATGTATTTAGGGTCAGGTGAATAGGAGCAAAACTTGCCTTTCCATAATATGGTGAGCTGCACAGGAGAAAAATTTGGATCAGATTGGCTGGTGGCCAGGAAAAGGAAAGTGGATGGGCCAAATCTTATTTATACTTGGCATTTGCTCTGACAGACACCTTCAACCCTAATATATAAGGAAGAAGGAGGAGGCCAGGAGATGCCACAGAAACATTTCACTCTGGCTTTCTCCTTCTACCTTGCTGTTGACTACCATCTCCTTCTTACCTGCTAACTCAGTCCTTTTCCTCCAAGAATTTCTGTTTTGCTTCAAAGTCCTGTGCTTTTCTGCTTCAGTGTTTGTACCTCCAGTGGCCAGAGCTGTGAGTTCTTTTTTCTTTCTTTCTTTTTTTTTTTGAGACGGAGTTTCGCTCTTGTTACCCAGGCTGGAGTGCAATGGCGCTATCTCGGCTCACCACAACCTCTGCCTCCTGGGTTCAGGCAATTCTCCTACCTCAGCCTCCTGAGTAGCTGGGATTACAGGCACGCGCCACAATGCCCAGCTAATTTTTTGTATTTTTAGTAGAGACAGGGTTTCACCATGTTGACCAGGATGGTCTCGATTTCTTGACCTCGTGATCCACCCGCCTCGGCCTCCCAAAGTGCTGGGATTACAGGCTTGAGCCACCGCGCCTGGCCTATGAGAGTTTTTTATTCTCTCTGCTTAGAGGATAACTAAGGAGAAGTCCCAGCTGTGTCTCTGGCATGTCCTACTAATTTGCTTTCACATAGAAGTATTGATGAACATTAAAATATTTCTGCTGATAATGGATGACCTACATTTCCTTAGGTGAGCTAATAAACTAACCATCCTTTATTGCTTTACTTTTACAAGACGAGGTTTTATAAGGTCTAAACCACTTTTTTGGTTATATATAATTTTTTTTTTTTTTTTTTGAGACAGAGTTTCACTCTTGTTACCCAGGCTGGAGTGCAATGGCACTATCTCGGCTCACCGCAACCTCCACTTCCTGGGTTCAGGCAATTCTCCTGCCTCAGCCTCCTGAGTAGCTGGGATTACAGGCACGTGCCACCATGCCCAGCTAATTTTTTGTGTGTTTAGTAGAGACAGGGTTTCACCATGTTGACCAGGATGGTCTCGATCTCTTGACCTCATGATCCACCCGCCTCGGTCTCCCAAAGTGCTGGGATTACAGGCGTGAGCCACCGCACCCGGCCTATTATATATAAATTTTGGACAAAGCTTATTACTGGGTTGGAGACTGACTACATTATAGGAAAACAGAGACATTGGAACCAGAAAACTTGGGTATGCATTCAGGCCCCACCATGTACTGACTGCATGACTTTGGGCAACTCATATTACTGCTTTAAAAATCAGTTTCCTCTGTGGGAAGGATATAAAAAAAATTAATATTATAAAATAAGGAACTGAAGGATCTTTCCATAAAGACTATCTGTTTGAAGCCCAGAATCAACATCAAACTCATTGGTGAGCCCCTAGAAGCTTTGCTATTTTAATTAGTTAAAAGACTAAGGTATCTGTGGTTACCATTACTTTTGAACATTGTTTTGGAAATTCTGGCCTATGTAATAAGACATGCAGAAACATATTAACATGAGAGAACTGCAGGAAAAAAAGATCTGAAGAATAACTGTAATGAAAAGTGAGTTGGGCCTGTGTAAAGAATAAACAGGTAGAAACAGCCAAGAACATGTCTTGAAAAAGAAATTCAAAATACTTTTCTGACCAAATGTTATATATTCTATAAAGTTTATACTGTGAGCACAAGAATTGACAGATGGATCAGAAGAATAGAAATGAATAGTCCTGAAACCAGTGTCTAGTTGGCTTAATCGAGGATTTATGCTGTGCTAGGCCCTGAAGTAAGGGATTTCTGTACATTACCTGGTTTAACCCTTACAATAAGACTGCAAGATGGGCATTGACAAGATAGACTTGACCAGGTGTCAAAATTGACATCAGAGCTCAGGTGTGCCTCAAAGCAAAATTGGCACTGATGAACTAGGAAGAAGTAGATTATTTCACTAGTGGTGCTGGGGAATGTCTGGGAGAGGTGGTGCTAAAAAATTATAGTAAATACTCATCTCATGCCATACCTGTGATAAAGTATACATGGACTAAAAAACAAAAAAAAACTAAAAAGAACCAAGAGTAAAAGGTAGTGATAGGACTTGGCAGACAAGGAAAAGAAAACATAAGTAGCTATTTAACTGATACTAGATTGAGGAGGAACTTTCTAAGCATAGAAGCCAGAGAAGACATCCCAAAATAAGTGATTGATATATTTAATCACGTAAAATTTAAACTTCTGTGCATCAAAACCATTATAAACCAAACCTAAATGCAAATAACGGACTGGGAAAGCAAATGAAAATATTTATATAATTATGATACACAAATGATTAATGTCCTTATTGTCTAAAGAGCTCTTACAAATCAATAGAAAACCACAAATCTCCTAAATAAGAATAGTCAAAGGCGCTAAAGGGGAGAACTGCAATCAATTTTAAAAATTGCTTAGTTGTAATAACAAGAAAAAATAACTCGAATAAAAAGTACATACCATTTCACTATGAAATAAAAAAGTATTTTATGAAAATGCTAAGATATATTTATGACTTTTTAGAGAAATGGACACTTTCCCATACTGCAAATTGTTCTCTTGATGAGCAAGCTGTAGATTTTGCCCTTTTGGTGGGCACATAATAGGCAAGTGCCATGAAAAAAGTTTGTTCCTTTCCTTCATAAATACCATTTTGGTGAATTTCACTTAAGGAAATTAGCAGATAAAAAGTCAAGATTTTTATGCAGCAAGGTTATTGCAATGTTAGGTATGCTAGACAAACAAAAATGTATATCATAAATATAAGGAAGTATTTGAAAAAATTTTGCCATGTAATTAGGAGGATTAGGATGCAAATATTAAGACCATATATTCAGACTATAATATGGAAAAATGATATGATTTTAAGGGGAAAAGTCTAAATATTCTGTATATATGGAATAATTTTGATCTTGTTTAAAACATTGTATATGTGAGACTGTGTGTATTGAAAGAGAACAAAAAATATTAACTTTTCTACTAATGGTAGGATTATGATTGATTTTTATTTTCTGTGCTTGGCACATTTTCTGTAGTCAGTGTGCATTGCTTTATGATTATACAAAGCTATTACATTTACTGTTTTAGAAGTTGTGAAGATTAAATAAGAAAATCTAGCTGAGATACCAGGAATAAAGTTAAGGTTTTAGAAATGTTAATTTCCTTCTATTTTTTTCTTTATTGGAAGCTCAAATAGAAATGTGGAATTGCAGATTTAATTCCGTATGATTTGATAGTGGGTTTTGAAAGCTGACAAAATGAGATAATTTTTGTGGTGTCAATTTGAATCGCCTTTGATAGAGTCGAATGAACTGAACACAAGTGTAAAGTCAACTGCAAAGTAGAATGTTTCTTTCTTTACATTCTACATGTTTAAACTTGAATGTCAGTTGGAATAATTCGCATATTGCACATACTACTATATTCTGATAGGAAATGAGCTGAAGGTATTTCTTCCCTGATGGGATCAAGTTAATATTTTGTAAAAACAAAGTCAGCCTTAATCTTCATCTTGGAGTTCCTGTACTCAGAGTAGATCCTTAGTTTTCTATTTGAGGTTGTGATAATATTATAGGAACCATGTCATCTCTTGCATATTCAAACTTTTGGCTTTTACATGCCTTGGTATTCTGATCCTTGCTAAACAATATTTACAGTAATGAAGTTTGGGAGGAAATGGATTTCTTGTAATAGCTGTGCTAGAAAGTTGTATGGGAAAATGTTTTTCGATGCCAGCATTTTCATGCGGAGGAATTTTTTTAGGTTATCTTTATTATTACTGTTACAGTTGCATCTCATTGATATATTCATTTCAAGTCCAAGATCATACTTTTTATGTATCTGGCACAATTTTATTTTTAAAAATTCTCTTTAGACTATTGATGCTATTGATTTGGTGTTCCCGCTTTTCTTTTTTTTGGAGTTATCTAAGCATTTCCTGCAGATGTCTTTTTTTTTTTAACTAGAATCCATCATATTTCCTATTTTACTTTGTGATCAACCCTTTTAAGGCACTTACTATGTTTATAAGTCAATTAATAATGTGCCCGTGTAAATCACTGTCATGGCAAATACATGGTATTCTTTTATCTTTGCTAAATATTTGTTTCTTTACTTTTTCAGGGTGGCTTTGGATCAGATTATTCACGAAGTTCTGTAAAGGTAATGAAAATTAAAACTAAACTCAACAAATATTTTGTGTGGACAAGTTTCTTATAATTATAAACATAGACTCAAATGAATTATTTACAGGAGATGGTACTTTTTAACCAGTTTATTATTGTTGCTGTTATTTAACTAGAGGACAGTTTGAAGGCTTTTATACCCTTGCCTAGTGGGGCCACCTGATCACCTGAACATGTGCTCATGGTAGGATAATTCCTTGATGTTATTAGTTGTGTTTCACATCTGCTTCTCAGCTGTGCAGTTTGAGGCTTGATAATAATGGCATGTACAAAGTAACCAAGACCCCCTGGAGACTGGTACAGCAACCATTTCTCCACTGATAATGCCATGAAAATTAAATGTTTGATTTAGCTAAACTGAAAAGTCTACGTGGGAGTCCCATTATGATCAGGTGTTTGCTTCTAGATCTGGAATTAGAACAAGGAGAGTCACTTCAATTATTTTAATAGTGAAAGACCTTTAGCTATGGTAACTTGATATGTCTGTCTAACCTTGAAGGGTATTCTGCTCAGTGGGCTATGGAGGCTACCTTTCCCCTATACAGTAATGTGTAAATGCTTCTCATCTTCTGGAGTCATCACAATTCATCTCTCCATATGCCCGTGCCCAGAATAGTGGATGCACTATTCTTTTCAATCAGCAGGGTCAGGTAAAGGTTAGGACAGACTGCATTTGAATGTCAGTTCTACTTGCTTCATTTTCTTTATATAGAAATAATAGTATCTGTCTCATAAGTTTGTTGTGAGAATTTATTGAAACAAAACATTTAACTTGGTGCCATTTATTAACTACAAGCTTAATAAATATCAATATAATTCACATTATTATTATTTTTTTCTTAAGACGAATTCTGCAGTCATATGTATATATTTTACTAGACTAAATTATGTGAAATTGCCATTTTTGTAATTAAAAAATAGTCTAACACCAATCATTTCACATGATTAAACTCATTATAATTCTATTTTCTCTCTGTATCTTTTAGTTACTTTGCTTCTGTAACATATTCACTACACAATTCTGTGATAGACTTGAATTACCTTCCTTTTTTTTGAGATGAAGTCTCATTCTGTTGCCCAGGCTGGAGAGCAGTGGTGCTATCTCAGCTCACTGCAACCTCTGCGTCCCGAGTTCAAATGATTCTCCTCCCTCAGCCTCCTGAGGAGCTGGGATTACAGGCACACATCACCGTGTCTGGCTAATTTTTGTATTTTTGGTAGAGATGGGGTTTTGCCATGTTGACCAGGCTGGTCTCGAACTCCTGACCTCAGGTGATCTGCCTGCCTTGGCCTCCTAAAGTGCTGGGATTACAGACGTGAGCCATGGTGCCCAGGCTAAATTATCTTCCTAAAACGATTTTTTGTTAGTTTGTTTGTTTTGTCTAGTAAAAGGACTGAGTAATGCTGATTTTTTTTTTAAACGAATGACTCCTAAGAATGATAATGTAGTCTAGTAAGACCTTGACATTGGTTCAGTAGGCTCATCATGATACCAGCTGGGCTCCAGCTCAGCAGGATGTTGTAATGTTGCTGGTCAATATTAATTGTGCCACCAGTAATATGCTAAAATCAGATTTATCTGGGTCAGACACACAATTTCATCTTAGCCATATGATATGTTCTACCTATCAAAGTACTTTTCCATTTTTAGTGTATTTACTTTCTCAATAATTTTAAGGAGCAAAAGTATAACTATTTTAATCCTTTAAAGATTAAAAATGGAATCATACAGGAGCATAGATCTAGTTAGTGGCTATTCAGAGAATTAAATTTAGGTCTTCATAATTTCAAAGCCAAGACAGGCTTTTTAGGTCTTATCCCAAGTTCATTTGATGTAATTGGATAAGTAATTCTCCCAATTTCTCCCATTCCTACTATATTTCCAGGATTCTGTGGTTGCTCTAAAGCATTCTCTATGCTTTAGAAATTTATATCTAGTATACTTAATACAATTTTTGAAATGAATGGAAAATGAATACTCTGATGAAGAACAAAAATATAGGCTGCCACATCTCAAGATTGCAATATTTTAGTTTATCTTAAACTTTCTACAAGAATGAAAGAACTATTCATATATGGATTGAAGACTTTCCTGTTCTCTTGTACTCACATATTTGTGCGCAGTCCAACCTCATTTATAGTCCTTAGCCATTTAAACAGGTTCTGAAATGAATGTGTGGATATGCTACCTTATGTAGCAATTTTTAAACGTGGTTTAAATGCTGTCTTTACTGAAATTCTGACTCTGTACATGTGATGCCAGAAGACACAACAGCTATAGGGAATGCCAGGCTGAAATGATTTCTTTAGAGGCTCCAACATCACCAGGAATTCAGTTAGGTGAGAGATTAAAACTGAGTGAGGCAAAAAGAGGTGAGAGTTGATTCCTTTTATCCCCAACTTAAAAGTATCCCCTACTGTACATTTTTGGTATCTTGGGAGCATTTCTTCTGAACTTGAACCCATTTAGCTATACATTTATCTACCTCGGTGCTTTGGAACCCTGAGGCAGCTCAATTTGCCTTCTTTCTTCCTTGTCATAGTTTCAAAGAACCTACATTTCAGAAGTGAGAGCTCTGAACTCGACAGAGATAACTTGCTGCTTGGCACGCACTCAGCTCCTGTAGCTCTTGTCACTTAATGGTCCAACCCTCTTTGCCAGCAAAATGATGTCTGGGGCCTCAGTGGAAAATGCAGAATCCTTTTTCAGAATCTCTGTTATTGAATCTCCTCACTCAGCTAAAATATTAAAATTCTCCTGGGATTAGGGAATGAGATAGGAGTTCATAGTGTGCAAATTGAAGAGGTAGTTTGGATGAAATCTGAATTTAATGAGATAAGAGCATCAATAAAAATGAAAGAAAAACCATTTATTTTGTGTGGTATCTGATTCTTTCTCCATTTCTTCACCCCACCCCTCCACTGCTTTGATTATGTGTTTCTATAGAATGCCACGCCAGTGGCAACATTTAAGAACCCGGGGTCATTTTTAGATTTTGTATGCCAAACACTTGCCTAAACAAGCCTTTGATTTAGATGCCTGTAAATGTGACTTGACATCTATAGATAGGTGTGCTGTCAGGATGCTCGATTTACTTAATAGAAAGGATGAAGGAAAGTGTGAGCATATCTGATCGAATTCTTTTGTCTTTAGACTGTGGAATATGAGTCATCAGGAACAATGCTGCAGCATGTCAGGCAAAGGCTGAATCCCAATAACACAATTCTAAAATCTGTCAGAATTGACTCACGCCCAATGTAAGGGTATGGGTTACAATGAGGCTGACTAAAAATGCGTAGGTGATTTTGGTTGCTGGCAAAAGGTTGTTTTCATTCTGCATTCAGAAGAAATCAGAGCTACCACTGTTCCAGCGGGAGGCTGCCCTGAAGGTCTTGATGTGTGGAGATTGCCTTCTGTTAGGTTCAGAAGTGCGAGTGCTCTGGCTGCATTCTCTGTCATTTTATTTATCCTCACGACTGAGCCAGCAGGCCAGGTGTGTCCTTCCTCTGCTGATTCAAGCGGGCCCTTCTTGAAGGTGTGTGCTCTGTAGAACGAAAAGACTCCCATCTTCGTTTCGGAATATCGGTCCCTAAACACCTTTCTGTAATGTCTGAGGAAGATATATTTGTATTGATTTCTACTCTAAGGAGACTAATGTTGCTATAGGCCCTTTAACAAATGTGTTAGGAATGCAAATATGTGCCTATGGAAGAATAAAATATTAATACTACGTAGAATAGTTATAAAAGTATACAATTTACTCATATAGAAATTATCTTATGAATGACCACTGTAGTTAACTGACATCTAGCTATCACATGCAAGTAACTGACACCAGCTTTGAGCCCACTAGCTTTGAATTCTTGTTTGGCAGACCAAAAGATGCATAACCGCAAGCTGTTTATCTCATGATCTCACAAAATAATACTCTAGCATCCTTTAGCTCCTGAGAAAATCTAATTTTTCAATTGCCCCTCTGTTTTCCAGAATCACTCTTTAAGTTGTTGAAGATTTCAGAAACGAAGTCTGTTATCACAGTATTTCCTTGCAGACATCTGATTCTTCCTGAAGGTGGAAGAATCATCAATTTTATTTTTTTTCCTACAAGTTTAAATGCTTTGCTTAAGTCTGTGGTGAGGATATTATTTGTCCTAGAAAATGACTTAAAAATGTGACAGTCATCTCTACAAATTTGGATTGGTTAATAGACTCAAGATCTTGGCAGTTAGTGAAGTTTCATTTAGAAAAATACTGTATTTAGAGACCAGCCATGAAGATAATATTCAGGAAGAAATCTTTCTACAAAAGGGGCCCTCCTTGCCTTTCATTGAGTACTAATGGATAGAATATTTTTTCATGCTTATTAAATATTTAACAACTTCTTTCGTGACTTGTCTGTACATCTATCAGTATTTTTCTTGTTAATTTATATGAGCTTTTTATGTATTAATACTATTATTCCTTTATCATTTTGGTGGCAAATATTTTTTCTAGATTGCTTTGCCTTCTAACTCTCTTTGTAGTCTGATTAACCCTTAAAGTTTAATTTTAAAATCTAGCAAACAATTGTGCTGGAACTGTTAACTGTATAATTGTTTTCAAATATGTAAATCTTTAGAAAATATATTTGGGCACAATTAAGGATCATAGTTTTCTTAGCGTGATAAATGTGGCTGAAAGATAAGCTAAAGTCAGGCTTTGAATTCTAAGGCAAAAGAGCATCCGGTATAAATATGTTTCAGTCTATGTTATTGGATGCAGTTATGGGTTATGATATGGTAAGGTTTCCGTGAATGCTAATCTCTTCAAAGCAGTGCAGTGGTTTTCAAGCAACTGCATTTTGTCATATCTCACTGTCATATTATCTCATTTTCTGTCATATTATCTCATTGTTTTGTAACTCTCATAGAAGTCCCCTTTTGAATCTATCATAGTTGTCAAGGAAAAAAAAAATGGAAGAAAAGAAGTCCCCTTTGTGGTAGACTTTTTAATGGATTTATTCATGTCATGTCTACGTCTATTATCACATCTAAACACATCCTGTAATTCTAAGGTGAATTCTTGCTCTGCAATCCTCATCTCTGTGGTGGAAGTTGTGGTCCTCACTTGGGTAATGCAGTAGCTCTTGATCACAAGCTCCCTCCGGCTGGAGGGCAGTATAGCCTAGCAGTTCAGAGTACGAGTTCTGCAGGTTGGAGTCTGCCTGGCTACTCATTAGGAATCATGAGCAAGTTACTTGATCATCTTATTCCTCAATTTTCTCATCTCTAAAGGGGATTAATTACAGGTATCTATCTCATTGGGTTGTTATGAGAATTAATTGAGAATGTATCATTTTCAAAAAGTTCTTGGCGCTTATGTTTGATAAATTTTAACTATCAAACATTCCTTCATTCTTTCCTCTTTCCTTTTCTTCAGTTGATGGTATTCTAAGCCCATTTTCCACGTAGCAGAGGTTTTGTTTTATTTTTTATTTATTTTTATTTTTTGGGTTCTTTCTGAGACGGAATCTCACCATGTTGCCCAGGCTGGAGTGCAGTGTATGATCTCGGCTCACTGTAACCTCCACCTCCCGGGTTTGAAGGATTCTCCTGCCTCAGCCTCCCAAGTAGCTGGGATTCTAGGCATGTGCCACCCCACCCAGCTAGTTTTTTTTTATTTGGTAGAGATGGTGTTTTGCCATGTTAGTCAGGCAGGTCTTGAACTCCTAACCTCAGGTGATCCATCCACCTCGGCCTCCCAAAGTGCTGGGATTATAGGTGTGAGCCACCACACAGCCCAGGTAGCAGGTTTTAAGAAAATGGTGCTAAAACATAGAAAATCATGAGGGCTTAAAAAAGAAATGTTAAAGCAGTAGACAAGAACTTGGTGATGGAGCCAGGGAAAGATGCTTTATAGTTCAGTTTCAAAATGGTCAAGGTTTCTTCCTATGCCTGTCTCCCTGACTCACATGTCACATACTCCACATTCAAGATATTCTAAAAGTGGGATCCGAAATAGAGGAACAGGATTTGAGGATGTTAATCTCACTTTGGTCTTTAATAATACATCTTTATCTGTCTATCTAATATGTGTACTATCACTGGATATTCCAAGCCATTTTATATATATATATTATATACACACACACACATATACATATACATGTATATACACATATATATGTATATATAGATAGATAGATAGATATTTGTATACACAAACATTGTGGATGTGTATTTGTTTAAAATATATAATGATGTAAATTAGAGATCTGGAAACTCTCACATCCCTGTTGAGCCTCTGATGGGAGTTACTCTGCTAATTTATCCCAGGGGAAAGAGCTTTGATGAGACAAATACAATATTCTCTAAGCTACAATGATACACTACTCTCTTCACGATACAGTATAATGCATATCACCCACTGCTTAGTCTGTATCTCCAAACACAGAGGTTATTGCAATAAAAAATGCTTCTGTCTCAAGCCATAAAAAAGTAGAACATATATATATTCTTTCTTAGGTTCACAAAGGAGAAAAAGACTTCCTGATGTAGCAGATTGTGGTTTGTATTTTGAGCTTATGACCAGTCTACTGATACTTAATTACTTCAAATGGTGCAGTAAAAAACAAAAGTAAAAGAACGAACATTTATTGAGTAGCCATTATATGCTATATGATGGTAACTCATTTGATTCTCCACTGATTCTGTAAAACTGGCTTGATTACTCTCAATTTATGGATGGGGGAGCAAAGGTTCAACACAGTTGGTATATAGCAAAGCTCTGTTTGAACCCAGATTTCAGTGAGTCCCCAAATCATGCCCTACCCAGGGCCATGCTGCCTGCTGATACATCTGGATTAAAAAATCCAAAAAAATGGATCAAGAATTTCCAGGTATGACATTTGGAGTGCTGGCCCTGGCTGGCTACTCCCAGGGATATCAGCTGGAGGAGGCTGTGGCTGATAACAGTGCGAGGTAGGGTAGGTTTCTCCAACAGACATAAGCTTCTCCTCTTTTTGGGTACAGCCTCACTCTTGGCTACTCACTTGCGTGCTCTGACTTCTACCCTACTTCCTATGACCTACCGCAGTATTTTTATTTGCTAGATTTGCATTCTTACTAGCAAAGCCATATTGGTGACAGTTATTTGCTTCACTTATTTATTTCAACTTGGATCCAGTGTTTTGAATATCTAGCTATAATTTGAGGCGTATATAACCTTCTGAGAAAAGAGTCAGCAATTAAGATGTCAGCCTTGTCAGGATTCCGGAGCACTATGCTGATAGGTACTTGGAAATGATATAGATAGAACATATGCTGAAACCTTCTGGTGTGTAAATATGTTGCTCTTTAACGGAAAGTTTCCAAAATTCAATAGGCAGCCTTTTGCAATGATTTAGGTATTCTGGACTGGATTCAGCCTCCCTTAGTAATTTTTTTTTTATATTAGAAAGGGAAGCAGTATGTGGTGTAAGGTAAAGTGGGTAAGCCTGAGAGTCAGACCGATTCAGACTCAAATGTTAGTTCCACCCTTTACTGTCTGTGTGTCCCTGGGCTAGACACTTTACCTCTTTGAGCTCTGGTTATCCATCTGCAAAATAGATGTGATACCTACTTTATGGGATGGTTTAGAACACCCAGTATGGTGCATAGCACAGACTGTCACTGAGCAAACACGAATTCTCTTCATCTTGACCTAGAAGATAATGCTTTTTAAAGTTCTTGTCTTCAATGGATGCTTATATATGGACAGGAAGGCTGGTTAAAGAAGCCTTTTCTCACATAAAGACTGTCTTTCTTTATAGTCCTATATCTGTTCCAATTCAAAGGAAGGTTTAAGCTTTCTCATTTCCTTGATACCTCTGCATGAGATAAGGCTTGAACTCAATATACAACAGCTTGTTGGGTGTGTTTCGTACATCTGTTACGTGCAAGTGTTCTTCCTGCCGGATCTGGGGAGCAGTGAGAGTCACATTTTGCTAGTAGACTTAGCTATTGATGATTTCAACACAACATTTATCATGACATAGGGGATGCTTTTGAAATTGTGCAGGAAGCTAAAATGAGTAATGCAGCAAATCAAGGCTTACAGCCATAGAAGGAACCACTTCTTGGCTGGGTAGGCAATGTGTTTCTTCTCAGACTCCTCTCTTCTGTGAATTCCATGCTCCATGATAAATACTGTCCTTTCCTACCAGCATACCTTATTAAAGTAAACTCATCAGTTTTTGCCAATGATGTCAAATGTGCCCAAACAAAGGCTTAGAGTTAAGTACAAGCATATCAAGGTTTTATCTTAATTAGCTCTTATACATACTCACCAGTGTCTGAAACTGGTTAACTGTTCTTTCACTATTAATTCAACAGCTATATGGGTCACGTATTTTAAATGAAAAAATAATATTTTAATAACCAAATCAGAGAAGACTTTTCTCTCTACAGAAACATAAGTTTTAGAAAGCATCCTGTGTACTTAAAAAAAAATCATCTCATGAGATCAATTAATTTGATTAATAAAAAGCTTTTAAATTATTTTCAGTATTTTACTCTTAACTGTGTTATAAAAGAAAATGTTCCCCAATCCAATTTATAATTGTGTTTAGTATTGTTCTAATTCAGCCATCAAAAATACTAAGAAAGTCATCATTTTTAAAAATCAGGAAGTGTAGGGAACTGGGGAGAGACTGACTACTTCATTTTTATGTTCCTTTTCTAATTGTCAATACTGCTACTCACCAACTGCTAACACTAAATGTTATGTTGGCTTAACATCTAATGATAAAGCTACATTTTAGTTTTTTTCCAAGCACTTCTTTATAGATGGAAATAAATTAAAATTTGCCCACTTTTGACTAATAATTTGAAGCTCTAGAAATCGTCAGTACCAGTATGGCACTCCTACATGACTTTAGGAAACAGAAACTGTTGCATAAAGTCAGAAAGAGTATTCAGAAGTTCATAAGTGCCTTCTGTTACTTTACTTGAAATTATTTGATTTTTAAAAAGCATCATTATGAAATGAGCAGAGAAGCTCTTATTAATACAACTTTATAGATAAACAAACTGAATCGCACAAAGTCACACAATTGACCCGCCTATGCATAGAGCACAGACCTTTGTCCATTGATTTTTTTCTATCATCCCATTACCTGACTGAACTCATTTAAGAGATCACATTCACATAGTTTTCTTGCAAGAAGCAAGCAAGCTTTATTCCTTGGTGGCCTGGACTTTCAACATGAATGGACAGAATCTGTAACTAAGTATAGAGAAACTAAGACTAAGCTCATAAATGCTTGTGAATTCTTCTGTATGTGTCTCTGCTTTCCTTTCTACTTATTTATTTATGTTTTTATTTTATTTTTATAGACATGGGATTTTGCCTTGTTGCCTAGGCTGGTCTCTAACTCCCTGCCTCAAGGGATCCTCCTGCCTCAGACTCCCAAAGTACTGGGATTTACAGGTGTGAGCCACTGCACCTCGCCTGCTTTCCCTTCTTTAAGAGCATTTGAGTCTGTAGACATATCACATCTTGTGATGGGTGTCATTTGTGTATTTCCTGTAGAACCTAAATGGAGAGAGACTGAAAGCTGGTCTGTGGCTGTCGGTTGTGCTGATGCCACTTCAGTTTACTGATCATGTTTACCAGGCTCAAGCTTTTAAAATGAGGCTCTATGGAAATGAACTGCTCATTTTGGGGACTTGTTCGGGGCTGTGATTAGCCATTTACAAAGATGGTGGAATATACTAAAAGATCAAGCTGTAATAATGTGTTTACTGGAAAATTGAAGTCAGCAAAACTTAAATCTCATTCTGTTGTTCAATAATCATCTAGGGAGCAGCATAGAAAGTAGACTACAATGTTGGTGTTTATGGAGTGAAGGTCCACTTTCTACCTTCTAGCTCTTGAACCTGTGATTTAGTTGTGTGGAGCTTGGTTTCAATAATAAAGCACACTATCTGTGACTGTTAGGCCTTTCTTTCCTATGTAGGAGTTGTCTTCTTTGAGCAGAGGTGGTGGCCACTCATTAAAAATGTTATAGATGGGCTTAAAGCATTGGAGAAATTCCTTCCAGATCTTTGGTTTTATAAACCCCCAAAGCATTATTCTGTTTTCTTTTTTTACTTTTGCAAATTTAGGTAACCTTGAAAAATATACTGAGTAGCTAGCTTCTATTTCCACAGCACTGGCATGGAAATTTCTTACAGGCTAGAACTGCTGCTACTGCTGCTTAGATTGGTTGCTATGCAACCAGGAGAGGAGTTCACAAGCTTTGTCACAAGCCAGCAATCAAATGAGAGGCAATATATTTGTGTGTGTGTGTGTGTGCGCGTGCTTTTGTGTTTGGTATTGCTTGTTTACATCTTTTGTGAAGTTTTTATTTGTAGAAATGCCTTTTCCAGAGAGACTTTGTTTGTTGAAGGCATTTTGGTTTGATCTTGCTACATTAAAAGGTGAGCTCCACCTCAAAAGCTGTAGGTGTTGAATTAGACCTTGAAGCAAATAAGAGTTCTTATAAAAACATGATGATGTCACAATGCTGCTTTAGCTACTCTCTATTAAGAAAACATATATGTACCTTTGAATTCTTTCCACTGCTTATTTTTATTTATTGTGTGCTCTTTGACATAAATCCGTGACTTGGAACCTATCATGCCTTCATCCTCTTGATCTTGAAAGCCACCTCTGAATATAAGATCATTTGAAACTTTATGGTGAGGATTTGTTCTGGCTGAATTCTTTGGAACCATCTTTCATTTAAATCCTTCTTAACCTTTACAGATTTTGTCTTTCCAATACTAATGAACCAGTTTTTAAACCAATGCTGGAATAAATGCTTATAACCTATGTTTATATTTCAATTATCTATTTCCAATTATACTTGGATATGTACTGAGTGAGGCTGAGGGGTGTGCCTCAGAATTATTCACCGTGTTCTTACAGGTAGACAAGCAGAGATGGGGACACTAAAATGAGACAGCTCCTATCCAGTGTCCCAAAGGTAGAAAAGATGAATTGCAGAAACTACATATCAATTAGCTTGATACCAGTATCTGGCAAATCATAGTCTGGGTTCTTGAACTACTAGCTTGTAATTCCATAGCCACTGGAGATGGGTTTTGGTAACACATTTGATGAAATATTTCTTGTGATAATCAACATTTTATTATGGTGAGCTCTAATTTTAATGCTTTAGAAATAGCAGTTAGCATTTTTTTTCCACAAATGTTTTCTATTTAAATTATTTGAAGAAATGCAACAGAACATTGAAACTGAAGAAAATGTTTTTGAAATTCAGGGATATAATATTTCCATATAAATGTTACAATTTGCATTTCCCCCTACTAAATTGGCCTACTGTAGGAAAAATCCTTTTTGCTCTTTTGCCTTTTAAAGTCAATATTTATATTTAGCACTTCATTGCATGATGCCACACTCACATTTTAGGAAAGTGTAACTCAAGAGGTTCAGGATGAGCTGTCTTTACCATTTGTGCTCTCCTACAGCAAGTGCGGTTCTAGTTATGGCTCCTGTTACTGCTGGGGGTTTGCATATGATGTCAGTGCACTAATGGCTGTTAGAAAAAGGCCCAATACCTCGTCTTAGTTTGCAAACTCCTTTTGAGTTCTTCATAGAGAAGTGGAGAGTGAACCATTTTAAATCAAACCATAAAACAGGAATTGGGAATGAGGATTTCTTTCACTTCTTCAACCCACAAGCATTTGCTCAGTAGGGCCCTTCACTGGTTTCAAGACAAGTGGAGCAGATGTATTCTGCATCATGTACTAAACTCTCATTCTGACCCCCTTTTTTAAGATCCCTTTAGCAGACTGATGAAGCCCTATAACCCCTTCTCAGGAGGAAAAATTTAAATGTGTAAAATGAAATATAGGAAAAGTAAATTATATTGAAATTATTATGGAAAGATTTTAAAATTGTGATAAAATAATAGATACATATTAGTGTTACATTAAGTAATGAGATCTAGGAGAGGATCTAACATCAGCTATATTTTTGATCTCGTGATGTTTTAGGTCATATCAGGAGATATCTGTCTAATCGTAATCCATGAATACTACTGTGACTTGTATCATGCCTGTATTTATAACGGAAGGAAATGCTAGATTTCAGTGAGATGGCTGTGAAAATAAAGATGTACTTTTCCCATCCAAGCTCTATCTGCAGACCCATTTCGAGGGGTCCATATATCCCACTTTAAGAACTCCTGATTACATGATCCCCATTGACACAAAACATAAAATTTAATATTAAAATAAGGTTATGATATAGTCTTTTCAGATGGTATGGTCTCTAGGGTTGGTATCCTTGGGGGATATTCCAATTGCTATATGTCATTCAAACTATATTAAGCATGCATATTAGCAGAGACAGGTCAGTTTCATATGTGTATTTTCCATGTGGTCTAATTATTGATAGAATGGTAAATTTTTACAGAAGATGCCAAACAACTGGGCCCACTGCCAACTTTCCATAACATTGTGGAGGGAGGATAAGAAATAAAGTCATAGTTTAAGTGGTGAAATTTCATCTGAACAGGCTGTAAGTGACCAAGGGGAAATGCCCAACATATTAATAAATAATGCCAGTAGTCACCTTGAAAATCTTCTGCATAAATAATAATACTGATTTTTATGGATTTTTGTGAGAAATAAATGAGTTAATCCATATATATCACTTAGAGTCATACCTGACACGTGGTAAGACCAGTATTAATGCTACTCTTAGTATTCCAGCATAAGCTATTGCTACTACATTTTACAAAAGTGATTCAGCTATCTTTAAAGAAAGATTTTATGTACATGCAAGTTTGTACACACAGTCTTTTTATGACTGCATCTATATACACTGTACTTTTCCCTGAGCATATCAATAAATATATTTGATATTATTGCATATAGAATTGCCTTTTTTTAAAAAAAAATAAACTTTGTCCAGTAGAATAATTTTAGCCTTACTGAAAAGTTGTAAAGGAACTCAGAGTCTGCAGATGCCATGCCCAGATCCTCTATTGTAAACATCTCTACTACCATGGCACATTTATCAAAATAAAGGAAACAACATCATTACCACATTACCTTATATTCACTAAACTCCATACTCTATTTAGATGTCACTAGTTTCTCCTTAATGTCCTTTTTTATTTATTTGGTTCCAGGATCCCACTCACTATCCAGGTCTCCTATAGCCTCTTCTAATCTTTGATAGTTTCTCAGTTTTCCTCTTTTTTTTAATGACCTTGATGGTCTTGAGGGACACTGGTTAGTTTGTAGATGCCCCTCAATTTGAGGTAGTCTGAAATTTTTCTCACGATGACACTGGGGTTATAGGTCTTGGAAGCTTTACCACAGAGGTGAAATACTATTCTCATCACTAATAACAAGATTATCTGCTGTCAACATGACTTACCATTGATGTTGCTAACCTTGATGATCTGAACAAGGCGATTTTTGCTATGTTTACATTATAGAGTCACATTTTTTCTCTCTTTCCATACTCTGCTTTTTTTAATAACAAGACAATTAGTACACAGCCCATACTCAGGGGGTGGGGAGTTAAATAAGATCGACTTCCTTGAGAGGGGTATGTCATGGGTGTGTGTGTGTGTGTGTGCACACGTGTGCACACATGTACATGTTTGATGACTTTGTAATAGTCCATTGGACTTTATAAGACATGTGAAAGTCTTATTTTTGACATCTGTTGATATTCCCCAGATAGAAATTAGATTTAAAGTTCCAAAAGATGTTTCCCCAAATCTAACCCCTCCCTTCATACATATTTCTTATTTGGGGACACCTCTTTCTAGCTTCCCTGAATCTTCTTTTTGTTTGTGTTAAAATAAGTTTCTAGATTTTTTTTTTGCCATGGTTTGTGTAGATAGCTGAATTCAAAATAAACAATAAGCCACATTATAGATGGCTTTGTTCTCATCTATATTCATAGATGAGGATGTTTCAGCTACTTACCTGACAGCAAATTATTTGATCCAGATAACTAAATAATCAGTCCTTCACAGAACCATGTTTTTGAAATTATTAATATCAAGGCATGCTGCTGTCTTATCAAAGGTCACATAGAACCTTATTGCATAAAACATCAGTATGCACTCACATATTTTGGGGCTCTTTATTCAATTAGCAGATTATTTATTGAGCTTCTGCTATGTTCTCACCATGGTATGGTGGAAAGACAAACTAGATACCTCCTATGAGAAGGTTATATTTCTAGTAGGAGACAGAATAAACACATTAAAAATTAATGGAAAAGATCATTTTAGAGAGTGGTAAGTGCTTGGAAGAAAAAACCCTGAAAGCAGGGTGAAGTGCTAGTGAATTCTTTGGTCATGATGACTATTTAGGGACTGTTCTATGTTTTGTGGCCAGGGAAGTCCTCAGGAGGTGGCAGTTGAACTAAAGCCCAGGGATGTAGGAGCACCAGACATATGAAAACCTTGGAGAAGAACATTTTAGAAAAATATAGAGTTAGGAATAAGCCTGACAAACTCCAGGAATAAAAAGAAGGCCAGACACAGATTTTCAATAAATGTTGATTAAATTCAACTGAAAACAGTGTCATTGTCCAATACCCTGTATGAATTCAGAATCCTAAATTCTTCAGTATCTCCTAGCACTTGAAACAACTAAGACTAACATCCAGTTAAAAGTAGGAGCTTTGTCGTCAAATATTGTTTGCAACCTATATAATTTTAGGCAAGTCATTTAAGCCATTTTTCTGAGTCTACAAACTGAGGCTATTTAAAGCTGTCTAATAGGATTGATGGAAGAGAGTAAAAGAAAGAATGTAAAGTATTTAATATGGAGCTTGGCACATTCTAATTATTCAATAAAATGATTGCTGTGCAAAAACAAAACAAAACAAAACAAAAAACAAAGAGAAAGCCAGAGTTGTAGAAGAAAGGACAGAAGTAGGCTACGGCAGAAGGCGGGGCCTGGTCCGTATGGGGCTTCACAGGCAAAGTTCAATTTTGTATGGAATCCCTAGATGGCTTTAAGCAGAGGAGAGGGACATGCATTTTTAAAGACGTGAGTGTTTTAAAATAATCTTCTAACTGCTGTATGGAAAATGGATTATGGAGAGAGAAGAGGAAGCAGGAACACCAGTTAGGATCACTGTGAGAGTCCTTGTGAGAAACGGATGATGATTGGACTAGGGCAGTAACAGAAGGATAAAAGTAGACAGATTGGGATATGTCACATGGTTAGAACTGTTAGAATTAGTACATGAATTGGAATACATTATTGCAGATGGGAATCAATAGGAAAGATAAGGTGATGATGTTATATAAACTGCCTCAAATATAAATAATCTTTCATGTGAGTAATGTAAAAATATTTGACTTTATATTTTAAATTAATACTTTAAAAGAAGAATGATATCAAATATCCATATTAACACACTAGGAATAAGTTAGGGGGTCATGTCCATTATAACTCAGTTCACCTATCTAGTAATAAAAGAGAAACCTTGCTTACCTAGTTAGTGAGCTCTTTATTTTACCATCTGATGAGTCTGTCATAACTACCAAACACAGGCCAGGCTCATTGGCTCATTTCTGTAATCCCAGCAGTTTAGCACGCCAGAGGGACAGGATCACTTGAGCTCAGGAGCTTGAGACCTGCCTGAGCAATATAGTGAGACCTTGTTTCTATGGAAAATAAAAAAAATTAGCCAGGCATAGTGGTGTGTGCTAGTAGTCTCAAGTACTCAGGAGGCTCAGGTGGGAGGATTGCTTGAGCCTAGGAGGTTGAGGCCACAATGAGCCATGTTTGTGTCACTGTACTCCAGCCTGAGTGACAGAACAAGACACTGTGTCAACATGAACAACAACAACACAAATAACTACCAAATACACAATGTTAAGGCTTTGTCTTTAACAGTTAATATCCAACTGAGGGATTAGCCTTCTCATTTATTTACTCTTTAATTCTCATGAATTCTAATTTCAATAATAATATTTCTGATGTAATGGTCACTGAATTGCTTTTATGTCATAATGATGTTAATATTTAGCAAAGCAGAACACTTTCAACCATACATTGATGTTTAATTTTGAGGTTACTGAGGAAACATTTAATTTCGTACTGTTACTTTCATACAAAATTACTTTTGATAAAGGGTTTTACAAAGGTTTCTTTGGAATGAATAACTAAATATAGTCACAATTTTGACATTTTGACATATCAAATACAGCAATTCATTTTACGAGGACTTGGAGTTTAATTTTATACAACCGCTTTGCTTTAAATTTCCAAGGTAATCTTTTCATATGAAGAAACATTGTTAATATAACAAAAACTTCATTAGTCAGGATCAATTTAATATATTTAGATAAAGTAGGCAAGATAGGTACAATATATTTTTGTATCCTAAAAGGAAGGATTTGCTAAGGAACTGAGGCATAAAGAGAAGGGAAATATTTGTCTCTTTAATAAACTTTTAAAGAATACTGCATAAGTATGTGGATCTCACCAAAACTAAACAAAGGGATGTTGTTGATATGCTGTGTATACCTCTTGTCTAATTATTAGGGCAGGTGTAACTGTACTTTAATTTGCTAACACTTAGTTAAGTTAGATTGTGCTACAACGTAACAGATGTTTCTGTATCCCTGGATTTAGTTCTTGTTGTTCTTATTTAAAGAATAAGATGCTCTAAGTTGAAATGGATTTCTCTATCAGAACCTGTTAGTTTCAAACAAAGAATTCTGCCCAAATTTATTATTAGGAATATAATTAATTCTATGTGTTGAAAATTTTTGGTATCACCTCACCAAAAGTATTGGAAGTATTTTAGTATGTGAAGTCTAGAAAAAGGAACCAAGCTTAATGAACTACTTTATAATAAACACTTTAAAATTATGAAAATAAGAATAAATATGTAACATTGCTTCAGTCCTTTTGAAATAAGAAAGGACACAAATAGATGGAAAAACATTCCATGCTCATAGTTAGGAAGAATCAATATGGTGAAAATGGCCATAAATTACTGCCCAAAGTAATTTATAGATTCAACGCTATCCCCATCAGGCTACCTATGACCATCTTCACAGAACTGGAAAAAACCACCTTAAACTTCATATGGAACCAAAAGAGAGCCCACAAAGCCAAGACAATTCTAAGCAAAAAGAACAAAGCTGGAGGCATCATACTACCTGACTTCAAACTACACTGCAAGGCTACAGTAATCAAAACAGCATGGTACTGGTACCAAAACAGAGATATACACCAATGGAACAGAACAGAGGCCTCAGAGGCAATGCCACACATCCACAACCATCTGATCTTTGACAAACCTGACAAAAACAAGCAATAGGGAAAGGATTCCCTGTTTAATAAATAATGTTGGAAAAACTGGCTAGCCATGTGCAGAAAGCAGAAACTGGACCCCTTTCTGATACCTTACACTAAAATTAACTCCAGATGGATTAAAGACTTAAACATAAGGCCTAACACCATAAAAACCCTAGAAGAAAATCTAGGCAAAACCATTCAGGACATAGGCATAGGCAAGGACTTCATGACTGAAACATCAAAAGCATTGGCGACAAAAGCCATAATTGACAAATGGGATCTAATTAAACTCCAGAGCATCTGTACAGCAAAAGAAACAATCATTCGATTGAACTGGCAACCAACAGAATGGGAAAAATTTTTTTCAATCTACCCATCTGACAAAGGGTTAATATCCAGAATCTACAAAATACTAAAACAGATTTACAAGAAAAAAACCAACCCATTCAAAAGCGAGCAAAGGACATGAATAGACACTTTCAAAAGAAGACATATATGAGGCCAACAAACATATGACAAAATGATCATCATCACTGGTCATTAGAGAAATGGAAATCAAAACCACATTGACATACCATCTCATGCCAGTTAGAATGGTGGTCATTAAAAAATCTGGAGACAACAAATGCCAGAGATGTTGTGGAGAAATAGAAACAATTTTACACTGTTGGTGGGAGTGTAAATTAGTTCAACCATTGTGGAAGACAGTGTGGTGATTTCTCAAGGACCTAGAAATAGAAATTCCATTTGACCTAGCAATCCCATTACTGGGTATATATCCAAAGGATTATAAATCATTCTATTATAAAGACACATGCATACGTATGTTCATTGCAGCACTGTTTACAATAGCAAAGACCAACCCAAATGCACATCAATGATAGACTGGACAGGGAAAATGTGGCACATATACACCATGGAATAGTATGCAGCCATAAAAAACGATGAGTTTGTGTCCTTCGTAGGGACATGGATGAAGCTGGAAACCATTTGTTTTCAGCACACTGACACAGGAACAGAAAAACAAACACCTCATGTTCTCACTCATAGGTGGGTGTTGAACAATGAGAACACATGGACACAGGGAGGGGAACATCACACACTGGAATCTGTTGGGGGGGAATAGGAGAGGGACAGCAGGGGTAGGGAGATTGGGGAGGGATAACATGGGGAGAAATGCCAGATACAGGTGATGGGGAGAAATGCCAGATACAGGTGATGGCGGGATGGAGACAGCAAACCACATTGCCGTGTATGTACCTATGTAACAATCCTGCATGTTTTGCACATGTACTCCAGAACCGAAAGTGCAATTAAAAAAAATATATATATATATATATATATAAAATTGCTTCAGTCCTTATAAAATATTTTGTTATTTTATCATGTTATTCTTAAGAAAGGATTGCAGTTCCTCTAGCTCAATATTTTATTCTCCTTGAGTTAAAAACAAAAACAGAAGTTGCCATTATGAATCATATTGATCCCTTGATTACATTGCTTGAGCAAAGAGGAAAACTCTGTTGAAATTCTTGAGAAATTCCATGGCATCTAGCATTTGAGCTGATTCTTCAGGGGTGTATAGAATTTAATTTAAACAAAGGGAAATGACAAAGCCTTGAGGGAAGTGAAGGAGGCGGAAAATGACAGTGCTGATTCTGGCCTGCCTGTTATAACCAGGGATGGTGCCTGATGCCTGACTGGTCACTGAGATGTTTGAAAGGTACCCTGAACAGAGAGACTGCTAAATACATACAGTAGTATAGATAGACAACACATTTGCATGTTGATTTGCCTACAGGTTACAAATGTGTATTTGAATCAGTTAAGACAGCAGAATCCCATAAGCTACATTCATGTTACGATATCTCGGCAGTCTATTTTATTTGCTTCCCATCTCATTTGTAATTACTAATCTGACTGCTGCAGATCAAAACAAGAAAGAACATGTGTGGTAGAAGAGAGAATTCATTGGAATTCCTCTGGCTAAATGTTACTAGACATCTCCGAGATGAGCTTTTGGTTTGTAGTCTCCTGGTCTAAGAGTCTGTAAAAGAACAGTTGATTTAATGGTTTCTATTTTTTCACCTTTGCGGGCTTTCTTTAGTGGAGGAAAATGCTAAGAATTTTTAAGGAAATATTTAAATAACTGCATTTTTTAAATCAGGAAAGTTTCATATTGATGGAATCTTTTCATGTGGTATAGATTCAATTTTTTAAGTAAATAATCTTTCTATAATTTACTGATTTAAAAAACTTGGTTTCTTATACATCTGATTTGAGTTCTGGGTTTCTAATGTCCCAGTCAACTGAAAGTTTGTAAAGGAACAGGTGATTTCATGCTTCTGTTTTCTTACTTGGGGACACTCACATTAGTGATAGCAATCCTAAAAGACTTTCAAAGATTACATTTAAATAGTTCCATTTTTTTCTTAAATCAGGAGAATTCTACATTCAGTGGATTCTGAATTAATTTTTAAATTAAGGTATGAATTAATTTTTTGATGTAAATAATCTTTCTGTAATTTACTGGTTTCAAAATGTACTTTTGTATATTGGATTTACTTAAAGTGAAATATGTCTAATGTACTATTGACTTTATATTAAGACCATTAAAGTATCCAGTGGACACATCTATCAGTACTTCTCAACATGTATTCTAAAATCCTATCAGGTTTAGAGGATAGGCAATCTGGAAAATTATATCCGACACAATATTAAAAGTAAGAGTTTATTTTAACATAGCCTGTCATAAAATAATGGCTGCAACTGGGTATGGCACTGTTTCTATGTTTGATTAGGGCATGCATATATGACATATAAAATATTGTTCTCATTCTTGTTCACAGCAGTAGATTTATTTGGGTAAATTTTAATTTCAGTGTTGGTGATTTCATTATTGTTGAGTGTTCAGCCATTTCACAGCTTGTTAAAGATCTATTTCAAGCATTTTTTTTTTCAGAACAGTTTCCCAGTACTAATTATTAATGAGAACACACAATATGTAGAACAAATTCACATATGTAAAACTGACAATCCCAGAAGTGTTATATTCTTATTTGTATCACAGTCTTATTCATGTCAGGTAAAATCCACATTTCTCAAATTTCTCTTCTTTTCCTCATTGAGCCTCTTAGCAGGGATGCTGTACATGATACTGCAGGCATGCTGTTAGGAATATTAAAAAGGTTAAGAACCTCAAGCTGAAGAATTATGGGAAAAGGATTCAGTGTGAACTGTCAGTCAGTCCTCTCTTGCATTTTTAATTGTTTTACTTTCTTGTTGGCAGTATCTTGGGGAAAATGAAACTGCGTTTGCAAAAATTATGATAGTGAGAAAAATCTGACATAGGAAAATTATAACAGTGAAAGAAATCTGACCTAATCAACTCCATCTTGCTTTTAGCTATCAAGCTGCCCCTGCTCATTCCCGGTTGCAGGCCAAACTAACTTTGGTAAGAATTTAGTTCGTAGTTGAAACAAAGATGATAACAATTCCTTCCTGAAGCAAACCCCCTTCTTGTTTGGGGACCAGATCTCCTTTTTAGAACTAACAAATTAGCCACAAGATTGAAAATTACAGCTCAGTCACACAACCAGAAACCAAAGATTTCTAATCTAAGATTGGTGTTTGAGGTATTTTTTTAAACCCTGCATTCTGATAGACCAACTGGTGCCATCCAGTCTAGTAAAGTGGCCCATCTGTTCTTGTGGCCCCACCCAGGAAGTGACTCAGTGCAAGAGGGTAGCTCCAATTTCTATGATTTCATCCTGACATAACCAATCAGCATTCCCCATTCCCTAATCCCCTGCCCACCAAACTCTTTTTCAAAAACCCTAGCCTCCAAATGTTTGTGGAGGCTGATTTGAGAATAATAAAACTCCACCCTCCTGTTTAGTTGGCTCTTTAACTATTGCAGTTCTCATATCTTGATAAGTTAGCTCTCCCTGGGTTCTTCTCCAACAAGAACCCATAGGACAGTTACAAAAATCTGAAGCTCTTTTACATGCCACCATTCATCATTTTTTTTAAAAAAAATTCATTTCCCAGGGACCTGTTTGAATTGACAGGTTCTATGCTTTATATCAAGGTCTGAACATTTTATTTCTTTTTCTAGAATGTTTCACTCCCTCAGACACCATAGATTCCAGTGGATTCTTACCTCGTTGGAAGTAGCAATAATCTAAAGGATCCCATTAAGCCAGAATCAGCCTGAAATTGCTAGTGGCTGCCTGAAAGGACCAGTTATCATTCCCTGCAAGGTTGTTGGGAAGAAGCCAGAGAGCATGCATTTCTCAGGCATAATCAGCAGGACTAACCTTTGTAAACCCTCAAAGACCTCATCATAGTGAAACTATTGCTATAATACAGCAATAGTTCACAAAAAAATGCCCGGAAAAAAACCAACATTGCAATGAATGTAAATTTTCTGCAGATAAATTGCAGACTACAAAATGGCAAAACTCATAAAAAATTTTCTGCGTCTATATTTTACTTTTCTCATATATATATTTTCACATATAGTGTGTGTGTGTGTGTGTGTGTGTGTGTGTGTAAAAAGAGGCATATAATCCTTATCCTTATACGTAGAAATGCAAAAAGTATGATAGTAAATAAGTTAATAACATTAATTTGTAAAATGTTATTAAATCTAACAAATGACTAATATATTTTTGAAAGAACAAGACTGAAAAGAATCAGGTTGGTGTTGTAATCCAGATTTTAAAAGAAGTTCATAAAGTCTTTAACTGAAAAATGTATTTATTTGTAGAGAAAACCTCAGAGAGAACAAGTAACATATACTGAATTATTAACTGTTGTTTAGTATGATAGGCGTGAAAGCTATAATCCGGGGATTAGCTTTAGATTGTGTGAGTTGTTTTCGTGACCATATTGTCCCTGCTGTATAGCAATCTTTACAAAGAAGCATTGAGAGGGTTATAGAGAAAATGATAGAAAGGTAGGTAGAAAGATTTCTATATAGGTAGATGAACAGGTTACAGTAAGAGAGAAGAGGAAGAGAAACTTTTAATTTTTTTCTCATGTTCCATATGAAAAGTAAAACAGAATTCTTTAATCAGTTTTAGTTCTATACATCTCTTCTATGAATGTCAGTCATTTGCCCAGTGCGATGATATAGATAAGGAAGCTTCAATGGGACTATGTAAACATGTGACTTACCCTAATTTGCATTTTAGAGCATGTGGAAAATAGCTCTTGGTTCCAGGCCATCTATTCTTAATGTATAAGTATGTTCTTTCACTCTAACCACTTTTAAGTCAAAGCTTACAGGTATTTCACTCACAGAAACCCATGTAGACACCTTCATTTTCCTGTTTGTAGCTTTTTTTTTGTTGACAGAAAAATTAATGGATTAAAACTTGAGTGAGGGAACCATGCACATAACCGAAGTTCCCTTGAACAGGGGGTATTTTTCTTAGAACCCTTTCATCAAAATTACCTTTAGTACATATTTAATTATCTTGTAGTAAATATACATTTGACCTCCTAACCTTAAAGGCTCTAAAGGAAACAAATAAACATTGTTTATACTTTTAGAAATATTGAGAATGCCCAGAAAGCAACAGAAAGCTCAAATGTCAAGATTTTTTTAAAAAATAATTTTCCTCATTATGGATTAAAATGTTTTGTTTGCTACTTGAAAAAGATCTGGAGGCTATTTGCCCTAAAGCTGCCTTTTATTATTCTATACTACTTGTCCCTAAGTACTTAATTCTCTTTATAGTGAGTCCTTAGAGATCAAGGCAAGATATCCTAGGATAGAAATCCATGGATAACATTTTACATACGGCAATAATTCATATATTTTGATTAAAACATATTCTTTACTTCCCAGCTAGGGAACAGGACAGGCACAGAATATTTTAAAAGGGTGGTAGTGAGGAAATGGTCATCATTTCCTTGGATTTGGAAGACCTATGATAATGAGAGTTAATTAATAGGTGTACAAAGATCCTTAAGACTAATTGCTGTGTTCACTTAAGTGTCAGTTAACTTACTAGGTGCTACTAATTATCTTTCAGGTAGCCCTTGGCAGCTCTAAAGATTTCTATGTGATGTTGATCTCAACAAAGACATAGGGGTCATTCATGCCTCTAACAAATTCTAAGTAGGTTTCATAAAGAGGGAAGCAAAAGGAAAAGAGTTTTTTTTCCCTACCCCTTCTCTCCACTGGGATCTAGGACTTTGGAAAGAAGGATCGGGTATGTTTTCTCTGGATTTGTTGTAGAACGTTGCTTCAGCTACAAATTATTCTTGTATTTAGCCAGTCAACTGCCCAAAGAGCCTACCAGAACCGTCAGAAGGAGTGTGTGAGGGGAACACTCTCAAACTCTTGTCTGTCTTAAAGTAATTCAATCTAAATTTCTATTTTATTTTTTTTAGACACAGTCTCCCTCTGTTGTTTACATTGGAGTACAGTGAGGCAATCTCAGCTCACTGGAAACTCCACCTCCTGGGTTCAAACGATTTTTCTACCTCAGCCTCCCGAGTAACTGGGATTACAGGCACTTGCCACCATGCCTGGCTAATTTTTGTATTTTTAGTAGAGATGGGGTTTCACCATGTTGACCAGGCTGGTCCTGACCTTAGGTGATCTGCCTGCCTTGGCCTCCCAAAGTGCTGGGATTACAGGTATGAGCCACCATGCCCAGCCAAAATTTCTATTAACTCAGTTACTCAATTATTCACTTGATTCCCCTCCAATCTCTCCATGCCTTACTTCACATGTAGTAGGCTGGTTATGGTGTACTCTCCCGGACAATAATCTTTGTGTTTGCTGTATAGTTCATTGTCCTATACATTCTATAATCTGAAATAAAAATAGTGTTCTTTGTTGCAAAGAAGAAACTGATTCTGGCTACTTTTTTTTTCTATTTTTTCTTAAATTTTTGGATTATTTAAAAAAATGTTTGTGGGTACATAGTAGGTGTATATATTTATGGACCACATTAGATATTTTGATACAGCCATTCAGTGTGAAATAAGCTCATCATGGAGAATGGTATATCCGTCCCATCAAGCATTTATCCTTCAAGTTGCAAACAGTCCAGTTATATTCTTTGTTATTTAAAAATATACAATGAAGTTATTATTAACTATAGTCACTCTATTGTGCTATCAAATAGTAGGTCTTATTCATTCTTCCTATTTTTTCATACTCATTAACTATTCCCACTTCTCCCCCAAGCCTCCACTACCCTTCCAAGTCTCTGGTAACCATGTTTCTGCTCTCTATGTCCTTGAGTTTAACTGACTTGATTTTTAGATCCCACAAATTAGTGAGAACATGTGACATTTGTCTTTCTGTGCCTGGCTTATTTCACTTAAAATAATGACCTCCAATTCCATCCACATTGCTGCAAATGGCTGGATCTCATTCTTTCTATGGCTGAATAGTACTCCATTGTGTATATGGACAACATGATCTTTATCCATTCATCTGTTGATGGATACTTAGGTTGCCTCCAAATCTTGGCTATTGTGAACAGCGCTGCAACAAACATGGGAGTGCAGATATCTCTTCCATATACTGATTTCCTTTGGGTATATACCCAGCAGTGGAATTGCTGGATCATATGGTAGCTCAATTTTTAGTTTTTTGAGGAACCTCCAAACTGTTCTCCGTAGTGGTTGTGATTCTGGCTAACTTTAGCAGAAAAAATCATCATTTGAAGAATATTTGCTTGAGCCTGGGAGGTCAATGTTGCAGTAAGCCATAATTGCTCTACCGCACCACTGTACTCTATGGGTGACAGAGCAAGACTGCCTCAAAACAATTTTTTTTAATAAAATAAAAAATGAAGGATGTTGAGTAGATTGCAGATTTGAATGGAAGCCTGGAGAACAAGGCTTGGAATTATGGCAGAAGCAGAAGAATGTGGTAAGCTAAATAATACTGCCAAGGTGACGCCCCAGAAAATGTCCAGTTAGGACTTTAGTAATGGAGCTGGTCATGATCACTGCTGGATACCAACCCCAATCATCACTTCTGTGAATAACCTGCTGCTGCCCCTGCATTTTGTGTCTCTTGCTCTCTGGCACACACGTGTCCTTTGAGGTATCTGGGATAACTTCTAGGTTTTCAGTACCTCTCTGCATGGTGTCTTCAATGTCATTAACTACAGTTGGCCCTCTGTATACACGAGTTCTGCATCCACGTACTAAACAAACTGTGGATTGAAAATATTCTGGAAAAATAAACAATAAAAAAATAACAATACAACAGTAAAAATACAAATAAAAAACCAATACAGTATAACAACTACTTACACAGCATCTGCATTGTATTAGGTATTATAGGTAGTCTAGAGATTATTTAAAGTATGCAGGAGCATGTGAGTAGGTTATATGCAAATACTATGCTGTTTTATATAAGGGACTGGAGTATCTGCAGATTTTCCAATGTCCATGTCTGCTAAATGGCCACAAGGACCTTTGAGGAAGGCTAGTTTGAAGACTTATGAACTATACTTATGACGTTACTGAAGATGTAATCATTCTTCATGTTGTTCTTCACTTTTAAGTTGATCTTAAAAACATAGCAAACTAGAACCATTAAATCTGAAGCACTCACTTTCTAATTATTTGTGTGGGTTGACTGCCATTTCCATTTATCTTAGCCAATTTTCTTTTCAAGTAGTTTCCAAATAGCCTCATAAAGAAATAAAGTGAACAAGATGAAATTAATTTTAATAACATATTTTATTTATTCTAATATACTCAAATATTATCATTACAACATGTAGTAAGTATAAGTAATTATTGAAGAGATACTTTACATGTTTTTTCATACTGAGTATTCAGTGTTCAGTGTATATTTTACATTTACAGAACATCTTATTCACACTCAACACATTTCAAGGGTGCAATCACCACATAGGACTGGCAACCTCCACCTCCCAGGTTCAAGTGATTTTCCTGCCTCAGCTTCCTCAGTAGTTGTGATTACAGGTGTGCGCCACCCCAATTGGCTAATTTTCATATTTTTAGTAGAGACGGGTTTCACCATGTTGATCAGGCAGGTCTTGAACTCTTGACCTTGTGATCCCCCCGCCTCAGCCTCCCAAAGTGCTGGGATTACTCACTTACTCACAGGTGTGAGCCACTGTGCCCAGCCTAGTATGTTCTTTTTATAAAACTTATCCAGAATAAATGTAAAAAAATTGTGATTCAAAAACTACACCTACTTGGATTTTTAGAAATCCAAGTAGCAGCCAACAATTATTAGCGAGGGTCTACGTTGTGGAAATCGAAGGAAGCCTATATCTTCAGTTAGGATTGGTTGAGAGAAAAATCAATAGCAATTTAGCAATACTGAAAGGAAGCTGGTTGAAACAGTACATTTAAAAAATGGTTGTGATAAATTATCCATAATAACCAGTGAAATCTTTTTCCATCTAAGACCTTTTAGAATGATCATTGTTGAAAGAAATGAATTACAAGATTATTTTATTTCTGATTGGGCATACCAATGCCTTTTTTTCTTTACACTAGTTTCATTGTCTTCTATGGAATGGAGGCAGTGCTCTCTTCTTTAATGCTATCTGCCACCAGTTTTATCCTGCTTCAAGCCACAGTCATGACTTCAGTTGTCATCATATGGTTAGTGAGCCAAGTCAACATGCTACCTGGAACTTAAAAAGAAGTCTGTCAGCAACTTAGTTTATTATAACAGGCATGAAAACTGTTATGTGATGCCATTGCATATAGAATCTGTGTGAATAATTATTAGGCATTTGGATTTTTGGATAGGACTTATTAAGAGCTCATAAGAGATTGATATGTTTTTAATTTGCCTAAACTTTTTATCATGGAAAATTTCATATATGTGCAAAATTAGAATAAGATACAATTTTAACTGGCAGATGATTTTTTTTCATCTATAACTCTATCACCAGTTATCTGAAAATAGAATTTCAGAATCATTGACAATTCATAAATAATTTCAGTATTTTTAATAAAATGCTACATCACACCAAAAATGTAAGAATCCTAATACCATCAAACACTAAATATTTGCATTTCTGAAATTGTCTTTTTAAAAATAATAGGCTTGTTTGAATCAGGATACAGTCAAGATGTACATGTTGCCTTTGGTTAATAGGTTCAAATCTCTTAATCAACAAACTCCTTTTCCCTTTCCCCCTTGTAATATGTTTTTGTTCATTTGTTTTGGTTTTTGTTTTTGAGACAGGGTCTCACTCTGTCACCCAGGTTGGAGTGCAGTGGCGCAAACATGGCTCATTGCACCCTCAACATCCCGGCTTTAAGCCATCCTCCCAGTTCTGCCTCCTGAGTAGCTGAGAGTATAGGCATGTACCACCATACCCAGCTAGGCTTTTTAGTTTTCTGTAGAGACAAGGTCTCACTATGTTGCGCAGGCTAGTCTCACACACCTGGGTTGCCATGACCTGACAAAGTGCTGGAATTACAGGCATGAGCCACCTCACCCAGCCTCCTGGTAATATATTTTTTGAGAGAATTAGGTAATTTGTTCTTAAAATGTCTCACAGTTTAGATTTTGCTGATTGCATCCCTGTGATATATCATGTGCCTGTATCTCCTGCATTTCTTGTATAGTAATAATTAAACTAAGAAACTCAACCAGATTTATATTTAAATTTTTTTTTGCTAGTAATATTTCATGGGTGCTGTTGTATGCTTTCCTATAGAATCACATAATGTCTAGCTGTATCTCTTCTTGTGATGTTAACTCTGGTGATCATGTTTATGCATCATCAGCTTGGACCATCCATTCATTATAAAGTTCTCCGTCTAATTTTCAGCTAATGGTTTAGCAGCCATTGATGATGATTGCTTTGATCCATCATTTCATTAGGATTACAAAAATTCTAAAACTGTCATTTTTTTCTTAATTTATTGCCTGGAATATTTTGACATAGAAAAACTTGTCTTTATCCACAGTCTGGTTACTTTGAGGTACAGTTTCTAAAGCAAAGGATTAATATTTGATTTTTTTCCTTATTTAGTAGTTTGGTTGGTTGGTTCCCTGAGGTATCCTTCAAAGGTAAATAACGTTTTGGTGGCTTTTTTTTCTTTTAGTATTATTATAATTCCTGGATTAAACATTTTAAATGTATTTTAATCCCTTCTATCTATTACTGTTTTTGATGCCTCACTCTGGCTAGTCGGAAGCCTCTTTAAGTTGGCTCTGAGTCCTTTCAATGTGACTGCGGTGGATTTTGACAGCTTTCTTGCTTTCTGAAGCGCCAAGATGTTCTAGGCTCATCTTACATTTCTCTGTTCCAGATCTTGAATCAGCCATTTCTATGAGGTTTTGGGAGGTGATTAAATGTTTTTAGAGATTACACCTGGGCATCTCAAGTTTTAAGCTTAAGGAATTTTCAATCTGAAGTTTGTATTAGTTAGGGAAATACAAACTTCTAATGAAACTTTCTAATGAAAGTAGCCATAATCTCAGTGGCTTAATGTCATTCAAGTTTATCTTTACCTAATGATATGGTTAGGCTTTGTATCCCCACCTAGATCTCATCTTGAGTTGTAATCCTCAGGTGTTCAGGGAGAACCCTGGTGGGAGGTGACTGGATCATGGGTGCTGTTTACCCCATGCTGTTCTCATGATAGTGAGTGAGTTCTCACAAGATCTGATGGCTTTCTAAGTATTTGATAGTTCCTCCTACACATGCTTTCTTCTCTCTCCTGTTGCCCGGTGAAGAAAGTCCTTCCTTTCTCTTCCCCTTCTACCATGATTGTAAGCTTCTGAGACCTCCCAGCCATGGAGAACTGAGTCAATTAAGCATCTTTCCTTTGTAAATTACCCAGTCTGGGGTATTTCTATATAGCAGTTTGAAAATGGACTAATACACCTAATATATTGGCAGAAAGTCTTCCATGCAATGATTTGCAGATCCAGAAGCCTTTTACCTTACAGCTATCATAACTCTTAGTGGCTCAGAATCCTGTCCTTTCAGCAGAAAAATCCAAAAAGAAAGTGGACAAATACCTACTTTTTAACTGCTTTGTTCTGGAGGTGATACAAGCAATTTCTACTTTTTATTAGTGAGAATTAGTCATGTGGCTCCACCTCAAACCAACATGGTGGTAAATGTAGTCCCTGGCTACAATATCTACAGTATAGATATTGTACATTCTATAGAATACACATTGTACACTATATCATAGAAGCAGAGCACACATCTTGGTTGGATGTCAAGCTCTCTTTGCCAGAGACCAGCTCTTCTGTTACCCCAAATGATGTGCTCTTCCCTACTCCTCCAGAGACAATTCGAAGTCTCAGTTAGTTACTGCATCTGGCTCAAGGCATAGTATCTTCCCTCACATTAAATAACTATATAGTGGTGGGGTAAAGACAGGCAACCACAATAAGACTCCCATTTAAAAAATGAAAGTGGATCACTGATCCGTAGGAATTTTGGGCTACTGTTGAGTATATATTGTGAGGTCTTTCTCTTCTGGCATTGAATGAAATTTCTTGATTAGACTCAAATTCTACCCTCTGAGAGCAATCCCTTGCTAATTGCTCTTTGTAGCCCTTGTCACCACTCTGGAAATTCTTTCTTATCCATTTTCATACATGTCCACATTTAAAGTGATTATTGAAGATTGTGCCATCTTTGGAATCTATACATCCTTGAAATCTGCTTTCTACCCTTGCAAGTTTGAAGGTAACTTTGGAAATTCTAAGTTTTTTCCCCTCCTTTTTGAAGGCTCAAAATCGCAAAGTCTTTTTGATTTTTTTAAGAAAATGGCCTGATTTCTTTAGTAATACAATTCTTTTTTTTTGGAGGGAGTGCATAGTTTTGCTCTTGTCGCCCAGGCTGGAGTACAATGGTGCGATCTCAGCTCATTGCAACCTCCACCTCCTAGGTTCAGGTAATTCTCGTGCCTCAGTCTCCCAAGTAGCTGGGATTACAGGTGCCCATCACCATGCCCAGCTAATTTTTGTATTTTTAGTAGAGATGGGTTTCACCATGTTGGCCAGGCTGATCTCAAACTTTTGACCTCAGGTGATCCACCTACCTCAGCCTCCCAAAGTGCTGGCATTACAGGTGTGAGCCACTGCGTCCAGCCTAGTAATACAGTTCTTTACCTTGGTACATCTCTAATCTATATCCTTACAGCTAGTTCCATTTGCCAACCTCTGTCAAGATGTAACAAAGGTCTGTCAAGATATAACTACCAAACCTTACTGTTTCCTTTGCTTCCCAATTCCCTTGGCTATATGTCCCATTTAGAGGTGGCTATTATAGGCCACTTGAAATGATAGGGAGAAAGACATTCTTAATCTGACCTTTGTTCCATGGCTAAATCTCAATGGGTTTTTTTCCTTCGAAGTCATTCTCAGTATCCTATCTTACTGTTTCGGGTCTTTGGGGGCACTCCACTTTTTCACTTCTGCAAGTCCCCAAATTTCTGAATGTTCTCTATCCTATACTTAAACTTTCTCATAATTTTTGCCTAAGCTCATCTCTTGCTTCCAAATGTTTGCCAAATTGCTGACGATAACAACCAACATACACAACATTTACAGGCACAACAAACATGGAATCTGCCTTTCAAATTACTGTACACCAGGTTTACCAAGTGTTTCACCACTGGTATACATCAAGGCTCTAACTCTCCAGCTTCCAGCATCAATTTCCTTGCTGCACAACTGCAAGGCCAATTTTAGATGTTTGTTATGGCAGCATCTCACTTGAAGGTACTAATTTCAGTATTTGTTGGGGTAATGCTGGTTGCTGTAATAGGGACTGTCACAGAATCAGAAAATTTTGGAACTAAAACAGGACTTTAGAGATCCTGAAGTGTATCCAACACTGCTTCATTTTAGGAATCAGAAGCAGACATGGGAAAAGGCTGTGGCTTGCCGAGAGCCATAATAATGACCTTGAGGTGGTCCATCTACCAGTTCCACTGGGTCTTGGTGACCTTGGCCTCTTCAGCCCTTTGCTCAGCTCTGGCACATACTGGAGACTTAATGAATATTCATCAAACTGTATTGGGAATGTGTAAGTCTAACTGTATGAAGATATTGAGTTTCAGACAAAAAGAGAAGAAGGAAGGAAAATTCAGGAAATAATTGGAACATCAGTAGAAATGCCTCAGGGAAGGTGTAGATTAGAGGAACTACATCACTTTGTTATGTGTCTTTTGTACACTTTCATGCTCTTCATCTTTTTTTGTTGTTGTTTTCATTAGGAGATGGGGTGTTGCTTTGTTGCTCAGGTTGAAGTGCAGTGGTGCAATCATAGCTCATTGCATCCTCAACTCCTGGCTCAAGTGATCCTCCGGCCTCAGCCTTCTGAATAGCTGGGACTATAGGCACATGCCACCACACCTGGCTAACTTAAAATTTTTTTTGGTGGAGACAGGGTCTTTCTTTGTTGCCTAGGCTGACCTTGAACTCCTAGCTTCAAATGATCCTTTTCCCTTGACCTCCCAAAGTGCTATAATTATAGCCATGAGCCACTACACCCAGACTTGTGCTTCCATAATCAAAATATTAAGGACACTGTGATGTCATACTTTTGATATCAGACAGCTGTTCTTATGTCATCTTAATAATAAGCCATTTACTACTTAGAATAAAAACAAGCAAGTAACTGGTCCAGCATATGGACCTCTTAATCTTAATTCCCAGTCTTCCTCTCACCTGTCTCTGAGCTTCTGGTGAGAAGTGGAGGTAGAGAGAGTTGGTCATAATTAGGATGAGATGGGCCAAGGTTGAGGAAAGGAATGCTTTAAGATAATAAGAACCATCATCTTTTAAAAAATGATTGACACATAATCATACATATTTTGGGGGGTACAATATGATGGCTCCCTACACGTGTAAAATTGTGTAAAGATCAAATTAGGAAAACTAGCATATCATCACTTTAAACATCACTTTTTTTGTGATGAGAACATTAAAAAATACATTATTCTTAACTTTAATCATCCTGCTATGTAACAGACCACCAGAATTTATTCATCTTATCTAACTATAGCTTTATACCATTGACCAATCTCTCACTATCCCTCTTCCCTCTTTTCTTCCCTATCCCTGGTAACCACTATTCTCCTCTCTACTTCTATGGGAATAACTTTTTAGATTCTACATATGAGTGAAATCACACGGTATTTCTCTGCCTGGCTTATTTCATTGAGGTAATGGTCTCCAGATTCATCCATGTTGCTGCAAATGACAAGATTTCATTCTTTTTTAATGGCTGAATACTATTCCCTTATGCATATGTATCACAGTTTATCCATTTATCTGCTGATGGATACTTAGGCATATCTTGACTATTGTGAATAGTGCTGCAGTGAGCACAGGGGTAGAGATATCTCTTCAACATACTAATTTTATTTCCTTTGGATATATACCCAGTAGTGGAATTGTTGGATCATATGGTAGTTCTATTTTTAATTTTTGAGGAACTTCCATATTGTTCCTTCCATAATGGCTGCACTAATTTAGAGTCCTACCAGCACTCTTTTCTCCACATTTTCACTGACACTTGTTATCTTTTGATATTCAGATAGTAGCAACTCTGACTGGAGTGAGGTGATAAGATCAAAGGAAAAAGCTTCTACACAACAAAGGAAACAGTTAACAGACAACAAGACAACCCATGGAATGGAAAAATGGATTTGCAAACTATACACCTGATAAAGAGCTCGTATCTAAAATATATAAGAAATAAATATATTTACATTTTATTTTATGTAGTGTATTATACAAAAAGTAATATGTTTTAGGGATTGGAAGCCAACATGGGAAAAGGCTACAGCTTGTCCACGGCCACATAGTGACCCTGAGGTGGTACATCTACCAGTCCCACTGGGCCTTGGTGATCTTGGCCTCTTCAGCCCTTTGCTCAGCTCTGGCACATATTAGAGGCTTAATGAATATTTGTCAAGTTGGACTGGGAATGGGGAAGTCTAACTATATGAGGGCATCATTGAGTTTCAGACAAAAAGAGGAAGGAAAATTCAGGAAACAATTGGAACTTCAGTAGAAATGCCTCAGGAAGATGTACTGCCTCAGGGTCACTTTGTGGCTCTGGACAAGCGGCAGCCTTTTCTTTCTTTCTTCTTTTTCTTCTTCTTCTTATACACTAAGTTCTGGGATACATGTGCAGAACCTGCAAGTTTATTACATAGGTATACGCATGCCATGATGGTTTGCTGCACCCATCAACCCCTCATCTCCTAATGCTATCCCTCTCCCAGCCTCCCACCCCCTGACAGGCCCCAGTGTGTGATGTTCCCCTCCCTGTGTCCATATGTTCTCATTGTTCAACTCCCATGTATGAATGAGAACGTGCAGTGTTTGGTTTTCTGCTTCTGTGTTTGTTTGCTGAGAATGATGGTTTCCAGCTTCATCCATGTCCCTGCAAAGGACATGAACTCATCCTTTTTTATGGCTGCATAGTATTCCACGGTGTATATGTGCCACATATTCTTTATCCTGTCTATCATTGATGGACATTCGGGTTGGTTCCAAGTCTTTGCTATTGTGAATGATAAGCTGCAGCTTTTTCTCATGTTGGCTTCCAATTTCTAAAATATATTCCAACAACTCAACAGCAAAAAAGCAAATAACCTGATTAAAAAATGGGCAAAAGACCTGGATAGGCAGTTTTCAAAAGCAGACATAGAAATGGCAAACAGGCTGTGTGTGGAATGATTGGTATCCCTAATTATTAGATAAATGCACATCATAAACTACCTTTATATTTTGATGGTGTGCGAGAAATGGCCTCCTGAGATTTCTGTGTTAATGCTGTCTCTCACACCACATCAAAATGTAAAATGGGGTTTCAGTTTTTAGATAGAATAATACTTCAGTGTAGGACAATGTCCAGCATGACACAAAACTCTGTAACTCTGTTGCTCGTCAATTCATTCAATTCATTAATTCAGATGTTATTTATAATGCACCTCTTCTATACCAGGCCTTGTGCTGCCATCTAGGATGTATATATGAGTTGATATAAGCTTTGTGCCAGGAGCTTACAGGCGATTCATGTTTATTAAGTTTCAGAATATTGTACTGCACCAGAATATTGGGGGTAGCATTTTCAAAGATGATAAAAGTTTGCCAGGACATAGAGGTGATCTTCTTTGATTACTGTGCTTCTCCCTTATAGGTAGAGAAAACAAACTTGTAGTTCATTTCTTTCATATTTTTTCTACCCTTCAAGCCTGAAAACTGCCTGGACAGCTGGGCTAGCCCAGATTCCCTACGAAGGTGTTCTGTTCAGTTGTTTGGGGACATTTTCAGTTTCTGGGTGAGCATGTCTTTAGTTTGTAAGTAAAAGTCAGTGTAAAAGTTGGGTTTGTTTAAGTAAAAAATAATTTATATGCTATATTACAAGAATTAAATAATAAAGAATAACTGTATACTGAGATTAATTATCTGGAGAGCTTTCTGGATAACTTTGGAGGATTTTATAGTGAATAATTCCAGAGGATAAATAAATTTTCATACAGAATCATATAATGATTGTCTCAAGCTAACTTTAATTTATATGTAAAAATTCTTATTTTAAAATTCTTTTATAGAGGAGGTTAGAAAAGGGCAACGTTTGAATATGTTTAAAACAGCAGTGGTAGGTTTGAATTAGCTAAAGACGGTATACAAAAGAAATCGTGCTGTTTATATGCTGGCTGTCATCTGAATAGGACTTTATAGAGACTTATTAGATATCACTTATGGCTCCCCAATTACTATTCATTTGGAATAGCGGCTGTGTGTTCTTTACTCCTCTGTTTCAGAGGCTTAAAATTAAATCCATCCTCCTTGATTATCTTGATAGACTGAGCATGGTCATGAAAATAAAATTCACAAAATAAGAAATAAGAAATGAAAGTTATTAGCAAATGTGAAGAATGTAAAGAAATATGAAGAGTGTTCTACCAACCAAAGCAATGCAAGTTAAAACACAACATAGTATTTTTCCCTTATCAATTTGGTAAATATGACAAATGATTGTTGCTAACTTATGATAATGTGGTTATAAGCAAACACACATCCTTATATATCACTGAGGAATGTTTAGATTGAAAATGAATGATAAACTCCAGAGGAATATCATTTTCACTGCTGATCCTGATAGGCTTTTCTGAATCATTTTGCCATATCTTAAATGTATGAATCATTTAAGATTAGGGGCATTTTGTGTGTCAAAAACATCAATATTACAAATAATTAAAGGGATACTTATAAAAGGATTGACGTTGTCCTGCAGTCCCATCACTTTAAGAGGAATGCATGTTCTCAGTCATTTGACTGGAGAATCTTGGGTCAAGGACCATGACAAATCCAGAAAACTATGTGGCAATCAGTATAAACTTATTTTAGAACTAAGGATGTTACCTTAACTTTATACTTATGACTGCCAACTAATCTGAGGGATAATAACGACATGATGAAAATATCATTGGCTAGAACCTTGTCCTGGTTTTAATATCAGTACCATTTTTGATCATGGGCCTGAGGCAATATTTTGATGTCACAGGTGAGGGGACAGCTCCTTAGAACAGCTTGCATTCTCCATGATCTTCAATCCACAAACTCCCCACTTCGGTAACTAATTCCTCTTTCATTGAACTGTCTCCTTTATTTATTTATTTTTTTGCCACTAGAAAAAATTTTTAAGCTCATTTTTTTCTTCTGTTCCTTGAACAAATGATTTCAGGCATCTATGTCAACAATTATTAAACAAAACCAAATAATAGGTAGGAGAGATGGAAACATACTCATCATTATATCATGTTGATTTTAGGCAAAGTAGCATTAAGATTAGAATAAAGTTTTAAGATACTAGAAAATATCATTTCAGGTAAAATTTAAAAAAACTAATTTTATCCCTTTTATTTTAGGAGATAAACAAATAAGGCTCTTGATAGTTCTATGTTGTTGGAAAATGGAGAGTTGCTAAGTTGCTATGTTGGATGGATATTTGATAATAAAGAACTCGAGTGTAGCTGTATCTGTCCATCTTTTGTATGACTTTTCACAGCAATGAAAGAAAGCCAGGCAGAACTACTGACCCCATTTCAGTACTCAAATCTAAGCAGCCATGTTTCATAGTCATTTTAATGTGAGCATTGCTGGAGATTACCTTTTACAAAGCAAGGGACTATCTTTAGATGCTATCATCATGGTTCTCCTTTACTATTATGAAGTAAAACATATGAATTTAGGGAAGATCAAAGGAATGACTTACCAGCTCCTCACCTCACAAAAGAACGTATATCTGTCATGTAAATATTACTGGGCATCTAAAGAATATTATTAGCCTAGTGAAAGAAAATTACACTCCTTAGAAAACCATTCCAATGAAAATGTAAAGATTCAAGGAAGTAAATAAACAAAAAGCAAACCACCCATTTGCCAGTGTTGTCTCTTGGAGCATTCTGTCTCTCCCTATTTTACTAATGTACTTTTATTATATCATTGTATTTTAATGAGAATATGGCTGAATAACCAGGAAAGAAAGAAAACTCAGAACAAAACTGGAAAATCTTGCTATGGACCTGCTTGAAGGGTTCAGTGCACTGTCAGAAATGGATCTAGCTTATCAAAACCATACTGTTACAAACAGTGTTGTTTACAGTTAAGCTACGTTTAAAAAATTCTATCTTAATTTACAAATGACCATTAGATATGGCAAAAATCATTGTAGGTATTTGAGGTTGGGTTGAAAATTACAACTCAATTCACAATCTCGTTCTGCTTCACCTTATGCCCCACACCTACCTGAATTTCCAGTTGCTATAAGAAGATGGACCAATGTCACTGTGATCATTTTTCAGTATGAATACTCAAAGAAGAAGGCTAGAATCCTGAATATATAGAGCATGTTTTTTCAGATGCTTTCATCACATTAAGAATACCAAGACGTTGTATAAAACCTAATGACTTTTATACATACATGTGTTAGTCTGTTTTCATGTTGCTGATGAAGACATACCTGAGACTGGGTATTTTATAAAGAAAAAGTGGTTTAATGGACTTACAGTTTCATATGGCTGGGGAAGCCTCACCATCATGATGGAAGGAGAAAGGCACATCTTACATGGTGGCAAACAAGAGAGAATAACAGAACTTGTGCAGGAAAACTCCCCTTTATAAAACCATCAGATCTCATGCGACTTATTCACTAGCATGAGAACAGCACAGGAAAGACCTGCCCCTATGATTCAATTACCTCACACCCATTCCTTCCATGACACGTGGGAATTGTGAGAGCTTGTAGGATTCAAGATGAAATTTGAGTGGGGACACAGCCAAACCATAGCAATACAATTAAACTCTGATGCTTTAGTATTTGTACATCTTTACTATGGCCTAGAAGTTTAGGGCCCCAGGAACATCACGTGAGGTAGTGGACAAGCAGGAGAATGATAGAGTACTGGTGGTAGTGGTGGAACTAACTCCAAGACCATCCTTAGCCTAAGGCGATGTAAGCTCTGTGAAAAGAAGAATGGCCAGTTTGACTTAGGAAGCAGCCACCTATTTCTGCTCACTCTCTTTGTCCTGTTCCCTTCTCTGATGGCATTCACACAAAGTAGTGCAAAGTAACCCCACAGTGAAGTTTTCATGAAATGCACCTGATGGAGCCTAGTTCCTTTTTTGTTCAAATTGAAAGTAAATGCATATCTATTAAGGACAAGTTTGTTTACCTTTGAATGTCATCTCAAATTTCACTCCTAACTTGACATTCTCTGGGAGATACTGGGGTAGTGCAAAGAAGCTTCAGAGCAGTTGCATCTGGTCCCAGCTATGCTATGAACTGGCCAGATGACTCAGGGAGAACCCTTCCCGCAGGTGGCGGAAGAGGGGACAGCACCTTAGTGTTTCACTCAGCTCTAAAGATTCCCCAGTTTTCAGAAAACAGCCTATTTGCCTATGGATTTGTCTTTCACTTTACAAGTATTTTAAACATTAAGGAATGGTATCAAGGGAATGCTGTTGGTAATATTTAGTAACTATTTTAGCTTGCCAACTAGCAGTGCAAATTACAGTAAGTACATGACGTCCTAACCTTAAAAATAAAATTAGCCTGTTCATATAGGTATTTCTGCTGAACTTCAATGGAAAGTTGTTGCTTCATTTTGTTTTGCCTTCAATATAATATACATATATGTCAGTCAAACAACTATAATCAGTGTTAGTGTTTGCAGGTGAATGTTTGCAGAAGATAGCTTCAAAAAATTTGCTTCCTAATAACCCCAACCCTGTTATTATTCCTATGGCAAGCTACTTTCTGTTTTAAAAATAGATCTGTTCTACGAGACTTCAGTTGGCTTTGGTTGGTGTCCTCTTATGCGAGTTATTTAATTTAAAAATAGAATGGTCTCAGATCTGTATCAACTAGTTTATGATGGCCTCTATCTAGAGTAAACCCCAGTGTAGGCAGTGAATTCTGTGGAGTAAAGTTCGGGAACTTTATAATCCAGTCATGCTTTCCTCTTTGGTGAACTAATAGAGTTTCGCACCCAAACTGATATTTTCTACGTAATCAGCTTATGTTTTTTCTTAGGTTAAACTTAATTATTCCCTCCAAGAGTTGAGGGAATTTTATAATTTGGGTGGAAAAGAGATTAATGCTTCAAAGTCGTTAACATTTAACATTTTTGAAACAAGTAATCAATCACCCCTAGACTGTTTTTAGGTCAATCAAATTACTCTTTTACACAAAACAGTTTTAATTTAAAATGCACCTTTGGCCATATTAAAACAATTATTATTTCTTGGAATTCATATTTCCAGAGTGGAGGTGTAGCAAAACATCATTAGATAATAATAAAGTAATACTTTTTCTATTAAAGGTAAGTTGTTTTAATTTTTCAACCTTTAAATAAAATTAGTCCTATTTTATAAAGTGAAGATATGTTTTTACATTGTTAGAAATTAAATTACCATTGATTTTTGTGATGATTTAAGGCCTTAATTCAAAGACGGAGGCTCTTTTTCCCTTACAGAGTTTCAGAGATGTAATTGTTTCTTTTAAAAAGTCTGAAACCTATCAAGTTACAGAAAGTGGACATAAAACATGTGATATGCCACATAGTTTTATTATTAAATTATAAATTTAAATGATACATTTTGCAACCTAAGTAATTTTACCTATTTTAAACATATTTTTCAAAATTGTGTTTTCTATAAGACCTAATTGGACAATGTTGGCATCTTGAAATATTATTCAAAGTTACAAGTTCCTCATCAGGAAGAATAATTCCTTCTTAAAATGACCTTTTGTAGAATTTGCCATATACTCCAGTCTTTAAAGGTCCTGTTTTTTCCCCTCCAACCAGCAGAGAGCACTTTAGCCTGTAATATGAACATTACATATACAAATGAATACAGTCAAGATCATGCTTTATCAAAGAAATGGGCAAACAAAACTACCTTTAGTCACAGGTTTATTCATTTCCTGTCAATTCATGTTTATTCCATCAGTTTCCTAAAATTTGCATTCATTTAAACAGATGTTTATAGTTTAAAAAGAATTTTATAATGACATTTTCTTCAAACACATTCTTGTGCTATGTCCTGGGCCAGACATACCGTGTTAATTATATTTTGTATATTTTATAATCCCAATTAACTTGTAAATTTTTATGTGAATGAACTAAATGTAATCTCAATTTTTGTACCCCCTCAGTTGTTTTTGGTTTTTGTTTGTTTTTAAAGAAAGAGGGCCGTGGCTCTGTGGATACTCAGTAAATAGTTGTTGACAAAGGCTTATTGTGGGAGGTAAACCCTACTGCCTGGAATCTACTATAGACAAATTCCTATAGGTGGATATACTATCTCTGTTGCTTGCTTAGTGAAAAAGGCCAATATTTAGGTGGGAATGTCGAACTGAATTCACCTGCTTAGACTCTTCAGTTTATGAAGAATTTGTATAAAGCACCCATCTCATCCTCATCCTTCAGAAGACACACGACTAATAAACAAGGTGCAGCTGATTGATGTCAATGAGTGGTAGAAGCAGTAAAGGTACTGCCAGTTCCCCTGACTTCCCTGTTTTGAAGATGAGCAAGGGTTGAATCACTGAAGAACTTGAAAGGTTTATTTTGCTATATTGAGATGCCCTACCTTTTATATTGCATGACAAGAGGAATGCTATTGAATAGCAGCAGAAAACGGAAACTATGGTTAAATAGCAGTTCAGTGTCTGAGCAGAAATGTGGGACATAGGGATTAGATGCCCAACACCATTCAGAATTCTGGCCACCCAAGACTTACTGAAATGTGTATTATTATAATTAATGCACACACCTCAAATAGAAAGTAGCTCAAATAGCTGCCCTATAGTTGATAAAATCCATGTGGCTCTCTAAGTGTGTCAATTGTATCCCTATGCTTGACCTACTCAGCCCTGAGTAAAGCATCTAAGCATCCCTCATACTCATGTCTTTCTCTGGGACTGGTGGTCCAGGTGTAGGGGAAGGAATGTTGGTTGAATATGGGCACAAATTCCCCTTTGTATGATAGGTAAAAAAATGGGGACTATTTTAGCCTAAACAGATTTGTCCTTTTGGTTTAATATTTTAATATCATCTCCTCAAACCAATGTTAAGTTCTCCTACACATAACACTGAAAAATTAGCCCTCTGTGACTTGTTTTTCCCTGTATGGGTATGTTTTGTATTCATTTGAATCCCATTTCTCCTGGAAAAAAATGTTAATATTCATTTGAATGCTATGTCTCCTGAATAAAAATGTTAGAGTGAGGAACTAATATGATTTATCCTGGCTCCCAGCCCCTAGGAGTGGACCTGAACCTGCTCTCCCCTTCTTTCTCCTGTTCCCACTTGTTACCCTACTCCCACCCTATACCTGTGTTAGTTATCTGCTCAAAGTACTCTGTCTTCATCTTAGTAGTTGTCTGTGGTGGCTCCTAGATCCTTAATCTTTCCTGAATCAGAGTGTATCTGGCATGCTTCTAAAGATGCTTTAATGACAGCTCGTGATAGTAATTTGGCTGATTAAATGGATGGAAGGTGTGGTGAGGGGGTTTCCACCCAGATGTGAAATACCCCAGATACTCAGAAAATATCCATATTCCTGGGGCTCAGGAGGGTGTGCAGCAGGGAGCGTGGGCACAGTGTGTGGCCAGGGCAGCTGGGGAGTGTGTAATGTGATCTGAGACCTGCACTGCCCTGAACACAGTCAGGAAGCACGGAATGTTTCTGCCACAGAGACAGCAGCCTTGCTCTGATTATTTCCTGAATATTCTGGAGGGTTTCTTGTTGGTTGATTGGTTGGTTGGTATATTCATGGAAGGAAACAAATGATTATGAATCGTGGCAAATTGGGTATGGGGCTTTCCGTCATTAACCCTTCATTAGAAATCCTTAGGTGAAGATTGGCAAATACCCCCATTTTTTGCAAGTCACATTTAAATAAAAAGTAATCATGGAGAAAATCTAGCCAGTGATGTGACTTCTCTAGTAGTAGTAGGTCTCTTTTATTGTTTGAATCATTGAGTGTTTTTTTTTTCAAACCAAGTAACCTGATCTTTTATCACTCTCCCGACTGCCTCCTCCGGTATGCCCTGATGCATTCAACACATGTGTTAGTATGGGAGGCTAGCAGCACAGAGAGCAATTTACATTCAGCTTCCCAGCCTGCTAGAAGCAGCAAATCAGCCCCTGGGAAGGCTTCGGAGACTTGTCAGCAGTCTGTAGCTTATTTCTGTATGTGTGAGGGTGTGTGTGTGTGTGTCTCTCTCTCACCATTTCCAGGCTGAAATCACTGTGGAGGAACAAGCAACAAAGTCTTGTCAGGACCTTATCTCAGGGTAACGATTAGTTAAAAATGAAAGGCTAAAATATTGATTTTTCTTTAGAAGAGTAATTGACTGTTTGATGTAGAGAACACCCAGTTTCTTCCTGAGGAAAGCTGAACAGGGCTACATTAGCAGCCCGCGTCTCTGACAGCAGCAGGGGCTGGGTTGAAGCAGCGGCTGCTTTGCCTGGGGAGCACCCGTAAATGGACTTTGGTCTCAATGCTTTGACTCTTTGTCGTGGTTTTGGATGTTGGAATACTGGCGGTGATCTGTCTTTTATAAACTCACCTGATTTAAAGGAAAGATGAGTGAAGAACCAAAGGAGAAAAATGCAAAACCTGCTCATAGGAAAAGGAAAGGAAAAAAGGTAAGAAATGAATAAGCAACATGTTCTCTTCATTGTTCTCTGGCTCTGGGGAGGAAGTGATCTTTAGTCTGGATTTTTAAGAGATTGGCTTTAGATTTTGAGAAGCTGCTGGAATCAGAATGCTTTTGTTTTTCTGGTCTATTAATGGGTGTGTTCTATCTTGGAGGAAAATCACAACTCGGATACATTGCTAAAATATTTAAACAGTTAAATACAGTCATTTAGGTTTCACTGAAGTGGTGTGTTTTTCATAGTGATATTCAGGATTATTAAGTAAACACATGTCCTAATTATGTGGGTGGGTGTGTTTTTTTTCCTCCTTTAAATTTTACAGAATGCTTGGTAATCAACAGGGTACACTTACTAATGCATATTATTATGGTATAGATATTTAGCTTTAACATACATTTTAAGGTAACTTAGAGAAACCTGTGGTTATACTTTAACATTACAGCATGGAGGTGAACTCCATTTTAATTATTGATCACTTTATGGCTGACAAATCTCAGGTTTGCATTCAACCCTGCAGTCATACAGCCATATGTCTAGTTTGTCTATTATAATCCATAAATTTAATGTTGTTTTCCATGTAAATTGAGGAATCATCAATATATAAATGGATGATTATGGTAAACCTGTAGATTCATTTTGGTTTTCTTGAATATGTATATCTTCAAATGTGCTTCTAACTTTTTAATACATTTTGAAATGGGGAAAAAAGATCATTCCCTAGATCTGTCATTTGGTTTTGATCCATTTTGGTTTATAAATTGTCCTGGTTTTAGGGTGTGCCACCAATGGAAAAGACGGTTGGACATCTGTAACAAAGAAAAACAAATCTCTAAAATAGGATTATAGCTCATAGATGTTTAAGGAGAATGTGTGCTATATTTTAAAATCTATAGTCAAAATCTTCAGATATAATATTTTAATTTCCAGGACTCTTATATATAATTTTACCTCTTTAAAATGTTTTCTTGGCCCAATGTAATGTATTGCTCAGACAGTGGATAGAGAATGGTTGCTTATAGTAGAGAAAATAAGGATTTCAGCTACTCATGGAATATATCAGGCATTTAAAAAATGTTCATAGTCTGTTTATTATTAATTAAAAGATTAATTTGAATATGATGTTCTTAAGAGACCTACGACCAGCAGACTGTTCTGAGGTCACGTCTGTGTACATGCCAACATTCTAGGGCAGTGGTTCGACGTCTTCCAGATAGCGAATCTGTGCAGACTGGTTTAAGTCAGACTTGACTTCTTGCACATTGCCTCGGCAGGGGTTGATGATGTTGCAAAGGTGTTAGTCTGATTTCCCAAGGGAGCAGGTCTCAGCTGCACAGCACAAATGATTTAATGCTTAGCATAGTGGCACTGGTCTTAAAGAAAAAAACTGTCAGGTTTGCTCATGTTTATGAGATATGGATTTAAGTGTCTGACAGGCTCCACCATGATTCTGAACACAGAGTGTCATAGAGAGCCCAGACAGGCACATGGGCCACGACAGTGCAATCCAGATTAGAGTGAGCAGTGGCTGGATTCACTGTAAATTATTGAGCTTTTATGTGGAATCCTTTAACATGGGCATTTTTTTCCCTTCTCTCTCTACCTTGAAATTTTCCCAGCTGTGTTCCATGTCTCCTTATATGAGGTTATCCTGCTCAGAGCACAGTATGAAGTCAAATGCTTTGAGCCCTTCTTCCTTCATTTCACACTCTCCCAACTGCTACTAGGGCACTCTTAATGAAAGCTTTGATCATCACCCTCTGCTTGCTCAGTGAATACCAAATTCCTGACCATAGGACTTGAAGCTCTCCGCAGTCTAACCTGTACCAACATCTCAGGTTTTCCCCAAACCTCATCATACTTCATACACATCTAACTCTATCCAGACCAGGGTTTCTACTAGTCCCTGAATTAAATCATTCTTCTAATGCTTGTTCTTTGTTAATTGAGAATGCATTTCTGTGCCAGCCCACTGGGTGACATCCTACCCATCCTTGAAGGTCAGACCCAGATCTTGCCCTCTTCTTGAAATCTCTTGATTCGCCTAGTTGGAAGTTAGTCTTCTGGATGAACACAGCACCTTATACTGTCTGGACACTTAAAACATTCTGCTTCTTTCTCAAGCTGTTGGATACCTGCTTTATTCTCTTGACCAAATTGAACCTCCTGATATTTTCCTCCAAAAGCACTCAGCATGCTGCCTTGCATGCATTTGGCGCTAAATAAATGTCCCATTGAATTATTTCTACCAGCTTACTGATCAGAGTTTACTAAGAATTTTCAGTGTTAGAGCAGATACATATCAAAAATAAGATATCTTTCAAAGAAATAGGCCTTTTCTCCCCATGTTTTCTGGAAAAAGGATACAATATGTTGTTGCTGAAAAAATATGTATACATATATATATATCTTTTTATTCTGAAGCAAATATTCCAGAAGGTTTCTGGGTGCTCCAGTTGACTTATACTGAAGCAGGGGAGGGTGTGGCCAAATAAAAGCATTTCAGGTGGGAAGTACATGCAACCTGCCAAACTCTGTGGCAACAAGCTCCCCAAGCATTCAAAATACTTCCTGGTGACATATGGAATTATTTTAATACAAAATTTAGTGTGACATCATTTTCTGTAAAAAACAATCTATCTTAAAATGGCCTTTAAAATTATGTGTTGGTGTTGAGTGTTTTCGGAAGAACAGATCACACGCTTAGGGCATTTGAGTATAAAGTCTCTCTTGAGACATTTAATATTGAGCCATCAAGATAAATGTGATGGAATCATATTATTTCTCTGTTAGCACATAGTATTTTTGTATTTTGATCAGGAATATAATGTTTCAAGTTGGTGTTAGAAAATGTTTTTTCTAATAATTTTTGTATTTTGTTCTAGACTGTGAAGAGGGTATCTGTGTGTATCCACATCCTATAGCTGTTTATCTCTCCTTATGCTAGTTATGAAAGGATTTGCTTAAAGAGATGTGGGTGCTCTTCTAGTCTTGCTTCCTACTTAATATCTTGTCTTGAATAGATTATTGAAACTCTTTATCTATAAAATGGGGATCATGTACCTGAGGCAGCTACTTGGGACATTAGGAAAGTAAAATAAAAATAATTAGACCATATTTTTAAAAGAGTTTTTAAAACAATACACCTAACCTCAAAGTGGTCATGATGATGGAATTTCAAGCTTGATGTAGAGTAACTGATCCTATAGAAGAGATGATACAGGAGAACATATTGTCCTCTCTGAAATACTGTAGAAGTGCTTATTTTAACCAGCTACCAAGGATAAAATGTAGGAAATGACACAGAGATTTTATTTCTTTAGCATCTGTATTAGCTTGGGCTGCCATAAAAGAAAAATACAATAGACCAGGTGGCTTAAACAACACAAATTTATTGTCTCACAGTTCTGGAGACTGGATGGCTGTGATCAGGGTGTCATCATGGTCAGGTCCTGGTGGGGACACTCTTCGCAGCTTGCAATGGATCATCTTCTTGCTATGTGCTCACATGGCCTTTCCTCAGTGTGTATCTTTGGAAGGAGAGGCATCTTTTCCTCTTCTTTTACGGCCACCAATCCTATTGTATTAGGACTACATCCTTATGACCTTATTTAACCTTAGCTATCTCCTGAAACCCCTGTATACACATTCAGTTACATCGGGGGTTAGAATTTCAACATATGAATTTGGGAGGTTGAGGGGAGACACTATTTTTTTCCATAGCAGCATCCAAAGAAGGGTGTACTATCCAGGCTCACAACTTAGATGTACTTAATATATCATGTGATAGTGACTGAAATTCTTTCTATTAATCCAGTTCACTTAGCAGATGCCATGTAGGGGAGAGCCTTCAATTACGGGGGCCAGAGCCAGCCACAGGCATACCTGGGAGATACTGTGAGCTTGGTTCCAGACCACTGCAGTAGAGCAGATATCACACTAAGCAAGTCATGCAACTTTTTTGATTTTCCAGTATAAAAGTTATGTTTGCACTATGCTGTAGTCTATTAAATATAGTCTATGAGTATGTGTGTATTTTTTATGCCTTAAAAGAAAATGTACATACCTGAAACTTCTGCAAGTCTTAATCTTTTTGTTTGTGGAGGTTGTGGAGATTCTTTTTTTGACGCTGATGGGTAGTAGTTGCCAAAAGTTGGGGTGGCTGTGGCAATTCCTTAAAATAAGACAACCATGAAGTTTGCCACATTGATGAACTATTCCTTTCATGAAAGATCTCTCTGTAACATGCAATGCTATTTGATAACATTTACTAAGAGTAGAACTTTTTTCAAAATTGAAGTCAATGTCAATCTCACCACTGCTTTATCAACTAAGTTTATGTAATACTCTAAATCTTTTGTTGTCATTTCAACGGTGTTCATATTGTCTTCACCCAAGAATACACTCCATCTCAAGAAACCACTCTCTTTAATCATTCATATGAAGCAACTCCTCGTCCATTCAAGTTTTATTATCAGATTGCCACAATTCAATCACATCTTCAGGTACTTAGTTCTCTTGCCATTTCCACCACATCTGCAGTTACTAATACTTCCCATGTTGAAGTCTTGAGTCTCCAAAGTCATCCATGAGGATTGGAATCAACTTTTTCAAAACTCCTGTTAATGCTGATATTTTGACCTCCTCCCAGGAATCACAAATGTGCTTAATGGGATCTAGAATAGTGAATCCTTTCCAAAAGATACTCAATTTACTTTGCTCAGACCCATCAGACAAACAACTACTAATGGCAGCTATAGCCTTAGAAAATGCCTATCTTAAGTAATAAGACATGAAAGTTGAAATTATTCCTTGATGATGGGCTGCAGAATGAATGTTGTATTAGCAGGCCTGAAAACAACATTAATCTGCTTGTATATCTCCATCAGAGATCTTGGGTGACCAGGTGCATTGTCAATGAGCAGTAATATTTTAAAAGGAATTTTTTTTTTCTGGCCAGTAGGTCTCAACAGTATGCTTAAAATATTCAGCAAACCATGCTATAAACAGATGTACTGTCATCCAGGCTTTGTTGTTCCATGTATATATCTTAAGCAGAGTAGATTTAGCATAATTCTTAAGGGCTCTAAGATTTTTAGAATGGTAAGTGAGCATTGGCTTTCCCTTAATGTCACTAGCTACATTAGTACCTAACAAGAAAGTTAGCATGTCCTTTGAAGCTTTGAAACTAGGCATTGACTTCTCTCTAGTTATGACAGTCTAGGTAGCATCTTCACCCACTACAGTATAAGGCTGTTTTGTCTACATTAAATATCTGTGGTTTAGTGTAACCACCTCCGTCAGTTTTCTTTGCTAGATCTTCTGGATAACTTGCTATAGCTTCTAAATCAGCACTTGCTGCTTCATTTTGTACTTTTATGTTATGAAGACAGCTTCTTTCCTTAAACCTCTTGAATCAACCTCTACTAGCTTCAAACTTTTCTTTTTCATTTTCCTCAACTTTCTTGTTTTCACAGAATTGCAGGGAGTTGGGGCCTTGCTCTGCAAATGTTGTGGCCAGTTTTCGTTTGTTTTGTTTTTAAGAGACAGGGTCTCACTCTCTGTTGCCCAAGCTAGAGCACATTGACATTATCATAGCTCACTGTAGCCTCGAACTCCTGGGTTCCAGAAGTCCTCCACTTTAGTCTTTCATCTGGGATCACAAGTGTGCTCTACCACATCTGGCTGACTTTTTTTATTTCTTATGGAGATGAGGTCTCACAATGTTGCCCACACTGGTCTCTAAGTACTGGCCTAAAGTAATCCTCCCCTCTTGACCTTCCAAAGTGCTGGAATTACAGGTGTGAGTGCCACCATGCCTAGCTAGTGTCTGGTTTGATCTATCCACATCAGTCAGACCTTCTCCTTACCACCACTAAGGCTATTTTGCTTTCTCATCATTTGTTTGTTCAGTGGAGTAGCACATTAACTTATTTCAAAAACTTTTTTTTTTTTGCATTAATAATTTGGCTCACTGGTGAAAGAGGCCTAGTTTTTGGTCTGTCTCAGCTTTTGGCATGCCTTCCTCACTAAGCTTAACCATTTGTAGCTTTTGCTTTAAAGCAGAAGATGTGTGGCCCTTCCTTTCACTTGAATATTTAAAGGCCACTGTAGGGTTATTACTTGGCTTAATTTCAATATCGTTGTATCTCAGGGAATAAGGAGGCCCAGGAAGAGGGAGAGAGAAATAAGAACATGTCAGTGGAGCAGTCAGAACGCACACACACATTTATTAATTAAGGTTTCCATCTTATATGGATGTGGTTTGTGGCTACCCAAAATAGTTACAATATTAATATGAACTTCAAACATCATCAATCCCAAATCACTGAGACAGATATAATAATAAAGAAAAAAATGGAAATATTTTGAGAATTACCAAAACATTACCCAGAGGTACAAAGCAAGCACACAGTGTTGGAAAAATGGCACTGATAGACTTGCTCATTGCAGGATTGCCATAAACCTTTAGGTTGTAAAAAAAATGCCATATCTGCAAAGCACAATAAAATGACGTATATTGGTATGTTAAATCAATCTGTGCAGAAAGTGTTAAGGGAACCAAATAAAGCTGAATTCATGCTTTATTGGTGGCAGAAAAGAGTGAGCAGTAAATTCCATTTGGAGAATGAAGTCATAAAAGGATAGTTGAAGGCACGCTTGCATTGAGATTAGGAAGATAGGTTTTCCAAAATGACAGAGGGTAAGAGCATTCCAGTTAGAGAGTGTAGGATGAGAGAGAGAAAATAATTCAGAGCTGCCTGGTGTAAGTTTATGAATCTAAGCATTGGTTTGTATATTTGGACTATAGAGCACAGGGGTGAGTCATGGCAAGATACAATAGTAAAGAAGAAAACAAGGAATCTTAGCTAACAACATCATTTTTGTTTTGGGGTTTCCCAGAAGGCTTTGAGCATGGAAATATTGAGGTCAGACATACTTTATAGCAGGGGTCTGTACTTTATGACATGGACTTTTATTTATTTGTGCCCTGCTGGGAACTGAGCCATACAACAACAGGCAAGTGAGCATTACAGTCTCAGCTCCACCTCCTGTCAGATCAGTGGCAGCGTTAGATTCTCATAGGAGTGTGAGCCCTACTGTGAGCTGCAACATGCGAGGGATCGGGGTTGCATATTCCTTATGAGAATCTAATGCCTGATGATCTGAGGCAAAACAGTTGTATCCTGAAACCATCTCCACCATCTGTGGAAAAACTGTGTTCCACGAAACTGGTCTCTGGTACCATTGGGGCCCACTGCTTCGCAGGAAAATGTCCCAACTATTTGGTAGAAAGGCCAGGTCTTTACTTTTGTACCATCATCTATCTGGTAGGACTTTATGTTCCATTGGACCGTGGACCAGAGTATACACTTTCCTTGTGAATGATTACTGAAGACTTGGTCCCTTGAGTGTTTCATTTAGTGATTATTTTTTAAGGGGAAATTGGAGAAAAATATTTATATACTTAGGATTTTACTAGGTAAGGAATCACACTACAGTGAGTTTGCTTATTTTTTAGAGAATGTCAGAAAAAGGATTTTCACTATTTCAGCTCAGCTGCCTTTTCCATCTTAAGAATAAAAACTACCTTACTTTATTTAAACTAGTTTTGATGGTTTGTGTTTCTTCTAAGGGTAGATTGCATAACTTTATCTCATTCCTTCTCTTTCTACCAGGCCACCATGGCTTTGCCTGATGTGTGAGAGCTGTACTTGTTTCTTCTCTGATGAAGCTCAAATTATTCAAACATATATTTATTTTTTAAGGGAGAGTCAAAGGAATGTCCATTTCTTATTTTCATTCACTATTCCTAATGCTGCTGGAATGATTTTGCTGTATTCTTGTCTGGTTCTGGAGTCTTCATTAGGGTGTCTTGAACACACCATACCCTCTTACTAAGTTGATTGTGTGCTGGCAAACTTTGAGCACACAGCAGTTATATTGACCTGTAATTTTCATTCTTGTGTTTGGACATTGCTTAATTTGCTTACTACTGCTCTACAGGCAAATAACCTTTTGCAGTCTTTTGTTGTTGAGCAGGTGATTTGAGTAATTGTGTGCTGAGCATAGTCACATGTTCAGTGCATTGTTACTTCTAATGATATACTCCATATCAAGAGGCATTTTAATTCTTTTTAATTTTACTTTATACTTCATTGTTGAATTTTTTTCTCTTAGTCTCACATAGCTAGAACTTTTTAAAAATTTATTTTCTACTTGGCTGTTAATTTTATTTTTATAAATGCTATCCATTTTATAGTCAGTAATCATTCAAAATGATCAATGTCTTGTGCACCCACATCCATGAAACAGAAATTTTGTCTCCTTCAGTAATTAATTTGAAATGATTCTTTTTGAACTTAGCATTGAAATGTGCTTATTTTAGTTCAGATTTTCATGTTGTCTTTGCACAAGCTAGTTGCACACTCGGAACTTTCTTTTTATAAGGAGGCATTGGATGTACCTGGGATATTACTTCTTGATATCAGAATTTCATAAAAGGATAGACCTTTAGTTTAATATCACCTTTTAAAAATCAAACAGTGAGATTTTCTTCAAACTTTTTCTTAGAAAAAGGATGGAAAAATATGATTAAATTTATTTTATATATAGTAGCCTTGGGGCATAGACTCTGAGCATGGCTTTAGATTGAAAATTGGTTTGCAGTCCCCTTCTCCACAATTTCAAAATCCAAAATGAAAAATTGAAATTTTTTCCTTAACTTCTTTGGCGGCAAAAGCTGACCTGACCTGAACACATTTGGCAGCAAAACCTGATCTGACCTTACGTGAAGCTATTTATAGTCTTTATTCATCCTACTTAGTGTGAGTATTCATGTTTTCCTGTAGAAGTAAAAATTCTTTGCTTATGGGATATTGCCCCAAGACACTGCTGGGGACATTCATAATATTTATACATACCTTTCTAAGATGGAAAAGTTCTGAATTGCAAAGCTTTGCTGGCTGCAAGGATTTCAGAGCATGGGTTGTGAGTCTGTATTGAGTTCTGAGCTGGGACTGGGAGCCAGTAAGGTTAGCTTGGGGTGAGGAGAAAGGGGCTTGTTTTTGTCTTTAATAAATTCCAGATAAAGTGGTGCTCTGTAATGACAAGCACTATAGCAAAGGTCTGTAATGAAGTTTTCAGTTTTGTAGAAAAAGATATTTCCAGAAGCACCCAACAGAAAACTGCTTACTTGATAATAAATCTGAACATTTGGACCAGGTGGTTTTCAGGCTAATATTTATAAAGTTTGTTTTCATTTTTTTTCAAACCCAATGAATTTAATGAATTGTGACATATCAATAATAAAAGAAAAAAAGGGTCCTGATTACTATTTTGGATATTCTTTATATTTTGTTGTTCACAAGCATTTGATGAGGTCATAAAAAATAACTCTGGTATATATTTTCTGAAAGCAAGGATATAGACTTTGGGGAAACCATTGTTTGAATCATTGTACCTGCTCGACAAGAAAATAATGTTAATTATATGAATGAGAATTAATATTGCATGATTAGCACGTACAATGACTTTGTCATCCATCTTAAAATTCTCATCTATGCTATGGCTTTTATGCAACTTAATTTTAAGTTATCAGTGTATTTTTTTCCTGTGTGTTAGATGGTATAATTTATTCCGTGGCTATGTTAATAGCTAAAAATCTAAAAATTTCTTTCAAACTCTATTGATTTTACAATGTTTGTCATTGAAATCTTCTCTTGTCATAGAGGAAGTATCAGAAACAAAGCATGTTTAAAACATGGCGAAACCCCATCTCTACTAATAGTACAAAAAATTAGGTGGGCGTGGTGGTGCGCACCTGTAGTCCCAGCTACTTGGGAGGCTGATGCAGGAGAATCACTTGAACCTGGAAGGTGGAGGTTGCAGTGAGCCAAGATCATGCCACTGCACTACAACATGGGAGACGGAGTCTCCATCTCAAAAAAAAAAATGCTGCCTTAAGGTTGCTATATATTAACTGGTATCTCTAAAAATATTGTTAACATTTTTAGAGATACCAATTAATATACTAGCTTTAACAGCACCTGTAAGAAAAATGAAACTCTAAAAAAAAATTAAAAATAAAAAAATTAAATTCTAAACCAATTATGAAGTTTCAGTGCATGAGAAGAGTTTAGGTAGTGAAACTTGGAATATTAAGCAATTTGCTTAAAACTTTCATCTAATTCACTAGTCTTTTAAGTTATATGTTCCATGAGATATGTTTGTCTGGCATTTCTACCATGTGTGTGTTTAAAAATAAAGTGTAATTATGCAAAACTATTTAACTATCTGTTTTATTGTTTTGATTCTCCTCAATGCCATACCATTGATTCCTTCAACAAATATTTTAAGCACTTACTCTTCTAGGTGCAAGGAACACATGAGAGAACACGACAAACAATAAACACACACAGTACATGACTAATAACTGTCACTAGTTATCACTAGTTAAAATTACACAAGAGGCTGCTACAGTGGAGAGAGGTTAGGGCTCAGACACAACTCAGGATCAGGGTGGCCAGGGAATCTGGTGGAAATGATGACTCTTGAGTGTGAGTGTGCTCAGTCACCACAGGGACTTGGTCCACTCTGGAGAGAAGACTGCAGAAGAAAGGAAGCGCTTGGGAAAAGGCCCTGTGGTGCTCAGTTTCGGAGAAAGAAGCATCATTTGATCTCATAATGGACTCTCCTAGTTGTCATGAACGTAAGAGATTTCTTCACACAGCCCTCACATGTTTCTTTTTTCTTCCCAGAATCCAACCAATGTTTTGTGAATTTTAAATGTAAGGAAAAATATTTTAGGGAGTTAGCTGGGCACCCATGATACCTGAACTGTACAGCATCCTGTGAATTTTTGCTGAGTGAGTGAATGTTGAACTTTTATTTTACTTTCCACTCTCCTTGCAATGCTTCTCATTGTTAGCCACTGTGACTCATGTACATGAGGAATTTAAAAACATCTTGCAGGAAACCACATCTCTCAAGCCTCCATGTAACAATTACTTAATTTGGTACACTGTCTACTCGACAAAATAGAAATACAAATAAAGGTGCACATCAGAAATTTTAACCTTGATAAGATGCTTACACATGATAATTTTTGCAAATGATATAAATGAAGCCTGTGAAATATTTCCTTAGAATACGGGCTGCCACTCATGCATTTGTATCATATTTAACATTAGCATTTGTGTGTCCTTAGTAAAACATTAAGCAATAATTATAGCAAACCACACTAATTCCTTGAAACAAAGCTTAACCTCTGGATAATTTATTTGGGAACATTGTACAATTTTCCCTTGTTATTTTCATGACACTAACTTACTTAGTCTTTGCATATGGTGATTTTACCACTAGATAATTTATCTTGGCATTTTACAATATTGAAAAATTTCTTTGGAATATTTTCATACTATCTTGAGTGATAGTTTCTATGTTTTTCAAGCCAGTTCCTTTTAACATGGGAACATCAAAAATACATGCACAAGTTGAACTATGGTGGCCTATTAATGAAAAAGATTTTATGTATAATTACAGGTAATTAAGTGAATCATGTATTCAAGTAAATATTTATGAATTGACTTCAAAGTTTTTTTGAAGTTAATTCAAAAGCTACTGTGGTTGTAATTTGATGGATTCTCATCCCTATCTCCCAACAGAGATGTCTATTAGAAATTTAATGGATTTCCTTCTACTACAAATGTGGGGTTATTTCACTCAATCTGTTTTGGACAAATAGAGAAGCCCAGGAAACAGCTTGGTTTGAGATATTTGAAGTTCCCGTTCTGACCCATTAAGCAGAGCTGTTTATTCACCATTGTTCTCTATAACTTAAAGTTAAAAATTAAATGTCTTAAAGTTAAAATTAAAAAAAATGTATAGAGCATTTATAAAGTTAGACTAGCAATATGTTCTAGATTCCAGCCTTTTTTTAAAAAAGAAATTGCTAAACATGGCTTTTGATGAATTATGTGAACAAGCTTGAAATAGGTGCTAGTACCAACTTATACCAACACATTAGTCCTTAACTGAGACATTTTCACTGTCTTTCATAGAATTTTGCTATTTTAGGAAATTTCTAAAACAAAGCTCTAAAAATGAAGGAGTGACCTCTATATTATCAGAGTGTAAAAACTATAAAATATTATATTTAATTGCTTATATTAATGACAAATTTTCTTTTGATAGTCCACTTGGTAAAAGTGCTTTTAACACGAGTCCCTTATCTTTTTAAAAAGGCTTTTTGGAGGTAAATTCTAGATACTATAAATAAGTTATAAATATGCCAATTATATTTTTCTACCTACTTACCTACCTACCTACCTACCTACCTGAAACAGTCTGTGTCACCCAGGCTGGAGTGCAGTGGTGCAATATTGGCTCACTGCAACCTCTGCCTCCCAGGTTCAAGCGATTCTCCTGCCTCTGCCTCCTGAATAGCTGAGATTATAGGCACCCACCACCACACCTGGCTAATTTTTGTATATTTCACAGAGATGGGTTTTCACCATGTTGACCAGGCTAAATATTTTTCTGTTTAGATGACTAATGTACTGATGTGGTTGTATTAAACTAACGTGTTAACATATGTCTTTTATCTGCTACTTATAGAGCTTTTCCAGAATCTTTAACATGGAGATTCTTCTAAAAAAATTTTAATCATAAGCTTGTGGTGGAAAAAGAATTCTCTGCATGGTGACCTGGAAAGAGCAGAGATGGAATCACATGTATTAGAGTTTGAATTCTGTACCACTGTTTTAAGAGCTATTCAAAATTTAAATTACTTAAATTTTCTAAGTCCTTGTTTTTATAAAATAGGGGTATTTTGCCTAATAGACTTAATATAAGGGTTAGAAACAATATATGTCAAGCAACTAGCACGGTTTTTAGCAAAAAGTAGGCATACATGCATTAAAATGAATGAAATAATGGCATTCACAGCAACTTGGATAGATTGGAAAGCATTGGTCTAAGTGAAGTAACTTAGGAATGGAAAGCCAGACATCATATGTTCTCACTCCTAAGTGGAAGTTAAGCTATGAGAATGCAAAGGCTTACCAATGATACTATGGACTCTGGGGACTCTGGGGAAAGTGTTGGCGGGGTGAAGGATAAAAGACTACACAGTGGGTACAGTGTATGTGGCTTGGGTGATGAGTGCCTCCAAATCTCAGACATCACTTCTAAAGAGCTTACTCATCTAACCAAACACCACCTGTTCCCCAAAAACCTATTGAATTTTTTTTTAAGTAGGCATAGAACATATAGTAGCTATTGTTCTCATTAGTGTTAAAAGCGTTGCTAGCATAAGAATAGATTTTGTGCTGCTTATCACCTGTGAAGAAAACAAACTTGGGGTCCTATAAATACAGTTTCTTGTCTCTGAAGTCAGAATTTTTGCCATCCTAATCTGACTGGCTTTATTTCCTTCTTTACAAATCAGAATAATTTGTTCCATGATGGTAAAATTAATATGTAATGTTGATTCCTTCCTCCCTAATAAGAAAATTAGAAATTTGTCTTCCAAGATGTACAAACATTATTGCTTTAGAAAATTATATATTTACTAAATCTCTAGGGATATTTTGATTCTGGAACAAATTTATGAAACATACTGAATTATATAATCATAAAAATTGGCAGAGATAGTTCTTAATATATTTGTGTAACATTAACTTCTGATGATACACGTTAGCTAGGATTTGGATTATTAACATTAGTATATTAGCATAATAGTGTATATTTTACACATATTTGTGTTCTAAAAATCCTTGGCACTGTTGTTTATTTAGGAGGAGGGAATAGGGTAGCATATAAGAGAGAACTGTGCACTGAGGCTTCAAAGTCTTAGTTATTTGTCTTGGCTCTGATGTAATAGTAGCAAGAGGCAGTGTGCTGCAAGGAATATGAGATTCAGAATCAAGTGATATGAAATTTCCCATTGCCATTTATATGGCCACACACATACCTCACTGTTTTCTGCTGCGAATATCTAGCACCTATTTCAAATTGTTACAATCTTACACACTGAAATTGCCACAACTGTTTGTACTTTTAGACTATATACATAAAAATATAAAAATATTCACTGTGTTTACTGTGACATTGAACTGAAACTCCCATTTTCTAATATCAGAAATGCAGTTGAATGAGATGATACTTGTGACCCTTACGGGTTTTAAGAGTCTACTCTAGGCCGGGCGTGGTGGCTGAAGCCTCTAATCCCAGCACTTTGGGAGGCTGAGGTGGGTGGATCATGAGGTCAAGAGATCGAGACCATCCTGGTGGTGAAAGAGATGGTGAAACCCCGTCTCTACTAAAAATACAAAAAATTAGCTGGGCATGGTGGTGTGTGCCTGTAATCCCAGCTACTCAGGAGGCTGAGGCAGGAGAATTGCCTGAACCCAGGAGGCGGAGGTTGTGGTGAGCCGAGATCGCGCCATTGCACTCCAGCCTGGGTAACAAGAGTGAAACTCCATCTTAAAAAAAAAAGAGCCTACTCTATAAAAGATATCGAAGTCATCTTTTCAAAGCAATGGGTAATAGGTGGGGTTTGATGCATTGCTGTGTGTTTGCTGAAAAAGGTGCAAAGGCCTAAGAGAACCTCTTCTTGGTAGTTGCTGTCTTCCATTCAACATCTAACATTACAGTGCCTCTGATGATACAGCCACCTTGTTTACTAAGTTGTATTCTGATTTTGTATTTTTATCATTGAGATGCAAAGAAAGCAAGAAACGTTACCTAATCTTTCACCTTTCAAGTAGAATTTCAACTGCCATCCTGTATTATATTTCATAACAACAATGCAGTACAGCATTTTGAATTTTAAAATCGTTTTGAAAAGAGCACCCCATTTAATGGCAAAGTAGTTGGACCCTTTTATGTCTGGGCCTTTTATCAAATTTCCCTCAGGGACATTTTGTGAATTGCTTACATCTAGGTCATGAGCAGTTTGTCATCCTGACTTTTAAAATTGTGACAAAATACTCATAACATAAAACTTACTATTGTAATAATTATATATTGTATTGCAAAATAGATTGGTTGCAATATATATTTAAGTATACAATTCAGTCGCATTAACTATATTCACAATATTGAGCAACTATCACTACTCTTTTGTTCCAAAACTTTCACACCCCCCAAAGGAAGCCCTGTACTCATCAAGTCCCTCTGAATTCCTTCCTCTCCCCAGGCTCTCGCAACCACTAATCTGCTTTCTCTATGGATTTTTCCATTCTTGATGTTCCATATGAATAGAATCATGCAACATTGTCCTTTTGTGTCTGGCTTCTTTCATGTGGCATGTTTTTAATGTTCATCCATGTTGTCACATTTATTAGTGACACATTTATTAGTGATTATTTCTTTTTTTAGCTGAATAACATTCCATTGTGTGGATATTCCACATTTTGTCCATCTGTGGATGGATATTTGGGTTGTTTCTATTTTTTGCCCATTGTGAATAAAGTTGCAACAAATATCGTGTATGAGTTTTTGTTCGAACGCTCATTTTGAGTTCTTTTGGGTATATACATAGGCGTGGAATCAATGGTCACATAGTACAGAGGTCCCTGAAGTTTTTGGCACCAGTGTCTGGGTTTTGTGGAAGATAATTTTTCCACAGACCACAGCAGTGGGGGAGGGGGATGGCTTTGGGAAGAAACTGTTCCACCTCAGATCATCAGGCATTAGATTCTCATAAGGAGAGCACAACCTAGGTCCCTCGCATGCATAGTTCACAACAGGGCTCATGCTCCTATGAGAATCTAATGGCACCACTGATCTGACAGGAGGCGGAGCTCAGGCAGTAATAACGCTCACTCTCTCACTGCTCACCTCTGCAGCCCAGTTCCCAACAGGCCACAGACCTAGAAGTTGGGGACCCCTGATATAGTATTATATTTCCATGTTCAACTTATCTAGGAACTGCAAAGCTGTTTTTGTCTGATTGATTTATGGACTTTGATTTTTATTGTATTAAATATTTTACTGTTTTATTACTTATCTAGTCACATTATATATTACTATTTTGGAAGTTTTTGGGCAAAATGTAGTAAAAATTTGTGTATATTAATCATAGAGAGATGGAGGTAGTGGGATGGGATGTGCAGATAAAGACAGTGGCACTGTTCTGCTGCAGAGAGGGGATCCCTGCATGAGTTTTTAGTGAACCGCAGCAGGTGCACTCCAGAGCACTGGAAACAACTGAAATCACTATGGTTCCATTCCTGATGAGGACTTTGTAATTGACGTATAAACTTTGAACAGTGGCAGAACTGAGAAGACTTGCAATTCCTGTTACATCCCTTATTACGACACGTCAACTGTTCCAGAACAGAGGCCTTAAGATAGATCAGTAGTCCAGAAGAAAGAAATTTACACCAGGCCAGAAAGTAGATAGTGCACTTAGCTACAGCTGGCTTAAGGTTTCTTCTCAAGAGAAGTAATTTAGAGGTAAGTTATATGCCTTCTGTTCTGCATGTCGGTTAACTTAACCATGGTTCAAATAGTATGTAATTCTCATTTTATAGTGGAAGTTCAGTTATCTTCACTTGATTCTCTTTTAATATCTGGAGTCAGAGAATGCCCCTGAGCAGTGTTACAAAGAGGTTTCTGAAGCAGGTAGGCTATGACTGACAACTGCAGCCACGACTTTGGCCCACAATTTTGGGGAGTATCCGTTGAGCTATACCCCTGGGAATTTCCTTTAATAAAGGCCTACTGAATATGTGATTGTAATGGGGAAGTTTATATCAAACAATTATTTACTGCCTTGCTCACTACAGGAAAGAGAAAAGTGAAGGAAAATTATTTGCTCATGGATCACATGAGCTTCACAGACAACACAGAAAAATTCCCACCTATCAGGTACCCGGCTCTCTTTTGGGTAGGGTAGGTTTTTTTGTTTTATTTTCGTATGTGCTGATACCGAACCTTATAAAAATATGCAGTCAGTGCAAATTATTCCATAGTCTACCGGTCCAAACTAGTAAGGTACTTTCTAGTCATGACATGCTACAATATTGAAGGTTTAGAATGACCTATTCAGAGGAACCATCCAAGTTTGTTTTATGGTCTTCAGATTCAAAATACAATGTAGCCTTCATACCTGAATGCTTTCATATTTTTTCTTGCCTTATATTTATTTATAACTAAAAACATTTGTAATTTATTTTATTTTTTATTTTTTATTTTATTTTTAGAGACAGAGTCCCACTCTGTTAACCAGGCTGGAGGACAGTGGCTCCATCATGACCCACTGCAGCCTCCATCTCCTGGGCTCAAGTGATCCTCCCACCTCAGCCTCTTGAGTAGCTGAGACTACAGGTACACACCACCACACCCAGCTAATTGTTCAGTTTATTTGTAGAGATGGGGGTCTCACTGTGTTGCCCTGTCTGGTCTTGAACTCCTGGCCTCAAGTTATCTTCCTGCCTCAGCCTCCCAAAGTGCTAGGATTATGTGTGTGAGCCAGTGTGCCTGGCCAAGTTTTGTATTTTCAATTCTAATAGAATATATTCCAATAAAATCTGGCTTCCTTAACTAACATTTTCTTAAAATGTCTTGCTTTAAATTTCTTTATAACTGGAAGTTTTAAATCATTTTTTTCTTCTAAATGTGTCCCTTATTCCCAGCCAGCTTCTGTAAGAATTTTGTACTCCAGTTTGTTTTTAAAACAAAAGAATTACAAAACTGAAAATTTGGAAATATTTTTGCTGAAAGAATCAATTTAGAAGCTGCTTCATCTTTTTATTGCTAAATAAATTTTTCCCTAAATCTTATTTAGGGTCTTACATGACTCAATATGACTCATGGTATTAATATGATGTAATAGCATAACTTTAATATAGTGCCTAATAATCATTCAAACTGTGTAATTACCAGGATAATACAACAAATATAAATGGTAAAGTATGATTTATTTTACCAGGAAAATAAATTTGGTATTAAGTTGGTGCAAAAGTATTGAGGTTATTGCTATTACATTTAAGTAATAAAAGAAAATTCTCTTTGGAATGCACCTTGACACATGAAGATGTCAGCATCTATTAGATGGAGTTTTATTTTTCCATCCAATAGATGCTGGAATAGATGGAATTTCATTTTTCATTTAAATATGAAATTCATAGTGGTTTTAGGCTTATCATTTACTTTAGAATGTATTCATTTACTTCCTTTATCTTTGTGCTAAAAAACCTGATGCCATTGTAATTTCTGGCTTCACTGGTTTGAAGGTGGTCAGCAGCAAGCAGATATCATTTGTAAAAAGATGCTACAACAGAGAAAGGCTAGGATTTTGTACTGTAGGCTCTTACCTTGAGCTGCCACCAGTTTGGAGCCCAGCAGGACCACCTGTGCTTACCTGCAGTCATGGTGCAACACACTGCCCTGGGCTCCCTGAGTGCAGCCCTGTCCCTGCTCTCAGGGAGATTACAGTCTCATGGGTTGACTACTTTTGAATTTTACTTAGGGAAAGAGTTTTAAGTGATATAGTTTGAAAAGGTTAATGCATGCATAAAATAAAAAGCATGGCTTAAGACCAGGAAGAACACAGACTTAAAGATGCATTTTGTGCTATGGCATATCTGAAAAAGGGGAGAAATTTGTTTTGAACCTTGGTGGCAAATTCTTTCCTTTTCTTTTTTTGAGACGGAGTCTTGCTCTGTCGCCAGGCTGGAGTGCAATGGCGTAATCTTGGCTCACTGCAACCTCCGCCTCCCAGGTTGAAGTGATTCTTCCACCTCAGCCTCCCGAGTAGCTGGGACCACAGGCGCGCGCCACCACGCCTGGCTAATTTTTGTATTTTTAGTAGAGACGGGGTTTCACCATGGCCAGGATGGTCTCGATCTCTTGACCTTGTGACCCGCCCGCCTCGGCCTCCCAAAGTGCTGGGATTACAGGCATGAGCCACTGCGCCCGGCCCTTGGTGGCAAATTCATACAAATCAAGAGCCAAAGAAGTAATGGAATCGAATAAATTGGGGCCGGTCTTGCCAGCTTTTAATGATTACTTAAGAAAAGCCAGAAATCTAATTTCTATGTGAAAGCTCTTGATGCTGAAATGTTGAAACTAATATATTTTTTAAAAAATTTAGCGTCGGTTGAAACAAACAAAAAACCAGTCAACCAGCACAGTCCCTGAACTCCAAGTCTGTACCTGTTTTGAACTGTGTTATAAAGGGCTGGCTACTATCATCAGTTATCACTGAGCAGAATGTTGCAACTGAGATCCTACGCAGAGAATCTTTGTGGTAAATGTTTATCTAATATATACCTGTCTTCTTTTCCTTTATTAATTTTCAAATTTTTTTTTACTCTTTTAATTGTTCAAGCACTGATTTTAGATTTTACTTTCCTCTCCTTCCCCTGCCCTAGGCAAAGCCTCTTAGAAAAATGATTTAATGAGCACTGGATACATTGTGTTCCCCAAGGTACTGAATAGTTGATTTTGAGTAATAAAAGGACAGAGATGATAGCTGAAAAAATCCGGATAATGCCTGAGCAGCTCAAGAGCTATAAATGGAGATGGAATTTCAGATTTCCAAATTAGTACATATCAGGCAGGTATTTATTTTATTAAAATCATATTATGAATTAACTATTTCATAAAAATAGAAGATGAAATTAACATTTGCTGAATCCCTTCTATGTGCCTGATATAGTCTATGAGATTTATGTAAGTTATCTCATTTTTATTAAGTCCTACAGCAAACCAATGAAGTGTTTCTTCACTTTTTCACTAGTGCTCAAGCTCAACCTAAGAAATGTGTCTAAGGTTACCCAATGGGTATGAGGCTGACCAAGGATTCCAGCCCTTCAGAATCCAAAGCCTCGTTTCTTCCATCTTGCTCTTTTAGCACGTCCCTACGTTAGAGAAGTTTGCCATTTAGGCAGCACAATTAAATTTCAATAATTGTAATTTATCAGTTGGTTATCACTGCATTATTTCATTCTCATGCTGCTGATAAAGGCATATCTGAGACTGGGCAATTTTCAAAAGAAAGAAGTTCATTAGACTTACAGTTCCACATGGGTGGAGAGGCTTCACAATCATGGTGGAAGGCAAGGAGGAACAAGTCATCTTATATGGATAGCAGCAGGCAAAGAGAAGCAGAAAAACTCCCATTTTTAAAACCATCAGCTCTCGTGAAACCTATTCACTATCACGAGAACAGCATGGGAAAGATTCATCCCACAATTCAACCATCTATCTCTGGGTCCCTCCCAAAACATGTGGGAATTATGGGAGCTGCAAAATGAGATTTGGGTGGGGATACAGCCAAACAGTATCAATCACAAAGTGAAAGAAGCAGGAACACCTGCTTTAGTAGATTTTGTAAAGCTTGAGTAGATTTAGTTCTTTATACTTTATTGCTACATACAGCAAATTTCCAAGATTTCGCAGCAAACTGGGTTCATAAAAACAGCTCAGATCTCACATATTGAGAGTTCATGACTGATAAACGAACATTAGTAGTAAGTAAATCTATCTTCACTAAAGTGCAATTCCAAATTCACAAGGTGTCCAATATCCTTAACAAAAACATATGCTTGTACTTTGTAATTGTACATAAAACTTTAAAGCCAGTGATGTTTATATTTATGTTGTAATAAAAACATTTTTTTGAAATCTCACATATGTATATGTTAGTTGGTTGTGAAATCTGAGACATGGGTATTTAAAAAGTGTTATGCGTTCAATCTCATTAAATAGTTAAGAGCAGCACAAAAATTAGCTTACATTTTATAGACTAGAAGATACATGAAGACTCCTATTTCTAATTGTAGATTAACAAGAAATGAATATGAATATCATGTTTTCTCAGCTCTAAGTGATATAATATGTCTCTGAAATTGGAGTGTATCTTGTAATCGATAAAGTCTTATCCTTGGTATTGTCCAGGCAGCAGCCTTGATGAAGTTGTCATTGCTCTCATGTGTGCAGACTTGGTCGTTCTTGCAGGTAGTATGATTGTAATGCCTCAGAATTTTAGTCAACAAATAAAGATCTTTTGAGAGAAGAATTTTCAGATAGTAGGGTGGAAGAACTTCGTGGAGACAGTTGTGGAGCACATTAGAAATGCTGCATCATCTCCCATCTTGATGAAACAAAGGTTGATGTTACATGTGAAATAAGGCATTGATGACCTGATTTCAAGAAGGACTTAAAAGAGTAGTACTCTGAATATGAAGAAGTATTAAGAATACCTCAACCAGGCTGGGTGTGGTGGCTCATGCCTGTAATCCCAGCACTTTGGGAGGCTGAGACGGGCGGATCACTAGGTTAGATCAAGACCATCCTGGCCAACATTGTGAAACTCATCTCTACTAAAAAATAAAAAAATGAGCTGGGCGTGGTGGTGCATGCTTGTAGCCCCAGCTACTTGGGAGGCTGAGGCAGGAGAATTGCTTGAACCTGGGAGGCAGAGGTTGCAATGAGCTGAGATTGTGCCACTGCACTCTAGCCTGGTGCCTGGCAACAAAGCAAGACTCTGTCTCAAAAAAAAAAAAAACCTTAGCTAGTTTATTTTACTTATATTTTCCCATTTTACATGCGTGTTAAGGTCATAGGAGATAAAAGTCTCTCTATAAATGAGTCAAATTTTTCAAAAAAACTAAATTTGAAATTTCATGTGATAATCAATTGAATTATAATTTGACAGTATTTTTATTTGTGTTACATTAAAATGGTACATTTCATAAGCAATGGCATCTTAAGTGTGATTAAACATGGTAGTAAATAACACTTCAGATCAAAATTCAAAGCTCAGAAATAATTAGTATTTTCATCACTAAAATTAGATACTTAGTATTTTTTCTCTATGCTATAATAATACTTGCCACTCAATTATAATTTTAAAACTTCTATGTAGTTCTGGAAGACAGGGTTTTTCTTTGCGATTAAACCAATGTCAAACTAAGTATATAAACTGAACATACATATCTTCTTTTCAAATTTTTGTAGTTTAATTTGTAAATGGCATCCCAAAAGTCAGCAGTGTGTACCAATTTAAATTTGTAAGTAAGATAAAATCAAAAGTAGAAACATAACTGAATGGCCTGAAAATTAATTGGCTCTCACTTTGATGCCTTCTGTAAATGTTTCCTCAATAATGGCCCTTTCTACTATTTTCAATCTGATTCTTATTTTATAAAACAGTTGTTCTTTGATCTGTTATTGAATGTATTGACCATGCCTTTTCATTCTGAATTTGCAATTTAAAACTATTACAGTGATAGATATCTTTGAATATTCAGATTCTAAATTCATGTATAAAATACTGTTATATTGAAAAAGTAAGCAAACAAAAAATCCACACCAGGCACTTTATTGTGTGATGTATTGAAAAGAGAGCCAGTATCATGATATTGGTAAAATACGCAATTGAAGACAGGAAGTATTTAACTTAACTTTTGTGCATAAAAAACTATTAATAAGAATACACTGAATCCTTTCATAATTGTAGCTATATTGAAATGAAAGAAGCCTCACTCCTGAAGAGACATTGCATATTTGAAATGATATGGTTGATATATTAAGCAGAAGTTACAAAAAGGCATAAAATCTAGTGTATGAGTAAAAAACAAAAGCAAAAACAAAAAATTTTGCCAGTTTAAAAACCATAAAGTAAAATTGACTTTACTATAGCAATGACTTCTCCAAAGATATATTAGCTCCCAGGAAGTGTTGTGTTCATGCTTTTCTGCTGACTTTAAAAGGCAGATGCATAATTGTAAAGTTAAATATCATTTTTCAATCTTTATACTTTCATGCTGCCATTTTGTTTTATGTTTATTTTTTAGAGAGTATATTTTCCTGTCTTTTTGGAATATAAAAAATACATCTTATTATGAAAATACCAGAGAAATTTGAAAACAAAAACAAAAAAGAAAGAGAAGAAATCTATATAGCCACCTAAAAAAATTCATTTTAGTGTTTTAGACTTTTTAGAAATTTACATCTTTTCTATACTATTTTAAAAACTCTAAACATATATATTTTCCATTTCTTTTATACAAATTCCTCTTATTTAGTTACTTACAGAAAAGAATCTAAAGGCTGCTTACATATCTTATTTTAATCAAGCCTATGCATTCCTAAGACACATGAATATTTTTACCCATTATTACATTTATATAATAATAAATATGTAATATATTAAAATATATACTTATAAAAGTATATAAATGTAACATTTTTATAATCTTATTTAAAAAATGGTGTGATTTACATATAATTTTACTGTTGTGATTTTTAGTTTCAATAATTTTCATATGATATGGCAGATTACCGAACAGGTCTGTTCTCTTAGTTTGAATTATTCTAGTTCACTTTAACGAAAGCAAAGCTTCCCTATGGAAGGATAGTAAATACTCTTGCTTATTTCTTTGAAGGCATTCATGTCTTCTACTCTTCTTGATAGCATGTTCCTTCTAGGTATCTGTGCAAACAACCCAGAGTAATATGCCACCTAGTGACCCTATAAAGAATTCACAATTTTCAATCAATAGCCCAGCACACATTAAAGGCATTTCATAGAGCAGGTCTTTATCAAAATGCCTGCCAACAATACGTGTATATGTACTGCTTTGGATCTTCTCTTTCATTTATATTTCCAAATGTCAATTATAATAATAATATTTGGATTTGATGTAAAAACCTTCAACATATAATTTCCATTCCGCCTGAAGTAATATATGTGATAGTTCTCAATAAAATCCAAGTTAAGTGGCCAAATGGCCTAGAATTCTGGGCAGATTAATCTTTTTTGTGTCTGGAATATAGTTAAGTGTTTCAGCAAGTTAAAATATGTTATAAGCACTAGTTCAGTTAATTATGTACCCTGGAAATAAGCATTCAGCCTCTTCCCTGAGGTAGAAGTAAGAGAATTGTTCTCTAAACAGAATATACATTAGTTGTAAGAAAAATGTTGTGTTATACTATTTATACTGTTGAAGAATAAGAATAAATTATTAAACTGCAATAAATGAATAGCAAGATTATACAACATTTATCCCTGTGGTAAAGTTATTGAATCATAAACACGCCAAATATTAATTATTAATATTTTCAACTACAGCTTTTGAAACCTATTTCAATGTTATTAAATATTTTAAACTCATGGTATCTAACATTTCCTGGAAAATCATGGTGTTTTTGTATACAACATAGTCAACATGATGGGGGGGGTGCGTGTGTGTCTATGTGTGTGCATGAAACACACCCTTCTCTCACTCATATGTGTAGCAATTATTGATTAGCTTGGTTTCCTTAATAATTATATCATTCAGAAGGACTGGTAATAAAGGCTTTGTTTCTTATTTAATTTCTATGGGAATTGGAAATGTCCACAATATTGCAATTGAGGATTTGACAATTCATTTTCGTTGTGCATATGATTTGGATTTTGGTATTAAGTTGTGGATTAAGTGAGCAGAAGCTATAAATTCTTATTATAGAAAGCCCTGGTCCAGGCAGTGACTCATACCTGTAATCCCCGCAATTTGGGAGGCCAAGGCAGGCGGATCACGAGGTCAGGTGTTCGAGACCAGCCTAACCAATATGGTGAAACCCCATCGCTACTAAAAATACAAAAATTAGCAGGGCTTGGTGTGGTGAGCCTGTAATCCTGGCTACTCAGGAGGCTGAGACAGGAGAATCACTTGAACATGGGAGGCGGAGGTTGCAGTGAGCCAAGATCATGCCACTGCCTTCCAGTCTGGGCGACAGAGCAAGAATCCATCTCAAAAAAAAAAAAAAAAAAGAAAAGAAAGAAAGAAAAAGAAAAAAAGAAAGGCCTGAACTCTCAGCTTCAGTTTTCCTAACCACAAAAATGGGATAACATGGGCTTGTCTACCTCATGAGTTTGTTGTAAGAATTAAATGAGATTGAGAATGTGAACTTTTTCTATGGTTTATAACCATGTAGTTTACATAGAATGCTAATTATAACAATCCTGTACTATAGTATTTTAGAAACTAGTTATATATTACAATGAAGGAATGAACTATTACAGTCAATGGGAACTAGTTAGGTATATTTAACTACTTAAGTCTATAAGTGAAGAATGTTAATAAATCAGGACCCAACCCTTATTTTGAACTATTACACTTAAAATATTTGGGAAATATGGCCGGGTGCAGTGGCTCACGCCTGTAATCCCAACACTTCGGGAGGCCAAGGTGGACAGATCACTTGAGGTCAGGAGTTCGAGACCAGCCTGGCCAATACAGCAAAACCCCATCTCTACTATAACAAAACAAAAACAAAATAGCCGCACATGGTGGTAAGCACTTGTGATCCCAGCCACTCTGGAGGCTGAGGTGGGAGAATCACGTGAACCCGGGAGGCAGAGGTTGCAGTGAGCTGAGATCGTGTCATTGTACTTTAGCTTGGGTGATAGAGATTCCGTCTAAAAAATTAAAGAAATGGGAAATATTTAAAAATTGGTTTGAAATTCATTTGATTATATAAAACAGGTAGTTTTATATAATCTGAAACTATGTATTATTTATTGTTAGGTATTATGAATGTTCTCTGTGAATGTTTTCAAATACTTTGGAAAACTTTACTCTTTGAGAGAAAATGATGAGAACCTGTCCTCAGAGCAAAGGGTGCTTATTATGCCATTTCAGACTTGTGTGTTTCTTTTGCAGTGTCTTCTAATTTTAACTAATAATTTCCACTCAAAGGAAATCTGTGTAGTGTTTTTTTTTTCTTAGAGATTAAATAAAACAGAGGGCTATAATGTCAAGATAGACAGCTCCAGCCTTCTATATTGCTTGTGGATAAGTTTATAAAACAGGATTTCATACTACCTTTAAGAGTTTGAATAGATAACAGCTCGCCTTTGTTCTATCCTTTTCGTAAATACATGGTTAATTTGCTTAATAAGGGCAATTCTCAAGGGCAATTCTTCTCTCTCTCTCTCTCTCTCTCTCTCTCTCTCTCTCTCTCTCTCTCTCTCTCTCTCTCTCTCTCCTCTCTCTCTCTCTCTCTTCTGGTTAACTGCACAAGTTATTTATAAGAGTTCCATTGAGGGAACTGACAAGCTGAGGAAGCAAAGGCAACATTAGTAGCAGTTCAAAGTATGCCTGGTTTCAAGTTCAGGCTCTCATGTTTACCAGCGGTGTGATCTTGGCAAATCACTTTACCTTTTTGTGATTCTGTTTTAACTTTTGTAAAATGAGGTTAATATCATCTACCTTATGGAATCACTATGAGGATTACATAAGTTAAAATGTCACCTGGCACTGGGAAGCACCATGAGAGGATCTGCCTCTCATAAAGTGGCCTGATGTAACTTTTGTTGATTTTGTTTTCATTTGAATGTTTTTTCAATATGGTTTCAGTTTTGTAATTATTTTTTTTCTCTGTGTGTATGTTCTACCTTTTTGCAGAAATTAAACTCAGTTGCTTGTTATAGGACGGGTCACATGTCTGAAGGAAGTGAAATTGCAGAATTAAATAGAGCAGTTCAATGGAATGGAATGTGGAAATATCTTGTAATTATAAAAAGACTATCCAGACTTGGCACCATGGCTCATGTCTATAATTTCAGCTCCTCAGAAGGCTGAGGCACAAGAATCACTTGAGGCCAGGAGTTCGAGACCAGCCTGGGCAACATAGTGAGCCCCTGTCTCTACAAATAACGAAAAAATTAGCCATGCATGGTGGTGCATGCCTGTAGTACCCTATTCAGGAGGTTGAAGTGGGAGGATTGCTTGAGTCCAGTAATTTAAGGCCACAGTGAGGTATGATTGTGCCACTGCCCTCTGGCCTAAGCAACAGAGTGAGACCTTGTCTCTAAATAAGAAAAAAGACTATCCAGATGTGGGTTATTATTATCTGTTGTATCTTTGCCCTCTGCAGAGGATCCTTGCTTTCTGGAAGACATGGCAAGGATTAACATGTTGGTGCGAAGAGCCAGTTACCTCTCAGTCCCTCTGGGCTGAGGCCTCCTTCTGAAAACTCATTATAGCATTATCTTGTCTTGTAAGTGGATGATAGCACAGGCTTAGCATTATGCCAATTATATAATTTTCATGATATAAACTGAGGTGATACTGCCATTGTGTAATGTCCTTAAGAAAGTCTAAATATCATATAACCAGATTTTAATTATAGTGCCCTCTGCATGTCTATCCTGATCTTTTGACCTTGTGAGTCAGATCTATATATACAATATTCTTTCCTTTGACTTGGTAAATATTTTAGACTAGATCTAGTATTTCTTTCAATCCTTTGAAAATCTTACACATTCATGAGAATTATAAGAACTGTTCCTGCCATCATACTTTCAAGCTTGAAGGCTTTTAGTATTTCTTTTTTTCTGTGTTTTATAACCAAGATTTATAATACTTGCTTGCACAAAACATACTAGAAACTCTATGAATTAAAAAAAAAAATCAGACACATCAGTGTCCGAGGTGGGTGGATCACCTGAGGTCAGGAGTTCAAGATCAGCCTGGCCATCATGGTGAAACCCCATCTCATTAAAAAAAAAAAAATCAGAAACTCTATGAAGTATTTGTAGAACTTTTTTCTAATTATTATTATTTGACTTAAAACCACAGAATTTCGATCCTGGAAATACCTCCACACAACATTTAGTTCAATAAAAGACACCGATATGCTCCCCAGAGATACATAGCTGGAAAATAAGATGAAATTGCAATCCCTGGACAACTAATTTCTGACACTGCTAGTTCTCAAGTCTCGCTTTTTTGTTCTCTCCATCTTTTTTGTTCTCTCCATTTTTTGGCTTCCATCTCTTCTCCTGTTCCATCTGATGTTGCTGATCATGTCTTTCTAAAAGCACCCCTAGGTTTCCTTTACAGTCTTTTATCGATCCTCTTCCTACCCTAGCATCATCACTGTTCATCACAATTTTGATTTACTATTTTATGGGTCTTTTGTACTGACTAATTATGGTTGTTTAACTTTTTAAAAACATCAGTGATTGTTAATAAGAGAGCCTTGTGGGAAAGAATCAAGAAGGGACAATCTTAGCCAAGATAACATGGCACAATGCTCCATTTTAAAAAATATTATCTACACCCTAAAATGATTAGTTCACTAGCAAATCACATAACTACACATCTACCATTGAATTATTTGAGGATTTTAAATGGATTTGTGTTAAAATACTATTTGTTGAGATAAAGTAATATGGAAATCTACAAACATTGGTAACCAATATTTAGACTTCCTCAGTTGTCATAGGTTAAAGAGTACTATAGATTAACACAAACAAAATGATCAAGACAGCCTTATAAATGAGAGAATATGGCGAAAACTTACCAATTTTGCATTATTTTAGTATTTGTATGTGTTGCTTTAGATTAAAATCTAAGTCTATCACTTCAGAATGAGCTGTCTAATAATATTTTCATATGTACAACTGCCAGTTAGAGATAACTTGAAGTTCAGTGCAAAGTCATTATCTTTTAAAGGAAGAATTTGTTAACCTGTCAGAGTTTGAAGGTTATTAATGGTGATTAAATATGGGGGGAAAATGGAAAGCAATATTTCAAGTGAGGTACAAAAGAAAGCAGAAATGTGGCAGGGATGGCAGAGGAGGATGTTAAATTATTTTATACATTTAGGATTTAGTAATCATGTTTTCATTACTCTTTTTTACTTCTCAGAGACCATAATGACATTCTAATTTAAAATTCTTATATAACAGCATCAACATCAGGTAGTCTATTGAATTAAAGGGTATTATCTCAAAATGGGTTGAAATATGACAAGACTAATATTGTTTCCTGCCAAGACACATTGAGTGGGCTCTTAAAATAAAGCATATATGGCTATTTATTGATGCCTGCCCCTTTCTCTGGGTTGCCTTCTGGAAAGTGTTTTCTATACAGTACATTTTGCTTTCTGCAAATTTCTGGGCATACAGCATACAAGTACATAGATCCCACTGAGTGTTTTGCACTATAGCAAGCCAGGGAGAAAGAAATAGACATAGCCCCCCCTCCCATTCCATTGTCTTTCCCCTCGAGGAGTTTACACTCTTATTGAAAAGATGGGAAATTAAGCAACAAAACAATAACATGAGTAGCTTATTAAGTAAAATTGAGACATTAGCTGTATGTCCTATAGAAATTTAGAAGAGATAAGAACTGAGTCTGGACAGACTAGGGAAAGCACCATGCTGGAGCTGGGAATTGAGCTAAACTTTGAAAGTTTTGACAATTACGTAGGTGGGAGAAGGTGGGCATTGTGAGAAAGTGGAATTTATATCTCAGGAATAAATATTTGAAAATTTTAGATTAAATTTTATGAGATTAAAAATATTTAAAAATTAATACATGTACATGACATAAAAATAAAAATATATAAGTAGTGGGTACATACCCAGTGACAAGAAAATTCTTCCCCAAAGAGACAATCACTATTACCAATTCCCGTTCAGAGACAGTCTGTGTATACAAAAATGTGTGTGTGTGTGTGTGTGTGTGTGTGTGTGTGTGTCTGTGTCTATATTTTTTTCCCCTGGAACTTAACCTTTTCCATGAAGAGATACCTTGCTCTTCACTACAGCTCAAGTCAACATATGGAAGTGCTTACATTATTTAAATACTTTAACTACTCACCTATTGATAAACATTTGGCTCATTTCCAATCTTTAGCTTTTACAAATTCTGCAGTAAATATACGTATATCTTTGTACATTCAATGTTTTTGTGCATTCAATGTTTTTCTAGGAATGGGATACATTCCTAGAAATAGGAATCTAGGGGCAAAAGATGTATACTCTAAATTTATAGATATTGCCAAATTTCCCTCCACAGAATATCCCCCAATTTATCCCATATTTCCTCTCAATCGTAAATAGGACATCCTGTTTCCCTACAGCTCTGCCATCACATAGGGTCGTCAGACTTTTTGATATTTGTCAATTTGAAAGGAGAAAAATGTATTTCAGTTAAAATGTATGTTTCTTAGGTTCATGAGATTCTAAGTAATATGCATAGCACAGTCCCTTATGGATGATTCAAAACATGATATTTTACTAGAAAGATTACTTATAGGATACTTACTGGTTTCAGTGACAGCTACAAAGCCTCACTAAGGGCAAGCTGAATCATGTTGGGTATGTGGGGTGTTAATTACCTTAGTGTTGTTGCCATACATTTTTCTGGCTCCCACAGCTTTAAACATCATTAAAGTAAGTGAAAGAAAACGCAATGTTTCAAACCTCAACCTGCTGCTGAGTGCGCTCTCAACTGCTTGAATTAATGACTCAGTGAATGAATGGGAATCTTAACCTTTAGAAAGGTGAGATTTCAAAGGCAGGAGAGATAAACCTCACGTTCTGGTTTTGTTCTCTGATCATGTAATTATTTTAATTCTCTCTCTACCCAAAGACTAATCAAGGGCAGAATGAAGAAATATGCATTATATTATCCTTAGTGTCCTGAAATAATAAATAATGTACTTTATTGATAAAATGGTTCTGGATTTCTTTCTGTGATTTTGTTCCCCTTAATTCATATCCACATCTGCTATAAGGCATTTTTTAAATTAATAAACCTGCCAGATGTATCTTCTTAGTAAAACAAAACAAAACTAAACTAAAACCCAATCCTGCTTAGAAAAGAGAATATAGCCAATCCAAACATTCTTAGCATTTTTTCATGTTGTGAACTGGTGTATTGAGGGAATGTAATTCCCAAAGTAGGGAAGATTAAGGGGGTATTTGGGGTAAATTTATGTTATTGTAACTGTAATGCAGGATCTCAGACACAATAAAAGAATCAGACAGTTGCTGGAGGGTGGGGACTCTTTTTTTTTTTTTTTTTTTGCTAGGGGGAAGTACCATCAAATGAGTCTAAAATTCACAGGAAGGAAAGAAAAGGATTTAAAACAGAAATTATAGCCAAACAGTTGGTAATTGGTGTGTGGTGTTCACATGTATGAGGGGAAGTGAGAAGATGTTTCTTGGCTCAAACATCTTATTCTCAAATAAACTACAAATGTGTTTACAAATTAAGAGCACACTAATCTATGGCAGCTCAGCCCCAAGGAAGTAGATTTTGTTTTTTAGTGCTCAGAAATGAAGAGTTCCCACAAGGAACTTTGCCCACTGTACCAGATAAAAGGATCCTCACAAACAAAGCGATAATTCAGTTACCTGTTCCTGAATAAAAGTCTCTTGTATTTTTAATCTAAGTACAGTAATTTCCCAATTTAGCTTTTTGGGAAAAGCCTCTCAGGGTGCTATGACAACGCTCATTTTCCTTCCCCAAAGGAGCTCCCTCCTTTGCCAAAGCCATATTCTAGCCTAGTAAGTAGTGGGACTTCATCTTTAGCCACACTTTTAGGAGTACTCTAGAGAGTCTGGGTGTTATTCTTAAGATATTTATAGCAAAAGGAGCTGAGTGAAAGCTGGGTGCTGTGGTGGTATAAGGGTTATTTTTAGTACTGTCAGCACTTTGTGTTTTTGCAAAACTGTCGGCTTCTATGAACAAGATGTAAAAATCACTAGGTTTCTTTCTTTACAGTACTGTAGAGCAGTTTAAAAAAGAAAGAAAGAAAGTGTAATATTATCTCACATTTCTAAATCTGAGTTTGTTTGCCATTTTTATATTGTTAAACCTATCTTTTATCTTCTGCACAGGCATAGATTGAGCTTACTACCATTATTGCTTTACTGATGACAAGGGTGATGCATACCAGTGAGAAATACGAACAATATAGAGACCAACAAATCAGAAAATGAAAATCTCCCTTTAATCCCCATCAGATGAAATCTCAATGAAGAGTTTTGAGGAGACTCATACAGACTTTTGTCTGCATATTTTTATTACATATGTAAATGTGCACACATACGTGCATATTTTTGACCTAAGATAATATCGTATGTTTTTTCCTGAAGCTTTGCTTTTTTTCCATTTGTCAATATGTTTTGCTCATGGTTCCATGCCAGTACATGCAGCATTACTGGATTACTTTTTAACTATTTGATGTTCCATTATGACTATCATAGTTTAGTAAACCAGTTGCCTTTTGATACATATTTATGTTATTTTCAATTTTTCACTTAGACAATACTATAGCAATAAATATTTTTGTACATGCTGATGCAAATATTTCCACAATATACTTGCAGTGAAATTTTGATATGCACATTTAAAAACACCAAAGCCTTTAAATGAACAAATTGTCACTGTCATGACAGGCTTTTAAAGGCAGAGTTATTTTAGAAAACCAAGTAAAGTCTAAACCCAATGGCTATGTTGGTGATAGGTCCCAACATAGCCTATCCTCTCCATTCATGATAACAAGATGCAATAATTTGCCCAATCTCTTGAGTTTTAGAGACATTCTAAACTGCCCTCTGTGTAGCTTTGTGAAGCTCTCACTGTGGTGTCTCTTAATCACATTGTCATGGCATCTTCATCCATGTACCTTCTCCACCGTACCATGCTTTCTCTTAGCTGACAGTGTTTAGTATTGACTTGATAAATGGATTCCTAATGTGCTTCCTGATGGAACTCAGAGAGCAATTTAACCCAGTTGCAATAACCATGTTTTAGAAAGATTAAACCCATTTGGATTACTTTACACCAAAGAAGGAGATTTATCTGAAAGATCCAGATGAATTTCACGGATCCCATGGGTTTAAAGCACAGTCATACCTCAGAAAAGACTAGAACCAAGAACCGAAAAGCCATATAAAACTGAGGTCACTTCATCTTCCCAAGACCTTGGGGTTTCTCATCTCTCTGTCTCTTCTGCTCTCATTCGTTTTTTGGATAATCAATTATCTTGGCCCATTAAGTAGAAACAACTGCCCAAAGCCATCAAGCATTTAACAAAATCAACTGTCTTAGAGTCGCAGTTCCAGATTTCCTAGGACAGAATGTTTTATTGGTCAGTGTAGTCATACGTTCACCCCCAGTACAGTTAGGGAATCAGAGTTAAGGAGACTTACATTTTCTTCATATCAATCACTTCCTTCTTCTCAGGTGTTACTATCTCAGAGAGGCCTTTTCACCCACCCAAAATGTACCCCTTGTCCATAACTTTTCCTCTCCTGATCCTGTATTATTGTTTCATGGCACTTAATCTTGAACTACTTTTTTGTTTTTGTTTTTTTTTCCCACCAGAATATTAGCTTCGTGGTAAAAGAAAACATCTATCATATTCATTGCCATAATACCAGGGCCTAAAGTAGTGTTTGTTTTCATAGCAGGCACTCAATAAATACATGGTGGGTGAAGACCCAAGTGGACAGACCCAGAAGACACTCCTTTGTCTTGCAGAGGCTGTCTCTTGGGATTTCAGTGGCTAGTGTACATTTAATTGTACATTGCAGCTTCTCTCAGAGCTCTTTTGTCCTATATGTGCATTTGACTACTTCTCTTATTTGGACACCATATATTTCACTACTCTTAATTTAAGCAGGGCACTCTCACGGTCAAATTGCTTACAGTTTATTAATTTAATCTCATAGCAACCACACAGGGTGAGCAAGTCAGGTATCATCTTCTTTGGTAGATATATTAACTGAGACATTGCAGGATTTGTTCAAAGTCAAATACCTAGTAGACAATAGAGTTTATTCTAGAACTCAACTCTTTGCTGGGGTTCCTCTCAATAATCCCTAGCTCCTAGGATTAATTATTGGGAATTAACAAGGAACTTTTAATTCCGACCCAAAAGTGCTATTTCTTCGTCAGGTACAACAAAGGACTATGCCAAGAAAAATCAATGCTGGTATAGTGTATATCTGTTTTTCTTTAACTTCCTGTGGATCGATTTTATATGCATGAAACTTCTAACAATAATAGTTGTATTTTTATATATTTCTATTTCAAGGTAGTGTTGATATAATTGTGACATTTCAAGTATTAATGTTAGTTTCATTTTTTGATTCATAGCCTATTTTATGCTTCCCTTGGTAACAGATCTCTGAAAATGTATCATCAGAGAACAAATACTGTGATACTCCGCGTTTGTTCATACTGTGATACTCCGCGTTTGTTCATACTGTGATACTCCGCGTTTGTTCATACTGTGATACTCCGCGTTTGTTCATACTGTGATACTCCGCGTTTGTTCATACTGTGATACTCCGCGTTTGTTCATACTGTGATACTCCGCGTTTGTTCATACTGTGATACTCCGCGTTTGTTCATACTGTGATACTCCGCGTTTGTTCATACTGTGATACTCCGCGTTTGTTCATACTGTGATACTCCGCGTTTGTTCATACTGTGATACTCCGCGTTTGTTCATACTGTGATACTCCGCGTTTGTTCATACTGTGATACTCCGCGTTTGTTCATACTGTGATACTCCGCGTTTGTTCTCCTTTACTTTTATTACTACTTATTCATTCACTGTTAATGGAGAGATTACTGTGTGCTACATTTAAAGAACTTTATGGAAATAACTTGTGTCTGTTGAATGTAGACAACCAACAACAAAAAAATGGAAATATATATGCAGATATTTTCATTAGAAGCCATTGTTTCCATAACTATGGCACAGAGATTATAATTTTAAACATACCATTTGTTTGAGAAAGTATGAAAGTTACTAAAATGGATGCTGTTGGTATGTGTCTCATTCAGTAGTAAATATATATTTACTATTTTCTATGTGAGAGAAGACAACCCCTGCCTTTAGAAGTTTTAAATGCAGAAGAGAAAGTTACCTTAAGAAATAACTGCAGAACCATGGTGTATGTTAAATGTATTTGAGCCTTCTTTCTATGTATCTGGCCCAGTGTCTAGTAGATTTCATAGCACACAGAATAGAGTATGTAGATGTTTGTTGAATGGCTAAATAAATAAATGACTGGATACTCAAACAAACTTCCAAGTAGAGCCATTAAAGGAAAGGGCTTGATGAAGAAGTAGGCTTTTAAGAGGCAGCGTGGGAGCTGGAAGGCAAGTATTTCAGGCAGAGAGAATTAATAAGAGTCATGATTTCTTTTCTAAGGAAGCAAAAGATAATGAACTATGGCAGGAAGCCTGCTTGCAAACAGGTAACTGGGAGAAGTTGGCTTTTAAGAATCTTGTGCACCTCACTGTACAGAAAGGTCTAGTATATAAGGCTTTTCTTTAGTGGTGGACAAATTTGGAGTTCTGTAGAGAATGCATTTTCCTTGTCTATTATCCTTATTTACCACTGGCCCTTTTCTTTGCCTCACTCAGTTTTAATCATCATCCTGAAATATCTTTTCTACTTCTAAAAACAACTATCAAGGGACATGTGACCCAACCCAAATATGAAACTATGGTTGGCGGCCCCATGGATAAGGAACAACACAAAATCAAGTATAACCACAGTTGCCCTGCTTAGAGGGAAATGACATTTATCTGAAATTATTTTTGATGTGTTCAGATTTTAAAAAAGAACCTAGAATTTATTCATTACGCTAATACATTTTAAATGTATTCCCTTATAAGAATGACTCATCATGAATCACACATTATAGGAGCATTTTAGTCATTGTACACAAATGAAATAATGACAAAGGAAAATGAAATGTCACCTTGTTTGTTCCATTATGTTAAGTGTGGTTTAAAATTCAGATTATTTTTAAGTTATTGCCTATGGCCAATACACCATATATTCCAAATCTATCATATTTTTGAAAATCAAGTACAAATTTTTAAATTTGTGAAATAAGGCTGCTCAGGAATATTTATTTTATTTGAGCATTACCTTATTTTTATGATATAGAAATTAATGAATATACTTTTTCCATGACATAAATTATTTCCATTTTCTTCCATAAATTTCAAAGGCAGGCTTCTCATTTAAGCCAGTGAGTTGGAGTATTGTGAATCTAATATTACAATATATACTAAGAATGACTCTGAATTATCAGGTGGGTTATCTGGTAGATATTTTACTTAACCCCATCATTTAATACCTCTGTTTTCTGTGCATATGATGTGTTGGTTTGAGGTTCTCAGTTGAAAATGATAGCTACTGTCCACTTTAAAAGTGTTTTTTTATATAACAATCTTAAAATAATTGGTATGTACAAGAAATACATGAAAAATCTAAAACTAGATTTGCATCACATTAAGTTGCTGAATTGTTTAACACATCCTTTTATATATTTTTCCCCAAATCTTGTACCAACTGTTGGAAGAACTGAGTAGCTATAACAAAGGCATTTCAGAAAATAAGACAACTGTTTTCATTCTACAAAATGACAGTCCCTGAATGAAAACTTTTGTTTAGTTGAATGTGAAATTTAAAATCCTTTCTCTAAATTTTCATTTCTTTCAAATCTTTCCATTGAAATGTGAATTTTTTTTGCCATTTTTTTTCCTGTATAATTTTTCTTGAAGCTGAATGTCAACCATAGCGATTTCTGGCTCTTGCTGGGGCAGACATTTAGGTTAATGCTTCTGCTGGCTTTGTTTCAGCCTACTGAAGAATTTTGATTACAATTATTGGGATTACTTTAATTTAGAAAAGTGCCAGTCGCTTTTTGCAAGCATGATTTATTCTCGAATAAATCAAATTAAAAGTTTTTATAGACAGCAGACCTGTTTTCTTGGCGCTTATACTCTTGGGTGCACTATTACTTACAGAAGAAGAAACTGGAAGAAAGAAGATGACTTATTAGAGTTGAGTCAGACTCTGTTGTGGAAAGCTTTGTCACCCATCAAACCACAGTTAACTGGGTGGATGCATTTTGCTTATCCCTCTTTTCAGTAGAAGTGGCATTGTTTTGTTGTTTATGTGATTTACCTTTTCTTGAAGTGGTATGAGAAGATCCCAGAAAAAGGAATCTTATATCTGAACTTGTGTTGGGTATATTTCATGATACTCAGGAGAGAACATTCCTCTCCTTGAACATGTCAACTATTTTAGAAGCATACCCTATGATTTTTATGAAGGCACTATTTTCATGTGTAGCTTGTAAAAGTGTATTTAAAAGGATTTAAAAGAAGGAAAACAGATGAGTTGCAGGTGGCATTTGTCTAATTTTTTGCTATTACATCATTGTAACTACACAGCTTGTTTAATTTTTCATGCATGCATTAAAATATATGTGTACTATTCTGTAAAACAAATTTTCTGAAGCTTAACTAAGGGGATGCAGATTTAAAGTAGGATTGTTAAATTTTTCATCTGCAATTATAAAATCAGTGATTATGATCTTGACAAAAATAATTACATATGCATTTTATGATGGGTTTGATAAGAGAAATGGTTGTGGATTCCTGAAAAATAACCAAGTAAACTTGTTGAAAGTAGTTTTTAGTCACTCCTAATAATATCACAAGCATATTGTAAAATATTTGTAACCACATAGAATTCTTTTTTGCTTAGTTGTGATTTGCAGTGGCATCCTCGAAGAGAAAATAATTTGATTGTTATCAAAATCTTGAATTGAAATAACTAACACTGTCTCCAAAATAATATTTGTGACTTTTTAGTTGGAGGTTTCAAACAGTTGCTTTGCTGATAGTTAGAGCAACCATTGATTAATTATCATTGCTTACTTAAGAGGCCTCTTTATACAATTTTTTTTCTAATCATCTCCCCCCAGTGAAATGTTAGTACTACATCTACCTTATATCTCTTTATGTCCTATATTTATATCTGTACTTTATGCATAAAAATAATGTGCAATGTGTGAGAGTTTTCTTCCCCAAACTACAGAACCAACATGTGCCCTGTGAGGCTAATTAACACCCCCACCAAGAATGCGTGATCTAGAATAAACTCCATTCAACCCTGACGGAGGTGAGATCAGTAACAAGCCAGGAAATGTCAGCCCCTTCTCTTTATTGCTAAGTAATATAGAGGGTACATAATTTTCTAAGTTGTAACATTAGACTTCCTTACTATATTATTTCCACTATATATAGCTAACCAGTGTGTATTTGCCATATATTCAAATAGAAAATAATTGTCTCTTCAGATAAAGGGGCTTTCAGAGCCTTCTGAAATAAAGGACTATTTTGAGAAAGGACAATTTCTGCTGGGTATCAACAAATCAGAAATTTTGAGTGAACGTATTTATCATTGCTATAAAATAGAGAAATGAATAGTGAGGAATTTCCCATTCTGGATTTGGCTCACACAGTATATTGGGTTCATACCTGGCCTAAATTGGAAAGCGCACTGACACTGAGTGATTGTGAAACTGCAAATTACAGCCCAATAAGTGTTGGGATGTGTCTAAATCTACAAGTGCTAAGATTTACGGTTGCCAGTCTATAGTGACCTGTATTCCTAGTGGCAATGCTGAATAGTTTCACAAAAAGAAAAACATGTTTCAGGGTAGGCGCTCTGGAGCCCTAGCTGCAGTGAGCCCAGCTTGCTTCCAGCAGTTGTATGAATATTTACCCAGCTGTGATGAAATTAGGTTTGGTTTTGAGGATCCCTGAAGGTTTAGCAGTGGAGGCTGATTGACACTAGGTGATCCTGCGGGGGATTTTTGTTTTGAGTTTGTTTCTTGCTGAAAAGCTAGGGAAGTACTTTTCCATCCTATAGCATTGGGACTTTTGTCACAAGCCAATAGTTTACCAATTGCAGTAACAAGAAACATGTATTTTCTGCATACTTGAAAACAGACAATTGCCATTTTAACCATTACAGCCAGCTTATGGCTATGATTTCAGACTAATTACAGTTTTCTCACATATACTAATAACTCTAATTTAGAATTTTTAAATAATCCACACTCTCAGGTAGAACTGACAAGCTTCTAAGAAGGAAAAACTTTGTGTATATCCTGGAGGAAATTTAGGTTGTTGCAGATTTAATGCTCTGCCCTACAGTAATGAGATGTATTATTTTTCTTGAGTGCCAATATATTTTATGCATAAGACTGTTTGAAGCAACTTCAATTAGAAAAAATATATATATACCGAAGAATTCTTTGACTTATTGCAATTTAGAACACCCATTTATCTTTTACTATGTAGTTGACCCTTGACCTTCACAAATTTAATAGCAGAGTCTCAGTATTTCCCAAGTGATGCAGAGTAATTTGCAATTCTGCTGAGACATGAATTTGTTTGGAGTTCTGGAAGGCTGATGAGCAGAGGTAATTCACTTCGTGAGAAGTCTAGCCATCCACTCAGGACCTGCCACCCATTGCACTCTGACTGTCCGATATTATTTGTTTGCACCTATGTAGGAAATTATGTGCTGGAGTGATCCATGAATTTGGGGAGTCACAGAGGTCTCTAGCTGATCTAGTCATACATATCAGCACTCTGTGGCTATTGTTACTATTCTGAAGTATCAGAGCAGTGACTCTTAACACCACCAACTAAAGATTCCTATATGGACCTCCTGAGAATCACTTCCATAGAGAAAAGATTGTGTCATAAATCCTTAGCATGTCAGGGCAGGAAGAACAAGCAGAGGGAAAAAACCAACTGGAATGAGGCTTGAATATAACAATAGAAACAAAACACCTTAATTTTTTATTAAATATCTTAATATATCGAGTGCTACCATATATTACAAGGATAAATCTTGCTGATATTCTAATGAATAATAGAACAATTTCTTAAATTAAGTCTTTGTTGCAATTAGATAAATAAAGGTAGATGGTATAAAGGGGCTTGAGAATAATAGTCCATATTCTTCTTTAACTTTCTTCTCTACCAGTTAATCTTATATATTTACCTTTGGAATATAAAACAGCTATTCCCTAAACATAATTCAGCCCAGCTCATGATAAAATGAACATGCATTATAAATAATGGGGTCAGAAACAGGTTCAGTTTTATTGTGCATTTGTTCCCTCTTCACCCTCATTCTCCACTTGCTTTTTTTAGTGTTGGTGATACTTCCCCCAGAACCCACAGAATTATCTTCTTCTTAACTCCACTTCACATGATGCTACTAGGCTGTAATTTCCACTGGCTTCATCATTTGTCTTGAGAAGTTTTGCTTACTGGCATGTGTGTAGGAATGTTTTGGTAAAGAAGAAGAGTGCCTAGGCTGGGCTTTAGAAGATTGGAGAGGCTGGAGCCCTTCTTCCGCTGCTCTGGAGAAAAAATAAACTCTCTGCCCAGCTCCTGGGAGGGTGCTGAGCTCTCCTCTGAGTGACAGCTTCCTTGACCCAAACATGATGGGATTCTTCTGACTCACACAGCTCCAGTCCAACTCTGAAGTTCTGAGAGTTTGTGAATTCTATTATTCTTAGCCACTCCATCATCTACACAACCAGGGAGCCGCTGTGCCTCCCAGGGCCTGGTACTAGCTCCATTTGACCCAGTCCTGTCCAAATTGAGTGGCAAGGGCCTGGGGCAGGCAAGAACTGAGTTCATGAGAGCAGCACTTCTCAAATCTTTAGAGTCCCAGGATCAAGTTCATACACAAGAAATGCTGGAGAGACATTTCAAGGAGTTGCATTCCAACATGATACACTGTTTTATGACTTTTGCTGGCTGAGAAGAATTGCTCGCAGCCCTGAGCAGGCTTTCTTAGCCTCCTAAGGTTATCTGTTAAACATTCAGCCACTCTTCTTACAATTACCCTCACCAGGTTCCCTGTCCAACCTTGCCCACCACAACTTGCTCAGCTCAAAGGTCTGTCTCACACCTATACCCATAAAATTATCCTTCTTCAATGATTGCAAAAATTATTATAGTTAGTGATCATATTTGTCAGCATGCTTGAAAAGGGCCTATAGCATTCTGGTTGAAAACCAGTGGTCTAAAGATGTGTTTTTCAAAGCGCTGAGACCAAGAGATCACCATCCATATCACCTGGAACTTGTTAGAAATGCAAATGATCACCACGACCCCCAGCCTAGACTGCATGAGAAACTCTGCAGTTGGGATAGTGCACTCGATGTTTTAGCAAGGGCTGCAAACAGTTCACAGCCAGCAAAAGTCGTAAAATAGAGTGTATCATGTTGAAATGCAACTCCTTGAAATGTTCCTCCAGCACTGCTTGTGTGCGAACATGATCCTGGAACTCTAAAGTTTTGAGAAGTGCTGCTCTCATGAACTCAGCTTTTGCCTGCCCCAGGCTCTTGTCACTCAATTTGGACAGGACTGGACAGGAGCTGGTACCAGGCCCTCGGAGGCACAGTGGCTTCCTGGTTGTATAAATGAGAGTGCACCCCATTTAGCATTCTGTTGCCTCCTGAAATTTGGTCTGCTGTACAAAGATGACGATGCATACATTCAACTGAGAGGCCTGAGGAGAGGCCTGATTGTGAGAAGTATGTAACTGGATCTCTTTAGACCCCAACATGCAGATTAATCTTAGTAAAAATCAATCAAATTGATCGTAGCCCACTTTGATTTTAGAAAGTGGTTCCTAAGCCCTGGCTGTGTGTCAGAATCAGGCTTTTAAACAATATGCATTCCTATGTTTCGTCTGCGATATTGCAGTTCGGTCTAGTCTGAGGCCCAGGTGCCTGTTTTAAATGCACTCTCCAGGTGTGTCTGCAGCTAGTCTGCAGAGTGTTTGTGAAGTACTTCTCTGGATGGTCAAGTGTGAGTGAACATTTGAGTCACCAGGAGGGCTTCTTTAGCCTGATTCCTGGCCTCATTCCTAGAGATATCTTTTCAAGAGGTCTGAAATAATATCAGGAATCTGCTTTTCTAACAAACTTCTAAGTGATGCTGCTTCATGGACCGCAGAGTGCTCTGACCTAGAAAGCTACAATACAAACTTCTGAGCTCCCAGGTGAATGTCATACTTACTTTCGTGAGCTCACCAAGACTTACAACAATCTCACTGATGTTTCCTATTTATCATTATTTTCCTTACTTTTTGAAATAGCTGATATATTTACAGAATTTTAAATTAATGTTTAACTTTTAATTAATTTTTTAATTAATTTAAAATTCTGTAAATATATCAGCTATTTCAAAAAACAAGAAAAATAAAATGTATAAAAGGACATGTAGTAAATTTTCTTTCTTCTGGTCCACAGCCACTGATTTTTCCCCACCAGAGACAACTAATATTACTAGTTAATTGTGTATCTTTCCAGAGATATTTATGTTTACAAAGGCACATGTATATAAATATACATGAACCTCCTTCGTAATTAAAATGTTAGCATTCCCTGTTCTGCACCTTGCTGTTTTCACCTAATATACTTTATGAATCTTTCCCTCTCAGTAACTAGAAGGCTCCCTGGTTCTTTGTGTGTGGTTGTGTGGTACTCATTGCACGATTTTCTCATAATGTATTTCAACAACCTCTATTCATGGGCGTAAATGAGTTGCCAGTCATGGAGTCCACAAGTAGCGAGCAGCCATCCAAAGTCCAAAAACATCACATCTGAGCAAATCACCTTATCCTCTCCATTCGCTCCTGAAGAGATTGCTTTCTGAACATTGTCTGTTAATTGTATTCTCATTGCTTCTAAGTAAGCAAGAACAAAGTTTAGTTGTGCTCAGTGTAAAATGTAATTTTAAAAATTACCATTAACATATTAAATGAAGACTTCTCTTGGATAAGGAAGGGTGGAGAGTAGTATTTATTGAGTGCACCTTCAGGGCCGTGTCCTTGGATCGAGGTGTTCTCAAACTCAGTGGTTAGGAGGCAAATTCTTGGTGGATATATGTTTGTGTTTGTTTTCCACAAAATAGCATCTGGCTCTGAGAAATTAAGGGTCAGAGCTAGCAAATAGTGGAGCTAAGGTGTTAACTCGCGTCTTCCAAACTTCAAAACCCCATAGGTGCATTCCCTTATGAGTGTCTTCAGGTTCGGGGTGCTCAAGGCCATGGGGGCTCAAATTCAGCTTCCTGAGCAGGGCCAGCTTTAGGCTAAGGTGAGTAAGGCATGTATGGCAACAAACTTATGGAGGTGCACACTTTCAGAATCATCCCCATATGTGTGAGGTGCCTCATTTGCCCTGGTCTAGTCAGCCCCAGTGCCTTAGTTTTCTTATCTATAAAAATTGTACCTATCTCACTGGGGTTTTTTTGGTGAAGATGAACAGAATCGAGGATTAATACAATTTAAGCACATAAAATATTTACAAGTCCTCACCTATTACAAGTTCTAGTTAAACTCAGTGATCATTAAGTTCAGTTTCTTGATTCTTCCCCTATATAGAACAGTCATAATCTTGATTAAATAAATAGGGCTTCAGATGCTCAAAATTTTAAAAAAGAACAAAGAAAAATTTTGATGGCTTCTTGTGAGCTTCCTTTCATGGACTGACTCAAATAGGAAGATCAAGATCCCATCATCTCCTTTCAAGTCATCATCTCCTAAAAATCTACCCAACAGAAACCACTGCCTGGGCACCAAGACTGGTTTCTGTCTTGGGGTGGGGGAGAAGAGGCAGGGTTCTGGCAAAGGCCAGCCGGCTGCAAGGGGTCAGGCCAGGGGACGGCGTTCTCAAGACTGGAGCCTTGTTTCCTTCTTCAAAAGCAGGAGGTGGGATGGGGGAATCCCGATTCCTTTTTAATGCCAGCTTTTATTCCATTCCTTTTGAGAATTCCCTCCTTCCCACACTTCCTCCCACTCAATATCCAAAAATATTAATGCTTGAGAATGAAAACAAGGATAGGCTTTTAAGTAAGTCCTTTGAAAATGTCTATCATGTGTCTTATATATTGGTTTAGAAAGTAAGATGATCAGGGGTTGTATATAGATGGTGTTAATGTAATGTCTAAATGCTATATTGTCACATCTTATGTTTGCCAGTGGTTAATCAGAACCAAGACTAACAGATTCATGACTAAAAGCTGTCAGCTGGTGTTTGTAAGGCATATTTTTTCTTTTCTTTAAAAATGAATGTTCCTTCAGAGTATGCGAATAAACAAACATGTGTTTGAACTTTGCCATTCTTGCTTTTGATAGGAGGAAAATCAGCTCACTCTGTGTATATATTTACAACACTCTGGAGTGAATGCACATGAGCCATCAAAGTATTTCCGTATATAATCTATCTTAATTTTCAAATAAATTGTATTGATTAAACCTCTGTGATGTGTGGCGGTAGCACACAGATCAGTTAGTGACTGACAGCCTCTTCCACCATGTGCGTCTGTGAAGACAGTCCTGATTGCACTCTCATTGTGTTTATGCCTAGGCATTTGGGAACATTTTGTGATCCAATGTTTCAGAGCCTTCTGAAAGCCTTTGCTTGGGAGAAGCACACTCAGGCCTGATGACTGCATGCTAGCCAGGCATATATATATGACTGTTGTTTCTGGCACTTTGCAGATATGTTTTCTCTCACCCTTATTGTCTGCCCCCACTTTATCTCAGGAGAGCAGCTGCTGTGCACCCCCTTGCTGGTTGTTCTTTGCACATGCCTTCTGTGCATGTCATGGTACTGTTGTGAGTACCCTTTGAGGTTTGGTAGATTACAATGTTCATGGTAATGGTGAACCCGTCTTATCTTTAACAGATGGCTCAGATGTGAAACTCAAATAAATGTCCATATTTGGTTAGTATCTTGGCATTATTATAAATGTTAATGTCACCCATCTCAATCGTTTAGGCAGTGGACTCCAAACTATTTTAATCATTCATTCAGTTGTAAAAACTCGGCATCTGTACACGATATAGATCAGTGATTATTAACAGGAGATGCTTTTGTCTCCCAGGGACTACTGACAATGTCTTGAGACACTTGGGTTGCTGCAGTGGTTGGGGAGGAGGGTGAGGAGTGGTGCTGTAGAAACCTAGGAGGAAAAGGACAAGGATACTGTTAAACATCCCAAATGCACGGGGCATCACCCCACAGCAAAGAATCATCTAGCCTAAAATGTCAAGTACGCTGAGGTTTCAAAACCCTGATGCATAGGTTGAACCCTATGAAATGCACACAATTTTTAATTATGCATATTAGGCTGAGCCACATAAAAATGCAAATGTTTTGATTTATAAAAATGGAAGTTCATACTGTTCAACCTAATGTATATAATTACAGATTTTTGCATGAATTGCTGTACGAATAAGTTATTTACATTATAAAATTCAAGAGCACTGATTGTTATAAAGGCTATAATTGAGAATTTTAATATTTTCTTTTTGTTTGCTTATGGATCATTTTGCATGTATCCCACCTTGGTAAGCACTGTTCTGGACTTTTAATCTGAAGGTTGGTGTGACTGCCATCAGTTTATTAGGCTAGAGCGCTCTCCTGCCGTGCTCTTTGGAGCAGATAGGGGTTCTTTGGTGATTTCTACGGTGAAATCAGGTAGGGCAGACAGACCTATAGGAATTTAGGCTCTAATCTTGTTTGCTATGTCAACTGAAGCAGCTCTTCCCTGAAATCCTGAAGATATCCACCTTCCATTTAGACTGCATTGCAAGAAAGACTTTAGCAGGCAAAATTATAGTTTGAAAACCACTGAAGGAGTTGGTAACTTACCGAAGTACAGGGATTATTTCCTTTCTCTGTAGCCTCAGTATATAGTACATAGCAACTGCGCAATAAATGCTCTTTTGAATGAATTTCAGAGAAAATGCTACTTGAATTGAAAAGGACTTTGAATTATGGAAAGGCAATTTTTTTCTTTTAGCAATACTTTCTGAAAAAAAGCATGATTTTCTTAAGGTTCTTAGCCTTAGGCAGTTTTATAGGCGATTTTTGTTTTGTTGGTTTATCTGGTGGTATTTACTCAGAACTCAAGTGGCTGTGTGTTTCTGAACCCCTTTCTCTCTCTCTCTCTCTTGTGTTCTTAAATATCCTGCAATCAATATGGATTACTAAAAACAAAAGACTTCTCCTGCATATGGTTACATAGTGTACATTGATCTTATAAAGCATGTTGAAGAGATCTGGTGCTTATCTTCCTAGCACCCAAGCAACTGATGAATGTTAGCTTACCTAGGGAGCTTTGAAAAATCCAGATAACTGATTTGGGGTAGCTCCCTAACATCAGTATTTTTTAAATGGTCCTTAGGTGATTCTAGTTTTGTCAGAGCTGAGAGCTACTGATTTAGAAATTATCATTTGTTTTCTACAACTTCTTTTTTAATTTAACTGCCTATCTAGCACTTTATGTAAACGGTCTCCAATATCTATATATTTAAGTGAAAAACAAGACATGGATATTTGTTAGATGTATGTAGATATATACATATATGTATGTGTGTGTGTATAACATGGATATTCACACAACACATATATTCAGAAAATGACTTATAGAGAGACGCACCACAATTTTCAGTGCTGATCACTTGAGTGAGATTTGGGGTTTGGAGACTCACTAACTGTCCAGTTTGCATTTTTTCCCTATGAGCATTAAAAAAATAAAAGAGCAAAAACAACAAACTGCACTGAGCCTGTATTCCCTTATCAACCTATATTTTTAAATTTCTTCATACTAGTCTTTTTTGAAATATACCATGTGGGTCTCTCATTTCTTTTCCACTGCATTGACATAATTTCTTTGGAAATCTATTGTAGAAAATATTAATTTGGCACTGGGAAAAGCTAATTATCTCTATCCTAACAACCTCTTTAGAAAGATTCTAATATATTCCTACCACAATGCCTTTTTTGTTTCAAAGTCTTGATGGGTAAGCATATTATACTAAAGAGCTGTTTTGTCACAATGATCTGGAATAATCCCTCCTGACATTTTTATGAGTCACTGCAAAATTCAAAGAATGTCTGTTTGATGGAACACATAATAAAAGGGACTCCAATGTATAGAAGCAGAGTGTTAGGGATAATGTTATATTTTATAATCGCCCCAGCTGAGATTGATACTGTTTTTAAAGTTGCTACTGATTTCACTGCTCTAATAACACTGATGAAATCATTCTTAGGAAACCAACATTACAGTACCCAGAGAACAATCCATCAAATACATCTTTTGTGTACTGAAGAAAATAACAGCTTCAAAAGGCCTTCTAATTTTTCTGTCAACTGTGTGTGAAGAATGAGTGTATTTGATTTCACTGAGAGGACCCCGTTAACTAAGGGAATTACACAAGTGAAAAATATCATTAGGATGGGGAATTCTTTCACAGTTGACTTGCTTTATATTGTCCTGGAGGAGTCAGAGTTTCTGACAAGTTCCATATAAACCTAGGCTAGCTCACATTACATTTTATTTCTAGATTTTTGTGGCTCAAATATTCTTTTTCTACGATCTCTGAAAAAGCTTAAATCAATTTGGCCTGGTTTCCCTTGATGCAGCATCAGGCAGTCTGGACCAGTTCTTCCCCTTCTGCAAATAATGTTAGAGCATTCACATCTGTGCAGAATCAGTGAACTCACAGGAACTAGCATTTGCCAGGTGCTTCATCATTTACAAAGTGCATTCACATGCATTTGTTCCCCACAATAATGCAAATGATGTAAGCATTCTATTCCTTCCACATTGCAAGGAAGTTAAATGATTGTCCAAATTCATGGTTTGAATAGATAGGACCAAAATACACGGTAAAGGGGCAGGAATCCTTTTATGTTTACAAAATAAAAATAAATAAAAATAGTTGACAAAATCTGGAGTGTCTTCTCTCAAAAAAGAACTGCAGCCATGTAGGACAGAACCCACATCTCTTATTTCCTTAGTAACCACTGCAGTTTAGCGCATACAGTAGGCTCTCAGCAAATACTTAATATCTTATCTTTCTAAGACACCTAATGAGTTCTTTAAATACCGTGTTCTCTTTCTTTCTAAAGAAACTAATAGTTTTCTTCTACCCTTCTAAATTTTACATATTATTGAAACAATGTGTGTATTAAATGCAATTTTCCTAGTGTACCTCATATCAATGAAGAGTATTTGCATGGATTTTCCTGAGATGCTGAAGGACAGCTCTGACTATTAATATTGAGAATCAGCTTTGACATTTTTACATGGTTTCTGGGAGTGAAAGTGTTAAAATTCTGTCTCTTTTCAAGATGGATATTTATATTTATATTAGAATCTTCTGAGATTTTTCTCAAAATGAGATGCTTCTGTTTACATATGCAAACTGTGCTGTGGTTTTAGAGCACAATTCCTTCTACAATTGCCCATGAGAGAAATGTCCTTTGGGTTGGAGTTTCTACAAAAAAATTAATTTCAGATGAAATTATTAGAGGGGAAAATTAAGTACTTAATTTAAATAATCTATGTTTTGATATAAAATATCACAATGATTTGAATAAGCAAAAATTGACAAAAGACATTGCTTAATTATTGATTCAGCCTAGGGTACTCAATGATTACGTTGTAAAACATTTCACTTCATGGGTTTAGTTCATCAAGTGAACTGTAGGTTCATGGACTCTTCATGCTTTTGAGGTGATGCTCCCTTTCATCCTTGTACATGTGTCCTTGCAGGCGTTTAAGACAAATCGAATTTCCCTTGACCCCAATCTTAGTGCCTTCCACCCTGCAGGTCTGATGAAATATATGGTTTTATTGAGTCAGCAGATTTTATGGTTGTATTAGTCTGTTTTTATGCTACTGATAAAGGCATAACTGAGACTGGACAATTTACAAAAGAAAGAGGTTTAATGGATGTACAGTTCCACCTGCCTGGGAAGGCCTGACAATCATGGTGGAAGGCAAAGAGGAGCAAGTCACATCTTACTTGGATGGCAGCAGACAAAAAGAGAGCTCGTGCAGAGAAACTCCCATTTTTAAAACCATCAGAGCTCGTGAGATCCATTCACTATCACAAGGACATGGGAAAGACCTGTCCCCATGATTCATTCATCTCCTACCAGGTCCCACCCACAACATGTGGGAATTACGGGAACTACAAGATGAGATTTGGGTGGGGACACAGAGCCAAACCATATCATTCTGACCCTGGCACCTTCCAAATCTCATATCTTCACATTTCAAAACTAATCATACCTTCCCAACGGACCCCCAAAGTCTCAACTCATTTCAGCTTCAACTCAGAAGTCTAGAGTTTAAAGCCTCATCTGAGACAAGGCAGGTACCTTCCAGCCATGAGCCTGTAAAATCAAAAGCAAGTTAGTTACTTCCTAGATACAGTGGGGGTACAGCCATTTCAAATGGGGGACATTGGCCAAAACAAAGGGGCTACAGGCCCCGTGAAAATCCAATGCCCAGCAGGGCAGTCAAATCTTAAAGCTCCACACTGATCTCCTTTGACTCTATGTCTCAAAGAATTCAGGTCACACTGATGGCGGAGGTGGTTTCTTGGGCAGCTCCACCCCTATGGCTTTGCAGGGACAGCCTCTTTCCCACCTGCCTTCATGGGCTGGTATTGAGTGTCTGCAGCTTTTCCAGGCACACAGTGCAAGCAGTCAGTGGATCTACCATTCTGGGTTCTGGAGGATTGTGGACCTCTTCTCAGAGCTCTACTAGGTGGTACCCCAGTAGGTTTTCTGTGTAGGGGCTCCAACCTCATATTTCCCTTCTGCACTTCCCTATCAGAGGTTCTCCATAAGGGCCCTGCCCCTGCAGCAAACTTCTGCCTGGGTATCCAGACATTTTCAATAATCTTCTGAAAGCTATGTGGAGGTTCCCAAGCCTCAATTCTTGGCTTCTGTGCACTTGAAGGCTCAACTCTACATGGAAGCTGCCAAGGCTTGAGGCTTGTACCCTCTGAAGCCACGGCCTGAGCTTTACATTGGCCACTTTCAGCCATGGCTGGAACATCTGGGACACAGGGCACCAAGTTCCTAGGCTGCACACGGCACAGGGACTCTGGACCCAGCCCATGAAACCATTTTTTCTTCCTGGGCTTCCTGGCCTGTGATGGGAGGGGCTGCCATGAAGACCTCTGATATGCCCTGGAGACATCATTTTCCCCATTGTCTTGAGGATTAACATTTGGCCCCTTGTTACTTAGGCAAATTTCTGCAGCCCACCTGAATTTCTCCTCAGCGAATGGGATTTTCTTTTTTATTGCATTGTCAGGCTGCAAAATTTCCAAACTTGTATATTCTGCTTTCCTTATCAAACTAAATGCCTTTAACAGCACCCAAGTCACATCTTGAAAGCTTTGCTGCTCAGAAATTTCTTCTGCCAGATACTCTAAATCATCTCTATCAAGTTCAAAGTTCCACAAATCTCTAGGACAGAGGCAAAATGCTGCCAGTCTCTTTGCTTAAACATAACAAGAGTCACATTTTCTCCATTTCCCAACAAGCTCTTCATTTCCATCTGAGACCACATCAGCCTGGACTTTATTGTCCATATTGCTATCAACATTTTGGTCAAAGCCATTCATCAAGTCTCTGGGGAGTTCCAAACTTTCCAATATTTTCCTATCTTCTTCTGAGCCCTCCAAGCTGTTCCAGCCTCTGCTTGTTACCAGTTCCAAAGGTGTTTCCAGATTTCCAGGTATCTTTTCAGCAGCACCCCACTTCTCATACCAAGTTATATTAGTCTGTTTTCATGTTCCTGATCAAAACATACCCAAGATTGGGCAATTTACAAAAGAAAGAAATTTAATGGATGTACAGTTCTACATGGCTGGGGAGGCCAGACAATCATGGTGGAAGGCAAGGAGGAAAAAGTTACATCTTACATATGGCAGCAGGCAAAGAGCCAGCTTGTGCAGAGAAACTCCCATTTTTAAAACCATCAGATCTCATGAGCTCCATTCGCTATCACTAGAACAGCATAGGAAAGACCCACCCCCATGATTGACTCATCTCCCACTGGGTCCCCGCTACAACATGTGGTAATTATGGGAGCTATAAGATGAGATTTGGGTGTGTACACAGAGCCAAGCCATATCAATGGTCTATACTCTTCTGTGGATTACTCTCTTCATTGCCAGGCTCCAGGTTGCTGCTTAACCTAGCGGTTCTAAGGCTTTCCTGATAATTAGAATTACCTGGAATGGTTTTTTTAAAATCCCCAAGACCTTTTCTTGGAGACAAGGCTTCTTTTAGTCTAGGAGATTCTTATTACCAGGAGTTTGTAACCCTTTGCTTATACCACCAAGTTTAGGATGGGACATTACGACCTAGAGATAACTAAGATGGTAGTGGTGGAATGAGTAAAAGGGAGAGGTCAGAAGAAATAAAATTATTTGTTCTTTGAGTTCTTTTAATTTAATGTAAGAAAAGGCCTGGACAAAGTCTTTCACACCTTTTGAACAGACTAGTGTAAGTTTATACATATGTGTGCAGATGTAGATGATTATTTTTAAATGCCTGCCATTTATTACATACCTGGTATCATTCTTCAGAACATAAGCATCTCACTTAACCTTACAACAACTTTTATTTTTTAATGATGGTGACAAAGTGTGTATATGATCACATGCTCTTCTTTTATCAGTAGAAAAATGTGTATCTCTGATAAATTACTTTTGGTACATAAATGTTATTCTCACAATTCTTTGGCACAAATAAACTTCTCCATATACCAGGAAAGGATGTATAAGACTCTGAAATGGGCAAAAGTAGATTACTAGATGTCTTTTTAATGGACTGTTAGGCAACCTCAAGTATACTCTTCCCTGGTTATCTAATTCTCTAGAGGTGTGCTCTTTTCATTATCTTTAACATAGGCTATACAAAACTGATAGTAAGGCAAATGAATTTTATCTATGAATATTCAGCTGACACCACCCATCTTTCTTACAGAAGAGGTTTTGTGTCTTCTAATTCATTGCAGCATTTCAGATTGTCCATGTATGTGTTTGCTCTTTGAACTGGTTGTAATGTCTTACAGGTTTCCTCATTAAGGATTTCAATAAAATCTTTGAAGCATGTCTATTTCATATACATAGAATAATCATCACTTTAGTCTTCACAAATTATCCTTTAACTCATATTATCCTTATGAAGTCTTATGAGGATTATAAAATGGATATTACTATCTCCATGTAGGAGAGGATAGGAATTCAGCCAGTGGATGGGATTAGAAACCTATTAGACATGGACAAGTGCTTAGGAACTTCTAGTTATGCTGGACTAGAGGATCTGGAATTCAGCAGGATTGACTGTCAGTTCAGATAGCCCAAAGCTAGATGGTGGGTACAGATCCAAAACCTGGGTCCAGGCAGAAGGTCAAAGATGTATACAAACAACAATTGTAGGATATGGGGAACGAGCTGGGATATAGGGAAGGAATTTTTTTAATCTACCAAAGGAGACAGAAAAGGGCCATGTTTCAAGCAGAAATCTGGCCCCAAATCATGCATTGGCTACGAAAAGAAGTCTCAATGTGGAACCTTAGCAGTTCCTTTGTGTCAGAGCCATTATGTCATCCTTTGTCAGCAGGAAACAACCTCAGCGTGAGCATTGAAACTAAGCATAAAATTGGAAACACCTGGCTAAACGGAGGCGCTTGTGGGTTGAGGCAGGCAGCGAACTAGATAAAGACAATGGCCTTCAGCTGGACTCAGCTGCAGGGAATTGCACTGATTTTTAGCCATGTGGTTTACTTCAGAAAACTGCACACATTTTCCAAATCCCCGTGGAGCTGACATTTTCTTACTACCCTGATTAATCAAACTGTGTTCAAAGAAACTTCTCTGCCCAATGTATTCTTAGTCCCTTAATGGCAGCAATGCTACCTAGTCTCCCCTCTATCCCTCCACACTTAAATTATTCCTGAGGTTATGTTAGCTGCCATTTTAATGTGGAAGCAATGTACAGTGAGAAGAGAGTGATGTATTGAAAGTGAGTGACTTAGAAAATGGGAGATTTTGTCATTGCTTTTTTGGTCCCGTCACCTCAGTAGGGAGCATAGTATTCAATAGGAAGTTTCTCAAGCCTTGCTTTTCTTCTTCCTTCCTCCCCAGTGTCTGTTGTTCCCATCTTTGTGTCCATGTGTACCCAGTGTTTAGCCTTCACTTATGAGAATGTGCAGAATTTGGTTTTCTGTTTCTGCATTAATTTGTTTAGGATAACAGCCTCCAGCTGCATCCATGTGGCTGCAAAGGACATGATTTCACTCTTTTTTATTGCTATGTAGTATTTCACATGTATATGTACCACTAAAATGGAATTTTACATCAACAGACCTGAGCTTGAATCTTGGGCTTATCATATACAGTAGTTACTTGACTTTGTGTGGCTTGTGTTAACGCTGCTTAAATGGAAACTCATGATCAGAACACAATACCTCATCACTTCATGATAAAAATTTCAATAATTTAATAACTGATCAACCCTCTAACCCATCTTCCTAATCCTATATGCACACATACACAAACCATCATCCCTAATGTCATCAGTATTTCACAGTGTTATCTTTATGATTCTATGCCTTTACTCTTAATGTGGTCAGGTGTGATAAAATGAACAACAAAATATAAGCTCTTTGAAGGCAGTTATTTATTCTTTTTGGGGTGTCCCCAGTATCTAGAACAGGGACTAGAACATAGGTGTCGAAAATACATTTGTTGACTTATTTAAAATTAGAAAACCTAAGATGAGTGCTGAGGCTTGTTCATTTTCAAGCTCTTATCTTCTCTGAGAATCTATTTAAGTTATCAGAATTTAGAGTGAGAGGCAGCTTCCCTGCTGGCAAAATGAGGAACTGGGGCAAGATAAATGTGTCCAAACCTCTGGGATGTATTGTCATTCATCCTTCCTTTTGATTAATGTTTCCACCAGCATTGGGCTATAAGCTCCTGGAGGGCAGGGATTATGCCTGAACGTGGATTTTATTCCCTGTAACACCTGTCTAGTGTCTTAATACACAGGACACTGTGAGATATTTGGTGAGTGGATAGACAGAGGAGCTAGTCTGTGTTCCAGTGGGTGCCTCAAGCCACACAAGCAACTTTGTCAGCCTCTTTGCTGAAGCTTGTCATTCTTTAATGTCTCACCCAGGGCATTGGGTCCAGGCAGGGGGCCCCTCTCAGCTCCACAGATATTGCAACGTTGCTTTTCTTTATTCTTCTTACTTTTTAGCCTACAGCAAGGAGGGAAGCAAGGGTAAGATTCTCTTACTGTGTTTTCCAGCATCTACAGAAAAGGCTTTTATTATAAAGGGGAAATAACTTAATTGCTCATCCCTGAGGCAGAAGGAAACCAGGTAGAAAGGAGGCTGGGAACTGAGCCAAGGAAGAGATGAGGATGCCTCCCAGTGCTTCCCAGCAACACTGGGCTGGGTTCTTTTTCTCATTTTGGATTAGTCACGAATTAACAAAATGTTTACAGGCATCACAAATGGGAATTGCATTTTGGTTTGGATAATTAAAAGCTGTTTCCATCAAAAAATTTGTATTCAAATCCTTGGTGGTCTTCAGGTGAAAATAATCTTCCTGTCATTAAAGCTAATTAGTAAGTGGCTACGTGTGTTTATCTATGAAGCTGCAGAGAATGGTTTCACAAGTTGTGAGAGTGGGAGTTGGAAGGGAGGGGGAATTGGTAAGGAATCACCATCGGTGTCTAGTAGTCAGCTAGGCTTACTGGGCACACTGTATCCTAAACAAGCCTGATCCTAAGGTTCATTTGGAGTATAGATTCTCAGGGCTCTTAGAGATTCTGATTCTGGGGTTCTGAAGTAAAGCCTGGAGTCTAGATTTTTTTTTTTTTTTTTTTTTTTTTTTGAGACGGAGTTTCGCTCTTGTTACCCAGGCTGGAGTGCAATGGCACGATCTCGGCTCACCGCAACCTTCGCCTCCTGGGTTCAGGCAATTCTCCTGCCTCAGCCTCCCGAGTAGCTGGGATTACAGGCACGCGCCACCATGCCCAGCTAATTTTTTGTATTTTTAGTAGAGATGGGGTTTCACCATGTTGACCAGGATGGTCTCGATCTCTTGACCTCATGATCCACCCGCCTCGGCCTCCCAAAGTGCTGGGATTACAGGCTTGAGCCACCGCGCCTGGCCCTGGAGTCTAGATTTTTAACAGGTACCCCAGGTGATTTTTATGATGGGCTTAGAGTCAGAAAACCTGCTGTGTGCCTTTTATAAGTATCTGAAGACTCCAGCTTCCTGTAGGAACGTTAGGAGGCTTGTAACTCAAGGAGGCCAGAGCAGCAGCAGTACAGGCCTGCTACGTGTCACCAGGAGCATTTAATCTGCTGGGAAATAGGAGCTTGCTATTTTTTCTCCTTTGACATTTCCTGATATGCACCATGTCATTTGAAGGTAGAAAAAGTAAGTGCATTTTACATAAATTATGGGATGACAACACCAGAAACTTCTGGCAGCATGGAGTAAGTTCTTCCGTGATGTCCTTCTTGCCCCAGGCTTTAGATTAATATTTGGCTATGCCGACCTCTAGGGTAGCATGGTGCTGACATATTTTGGCTACATTTATTCAGTATTTCTGTTGTTCAAGGCTTTTCTAAGCCAATGAATCATGCCACTTAAACTGCACAACTTCTCTGAGATGCAGTATTATTCTTACGCTTACGATGGGATGCATGATAGGAGCAGAGGGAGGTTGAGCAACTTGCCTGAGGTTACACAGCTAGCCAGTAGGGTGGTTGTCTGGTTCCTACCTCTTGCTCTTCCCAGTTTCTCTTTAATGTCTGCTGGGGAGGGAGGCGTCAGTGGCTGATTCGTCTAACTCTGGGAGAGTCATCTTAATGGTTTTTTACAGAGCATACTTCTGTCTCTCTCTCTTTGTTTTCAATAATAGTGTCTTATATGGGTCTGTATTTTAAGTTTACAAAGTACTTTGAAATATAACATCTTGTGTGAGTCCCCACAATCCTGAGAGGTTATTTCCCCATCTGGTAAATGGGGGAACTGAGTCTTAGAAAGTTATAACTTGGACAGGCTTGCAGTTACAGCTTTTACTTTTCTGTCATTTTATTTCATTAGCTTTTTGGGCAGGTAATAAATACATACACGTGGCCTCAAATTCAGATTGTACAAAGGGTACATGTTCTGGTTAATCTCATTTCAGATGAGATGGAGCATGTTCCGGGTGGTGTGGCCACAGGTGGGTAAACTCATTTAATCTTCTCAAACCTACCAGCTTTATAGCTAAGAAAACTAGGATTCAGAGTGGGTCAGATAACTTGTCCAAGACCACACAGAGGTGGTAAATTGAGGTCCAGAGTTCAAAGCCCAGAGCAACTCCGTTCCAAAGCTCTTACGGAGTATGACTCTACAGTGTTTTCCTTAGTCTGCAGTGATCAAGGAGGCTATTTTTCAGAGGGGTTTTAAGAGGAGCATTATCTCCTCCTCCTTAGGAAAAAGAGAATTCTCCTTTGTGATCCCTTTAGTGACAGATAAACCTGCTGCATATTTGGAGTGTTGCTGCATTTTTTTTTTTTAAATATACAAAGTATGGTCTTGCTATGTTGCCCTGACTGGCCTGCAGTAGCTATTCACAGGCACAATCATAGTTCACAGCAGCCTTGAATTCCTGAGCTCAAGTGATCCTCTGGGTAGCTGGGATCTCAGTTATTCACTACTGCTCCTGACTAATGTTTTCCCCTCCATTTTCTGATGGGGTGGGTAGAGGTAGTGAGAAAATATTTGGCAAAACAACAGCCTCTTTATTTTGTCTACAGGAGTAAGTTGCTACAGTCTTTCAAAATATTAGACGCGAGGCTAATTAAAGTAGGACTTTACAGTGAAAAACAGGCTTGAAGCCCTCTCTGCTGATGGCAGTCTTGTGCTTTTCCCACCACTCTGTCCCTCTCTCTTCCAGTGGTGCTGTCAATAGTTTTAAGTCTGTTAAATGAGATTCTCTAGAACAGATTCTGGCTCCCAATACGTGTGTCCTCAGTCACATGGATTTGTGTTACAAGTAGGTGTTTCTTCTATTTCAGCCAAGGTTCTTGATATCCTTTTCTCTTTTGGGGGGCTCCTCTTACATTTGATGACTGTTCTTCATTTACATCTTTTTCATTGCTGTGGAATTGAGTCCTTGGATGCCTGTTGGAGGGAGGTAAACTTCACATAAATTTCACCTCCTCCTTGGCCACCCTTAATAGTTCCCTCCTGTGTTCCCTATTATTCTGGATCAGTTCCCTATTTATTACATTATCCCGACCCCTGTAAATTTTGTTGAAAGAACTGACCACAATTGGTAGTGACACACTGAATAGACAATTTTCCCTTTCTGAAGTAGGTTGATCATCATCAAATCCTTGATCATTTTAGTAACTCTTGATCTCTTACAATTTATATTTGAATAGGGTGCTACAGATGATACGGAATGTTCACATACAGTACCTCATTTAATTCCCTGCAGCATTGCTGTGGGATGTACATCTTTATCCTGATGGGGTGGGTGAGGAAATAGGCTCAGAGGTGTGAGGTGAATCTCTCAAGGCAACACCATTACCAGTGGCAGAGATGGGTTTCAGCTTCCCTGGTTATCCCACAGCTCCACGTTCATATACATGCAGTCAATCAGGCAGGTCACTAGATGTTCTTTACATTGATCTTGCAGCTGATAATAGGTAGTTTTGGGAAAGAAAATGTTAGAACTGGAGGGGATAATGAACCAGTTAAACTCCAAGCCCTGTTCACCTGGGCCATTCTGATTGCTTAATACCTAAACCTTGCTGGCTATTCCATTTTAAATGTCACTCCTGATTAGGATTTGCTTGATTTTGGAATTTTTATTTCATCCATCTGCTGATTGGGCTATACAGTTGCCTCTTGAACAGAGATGGGGCTGGGGCGACGACCTAGCACAGTAAAAAATCTTATGTGTAACTTGACTTCCCCAAAACTTAACTACTAATAGCCTACCATTGACCAGAAGCCTTACTTATAACATAAACAGTCAACTAACACATATTTTGCATATGTTTTATGTACTGTATTCTTACAATAAAGTAAGCTACAGAAAAGATTATTAAGAAAACTATATGGAAGGGAAACATTTACTATTCATTGAGAAGAAGTAGATAATTACAAAAGTCTTCATCCTTATTGTCTTTACATTGAATAGATGGAGGAGGAAGAAGAGGGGTTGGTCTTGCTATCTCAAGGGTGGCAGAGGCTGAGGGGGAAGGGGAGGCAGATACACTCAGTGTTACTTTTATTGAGGCTCACCCCTGTAATTCCAGCACTTTGGGAGGCCAAGGCGGGTGGGTCACAAGGTCAGGAGTTCAAGACCAGCCTGTCCAACATCGTGAAACACCATCTCTTCTAAAAATACAAAAATTAGCTGGGCATGGTAGTGCACGCCTGTAGTCCCAGCTACTCGGGAGGCTGAGGCAGGAGAATCACTTGAACCTGGGAGGCAGAGGTTGCAGTGAGCCGAGATTGCACCACTGCACTCCAGCCTGGGCAATAAAGTGAGACTGCAACCAAAAAAGAATAAAAAAGGAAAAGAAAAAGGTCCATGTATAAGTGGATTCGCTCAGTGCAAATGCATGTTGCTCAGGGGTCAATTGTTTATATGTAAGGCTATTTTAATTCATTAATAATTGTTTCTTATGACTACCTGAGATAGTGCTATGCATAAGAATGTCTGTTAAGAAATAGATTTGTTCCCCTTCCATATGTTATGCATTACTTTAAAAGATATTAAAAAGATAGGGTCTCTAATTTTTCACAGTATGTTGAAGGTAAACAGTACAGTATATTTAGGGAGAGATTGATATGTTATCAAATTGAAGCCATATGACTTTGAAATTTTGATCGGTATGTTACCAGTCTTTTCTTTTTTTTTCCTACTCAACACTAACTTCCTATTTAGCCAAATTCCCTTACATTAAGACTCAACTCCCTTTAATTTTTCACTTCTTTTGAGTTTCACTTCCTCAAAAAAGTCTTCCTGGTTCTCTCTGCCAACCTAGAGTGGTATCTTATTGTTCTGAACCCCCGTGCATGGCAACACCGTCAGAATAAACAACCTCATATAAAGTAGGCTCTTGACTGGTAGTTGGATTTTTATGTTTAAATATCCCCAATTACTTTATTAACTCTCTGACTGTAATGACCACATCTTATAATCTTTGTTCCCACCGTAGCTACTCACACCTAGATGTATTTTTATTCATTTACTGAGCAATATTAAGCACAACCTATGGATCAATCACTATTTTAGATGCTAGAAATACAAAGGTGAAATGAATTGCTCTCTTCAATTGTTATCTCATGAGGGAGGAAGACACATAATTTAGAGAGGAAAAACACTAAAGGTATGAACCTCTTGAAATGGATTCAGATTTCTGTCAATTTTTATTTTTCCTCTCATTAACTGAGACACAGCTACATTTTTAACATTAAAGTTGTCCATGATTCAGCAATTCCTAAGTGCAAGTTTTTAATGAAAATAAATACGAATCAAGTAAATTATGGAAAATATTTCCTTGTTATTTCTATTCTTAGTTTACCTTGCAGGAATTTCCCGCATGTCCCGCAATAGAGGCCACCATTACTGCTATATTTCAGCTGTTTTTGCAGCTCTTAATCCTACTTGCTCATGGCATATATGTAATCCAAATGATAACACAGAATTAGTTTCCTTATGCCTAATATTTCTCCGTTCTGCATCAGAACCATAGTTGGTAATTTTCTATAAAATTTTATTCCCTCAAGGACAATTTTTCAAGATTGCCATAGGTTTTGAAAGAATCATGCTCCCATTAAATGAAGAGACCAAGAATATCTGAAGCCAGGAAATTATTGATAGCATCTTGGCCAGCAGCAAAATCATTTTCCTCGCACTACAGTGAATAACTGATTTTGCTTAAGAATTTTCTTTTCTTCTGCAGAAAGATCTTTTTTTTTCCTATTTCCTCGGTATGAAAAATAACCCTTGGCATATACATCATGACACTTTCCCACTTGGTAGTATCTTAAACACTTAAAATCAGTAAGGCTTTTTCACTAATTAGATGAATATTTCCCTTTTAGGATTCTTTATTCTTTAGTTTAAAAGGCTTTTCAAGGATTATTTGCATTGTTTGATGCAGGGTGTAAAACCAGCTGAAGACATGAGTGTTGGTTTTTCATGACTGCACTAAGACCACTGATGCAAAATGACCCTATTCAAATCTGGTTTTATGATTTTTGTTTTTGTTTTTGTTTTGTTTTATTTACCCTCCGACTTCTGGTGGAAGATAAAAATGAATTTTTCTGTGCAAGATAAGACCAAGACTGGTGTCTGTACATTGTACTTTTTTTTTAACTGATGGAAAAGATGAAAGTTTCTAGAAATGGGTGATGTGTGCCTCTTGTCCAGGAAAGGTGATTCCCTGAGTTTCACCGCAGTGAAGAACACTCTGTGCTCTATGGAGAGCTGCTAATGTTTCCAAAACCTAGATCATTTCAGGATGGCTCTTCCAATCTTGACTCAGTGTTTACATTGAGAATTGAGACCTTTAAATGTCTCTGAAATTCTGTCATTAGCAGAGGCATTTGAATCTCTCTTTAGAAAGGAAAATATTCTGTATACTGCACAATTTGCAAAGTCTCCTCTCATTAAAATAAAGCCCTTCTCCACTGTCCTGCTGATAGTAGGAGAAAGGTGGGGGAGCAGTGGGTAAGAAAGCCGGAGTGCCTTCTGGTACTGGGGGCACCGAGCTTATCCTTTCAGTATTCTGCAGGGAGTTGAGGTCTCATCTCTTAATAAATGTGTGTCATAAGAGACTGGAGGCCACATGCAGTCATCTGTAAATGCTTTGAAAATATTCTGAGACACGCGAAGAGCTATTTGCATAAAATAACTCTTGTGTTAAGAATACCCTCTGTGAGATGCATTAAGTATTTATTTTATCTCTAGCTAATAGCTTTTATTATGTAATTCTGAGATGGAACTTTATTATTAGTAGGGCAAAGCACAGATGTACCACTGTACTACTGCTCATCTTCTAACACAATAGTTACTTTTTAATCCTGTGGAATTCACAGAAAACAATGATTTGGAGCAGGTTTTTTGTTCTTAGTCGCATTCATTTTCTTGTCATATTTCTCTTTCATTCTTTCACAGCAAAAAGTTAAAGCCATAGTAACAAAATGCCCATTCCAGACCTGCTTTTTTATTGGCCAACATTTTCTTGCTGACAAATTGAGGGTAGAAAGTAGATAAATAGGGATTAAACAGTTGTGACCATTTCTATTTGAAATAAAATTGGCTCATGAATATACTTGCTTAATCTCATTCCAGTGTTCAAGTGGTATCCACAACAGTCAGTAAGACAGGGTAGGTACCCAGATCTAAAATATAGAGTCATAAGAAACAGAAGGTAACTAGACCTGATGAATGCGATTTTCCCCTTTTAAAAAAAGTTTTCTCACTCTGTAGAAGCACATATCAGTTTTTCCTTATAAAGCAGATTATGCAGTCAAATGGAAGCTGGCAGCCCAAAGCATGTCCTCTAATGTAGAGGCATGGGCTGGAATCCCAGTGGAGAGCCATGTGGCCCTTCCCCTCTGATGCTACGTTTCCTTTTTTATTTAATTTTATTATTTATTTATTTTGAGACGGAGTCTTGCTCCATCACCCAGTCTGGAGTGCAGTGACACCATCTTGGCTCGCAATCTCTGCCTTCCAGGTTCAAACAATTCACGTGTCTCAGCCTCCTGAGTAGCTGCAATTACAGGCACCTTCTGCCATGCCTGGCTAACTTTTTAGATTTTTAGTAAAGATAGGGTTTCACCATGTTGTGGCCAGCCTGGTCTTGAACTCCTGCCCTCAGGTGATCCACCCGCCTGGGCTTCCCAAAGTGCTGTGATTATAGGCAGTGAGCTACTGCCTCAGACTCTGACACTACATTTCTAAATCTGTTTTCTTATCTGTAGGATAAGAATTACACTGTCTTCTTAAGAGGATATTAACTAAACTAAAATCAGCTGACAGGTGAAATGCTTAGTATTGTCACCTGGTGGGTAATCAACCACTTTTGAATCAGATTCTTTATATGATTGGCCCCAATGATAAGGTTATTAGTAGGGAGAATAAAACCGCACATGTGCCAGAACATTCAAAGGAATGTTTTGCTCTTCAAAGTCTTCACTATAGAAAGTACTATTTGTATTCAAGAGCTACTTGCCTTGATACATGTGTGTGTGTGTGTGTGTGTGTGTGTGTGTGTGTGTATGAAAGCTCTACCTATCACTTACCTATGTGTCTATGCAATAATGTTAATGAATGCAAATATTTTAGAAGATTTGACTTTTCAAAATAACAATTTATCTGATACTAAGTGAAAGACTACTTCCACCAAATAATACGGTTTTTGGTTGTTGTTTTGTTTTGTTTTTTGAGACGGAATTTTGCTCTGTCACCAGGCTGGAGTACAGTGGCCTGATCTCAGCTCACTGCAACCTCCGCCTCCCCGGTTTAAGCAGTTGTCCTGCCCCAGCCTCCGTAGTAGCTGGGACTACAGGCACGTGCCACCACGCTTGGTTAGTTTTTTGTATTTTAGTAGAGACAGGGTTTCACCATGTTGGACAGGATGGTCTCAATCTCCTGACCTCATAATCCACCCACCTCAGGCTCCTAAAGGGCTGGGATTACAGGCATGAGACACTGCACCTGGCAACAATATGGTTTTTAAGTCAAAATCAAAATGTTATAAAGAGGCTATTGCCTTGTATGATTCATATAATGTCTGAAGACAGCTGTAAAATGGGAGAGGTGGTACTTATAGGAGAATGAGTACCCTACTTCCATGTGGAGATACTTTGAAAGGAGGTCCGATGCCATTGATTATAGAGGTTATGTTATATGTATTTATTATCTCACATTTTATACATCAGTTATCAGTCCTATGAACAATCCTTGAAGAAACTTTTGTGAGACCAGTTTTAGAGAATTCATCTAAGGACAAATAATGATTTGATACTTTGCAAACTTTGATCCACTGAAGCATTTTATTTCCACCAAATGCTGATTGTTAATAGTTTATTCTAAGGGAATAATATTCACTCTCTTGGAGAAAACAGCCATAAAGCCGTACTATTATCATTTTGATTTTTTCTGAAGTGCACAATTACAGACTCTTCCTCAGTCTTTCAAAAACATGTCAAAATGAATCCCATAAGGAAAAGAACTTGATGTCTTGACTCATTAATCTATGAAATCTGAGTGATGATAATACACAAAATACATATCTTTATTCTAGCTTTGCCATTCTTGAACATGTGGCTTTCAGCAAGTTTAACTCTTCTTTTTCTTCCTTGTTTACAAAATAAAAGAAGATACTACTAGTTTATGCCTCAAAGAATTGTTTAAAATACTAAATGAATTTATACATGTAAACTGCTTTCGTCCTTGACACGATCTATGTTCTCATACATCCTAGTTGTGTTATGATTTTATATTTATGGAGAGACAGAGGAGATTCACTTATGTTGCTTTTTTTTTTTTTTTTTTTTTTTTTTGCTAGTTATTGTCGTTGGTGCTTCACTGTTTTGCATATATCCTATGCCTCGAGACAAGAGGACTGTTTGGCTAAAATATTCTTTTGAGAATGTGCACACCAAAGTGTGCAAAGGCGGAAGACTTCAGGGTAGTGAACAGTGATGGTATTTGCTGCTCTGTTTACGGCTCTTTGAGCTGCCAGTTGCCCTAAAACTACACCGGCAAACTCCCAGCAATAACTAGCACCATTTAGTACTATAAAGAAAGAGTTGCAGCTGATCCAGTGACAATCATTAGACACTTCCTGGGAAACATCCTCAAGATCTTAAATGATTCCTGGTTCAATCACCTGTTTTATTGTCACCTCTGCACTTCAACAAACTGAAGAACAATTGTTTGTCAGCTCACAGTAAAGAAAATACTGTACTTCTGCATCCAATTAACTTGTATCTGTCAAGGAATTTATAGATTGTAGGTAGGGGAAGGGACCTTCTATTTTCAGTGTTATGAAAGGCCACACAGTTATATTTGTCTTTTTCTTCGTCACATAATCTGCTTTAAGTCAAAGCTAATTAGTAGAGATGTGAAGAGATAATTGTGCCTTCATGATTAGAGAGATTTAAACCTCTGCTTTTCTTTTTGTAGGTAAGTGAACCTGGCATTGGGTATTGCTTATTACGCTTCCTGTCTGGCTCTTACTCATGTTGTCATTTTGTGGACTAAAACTCAAGGCAGTTCAAAAATACTGATATGCAGGTGCCATGGATGCTGTGGAAGTGTGTGTCCTGAGAGAGATGGTAAGTGTTGGTTTTCCATTTTAAACATACCTCATGATATCGAGCGGCCCCCTCCTTTCACGCCCTGATTCCCTTCTTCCCCCAAAAGTGGCTCTCTTGGTTTAGTAAGCATCTCTAGTCGGCAAACTCAGAAGAATGAATAACGAGATTCATTTTGTAGGTCTGTTGGATGAGTTTTTGCGGGATAATTTTTACCAAAAGCCTGAAATCATTTGGCATTGTTGGTGTTTTCAATGCGTCTGCATCACAGCACATTGCATCTCACATCTGGCCGGTTTGGAATGAAACTTAGAATATCACTAGACTACAGTGCTATAATTGTCATGAAGTGGTTTTTGTAGCTTAGAGAAAAGAAAACGCTTGGCTGAAAGAGAATGGTCTGAAGTCCCACCCAAAGTAAAACATTCTAAATTAATAGTTGCCTGAAGACTAGAGTATTATTAAACCTCTATTTAAAAAAATTCAGAGTTGCAATCAAAGAAGTGTAATTGGAGTTTCCTTTTTAAATATTTGAAGACTGTATTTACTATGTTGTTGTTCAAATATTAGATCTATATTTAGAAGGAAATCTAGAGGCATTTTGAGCTAAATAGGAATGTGGATTCCTATTCGATTCACTATTGGAAAAATACATTGTCATTACAGACTTTTTAAAGTATTAAGTAGTTTTTTAAAAATGCCGTAGGACTGTTATAGCTAAATCCTTTAAATATCTTCATTGTTCTTAATCTAGGAGTTAAAAGTCTAGTAACATTTTGTGCTTTTTTTGGTGAAATTGGAAGTTTATTTCACTAGTTGGCTATTTCTTTACATTGAGACTATTTTTCCCTCTGAACAATTAAAAATTAAGAAAAATTACACTTAAATATAAATTCTTGATGGTTTCCTTTGTTGTTCTTTTTTTCAATTTGTTGTTATTGGAGAACAGATATTGAATTAAAATATTTGTTGAAATATAGGCCTAAGTGTGTTTTCAGATTGACATACTTAGAAAGTACCTGGATTCATTGGTTTCCTATTTATTATAGCTTTATCTGGGATAAATGTATAGAAATCTTGTCATGATCTTTAGAAATTTTACTTGATTGGATCAATGTTACTAGTATTCTAAATGCTGACCTATTTCACCTTGATTTTTTTTTTTCTAAGAAAATATGTTCGGGTGGTATGATTCTTTTAACTCTTAATTATTATGCCATTGTGACACATTAACTTTTGGCAATGATTATTTTTAAAGTAAATATATACCTCCCACCAAAGCACCAGGTTTCATTCCAGTTTTAAACAGCCCATTTCTTTGTTTTTGAAAAATGGATACATAATGATGGTACATATTTTGGAAGACACAATGTGATGTTTCCGTATGTGCATGCATTTGTGTAATGATAAAATCAGGGTGTTTAGCATATCCATCAACTTAAACATCTACCATTTCTTTAAACAACCTATTTTTAAATCCTGGATGGATGTGTGAATAAATGCCATTTTATAGTGTGGTTATTTTCACAACAAATTAATATTTACATTTCACAAGTTGGGGACTATGAATTATAAAGAAAATATTTTTTTCCCATTTATTATTTGCAAAGTAACTGCTTTCACTTCTAATGGGAAAATGTCCTTTTTAAAAAATTGGACATAAGAACTTTCAAGATGAGTGAGGCATTGAGAGAATGGGGCATGAATTTCAGACCTGTACCACTTTCTAGACCTTTTAATCTTGTAAATTTTATTTCTAGTTTATTCATCAGAAACTAAAATCTCAATCAACATTATGCTTTGACCCAATAAACTCCAAATATCGTGGATTTTACCATGATACTCCTGGTCACACAAGTTTTAATTCTAATTAAAAGCAGAGTCATGTCTACATCTGCTGAAATCCAGAACCTGTAATCCTGGCAAACTGGGGTCCTTTAAAAGCCTGTGAAACTTAACAGTAACTTAATATACAGTGAATTGGGTTTATGTTTGGAGTATATGGTTTACATCATAGCATGTTTTTAAGTCCCAAAACTTTGGAAAGATGCCCCAAGCCACATCTTTCTCTTTAATATAATTTCAGAAATAACTGAAGTTGTTATTCCTAGATAAGCTTTCTAAAGTCACTTTGGGATTTTCTTGAGTGATTCTTTTTGCATTGCATGTCATTTGCATAGTCCTTTAAAGGGTGCTGATGGTAACTGAGTTGCTTCCCCTGTAGGAGCAGAATCATTTCAGTAGCTGTTATAGAACAGTACTTTTTTTGTTACTAAAATGATACAACTGGATGGGAAGGAAATAACTGTATTTGCATATTTTCCTGTATCAGTGAGCACTCTCATCAGTTTTATTGTTTATATTTAAAAAAATGAAATAATCACCCAGTCTTTTTCTCTTCTGTTGTACTCTTCTGAGAAAACAGGCTTGGGGGGTTTACTGTGAGTATGAATAGTTACTTAATTGGGTGAAGAAACTTGATCCAGGTGTCTGCAGAAGCAGGTTGTATTTGTGGCTGGCTGGACAAATTTGACCCTGCCCCACACCGTGATATTCGCCATCTTAGTGTGTAAACCACAGTAGGTTGTCTGATCTGCTTGAGATTGCAATATATTTTAATTGTGCTTGGAAAATACAGATTTGAGGTTTGGTAAAATAAAAAAAGAGAGACTTCTAAAAATGTTCTAACTCATTTCAGAGTTTTCTAATATAGACACTAGAAATTTAAGGGTCCAAAAGAAACTGGAATATTCTGAGAGAGTTGGAGTGGGAGGAAATGAGAATTTGGGATGTTCATTGTACCTCTGGATCCTCCTCTGCCAAAAGAATTTTGTAGCATAAGGAACTGAAGATGTCATAGCTTTGGAAATGACACTACATGTAAGGTTGAACTCGGACTCTTGATCGGGAAGAACTTCTGGTTCTTCCCCTGATGAAAAATATGGTCTTTTGTAATTTCTAGCAGAACAATAGCTAATGCTTAATTTGAGCAAAAATTAATCTTCAAGAACTAAAATATTAAAGATGAAATATATCTTGGTAGATGAAGTAAGAGATTCATGTTTAATATAAAATGTTAGGCAAATGATGAGTGAATTTTTTTAGTCTGCAAGTAAAATGTCAACTCTTTCAAAAATATATATATATATCTTTTATGCTGTAATGTTTAAAGGTCATATTTTATAATTCATGTTGATTAACACTATGTATAATAGTTTCATATATTTAGAATTCTAGATTATCTCTAAAGAAAACTTCTTACTATAAAAATAACACACAAAAATGGAGAAAACTATTTAATAAATCCTATGTTGCAAGATTCAACAATTATCATCACTTTGCCATATTGCTATCCTGTCTTTGGGGGTGGAGAGTGCTGAAATATTATAAAACGAATGTTAGACATATCATTTTCTTGTAAATGCTTCATATACATGTCTAAAAAAGGGATTTTTTAAAGATAACTACAATAGTATCATCACACATGGAAAAGTTAAAATGATCCCTTCATATCCTTTAATCCCTAGTTTACATTCAAATTTCCCTTACTGCCTCAAATATGTCCTCTTTCTTTCTTTCTCTTTCCCTTTCTCCCTTTCCCTTTCTCCCTTTCCCTTTCTCCCTTTCCCTTTCTCCCTTTCCCTTTCTCCCTTTCCCTTTCTCCCTTTCCCTTTCTCCCTTTCCCTTTCTCCCTTTCCCTTTCTCCCTTTCCCTTTCTCCCTTTCCCTTTCTCCCTTTCCCTTTCTCCCTTTCCCTTTCTCCCTTTCCCTTTCTCCCTTTCCCTTTCCCCCTTTCCCTTTCTCCCTAGTTTGAATGACTTCTAGTCATAGGGCTTGAAATTCTCACTGTTAGAATAATTCCTTTTGGGCTTTCTAGAAATGCTTATTAAAGAGAAATCAAGGTATCACATTACTTGGGAAAAATAACACGTATGTGTCTCACTGTCACCTAAACCGAGATGAAGAGCTCGGTAGCCACCATCCAAGGAATTTCTTGTCCTTGGACAAACATTTCATCTGGGAATTTTTCTTGGGCTCTGGACACCTGGGAAACACCTTGTAAAGACCAAATTCTGTTGAAGTGGAGAACTTCAAAAGAAGAATATGAGATCTCTTAGGATTATTGCCTCTGGTTTCTAATAAACTGAATTATGTTGATAATACCTATCCCAGGCTCTGTGGTCTGTGGAAGGAAGAGTGGATCAGGAGTAAAGAGATACTGATCTCTTCAGTCCTGGATTCCAGGCAGTGTAGCTTGGTGATCAACAGCACAAGCTCCAGATTTACATTGGGTGGACAGTGTTTGTTCCTCCTGCTCATGTGACCTTAAAAAATTTACTTAACTTTCTGAGAAGTCTCCGTTTCTGGATCTGTAAAATGGTAATAGTAGTAGACATTGGCCTTATGGGGCTATTATGAGGATTTAGTGAGACAATCCACGTAAAGTGCTTGCACAGTTCTGGTACTTAGGAAATGATCAATAAATGTCATCACTACGGTTTTACTATTGATTGTAGCTGATGGTTGTTTCCTTCATTAAAAACTTCTTTGCGGCCGTGCGCGGTGGCTCACGCCTGTAATCCCAGCACTTTGGGAGGCCGAGGCGGGTGGATCACGAAGTCAAGAGATCGAGACCATCTGGTCAACATGGTGAAACCCCGTCTCTACTAAAAATACAAAAAATTAGCTGGGCATGGTGGCGCGTGCCTGTAATCCCAGCTACTCGGGAGGCTGAGGCAGGAGAACCCAGGAGGCGGAGGTTGCGGTGAGCCGAGATCGCGCCATTGCACTCCAGTCTGGCTAACGAGAGCGAAACTCCGTCTCAAAAACAAACAAACAAACAAAAAACTTCTTTGCAAATTCTGGCAGAGAATTAAATTTATCAGTTGCACTTTCTCAATATTTACATTTCTTTGGCTAATAACAGTTACTTAATTTACAGAACTACTCTTTGTATGCCAAAGTCCTCTAATGATAAACGCTAAATTTAAAAAGTTTTAAGAGCAGCATGTCAACAGAACTCCATTCAACCTATTTGCTGATTGTTTATGTACAAGAGTATAAATGGATGTTAAATTTTAAATATATAAATATAATATAAATGTATATAAGGTTGATACATAAGACTGCAGAGTTAAGTGCGCATAAGTAATTGAACCAGAGTGTACTTGCTTGCTTTTTTCTTTCTCTTTTTCTTTCCTCCTTTTGTTCCCTTTCTTTCCCTTTTTCGTTCCCTTTCTTTCCCCTCCTCCCTCCCTTTCTTCCTCCCTCTCTCTCTTCCTTCTTCTTTCTCTCCTTCTTTCTCTCTCTTACTCTCTTTCTCTCTTCTTTTCTCTCTCTCTCTTCCTTCCTTCCTTTGCCTGCCTGCCTTCCTTCCCTCGCTCCCTCCCTCCGTCTTTCTTCTTGGTCTCTCTATGTTGAGAGACTTGGTCTGGCCCAGGCCAGAGTGCAGGCTGTTCACAGGCACAATCATCACGTACTGCAGTTTGAAACTCTTGGCCTCAAGCAGGCTTCCTTCCTCAGTCTCCCAAGTTGCTGGAACTGTAGACATGTGCCACCATGCCTGATAAGAGCTTTCTTTAATGCCAAGTATTCTGCCAAATGTTTCACGTAGATATTTCATTGAATTTTGGCAACGTTTTTATCGTTCTTGCTACTGCTGTCCTGAGGGCCAAGGCCACACTGTTAGAACATGGAAGATCTAGAATATGACTCAGGTGTGTCCAGCTCTGGAGCCCCCCTTTACCTTCCACATACACTCTGCTTTTTGGAACCCATTTTCAACCAAGGGACTTGTTATTGGCATCTGTTTGTGAGTGTGATATGTTACTGTGAGGGAAGAGTAAGTGTTTGCATCTTGTGGTCCAAGAGTTTCTCCAGGGGCTGTAACTATATGAACTGTCCCTATAGCTCTAGTACCTACACTACCATCAGTTCATCCTTAAGGTCTCAGATAGCTGGTCACTCTAGCTAAAACTTTTCTAGCTGGTCAGAAGTTCTTGTCACAGTATTTTCTTACTTTGCTTAAATTTGGGGTATCCTATAGGCATTTGGGAAGATGTTAAAATATATCCTCTTTTCCCCCAACAATGGACACAGTCTCATCCCATCACCCAGGCTAAAGAGTGCAGTGGTCATAGCTCACTGCAACCTCAAACTCCTGGGCTGAAGTGATGTTCCTGCCTCAGTCTCCCCAGTAGATAGACTAAGGTTTGCACCACTAAGCCTGGCAATTTTTCAATTTTATATTGTAGAGATGGGGTCTCACTATGTTGCCCAGGCTAATCTCGAACTGTGTCTTCTTTCAATGGACAAGTTTTCATGTCTTTTGCAGAGTCTCACTGTTGTGGCTTGGGCCAGAGTGCAGTGGCACAATCTCAGCTCTACAGTCTCTGCCTCCCAGGTTCAAGCAATTCTCATGCCTCAGCCCTCCAGATAGCTGGCATTACAGGGGTGCACTACCCAGCCAGGCTGATTTTTGTATTTTTTTTAGCAGAAACAGGGTTTCTCCATGATGGCTAGGTTGGGCTCGAACTTCTGGCCCCAAGTGATCTGCCTGCCTTGGCCTCCCAAAGTGCTGAGATTACAGGTGTGAGCCACAGCACCTGGCCAAGTTTTCATTTTCTAGGTGCTGTTCGTTACTTGAAGAAAGACATTTACTTTGTCAGCACTGTGGTTTGTCATTTGGAAAGAAAAATACACCCTCCTTAAGAAAGTGAGTTCCCTGTAATGTGGTGTGCTTTCTACTAGGATTCAAATCAGAAAGAGTGTTCAGCACAGATGTCTTTATTCTGTCCTCTTCCTCTCACCTCCTGCGCTCAGCCCACTGTCCTCTCTGCCCCGTTCCTTCTTGGGTTATCTTAAAGTCAAAAGCTCTCAGGACTGTATTGATTGGGGCTTGCAATCTTTACCTGTCAGTAAAGAATACCTTTGAGTACAGCAGCCTCTTTGTATTTTGATGACATGGTTGATTAAGTGGAGACTGTAAGGACTTGGAAAGTAGAATGTTTATGTGGTTTGCTCGCATATCTCAAAGTAGATAGCACTTTGCAAATGGTAATATTTGTTTAATAATGAGATATAATTACCACAATCAAATATTTAATTGAGAAGAATATTATGTACATGTGGGACAGATTTCAAGGTGTGATTTCTGGGCCTTCCCGCAAAAAATGTTAATACCCTCTAGTGCACTGGTTTTATACTTTTGTACTAAAGGAATCCCCTGAAGTACTTGTTATAAAATGCAGATTTTTGATCACACCCATAGAGATTCAGATTGAGTAAGGATGAGACAGGGCCCAGAAACCAGGGCAATTTAAAACATTATCCCAGTTGCTTCTGTGCTGGTGATCCTCTTAAAACACTTTGAGAATCATTGTTCTAGGGTGGATTTGTTGTCTGAAAATGTCACTGTATTTTCAATTGTTATTTTAGAGGGTTGTACTTACTGTTGGGTTAGAGCCTAGAGCAGGTTAAGCAACTGACTAGCCTTTGTAGCCCTTTTTCACACACCTCTCTTTCTGTAAAAGGTATCTGGTATCCTCACATTACCTGTTTCAGATAGATTCCTATTACCCTCCACAAATTGAAACTTTTTTCTTCGTCATGCTTAACTAGCTGTTTCCCATAAACCCCAAATGTGAGATTTGGTATGCGTGATTGACAGTTGCTTAAAGTGTTACCCTTTCCCAGAGTTCAGTTTACAAAACCCAGATGAATAACTTCTTATAGTGAAAATTTAGTTAGTAAGACAGATTTGGGAATGGGCACAGGAAGACATGATTTAGGGCAAGGATCGTTCTTCTTGGAACCGCTCCATTCTTGCAACACCTGAGATATTATTAAGACCTGACATTGACCAAGCCAAGGTGGTAGCATTTTCTGCTTGACAATTGATGCAGCAGGAGCTTAGGTAACTTTGTCAAGCTGTCTGGCTTTTGATAAGTGCCATAGTTGTCTGTACTATAACAGATGATGTGTAGTCAACCTAAGTGTTTCTGAAAGATATGAAAGGGAAATATTTAAACAGTTCTTTAAAATAGTTCAGTAGATGTGGGATGAGGATTTGGGGTAGGGATTGGGAACAGTATGGACAAAGCAGATTGTCCTGGTATGTTGATGTTCAGTGAAGCTCATTAATGGGCACAAAGTGGTAAATTTTTACAACACTCTATTATGTGTGTGTTTCAAATTTTTACCATAAAACATTAACATGGGCTTAAAACATTTCACCAAATGTGGCCAAGCCTTCCTTTTTGTTATTTCTGAACTAGCCCCTCAGTAATGTGGCATTCTGATGCTATCTGTCTCTGGCTCCTCTGTAGGCCTTGCTGTGTAGACCAAGTAACTCAGCGTGGAATGGGAAGATGCACCCGTGTTAGGGAAACACTGTGCTTTAAGTAGCCCTTATGAATGCGACGTGTTCTCTCCATATCTCTCAGGTTTTAATCTGGACAGAAAAGTTAAAATCAAATTGGTGTTCTAGAGTCATTTGACCCCTTGATGATGATGTTTCATAATTTTTCACCCATTGTGGATAGCTTTTTTTGAAACGTCAAGCTTTAGTTTTCTTTTCCTTTATTGATGATTTATAAAAATATGTATTATATGTATAATGAGCACTACAAATCATACTTTATAGAAAACTAGTAATTGCTACCCACAGGTGCCTACATACAGCTGAATGAGTTACCTAATTTTATTTTTGCATGATGTATTAGAAATAAGATTCCCATGACCCTTTTGAAAAAGAACGTGCATTTTTCTCAAGTATCCAGTATTCTAATTAATTTTTATGGACATATTGAGGCTAGGAGAACCTCTGAGGGTGGGAATGTGTCTTAATCTGTCTTTTCTCCCCTGCAGCATCCTGGAGGACAATATAATGGGTACTTAGACTATAACAACAAATAAATAAACAGTGGTTAAAAGAACTGCCTTGTTACAAAACTGTGATTAAGATACTATAAGAAGATAACGTGACTGGATTTTTAATTAATTGCTTGATATGACAAGCGTAGATTCATTGAAATCAATCATTTTCATTGAATTTGTGTGAAGTATACTTATAAAATCTTTATCCCCAGGTATACTGATTGTTTTACAAATATGCCTGATGCCCACCTTACAATTTTATATTTTAATGACATGCAGTAGTAATTATTTGAATGGCAACCTACCTGGCAAAATCAGTCAAGTCAGTTAAAGTCAATGAAATGGGAAAAGAATGTTGATTGAGTCGGTATGTGCATTAAAAATATATTATTGGCTATAATATTATTACATCAGTCATCCCAGCACTTTGGGAGGCCAGACGGGAGGATCACTTGAAGTCAGGAATTTGAGACCAGCCTGGGCAACACAGTGAGACTGTATCTCTACAAAAAATAAGAAATAATTAGCCAGGTATGGTGATACACACTTGTGGTCCCAGCTACTCAGGAAGCTGAGACAGGAGGATTGTTTCAGCCCAGGAGTTCAAGGCTGCGGTGAGCTGTGATTGTGCTGTTCTCCAGCCTGAGTGACAGAGTGAGATTCTGTCTCAAAAAAAAAAAAAAGTCATTAAACCAAAAGATAAAAATAAGCTAACTTCAAAATTGGAGTTTCGTTGTATTCTCGTCAATATACCCAGAGTCAACGCATTTACAGAACTGTATATCACAAAGAAACAGTGCTCTGTAAATCGGAGGGTTTTTGTTTTGTTTTGTTTTCTCATGAAATTAGCTTTGAGCTATAAAAGATCAAGAGAATGTGAAGAACAGCTGTTCTAACCATGGAAGGTTGAATATACCCAGTGATTCAAAGATAGAGAAAGGTGAAAAAGGTCTGGGGACAACAAGGTGGAAATGGGAAGGAAGGCTTACAGATACTTGTATGAGAACAGAGCATGAGAGGCAATTTGGAAATAGAGATTGTGGGTGGATTGTCAGGAGTCTGACGGTGATAATGGATGTTCCAACAATAGGTAAACACAACTGCAGATAAAAGCTCTAAAAATATTTTCTTTTCCCAAGAGATGCTGAAAATTATGTTCTCTGAGTTACAGGGGTAAAATGAAGTTTTGTGCATGATTTATAGCAACTAT